>NC_042962.1:23354174-24554174 GCF_901001165.1 Salmo trutta | reverse complement strand
GTCTCATACTAAGACACACTAATATAATGGTAATTACAGTTATGGATGTAGGTATGGATAGGTAAAGACAATTCGCTACCTGGATATGTGGATATCAACCATTGTTTGTTTATTAGATCCAATTTCATGTGTAAGAAGTAAAAATGAAAGGGTGTTATTACCTCACACACTCACACACTCACTCACTCACTGAACAGAAAGTCCCCTCTAAAAGTATTTTTAACCATATTCATTCAATGTTCTTGCTGAGACTGTCTCATTCAGAGGATCCACTACTGTCCAGGTTGTCTGAATTGTAGTCACATTTTGAGGGTTGGCTCTCAAAGAAAGGAGAGAGGAGAGAGAATGTTAAATTACCAAAGCTACACAGGCAACAGAGCAACATTCAATTACAGATTGAATGGACAAGGCATCTGCGTTTTCAAGGGCCCAGAGTCACGTGTGGGGGAGAAAGGGACTGAAAGTACTGTAGCATGCCCCGCCACCCGAGGATCTGTCTTTTTCAGCCATCTATGTTCTGGGTTTGAGGGGTGCAAAATCCACTTGTCACATACAGTTGAAGTCGGAAGATTACATACACTTAGGTTGGAGTCATTAAAACTAGTTTTTCAACCACTCCAGAAATGTCATGTTAACAAACTATAGTTTTGGCAAGTCAGTTAGGACATCTACTTTGTGCATGACACAGATCATTTTTCCAACAATTGTTTACAGACAGATCATTTCACTTACAATTCACTGTATCACAATTCCAGTGGGTCAGAAGTTTACATACACTAAGTTGACTGTGCCTTTAAACAGCTTGGAAAATTCCAGAAAATGATGTCATGGCTTTAGAAGCTTCTGATAGGCTAATGGACATTTTTTGAGTCAATTGGAGGTGTACATGTGGATGTATTTCAAGGCCTACCTTCAAACTCAGTGCCTCTTTGCTTGACATCATGGGAAAATCAAAAGAAATCAGCCAAGACCTCATGTGTAGGCCTCCACAAGTCTGGTTCATCCTTGGGAGCAATTTCCAAATGCCTGAAGGTACCACGTTCATCTGTACAAACAATAGTACGCAAGTATAAACACCATTGGACCACGCAGCCATCATACCCCTCAGGAAGGAGACGTTTTCTGGCTCCTAGAGATTAACGTACTTTGGTGTGAAAAGTGCAAATCAATCCCAAAACAACAGCAAAGGACCTTGTGAAGATGTTGGAGGAAACAAGTACAAAAGTATCTATATCCACAGTAAAACAAGTCCTATATCGACATGACCTGAAAGGCCGCTCAGCACCATAAAAAAGCCAGACTACGGTTTGCAACTGCACATGGGGACAAAGATCGTACTTTTTGGAGAAATGTCCTCTGGTCTGATGAAACAAAAATAGAACTGTTTGGCCATAAGGACCATCGTTGTGTTTGGAGGTAAAGGGGGAGGCTTGCAAGCCGAAGAACACCATCCCAACCGTAAAGCACGGTGGTGGCAGCATCATGTTGTGGGGGTTCTTTGCTGCAGGAGGGACTGGTGTACTTCACAAAATTGATGGCATCATGAGGGAGGAAAATTATGTGGATATATGTAATGGCTGTCGTAGAGAGGGGACCAAAGCGCAGCATGTTGAGTGCTCATTATGAAATGTATTGTAACTTAAAAACACTAAAGACAAAATAACAAACAGAAACCGAAAGCACACAGTTCTGTCAGGTACATACACTAAACAGAATACAAAAACACAAACACAGGTGGAAAAAAACCCTACTTAAATATGATCTCCAATTAGAGACAATGAGGACCAGCTGCCTCTAATTGGAGATCATCCAAAAAAAAACATAGAGATAGAAAACTAGAACTAAACATAGATATAGAAAACATAGAAAAACACAAAACACCCCCTGTCACGCCCTGACCAACTCTACCATAGAAAATAACATCTTACTATGGTCGGGACTTGACAATATATTGAAGCAACATCTCAAGACATCAGTCAGGAAGTTAAAGCTTGGTTGCAAATGGGTCTTCCAAATGGACAATGACCCCAAGCATACTTCCAAAGTTGTGGCAAAATGTCTTAAGGATAACAAAGTCAAGGTATTGGAGTGGCCATCACAAAGCCGTGACCTCAATCCTATAGAACATTTGTGGGCAGAACTGAAAAAGCGGTGCGAGCAAGGAGGCCTACAAACCTGACTCAGTTACACCAGCCCTGTCAGGAGGAATGGGACAAATTCACCCAACTTTTTGTGGGAAGTTTGTGGAAGGCTACTTGAAACATTGGACCCAAGTTAAACCATTTAAAGGCAATGCTACCAAATACTAATTGAGTGTATGTAAACTTCTGACCCACTGGGAATGTGATGAAAGAAATAAAAGCTGAAAGAAATAATTCTCTCTACTATTATTTTGGCATTTCGCATTCTAAAAAAAAGTGGTGATCCTAACTGACCTAAGACAGGGAATGTTTACTACGATTAAAAGTCAGGAATTGTGAAAAACTGAGTGTAATTGTGTTTGGCTAAGGTGTGTGTAAACCTTCGACTTCAACTGTAATCTCTCTGGATTGATTGCTTTCATTTTACTCCTGTGACTTTTTTATACTCTTGCTTGTGCCTGTAGTTTTTTCCTGTTACGTTACGATCGCGGAAATGTTTGTAATGACCTGTCAAACATAACCCAGGGATGGCTGAAATGGGCTCGATGCAATACATTGTCTTTCCATTGCATCTGTAATAATGTTAAAGCATCACCTGAGATTTAACACCTCGTCTCGACACTAACATCAAAAGAAAGAGGAGAACGAGAACTTCATTTTAATGGGTGTTCCTATTTTTGTGGAATTGAAAAAAAGTAATCATTGAATACAGTGGACATTTTTTTACATGAAAGCAACGTTCGAAAAATGAATACTCGGTTTATGTCTGATCTTGCAAACAGTGAAAAAAGTAATCATTGAATACAGTGGACATTTTTTTCATGAAAGCATCTTTCGAAAAATTAACACTCGGTTTATGTCTGATCTTGCAAACAGTGTAAGTATCGATATGTGTAATCTAGAGCCAAGCATGTTTTTTTTTATCCAAGGGTATCCTACTATTGACATACTTTGAATTATGCAACAGAACATGACAACAGCAGTAATTAATGAGGCAGTCTAGACAGCTGACAACAGCAGTAATTAATGAGGCAGTCTAGACAGCTCAGGTGAGTGCAGGTAGGCCTAGATAGAGCAGGTGAGTGCAGGTAGGCCTAGATAGAGCAAGTTTTTGGAAGTTTCAGCCCTGTTCCACTCCTTTATGGTAATGTTTTCATATATGCAAATACACCCAGTGTATTCATGCGAATAAGGCACATACCATTTTATTTATTTTAACACCAAATATATTTAAAAAATACCTGTTACCATTACAAAATGTATATATAAAGTGCATTCTAAGAAATAATTGTACAATAAATTGAATAACAGAATTCCCACCAAAATCCCTTCATCCATTGTTCAAATGTTGCATTTATTAAAATAGTTTTTAAAGCATTTTAACAATTTTGATGAACATTGCAGAGGGTTCTACCTAGAACCCTGTACAGTATGTAGTGTTCTTCAAATAACCCCCTGTACATGGTTCTACCTAGAACCCTATATGAAGGGATCTGCCTAGAAACCTCTATGAAGGGTTCCACCAGCCTTACTAGCTTTTACAATTGTATTATTGATGACAATATGTTACATATATCATAAGGCCTTTCTTTGAGGGCCTAGTTATACCCTAAGACAGTGGCATTAGGAATCTCCTGGTTTACAGGCCACATCAGGCCTACAAGTCACATTATGCTAGTTTACAAAGTGATGTGTAATTCCTATTGGATTCCAGACAAAGTTAGAATCTCCGACAAGTAGCATTGTTAATCACCCACAAATTTCATTCAGAATGACCTCCAGGGTAGGAATGACTGAGAATACCTCAATCATCTAAACTGGAACAACCATCTCAGTAACGGGTGCAGTAAATTAAATTCTAAAAGAATGGATTTCTTTAGAAAACTCTTATTTATCTTTGTGTAGCATAAAATGTATCAACCAATCAATGTACATGCAAAAACACAAATATTACAGTAAAACAAACAATTCCGAAAATCTCCTTGCAATAGAGCATGCTGGGAATTATTATAAATGGTTCTATGTAGAATCCTTCTTGCCTTCCAAAGATTCATCAAATAGCCCTTTCTTCCAAAAAAGGTTCTAGGTTAAGGGGGGGGGGGCAAAGTACGGCCCGCGGGCCGTAACCGGGCCGCATTCTCCCCAATTTCGTAGTATTCAATTGGTAGTTACAGTCTTGTCCCATCACTGCAACTCCCATAGGGACTTAGGAGAGGTGAAGGTCAAGAGCCGTGCATCCTCCGAAACACAACCCAAACAAGCCGCACTGCTTCTTAACACAATGCCCGCTTAACCTGGAAGCCAGCAGCACCAATGTGTCGGAGAAAACACCGTACACCTGGCGACCGTGTCAGCGTGCATGCGTCCGGCCCGCCACAGGAGCTGCTAGAGTGCGATGAGACAAGGAAATCTCGGCCTGTCAAACCCTCTCCTAACACAGACGACGCTGGGCCAATTGTGCGCCGCCTCATAGGTCTCCCAGTCACGGCCAGCTGTGACACAGCCTGGGATCAAACCCGGGTCTGTAGTGACGCTTCAAGCACTGCAATGCAGGCCACTTGGGAGGCCCCCATAAATTGATTTTAACAAACAATTGGTCCTCCAAGAAATGCTTACATCTGTTGAATTTCAAATCCCGATGTTGCCCTTGAGCCAAAAAGTTTGCCCACCCCTTTGCCTTACAAATAACCCTTGTCTTCCAAAAAGGGTTATTCTGATCAAAACTGCTCAAGGTAGAACCCTATCCCTCCCCGAAGAGCCCTTTCGGAAACCTTTTTTCTAAGTGTACTGAAAGACAGCGAGAGTGGAGTTTTTGAGAGAAATGAGAGGAAAGGATGAATGGTGATGAGGGGCCCATATAAAAAAGTGCAATGTCTTCCCATATCAGTTTCTTGTTAAAAATGAGACTTTTAAGCATCAAACTTCAGAGAAAAGCCTTGGAACTAGGAAGGTTTGCATTTCATTAGTGAGATGCTGTGTAGCTTTCATCTGACAATGTACTAGTACCCGGTTGCCCTTGAGATACTCCCAAAAACGGTTTCAGCGTAGATCTCAGAGCAAAAAAAAAAAGACTTAGTCATCAAATAAACTCTCAAGATTATTATTAATTTCTGTAAACTCAGATGAAGGTGAAATACCTTCCATGACATTAAGTGCTGTTGTCTCTGCAGATGTGCTAAGTGTGGATGTAGAGGAAACAGCCTCATTATATTAAATTCACCATTAATCCATGTTTTCTTATCTGTATTCAAATGTGAATATAAAAGCTCTCTTTTAGGAGTAGTTACCCACACACCCATTGGAAAGTTTCCGGTCTCATACATTTTTACTGCATCACGTATGTTAGTTCCACATACTGTACATCAGAAGAAAACATACACAAGCACATGCACACACACAGCCTCACTGAATCACGCTAACACATCCTTCCACCCACAAACCTTCCCAGAAGATACCAAGTGTCAGAGCAATGTGGGAGGCTGACTGACTAAGCGCTGATAGACGAAGTGGGAAGTGAAATGCAATTTAACTATGAACACCCCTGAAAGTACCTTCAGTCTGTCAATCACCCAGCCTGCGCTATTCAGACAGTCTTTTGTAATGAGATCTCTGGGCATTCTGATTGAATTATTCTGTTGGAATTCAGGAGGCTAGTGCTTAGGGCACTGACACCCCTCAATGAAAAGCCCTGGAAATGGAATAGACCTGCGAAGAGACTGCACGTACAGTACAATGTGAGGATGGTCTATTTGCTCAGGATCTAACAGGTCCTGAAGATGATGGTTAGGTCCAGATTGGATTAAAGTGGGGGAAAGGTTCTGTTTCACGTCCAACACTTTGTTCCGTTACTCTAACTTTATCACAAAGTATGAATGCTGGTATTACGACGCTTAGTCTTTCTCCCATAATGCCATCACCAGTACTAGCATAAGTAATACAGTTGAAGTCGGAAGTTTACATACACCTTAGACAAATACATTTAAACTCCTTTTTTCACAATTCCTGACACTTAATCCTAGTAAAAATTCCCTGTCTGAGGTCCGTTAGGATCACCACTTTATTTTAAGAATGTGAAATGTCAGAATAATAGTAGAGAGAATTATTTCTTTCAGCTTTTACGTATTTCTTTCATCATATTCCCAGTGGGTCAGAAGTTTACATACACTCAATTAGTATTTGGTAGCATTGCCTTTAAACTGTTTAACTTGGGTCAAACATTTCGGGTAGCCTTCCACAAGCTTCCCACAATAAGTTGGGTGAATTTTGGCCCATTCCTCCTGACAGAGCTGGAGTAACTGAGTTAGGTTTCGAGGCCTCCTTGCTCTCACACGCTTTTTCAGTTCTGCCCACAAATATTCTACAGGATTGAGATCACGGCTTTGTGACGGCCACTCCAATACGTTGACTTTGTTGTCCTTAAGCCATTTTGCCAGAACTTTGTAAGTATGTTTGGAAGTATGCATTGTCCATTTGGAAGACCCATTTGCGACCAAGCTTTAACTTCCTGACTGATGTCTTGAGATGTTGCTTCAATATATCCACATAATTTTCCTCCCTCATGATGCCATCTATTTTGTAAAGTGCACCAGGCCCTCCTGCAGCAAAGCACCCCCACAGCATGATGCTGCCAACTCCGTGCTTCACGGTTGGGATGGTGTTCTTCGGCTTGCAAGCCTCCCCCTTTTTCCTCCAAACATAACGATGGTCATTATGGCCAAACAGTTCTATTTTGTTTCATCAGACCAGAGGACATTTCTCCAAAAAGTACGTTCTTTGTCCCCAAGTGCAGTTGCAAACCGTAGTCTGGCTTTTTTATGGTGGTTTTGGAGCATTGGCTTGATCCTTGCTGAGCAGCCTTTCAGGTTATGTCGATATAGGACTCGTTTTACTGTGGATATAGATATTTCTATACCTGTTTCCTCCAGCATCTTCACAAGGTCTTTTGCTGTTGTTCTGGGATTAATTTGCACTTTTTGCACCAAAGTACGTTAATCTCTAGGAGACAGAACGCGTCTCCTTCCTGAGTGGTATGACGGCTGTGTGGTCCCATGTTGTTTATCCTGTTTAGGATAGGGGGCAGTATTTTCACGGTCCGATAAAAAAACGTACCCGATTTAATCTGGTTATTACTCCTGCCCAGAAACTAGAATATGCATATAATTATTTTATTTGAATAGAAAACACCCTAAAGTTTCTAAAACTGTTTGAATGGTGTCTGTAAGTATAACAGAACTCATATGGCAGGCAAAAACCTGAGAAGATTCCATACAGGAAGTGCCCTCTCTGACCATTTCTTGTCCTTCTATAGCCTCTTTATGGAAAATAGAGGATCTCTGCTGTAATGTGACATTTTCTAAGGCTCCCATAGGCTCTCAGAAGGCGCCAGAACGGGGAATGATGACTCTGCAGTCCCTGGGCGAAAAACAGTAGGGGTTTTGGAATGTGGTCGATCTGAGAACAATGACACGGGTGCGCGCGTGCATGTGAAGACACCATTTTCTATTTTCAGTCTTTGAACGAAAACAAGGTCTCCCGGTCGGAATATTATCGCTATTTTATGAGAAAAATCGCATAAAAATTGATTTTAAACAGCGTTTGACATGCTTCGAAGTACGGTAATGGAATATTTTGAATTTTTTTGTCACGATACACCGCTAATTGGATATATTTATGAATTATTTGGAACCATAACAACATTGGGTGTTGAAGTAGAAGTCCTGGGCGTGCATTCTGACGAAGAACAGCAAAGGTAATCCAATTTTTCTTATAGTCAATCTGAGTTTGGTGAGTGCCAAACTTGGTGGGTGTCAAAATAGCTAGCCATGATGGCCAGGCTATCTACTCAGAATATTGCAAAATGTGCTTTCACCGAAAAGCTATTTTAAAATTGGACACCGCGATTGCATAAAGGAGTTCTGTATCTATAATTCTTAAAATAATTGTTATGCTTTTTGTGAACGTTTATCGTGACTAATTTAGTAAATTCACCGGAAGTTTTCGGTGGGTATGCTAGTTCTGAACGTCACATGCTAATGTAAAAAGCTGGTTTTTGATATAAATATGAACTTGATTGAACAAAACATGCATGTATTGTATAACATAATGTTCTAGGAGTGTCATCTGATGAAGATCATCAAAGGTTAGTGCTGCATTTAGCTGTGGTTTTGGTTTTTGTGACATTATATGCTAGCTTGAAAAATGGGTGTCTGATTATTTCTGGCTGGGTACTCTCCTGACATAATCTAATGTTTTGCTTTCGTTGTAAAGCCTTTTTGAAATCGGACAATGTGGTTAGATAAAGGAGAGTCTTGTCTTTAAAATGGTGTAAAATAGTCATATATTTGAAAAATTGAAGTTTTGGGATTTTTTAAGAGTTTGTAATTCGCGCCATGCTCTATCATTGGATATTGGCGAGGCTTTCCGCTAGCAGAACATCTTGGGTACTATTGTTTGTACAGATGAATGTGGTACCTTCAGGCATTTGGAAATTGCTCCCAAGGATGAACCAGTCTTGTGGAGGTCTACAACTTTTTTTCTGAGGTCTTGGCTGATTTCTTTTGATTTTCCAATGATGTCAAGCAAAGAGGCACTGAGTTTGAAGGTAGGCCTTGAAATACATCCACTGGTACACCTCCAATTGACTCAAATGATGTCAATGATGTCAACTTAGTGTATGTAAACTTCTGACCCATTGGAATTGTTATACAGTGAATTATTAGTGATATAATCTGTCTGTGAACAATTGTTGAAAACTCGCTTGTGTCATGCACAAAGTAGATGTCCTAACCGACTTGCCAAAACTATAGTTTGTTAACAATACATTTGTGGAGTGGTTCAAAAACGAGTTTTAATGACTCCAACCTAAGTGTATGTAAACTTCCGACTTGAACTGTAAGTCTTTAAAGAACAGAACAAATGTGGTAGTTCAAGCTAATGGTTTGGTGATGAACCTTGAATTAAAGTCATGCACTCAGACTTATTTGTGACACATAAGACTACATGTACATTGAAAAGTATGAGAACACTAGAAAATGCAAATCAATATCTGCTCACAAAGAGCATTAATCACAGACAAATAAACCAGCTGTCTCAAACACTAAGCAGCAACACTGGAAATTGGGATTGGTTCTTAAATTTGAGTAAATGAATGATTTAAGCATAAGCTTACTCAAATCACCCACCACGTCTAATCTTCATCAAGCCAAGCTCTGTTGGATGCAAAAATGAAAGCAAATTAATGAACTAATCTAAAACTTCAATGCGCATTTGTAGGTGGATGCATTTCTGCATTTAGCTCTGGTCTATCTGATTGTTTCTAATCTTGCATGATTTACGACATTGTGTGTAAAGCTTGCTGGGTACTGTACAATGGGGCTTTGGCCTAATTGAAAGAGTTATAAATCAGTATCTATATGCAGAGACGGCAATGCTGGAAAAAGACACTCCTTCATGCAGAGAGGCACATAGTGATTCAAAAATGATTAATTCATTGGATTTACACATTCAGATATACGCCAATATCATTCAAGAACTAAATATAAAATGTAATTGCTTTTGAAATTGTCTCTATGTGCACTGAGTGACCATATTACTTCTATGTATTCATCAGAGTATAAGTGTGTAATTGTTGTGACAAACTCATATGAAAATGTAAAAGTCACATCGGCAGTTAATACATTTGCATTTATAATAAGTCTGCGTTATTCTTTAATTATGTTTGTAATGTGAAATAATGACATTGCCAGGTTTCGTTCACTATATAGCACATTCAGTAGGATGGATAGTAGATAGTGACACTTTCTGTTTCCGTCTGCTGCTACACCGACAAAGCAATCAATTACTAACAAATAATGGCCTTCCTCTACCTTTGTTGGGCACAGTTTAAATCAATGGACACAGCTTGAGGGTACGCTGAATGAAAACGGAAATGAAATTGCACTGAAGGCAAGGAATTGTGAATAGCCCATACACTCACGCACATAGGCCTCTAAAACATGTGCACGGGGGTGAATACACACACACACACACTCACACACACACACACACATTATTTTTCTGTTGCATTGGGTGAACATCCGTTCACAGTAATACATTGCCCCAGTCATATTCATCATTATCATCATATAGAGACAAATCAGTTTGCTTATGAAGCCATTTGAGTTTATAGCTTAGATATTCATTAGTGAACATGGATAAAAATAACAATAAAAGGCCAAAATGGCCACTTTCAACACACACCACTAGGCGTCTTAGCAAATCAATAAGGAGAGTGGAGTCTTGTTTACACATGACACCTGATGGAATATGGCATACTGCAAGTGGTCAACAAGCTATCAATACCCCAGAGAATGATGGTTGTTGTAGCAAAATGGGAGAAAATAATGGCATTTTACAAATTGCCAGATCGAGACCACACATAGACCACCTGGATGCTGCACTCGAGGCTTCTTTCTCTGCACTCCACAGACCTCAGAAACACAGTTATCAACATCACTTGGTGTGAAATAAAATCACACCACCCCAGAGTGACCCTAGAAAGAAAAGGTTCATAGAGGAGTTGCTTTGTGGACATGAATTTGCCCTCAGGAGTAAAACAATATTAACTCACCACCTTCCTCTCTCTCCATGGAAGAACCTCTGTTTTCCTGCAGGTGGTAGACACTGGAAATTGAGGTCACGCTCCTCGTGAGTAGATAAATCAAGATTCACACATCTTACTCTGGGAGCAGCACTCTTTTGTTTATGTGTCCAGAAACAGCCTGCATAGCTTTGTAGGGGAATGTAGTGGTAAAGTAAACTGTTTTGGTTCAATGGAGATTGTATTTGGTGGTACTTCAGGTCAATGTGGGAATAGAGTAGTGTCTATTTTCCTGTGTACATACATTTTGTGAGTCTCCTCAATGGTATTGTGTAGATCTGTGAGTGATAGCACATCATGTTTCAGCAGAACGATTAAGTTAAGGGGTTATCCATGCACTGTGACTTATTTACGAGTTAAAGTGACGCAGCAGTTTGTGAGCAACACATGCAATCTGATAAAAATGGAGACAGATAGTGAACATCTTTGATACAGCTGGACGATAACCCGCATGATCCACCATAATACTGTGTGACACCCACCCACCATAGCACATTGTGTGGCAACATCCCCTTGATAGAAACACATGGATAAACCAGAACTGATGCACCATGAAAAATCTCTCTCACCCTCTTTACAGCTCTCTAACTCCCCTCCTTTCACTCAAATGCTAACAAACACATTTAGATGTAAAGTCAAAGTGTGAAATTAAAAATGGATAAGTTATAAAATTGTGATAAACACTGAGGAAAACTCTTCAATAGTAGTGATGTTAAAGGCAATGGGGTGAGCTCTTGAAAAGGATGAAAAATAGTCACTCAACACAACTCAAACCTACGCGAGAGTGAACTTTACTTCAGTATTGTATTTGTGGACACATGTCAATTATTAAAGTTTGTATAACATGCTTTCAAATCACTGAAAACAGTCAAGGGTAAATGAAAACTACAGCAGAACTATGTAAATGTAGGTCATCTGTGGAGCCAGGCAGGGCATTATCTACTTCAGTGCATCTCTGCAGCATCTGTAGGCCTTCACCACCTGCTCTGGAGGGCCACAGACCGCTCATCTGCCTCCTTGTTGGTTTGTTTGTTGTTCTTTGTGGTCACTTAGCCATGTCAGATACTGTATGTGCTTGGGGAACATGGATCATGTTCGTTATTCTGACAGGAATTAAACTCCCTCTTGTCCTACAAGTTCCAATTCTGAAATATTGTGCTTGTCAAATCTCTAAATATAATCTCTGAATATGAAGAGCAAAAGTTCACCTAAAAATGTCCCTCAAAGTTGCTTTCAATCATTGAATAAAGCTGATTGCACTACTGATTTACAGGAAATGCATCTGAAAGTTTGAGTGGTTTATTGGATGAGCATTAATAATCAATCTCCTCTGACAGCACTTTAATCATGGAGGAGAAATATTGAGACTGAAAAGCTTCCAGAACAACCAGTCTAGTTTAGCTATGAAGGCACAAGATGGCCAAATGGCCAGTATCAAAGTGACAGACAGAGAGGTAGAGAAAGGCAGAAAAAAATATTATGGTGCTGGAAGGGAATGAGGACAGCACATCTGCAACATACTGTGTCGCTATTATCGATGCTTTGAGCACTCACATGCGATAAAAAATCTGCGTGAAGAGGCCATTTCATTTCACTACACTCTCAGAAAAAAAAGGTTTTGAATTTTACTTAAAGAGGCACCAACGCTTGTCATGTAAGGTACGCTTACATTGTAAGGTACATCCTTTGCACCTTTAGTTATAGGTAAATAATTTTACACACAGTCCATACCTTAAAGGAGACAATAATGTACATTAGGGGACAATATAGTACCATTCTCCACAGTGTCATAACTCTCCTGTGAAGATCTGAAGGATCAGGTTACAGTGGGTCTGCGCTACAGCACCCTGTCTCTCCCACAGAGGTGGAGGGGGCCACTTTACGGCAGTCGTAAAATACTCTGCTTCTGGGCTCTGGAGTATCGAGATTGGAATGTGACTGTGGAACACAGAGAGACACTGGGACATCAAAAGATTGAATAATTTAACAGTAGGTCTGTATTCCAAGCAGTCGGAGTGGTTCGTGGAAACTTAAGGAACAGTCATGTCGAGTTTGTTTCATTTGGTGACCTTGTGAAGGACAGGAGACGCACATTACTGTTTCTTTGTTTGTATAGACTTCTCAATTATGGGGTTTGTATCTAAATGTTGTATAAAATAAATTATTGAGTATAGGAATACCTTTGGAAAGATAACCTTGTGATCTTAGTCTTCTAAATGAGAATTGTTTTTCATAGTAACTTAGGATCAGTCAGTGGCCACGCCCCCGTGAGCACAGATATTACTCGGCGTCATGGAACGCCCCCTTTTTTTACTAAAAGTATAAAACCCATTTCTGACAAAATGTACATTAGGCCAGAAAACATGGAAGCTATCGCTGCATGTTGAAATGGTTGGTATCTCTACCGAAGGACAAGACCAGAGAACGTGGAGATCATTCCCATGTTGAAATGGCTAAGAAATCTACAAACTAAAGACCAATTTTTCAGACTGCAACTGTTGAAATACTTTAGTCTAGTAAACACATCCATTCGAATGATCAAATGGTACTCTGACATATCCATTATAACAAGCTACAACCACGAAAGACCTTGTGTAACGAGAGTCGTATGAAGGGGACCAAGGCGCAGTGTGTAAAGTGCTCAAATTTCTTTTAATGACCACACTTAAACAAAAATGACAGCCAACAGTTCCGTCAGGTACATGAACAAAACGGAAAACAACTACCCACAAAACCCAAAGGAAAAACAGGCTGCCTAAGTATGGTTCCTAATCAGAGACAACGATAGACAGCTGCCTCTGGTTAGGAACCATACTCAGCCCAACACAAAGAAATACAAAACATAGAAACTGAACATAGAAATACAAAAACAGACAAACACGCCCTGACCTACTCTACCATAGAAAATAACAACTTACTATGGTCAGGACGTGACACCTTGGGACTTCTGGGGAACGCAACCAGAGACTCTCTGATGAACTATTATCCAGCAGACGGACCGGCGATCACAGAGAGGGACAACAAAGGTATACACTCATAAATATGTATATTGCTATTTATTTTCCAATGAGCGGCTGTTCATGTTCAAAGTATTAGCATTTCCATGAGTGTAGTTATGAACTGCATTACAATGGGTTTCACTCTGAGTTTCCCGCTCTTGAGCTGTCCCCACCCCTTTCCTTTTTCTACCAAACCGTCATATCAGTTTCGTACACTAGGGACTTTTCTTTGTGTCATGTTAGTAACCAATTTGAATTTAAACTCTTTATTACATTACATATATCATAAGTAGGGTCCTGTGTTTTAGTTAATCATATCACAGGGCCTGGATTTTAACTTTTATTTAAAGCTTTTTCATCAAACTGTGTCCTTTTTTTATTTCGTCAGACAATATCTTTCATTTTTGGTTTAATTCCCATTCATGGAAAAGGCATAAAATAAAGTTTAAAGTCCAGGTTGTGACAAATTCACAAGGCCGTTCTTTGACAGCCTAGTTTTAATCTAACACAGTGGCCTGAAACTCCTGGTTTGCAGGAAACATCGGGCAAGTCACATTATGCTGGCTTACATATTGATATGTAATACCTATTGGAATCCAGCCAGAGTTAGGACATCCCAAAATAAGATTTTTTTAAATCACCCACAACCTACATTTACAATGACTGCCAAGGTCGGGAAAATTTGTAAATAAGACTTCCTAAAGCAGGGGTTCTCAAACCTCTCCTCAGGGACCCACAGATGTTTAACAAATCTGTTGTAGCTCTGAGCTAACTCACCTGATTCACCTATTTAAGGGCTTAAAGATTAACTGACAAGGTGAAGCCAGTGTGCTAGTTCAAGAATAGATCCAATACATGGAATGGCTAGAGAAGAAAAGCTGTTTCAGAACCACCGACCTAAACCATCTAAACTGGAACAACCATCTCAGTAATCAATCAAAGTGCATGCAAGAACACACATATTCAAACAAACAATTAAAAAAATATATCTGCAATAGAGCATGCTGGGAAATATGATAGTGATGGGTGTGGTTTTTGAGAATGTGTGATGAGTGTACCTTTATATTCAAAATATTGTGTACACAAATGTACCATTACACTAGATTATCCCCACATGTACCCTAAAAGATACTGAACAGTACCGTGTGAGATCATATGTGTACCTCTATAGGTACATTATGTGTATTTTGATATTTTTGTACCCCCCGGAACAATACTGTGCCCTAACCATACCCTTTTCTCTGAGAGTGTAGCACAATCACAGCAGACATTGAGTCGGGTTTCATGCACACAATAATACAATTATTGTGAATACTCTGATTAATATAATAGTTTGATTAAAACATTTACATGCTTTGCAAGAAGAACGATTTCCCTAATAATTCTGTTTATATGGACAAATCTGAAATCAAGCTACATGATTGGACTTTGATAAATGGAGGAAATCGCTAATAAAAATAAACATTCTATCAAAGCGACCAGAGTATTTTTGGGAGGCTAAATAATTGTTTTTAAATCAGTGTATGATTACTTTGATGATGACCTTACGTCAATAAATATAATCAGAGTAAGTTGTTTACATTACTAATGCCATACTCAGCCTATTCACCATAATCAGTTTAATATTTCATTATTGGTGTGCATTTAAACATACTCACTGTCTACTTTTCATTGACACGTAAGTGTAAGTCTCACAGTAATCAAGATGTTCTGCAAGCAGTTATGATGAATTGAGAAAGGTAGGCCTAAATACATTAGAAAAGCTTGTACACCCGAAGCGAGACAAATCCTTCTCTAAAATGACATTCAGCCTGATCTTGGAGGGGGATGCTGTAGAAATAGGCTGTGAAATTTATTCCATGAAGTGAATCACAATATTACCTGACAGACAAGAAGGTAGAACTGTTGCCGAGATAAAAGATCCATACACAAACAGATAAACACACATTTAAATATATATCACACAGAGTCATTCTTCTAAGTGGTATGCTAGCTTAAATTAGCTATGAACTGCATATCATTACATAAAAACAGAATAACTGATTCATTTCCCAAACACTGCACTATCCAAAGGCAGCGTATGGAGCTCTCCATGGTTCTGAAACTACTGCAGCACTATCATCACGCCACTGTCAATGGTTCTGAAACTAGCATTGCCACTGAACAATTGTCCAAGGTTTTTAAAACAATACGCTACTTCTGTAAACAATGTGCTTGCTTACTCCACATGAAAACTCAAGCAGAAAAAGGATAAAGTTGATAGTTGGCTCAAACCACAATTCCATCTGCAACTTTGCACACACATAATGAAGCCTCCCTTTATCATGGAGAAGGGCTCGTATTTTTAAGTGGAACATCATAACTCAAATGGTTCCACATAATTGGCACTGAAAAGTTGTTCAGACCAGTCCAATTCTTCATATTTAATTGTCTAGAACATGATTACTAAGTGAGATATCCTTTCACTTATCAAATTAACAGCTCAGAAGTGGACCTCGAGGTACTTTACAGTTATAAAAGCGGAATGGGTCATGCCAAAGGTAAGCTGTTTATCTCTTCAAAAGGAGAATGGAGCGGAGAACGAAACTGAACACCTCATTAAGAGACAAAGGGTAAAAAAAAATATTCCTGTTATAATCCAACCAGTCATTAAGATATTAGAAAGGGGAAACAGAGTTCTATTAGAAAATAATACTGGAGTTTAATTCAGTCAGAATGCAAAATTGCATTATGAGAAATACATTTACATTCTAAGAAAACACAATTATCGAGAGCAACTTACAGTAGAGAGTGGATACATTTCAATACTTTATTGCTCTGGTCCCCTGTGGGAATCAAACCCACAACCCTAGCGTTGCAAGTGCAATGCTCTACAAACTGAGCCACACTGGACCAATGACAATGGCTTTAAGATAAATAAGTGATAAATAAGTGTGACAGTGTGTGAGAGATGCAAATACACGTATGAGCTTCCATATATCAAACACTCACAATAACAATCTCTATGAATCTGAAGTGATATGTAACTAACTGAACTAGTATATATACAGTTGAAGTCGAAAGTTTACATACACCTTAGCCAAATGCATTTAAACTCAGTTTTTCACAATTCCTGATATTTAATCCTAGTAAAAATTCTCAGGATCACCACTTTATTTTAAGAATGTGAAATGTCTGAAAAATAGTAGAGAGAACAATTTATTTCAGCTTTTATTTCTTTCATCACATTCTCAGTGGGTCAGAAGTTTACATACACTCAATTAGTATTTGGTAGCATTGCCTTTAAATTGTTTAACTTGGGTCAAACATTTCGGGTAGCCTTCCACAAGCTTCCCACAATAAGTTGGGTGAATTTTGGCCCATTCCTCCTGACAGAGCTGGTGTAACTGAGCCAGGATTCTAGGCCTCCTTGCTAGCACACGCGTTTCAGTTCTGCCCACAAATTTTCCATGGGATTGAGGTCAGGGCTTGTGATGGCCACTCTAATACCTTGCCTTTGTTGTCCTTAAGCCATTTTGCCACAACTTTGTAAGTATGATTGGGGTCATTGTTCATTTGGAAGACCCATATGTTACCAAGGTTTAACTTCCTGACTGATGTCTTGAGATGTTGCTTCAATATATCCACATAATTTTCCTGCCTCATGATGCCATCTATTTTGTGAAGTGCACCAGTCCCTCCTGCAGCAAAGCACCCCCACAACATGGTGCTGCCACCCCCGTGCTTCTCCGTTGGGATGTTGTTCTTCAGCTTGCAAGCTTCCCCCTTTTTCCTCCAAACATAACAATGGTCCTTATTGCCAAACATTTATATTTTTGATTCATCAGACCAGAGGACATCCAAAAAGTACAATCTTTGTCCCCATGTGCAGTTGCAAACCATAGTCTGGCTTTTTTATGGTGGTTTTGGAGCAGTGGCTTCTTCCTTGCTGAGCGGCCTTTCAGGTTATGTCGATATAGGACTCGTTTAACTGTGGATATAGATACTTTTGTACTTGTTTCCTCCAGCATCTTCACAAGGTCCTTTGCTGTTGTTCTGGGATTGATTTGCACTTTTCGCACCAAAGTACATTCATCTCTAGGAGACAGAAGGCGTCTCCTTCCTGAGCGGTCTGACGGCTGCGTGGTCCCAAGGTGTTTATACTTGCGTACTATTGTTTGCACAGATGAACGTGGTACCTTCAGGCGTTTGGAAATTGCTCCCAAGGATGAACCAGACTTGTGGAGGTCTACAATTTTTTGGCTGATTTCTTTTGATTTTCCCATGATGTCAAGCGAAGAGGCACTGAGTTTGAAGGTAGGCCTTGAAATACATGTACACCTCCAATTGACTCAAATGATGTCAATTAGCCTATCAGAAGCTTCTAAAACCATGACATTATTTTGTGGAATTTTCCAAGCTGTTTAAAGTCACAGTTGACTTAGTGTATGTAAACTTCTGACCCACTGGAATTGTGATTCAGTGAATTATAAGTGAAATAATCTGTCTGTAAACAATTGTTGGAAATATTGCTTGTGTCATGCACAAAGTAGATGTCCTAACCGACTTGCCAAAACTATAGTTAGTTAACAATAAATTTGTGGAGTGGTTGAAAAACACATTTTAATGACTCCAACCTAAGTGTATGTAAACTTCTGACTTCAACTGTAGTAAAATAGTAAAATGGAATCTCATAGCCAATCTAAAAGGCAAACAAAACATTGCATCAATGACTCCAGTGCACTGAAATTGCCTAAAGTATCAATCTTGTACTCAAACATTATGTTAATTAAAGAGTCATGCAGGGCAGGTATCCTTGAAGCCCTAAGTTCCTTTTCATGGACTCAGACAATGGTTACTTGTGGCCAATCGTCTAAGAGATCAGACAGTTCTGTTGAAAGACTCTTTGATTCCTGTCCCACACACCCTGCAGCTTTGACGACATGGGGATCTGAGGAAGGAACATTGTCACAGGTCCACCATACGATGACGGAATTTGATATTTATTATGTTCAGACAAATCTGTTGTAATCCAGTGATATATAGATGTACATGTATGTGTGTCTTATCCTACTAATATATACAATATTTGGCTTTAGTATTGCTGTGTGTGGACCTCATTAAATATGTATCCATCTTTATTTAGTTTTTGTTTAAAGGGGTAGGTTGAGATTTTGGCAATGAAGCCCTTTATCTACCAGTCATTGTGCTAACGCTAGTTAGCATTGGCTCACGAAACTACCCCAACTTCCTTCATACTAGACGCAGAGACATACAAATGTTATTTATGAGTTCAGCTGACTTCATTGCCAAAATCTCAAACGATCCCTTTATCAAATCAAATTGTATTGGTCGCATACACATACAGTATGTGTGATGGGATGTATAGACATTATGGACAGTATGTGGATAGAATATTTAGTATATATAGAATACTTAGGTTAGAATAGTATACAGTGTATTCAGAAAGTATTCACACCCCTTCCCTTTTTCCACATTTTGTTACGTGACCACCTTAATCTAAAATGGATTAAATAAAAAAATGTCCTCATCAATCTACAGACAATACACTATAATGACAACATTTTCAAAATGTAAAATAAAAAAGACCTTATTTACATAAGTATTCAGACCCTTTGCTATGAGACTTGAAATTGAGCTCAGGTGCATCCTGTTTCCATTGACCATCCTTGAGATGCTTCTAAAACTTGATTGGAGTCCACCTGTGGTAAATTCAATTGATTGGACATGATTTGGGAAGGCAAACAACTGTCAACACTACCGGTCAAAAGATTGAGAACACCTACTCATTCAAGGTTTTTTCTTTATTTGTACCATTTTCTACGTTGTAGAATAATACAATGTAGAAAATAGTCAAATTAAAGAAAAACCCTTGAATGAGTAGGTATTCTAAAACTTTTGACCGGTAGTGTATATAAGGTCCCACAGTTCAGTGCATGTCAGAGCAGAAAACAAGCCATGAGGTCGAAGGATTGTGTCGAGGCAAAGATCTGGGGAAGGGTACAAAAAAATGTCTGCAGCATTGAAGGTCCCCAAGAACATAGTGGCCTCCATGATTCTTAAATGGAAAAAGTTTGAGTTTGGAACCACCAAGAGTCTTCCTAGAGTTGGCCACCCGGCCAAACTGAGCAATCGGGGGAGAAGGGCCTTGGTCAGAGAGGTGACCAAGAACCCAATAGTCACTCTAACAGAGCTCAAGAGTTCCTCTGTGGAGATGGAAGAACCTTCCAGAAGGACAACCATCTCTGCAGCAATCCACCAATCAGGCCTTTATGGTAAAGTGGCCAGACGGAAACCACTCCTCAGTAAAAGGCACATGACAGATCGCTTGGAGTTTGCCAAAAGGCACCATCCCTATGGCACCATCCCTACAGTGAAGCATGGTGGTGGCAGCATCATGCTGCGCGGATGTTTTTCAGCGGCAGGGACTGGGAGACTAGTCAGGATCGAGGGAAAGATGAATGGAGAAAAGTACAGAGAGATTCTTGATGAAAACATGCTACAGAGCGCTCAGGACCTCAGACTGGGGCGAAGGTTCACCTTCCAACAGGACAACAACCCTAAGCACAAAGTCAAGACAATGCAGGAGTGGCTTCGGGACAAGTCTCTGAATGTCCTTGAGTGGCCCAACCAGACCCCGACTTGAACCCCATTGAACATCTCTGGAGAGACATGAAAATAGCTGTGTAGCAACGCTCCCCATCCAACCTGACAGTGCTTGAGAGGTTATGAGAGAAGACTGAGAGAAACTCCCCAAATACAGGTGTGCCAAGCTTGTAGCATTATACCCAAGAAGACTCAAGGCTGCTATTGCTGCCAAAGGTTCTTCAACAAAGTACTGAGTAAAGGGTCTGAATAATCATGTACATGTGATATTTCAGTTTTGTATTTTTTATAAATTCGCTAAAATTTCAAAAAACCTGTTTTTGCTTTGTCATTATGGGGTATAATGTGTGTAGAAAGATGAGTAAATTTTTATAATGATCCATTTTAGTATAATGCTGCAACGTAGTAACAAAATGTCAAGGGAAGGCATCTGAATACTTTCCGAATGTACTGTAATGTATATAATAAACAAGACAGTACGTTCAAACACATACGGTCACAGTCACGTACACACGCGCACAAATGCACAGAGGCACAGACTCTTAGAAAGGCCAACACATGCATTCTAAGTGTGAACAGGGTCTACCAGCTGCTGATGTTTTATTCATGTCATGAGAGCCAAGGTATCTTCACACATGAGCTATCATATTTCTGTGTTCATTTATAGCTCTCCTGTGTGAGGCTGGCTGGGCCCAGATAATAGGGGATCTGCCTAGAGGGCAGACACGACACCACAGGAAGTAATGCAGCCTATCATAACGCCCAGCAGGAGACGTGTCCGATAGGTAGACTTCTTCTATAAACAAAGTGCTCGGAACACCATTCTACATAGAGACACCAGGTACATGGTTTTGTTTTGAGATAAAAATTAAATTGTCTTCAGAGCTATAGTGCCACCTTGAAGAACTTCCTAGTATCAACCAATTTTAACACATTCCCTATTATCCTAAACACATTTGTAAAAATAAACAAATGTGGTCCTACCAATAGTTTTATTGGGCCACATTTTTGGACCTGGGTCTTCTTTGTTATAGCCTATAAATCATTATAGTCACATTTAATAGAATGCGTACTATTGCCAATGCTACAGTATAAAACATTTGTATATGCTGTCCATGGGCATGAACAACATATCCTTCCCAGGCTGGCACACACCAACTGTCATCAATACATTTTGAGGCAAACAACTTATATCCCCTCACCGGCGGCCAGCTTTGCCAAGAGAACCCACACTCATGCTGTGTTGATTAATAAACAATATGGACTGAATTCATTTTCGGCCAGTGTTACAGCAAGTGATTTCCATTCTCCAAATGACCATTGTATGGTGGACACATCAGAAACGTGTAAAAAGAAAATATGGACATTTCACTAATTTAGAAGCATATGGTCTGCAGGACATTATGATTTATGACCCATTACTGGAAATGAATGGTGTTTCTTAGGAGAAAGGGAAATTCATTCCCCTCTTCACTACACTCACTTTTCTCTTCACTCACATTTGTGTAATTTTTTTTAGTAAGGTACCCGAATATTAAATAATTTATCACAAACACTCAAACAGCGTCTGTGCCATCCTGCCCACCTATGTCAAACCGTTAAAGCTATTGTGCACTGCTCTCACAAACAACATGGAATTGTGTGAATAACCCCAGGCATGTCCCTGGATACTGCACACACTAAAAACAGGAGTTGGCTAAGCTTCTGTTTATCCACACAGGACCATGCCAGAGACAGACGTAGGCAAACGGAGAGACAGGTTTGGGTAGGAGTCAGATAGAGAGAACCCATTGACATGGATGTGGTGTCGCGGGAATACCGTACCCCCTTTAACATGAACACTCTATCCTCTGAGCCATCTGTGGAGCTCACTAATCTATATTAAACACACGTCATGTTGGATCTTCACTGTAACTGAACACACAGGAGAGATGTGCGTCAAGATGGAAACAGTGTCCAGCCATGCCTGTCTGGCCAAATGGATTTCTCTATGAAATATGTATATGATGCTAGGGTAGCCAGGCTAGAATGTCAGACTAGAATAGGCATGCATGTTTTTGGAGATCACTGAAGAAAGCATGGCCCCTCTCTAGTAGTAAGTCACTTCTGTGAATGGATGTAGTACTGTCTGCTGTCCTAAGTCCTGCTCCAATTTCACAGACCAAGCAACAAATGTTGAGTGTTTAATGAAAGTTTTACGGTAGGCCTACCTGTGTTGGTTGGATTCAACTTCCTTCCACAGGTTCCAGACTATCCCCTTGTAATATGTGTTACTACGAAAGCAATAATAACGTTGCCTCAAAAAGAAGAAATTAAGAATCTATAAAAAATAATGTGTTAATATATGTACTTGGCAAAGACTATGTCAACATACTGTATTGTGATAATAATGGCCTATTGGGCGGTAGACCTTTAAGGCTTCAAGTGTGGGTGTGGTTGAAGGCGTATCCAACCCACACGTGCCATTTTGAATAAGGGGAATCAGGCTGAAGGCGGAAGAGCCTATGGACACTTCTGGTCAACAAATCATTGACGTATGTCACCCAGCTGAGAGCCGAGTGAACCGAATCACACAGACCAACTCTCCAACAATAATATAAAGCCTTGCGCTCCTTTTTTTTGTTAATTTCGGGCTGTTTGCGGTAGGTGCACTTGATTCAGCAGTCCTAGCACCAGGAATGCAAAATGTACCAATTTTAATCCCCTTCATGTGTCTGAAGGTAGAACTCCGCCTATCTGGCAGGCCCAGAGAGCAAATCAATTGCACCTATAGGCCTACCGCTGGCCAATCAGATAACTCAGATCACTGTGTCTACACAATTTCCTTGCGCGATAGACTGTAAAAAGAAACCTAGAGTGCACAGCAAAGTTGATACTGTGAGATTTAAAAACGTTTAAAATCATGACTAGAGAGACTCAACGAATACAAAGAGCTGGTATTTTTATGAGTACGTTCATGTTTAAGTTATTATTCTGTCAACACTTTGTTCAACACTTTTATAAGCCATAAAATATGTGTTCTCCTTACTTCAACTCATGCTACAATCAGCACTGCCGCTGCATTATGAGTATAAATGAGTATAAATTATTGTTTCTATAAGCTTGCATTGTAATGATTAGCGATTTGTGTCTTTTTTAATATCTAGTAATATTTCACTTTATCTGGTCATAGGAGTAACAACATGAATTAGTATATGAGGCCGAAGTAATGCAGTGCGACTTGAGTTTCGCCATCAGCTGGAAGACTGTGTCCCCTTTTGTCAGTGGAGGGAAGGAGGGCGGATGAACGGTGAGTCGGGTGAGAGGCAGACTCACCGCTAGCTTTGATGCAACCAAAGAGTTTTTACACAGCACAATGTAAAAACTCTGTAAAAACTCTTGGTTGCATCAAAGCTACCCCACCGCTGCTCCCTCCCTCCCTCCCTCTCTCCCTCCCTCCCTCAGACTGACCATCAGATGCAGGCCATCAGTCCAGTACATTTTTAAAAAGCATATTATGGATAAATTACTTATTACCAGTGTGGTCATTTCCCTTACATCTTCAAATATCATTTCTAAATGGTCTGAGAAGACAAACATTGGCAGGCCAATTCAAGCATAGCCAATATGCAGTGCTAAAGCATTGGGCCTATAGCCTACTGCACAAACATCATTGCTACAGAATGGTTTTTATGAGGTTAATGTTGCATAGGCTTAAGTTTTATAAGTCATGCTTGAAAAAAATCTTAGTGGTAGATCTTGGCTTGCATTTTGACTCAGAAAGTGATCTTGACTCAGAAAAGGTTGGTGACCACTAATCTAGAAGGAGGAGACAGTACAGGTGCCTTAAAGCTGGGACCGAGAGTCTGATAAACAGCTTTGGAAAGTTTACTGACAAATTTGCACTTTCCATCAGGCCTGATGTGGAATTTTTTATCCGACATCTACTTTACTTGCATAAAAAGGTTAGATGAAAACCTGGTTAGAGATATAATGCCATTCATATTCATTTCATGAGAATTGACTAATACCTAGGGTCCTGTGGTGAAACGACTGCTGTGCAAGGTATTGGGCAACAGCTTTCGTCCAGGACGGGTCAGCAGCATGCTACTTTCTGTGATCCAACTCCCTCTCCACCTGAAATGCAACAACAATAAAAACATAAATACGAATTACCCAAGTCAGTCAGTAAGTTAGCTAACTAATGAAACACTCAGGTAAATGTACACAAGCCTAATCGGCCAAATTATATCAAAACAACACAGCCTATTTGCAGTGAAATCTCGAGGGGCATTTACACGCAGAATTTAGAATATGTGCATGAAAATCTGCTCGCCAATTGGATGGAAACCCAGCCAATGACACTAAAAAAGGGTTGGATTTTCAGCAACATGTGCTGTAAATTCAAACAGCTTTAGTGATGAAAGGAACATAATGTATTTAATGTCATCTCTCTATCAGGCCACTGCGTGGGCCTGGATGGTGACACACATATTCTTCAAGCTTCCTGACTGAATGCTAGGGCTTTCAGTGCTACCGGAAGCAAGGGACTTAGCGAAGGAGGTTAACAGTACATAGTGCATCAAGTACTGTATACTATTATGAGTGGAGCTTACTTTTCTGTGCTCTGGAGAGATTACAGGTAGATGGTCAGAAGGCTCTGGAAGTCATTGGACCATTCTGTTTCTGTAGCACTTGGACAGAGATGGATAGGGGAAGAATGGCGCCAGAGGGGATGGCTGCCGTTTTACGGGCTCCTAACCAACTGTGCTATGTTGTTAGCTTTTTTTTCTTTTTAACTTATTTTGTACATAATGTTGCTGCTACCGTCTCTTATGACTGAAAAGAGCTTCTGGACATCAGAACAGCTATTACTCACCTCAAACTGGACAAAGCTTTTTCTTTAACGAGTCCGACGCAAAGGATATACTGCTTTCTCGAGAACAAGCCCAAATCCCGGTCATTTGCGTGAAAAAAAGACGGAGAAAAAGGGGGCGGAGGTCGGGCTGCCTTCTAAGAATTTGTAGGCAAGTGAGTAAACCGCCACTGCCATCCGTTCTATTGGCCAACGTGCAATCATTGGAAAATAAAACGATAAAAACTATCCTACCAACGGGATATTAAAAACTGTAATATATTATGTTTCACCGAGCCATTTGATTAATTGTTCAGCAGTCTAATGGCTTGGGGGTAGAAGCTGTTAAGGAGCCTTTTGGTCCAAGACTTGGCGCTCTGGTATCGCTTGCCGTGCGGTAGCAGAGAAAACATTCTATGACTTAGGTGTCTGGAGTCTCTGACAATTTCACGGGCTTTCCTCTGACACTGCCTATGATGTACTGGGCCGTACGCACTACCCTCTGTAGCGCCTTACGGTCAGATGCTGAGCAGTTGCCATACCAGGCGTTGATGCAACCAGTCAGGATGCTCTCGATGGTGCAGCTGTAGAACTTTTTGAGGATCTGGGGACCCATGCCAAATCTTTTCAGTCTCCTGAAGGGGAAAAGGTTTTGTCGTGGCCTCTTCATGACTGTCTTGGTGTGTTTGGACCATGATAATTCGCTGGTAATATGGACACCAAGGAACTTGAAACTCTTGACCCGCTCCACTACAGCCCTGTTGATGTTAGTGGGGGCCTGTTAGGACAACCTTTTCCTGTAGTCCATTATCAGCTCCTTTGTCTTGCTCACATTGAGGGAGAGGTTGTTGTCCTGGCACCACACTGCCAGTTCTCTGACCTCCTCCTTATAGGCTGTCTCATTGTTGTCGGTATTCAGTCCTACCACTGTTGTGTCATCAGCACACTTAATGATCGTGCAGAAGTCGTGTTTGGCCACGCAGTCGTGGGTGAACAGGGAGTACAGGAGGGGACTAAGTACACACCCCTGAGGGGCCCCAGTGTTGAGGATCACCGTGGCAGATGTGTTGTTGCCTACCCTTACCACTTGTGGGTGGCCCATCAGGAAGTCCAGGATCCAGTTGCAGAGGGAGGTGTTTAGTCCCAGGGTTCTTAGTTTAGTGATGAGCTTTGTGAGCACTATGGTGTTGAAAGCTGAGCTGTACTCCATTTTGAATTCTGGCTGTAACACAACAAATTGGAATAAGTCAATTTCTAAAGGCAATGTACATGCAAAAACAAATATTGAAACAAGCTATTCTAAAAATCAAACTGCAATAGAGTATGCTGGGATGAAAATGATAATGATGAGCATGGTTTTGCAGACCAGCAAAATTCTGATTACTTGGGAGTCACCTCACTTTGGATTTGAACTCACAACCTCTATGTTGCCAGAATCCTGAATTTTCTGCTACACCACTGGATCTGTGGGTGTCATTATGATTGTTAAAAGATTAGAACCAATAGACATTCTGTCATTTGTCCCTATAGGGGAACTCTTTTGGGCGCCACGTAGAACCCTTTGATTTGTCCCTGTAGGGCTGTCAGTTGCCCATCCCTGAGTTAGACCATACTGGTCAGACCAGCTTGACCAACTAGATCAGGGTTCCCCAACTGGCGGCCCGAATTTGGCCCGCAGGTGATTTTATTTTGCCCACCAAGTTCTTTATTTTATTGTTGGACATAAAAGACTGTACAAACACCAGAAAATCAGGTTGAAGTGATTTTAATTTTGGAAATCTGTTCAAAATTATTTCCATGCATAATAGATATAAATGTGATTGTATAAAAATGTAAGCAAGGTTGGAAATGATTGTGTTTTAGTAAAATATTATATTTGTTTTGTCTTCTGGTGATCAATTTCCATTCTACAAATTGTTTGTAATTATGTTTCGGCTCCCTGACCATCTGCTCAAGAAAAGAATCAGCCAGCGGCTGAATCTAGTTCATGATCCCTGAGCTAGACCCTGCTGGTCAGACCAGCTTGACCAGCATCCGACCAGCATAGACCATCATGGAGTAGCATAGACCAGCTTGAAATGTATGCTGTTTTTTTACAGCAGGGTAAGGTTTTCATTTACATTGCAGATTTGCCCTTTGGTCTGTTGGCTCTGACAGGACTATTAATTTGTTGAATCAATCCTTTGTTGTTTATGTTGAACCACTATGATTTCCCTACCAACATGGTTGGGTAGGTTACTTTTAGATTACTTTCCCCTTAAGAGGCATTAAAAGACAAAAATGTATTTGATCAATTCATTGACATCTATTGCAGGATAAATCAATGTTAAAGTTTACATAGCTGGCCATATATGGATGTTAAATTGTACATTATGTGTTGGTTATGTAGGCTTCATCTAACCCATCGCTTTCTACTACATATAACAATATGATTAAATTATATCTTTACGTTAAGATATATATAATTTATAAGTCCAAAAATGGATGTAGCAGCTACAGATTACCCCTTTAAGTCTATCAAATGAGGAGTTTAAGCATGTGTCCATTAGTCCTATGGATGTATTTTTTTATCAGCATGAATTAGCCCCACTTTCATTCCATAGGATGTGATCCGCACTATGCAGCTGCTGTAAGAGCGCATTTTTCACTGGCTGTCCACTGGTTTCAAAAACAATGATTCCCTATATAGGCAGTTTTAACTTCTTGAATTCAACCAGTTTTGGGTTCAAATACACATTTAGATTTGTGAACAGCCATCCACAACAACCACAATCCGTAAAGCGCAAATAGCTAAATGAGAGAGCAGCAGTGTGATTCACATCAATGCGCTATGTAGATATCAATAATATGTGATATCCGTATCACCTTAGACTACACCACTGCTGTCATCCTTACCTCCACACTTTCAAGTTGGATAATCTTTCGATGCCGAAAGCAGTCGCACCATTGGAAGACATAGCTTGGACTGTAGCCTACAAAAGCATATTCCTGCTCTTATCCTGCGATCGATCAAACACATTTGGTGTGTCATCATAGTGGTCTCTGACTTGTGGTCAGACTTGCTCAGGTGGAACAAACTTAAACCTTTTTTCAATGCTGATTTGAATGTCATTGAGAAAACAGAGAAGTGTCAAATACTTTTTTATTCTCGCAAACATCCTTTCTGAACTTAAAAGTAATCCTTGAGTAATCATCTAGTTTCTAAAAGTATCTGTAATGAGATGACAAAAAAACTTCTGGTGCCGTAACAGATTACAGTTACCGTTTTTTGTAATTATATGTAATCCGCTACCTCCAACCCTGCCTATCAGTACACTATTATTGCACTGACAAAGTTCTCCAATGTTTTATTTCTGAAAAGTGTGTGGTTCATGCAACTTTCTTACACCTTTTATGTTAGAAATTTGAAACCATTGCTATCTTTACATTGAGAACATGTAATTATCTTTGTACCATACATTTTCTGAGCTGGGTTACATTGCCAGGTATGGATAGGCTGAACTTTAGATGGTGTAAAGCCCTGCAGAGATAGGATGACACAGGAGTGAGATATGAATAAGACAAAGGGGAGAGGTGGCGCGATTATCCAATCAGCAGCTTGGGAGTTCAGAAAATCTATTATCTGAGCAGACAGGGAAATGGACCCACACCAGTTTCTCTCTTTTTCTTTTCTCTCGCTGTTCAGGGTCGTGTATGGTCGGCCGGTTTGGTAGTTATTCCTCTGCACTTTGTCAAACTGACGGCGCAAGGAAGCACGTTGTTAATTGAGTGAGTTGACGGCATATTGAGGAGAATAATTTGGCGGAATTAATCTTTCATGCTTCTGACCCGAGCTGAGTGAATGGCTGGATCCCAAATGGCACCCTATTCCCTATATAGTGCACTATTTTTGACTGGAGCTCTCTGGGTACTAGTAGTGTATTATGAAGGGAATAGGGTGACATTTGGCATGCAAGCATTGTGTGTGTGGAAGGTCTTACTCAGCAAGCCGGTCCTATCACACAGAGAGATAAACACACTGCAGTGCCAAAGATTAGTCTGACTTACATCTGTTTATATGAACAAGACATATATTGTAAGAAGGTATTTGACCTGCTTCAGGGACGGGGAGAATAAAAGCTATTACAAGTCATGTTTATTTGCCAGTAGTATCACTATTTCTACTACAGCTACTACATGCTTTTTATGTACAGTATATCTAATAATACAGGCCTTTTATGGATTGTAGGAAAGTTATGAAAAGAGTGTACTGTGTGTGTTTGTTTATTACTAAAATAGAAAGGTCACAGGAAGCCACTTTTGTACATTCACTGTAAAGCACATGGGCATGTCCATGTAAAAGGACCAATGATCACTAACACGTGAAGTTCGTAGCAGCATGTCAATCTGGTGTCAAATGAAAGCTAAGAGTCTGTTTTTACACTTTTATTAAGGCATATATGCATTTTTAACCATTTTCTACCCTATTAAGAATGGGCAAAGGCTTTGATTTCTGGTCAAACAGATGGAAAAATGGTCTTAGAAAACATCTAACCAAAAAAGGTCACAATAATTAAAGGTCCTGTCATCCTATTTCCCAAGTAAACATAGCATTTAAATGACCAAAACATGACCAATAATATTTTTGTGCTAACTATCAGGAAGCCTGAAGAAACAGGGTGGGTGGCTCGCCTTGACTGACAGCTCTTTGAAACGCCCTTGTGGTCGTTACCAGGTAACAAGGTAAACAATGGGCCACTTCATTCCGAGCCTAAATATTATGCCTCAACCAATTTTCTCTGCAAAATGCTGTCATGGTCAACAGAGCTGAACATGGACTGTTGTACGTCAGACAAACCGCAGCAATAAACAATTGCACTTCTAATGTTTTGTAAATAATTGCAGAGTACAGTTCACTCATACACTTCTCCACAATAATTAGTAAAGCCAGAGTCACCATAGAAGCTTAGACAATAGGGAATGTACAGCACACAGAGTTGTATGTATTGATCAGACATTTATTTGATCATTTACAATAGGCCAGCATAGACGAAATATTGATCAACATGAACTCTCAAGAGAAATAAAGGTGAGAAATAATGGTGAGACATCATTTGACATAAAAACATAATTACCGCCTAATAATATAATATAGGAACCCGGTTGCCCTACAGTGTGCTGGACCCATTAATTGGTACAATTTGTAACACTCATCTCCCGTTCGAAGGCTTAAAAAATTCCAACACAAAGTAATAAAATGTGATATTATATCACGTAAAAGTGAATTACTTGCAACCAACTACAGAGATTGATGTGTAGGGAAGTGGGAGAGGAGGGGCACCCATGTACCCCACTTCAATCAAGCAGGCTTCAATCACCCACTTGGCTTCAGTCACCCCCAAGATTGAAGCAGGAGACAAATCCAGCTATGGCCTCCCTTGTCAGGCCTCTCACGCTGGGCAGACAGGAGTCCTGGGATGGACAGCTTGCACAGCTTCCCCACATATGGCACTGGATCAATGGTGAAGAGGAGATCCAGGAGCTTGTCTACATGTAATTTTTTTTAAAAAGGGAAATGTTTGTTAAATGGGTAGCAATTGTAATTTCATTTTATTTACTGTTCTGAGTTATGATGCTATCAATTTGTTAATGTGATGATCTACTCATTCTACCATGTGTTTTCTGGTGCTTTTGAAGTAATCAATTTGAAATATGCCATATTTGGTTGTGTGCCTGAAATGCTCAATTGATGCAGATTTGAAATGAATAACTATGACTTACAATATGTTGGGTCTGTCTTCACAGGCGGCCCAGCATATCCCCCCTTATTTGCCTTGGGAAAGCTGATTTTGTAGCACAGCATTCCTGCTGCGGTGGTTGCCTGGGAAGCTATGCAAACAGAGTAGATGCCTGCCCACGTGTGACATGATCGTAATGTTTGGTGAAGCCTGTCCACCCGAAATGAAAATAGTGTTATGTTAAATTTATGCTATGGTATCCATTCACAACACAGTATACTTTTGCCGGCATCCTGGTAAGTAGCTTGCTAGCTAACAGTCACACCACAGATGAAAGGTTACTGGTATCTTTGGTCGCACCTTTGGTTGTACGCCATACTAGTAGCTAGCTCACGGTTTGTAAACCAAGCCAATGCAATGCGTAGGCGCACCTGTGATGACGGTTTTAAGGCAGTACATATTTCAATTAGATAAGATAAGATGCTAACCTTGGTGTATTACATTTCCAACTATATGTGAGGTTGCATAAAGCCAGAAGTAAATCCTAGGTAATGCCTGCCTCCTAAATCCAGGTGTTTGATAATGGGGGAAAGGAACAAGTAACTTTATAATCAAGCTTTATCAATGTACCAACTAAAGTCATTTTTCATAATTGGGTCACCCTACTTCCAATTTGATGAAAAACATGATTTTCACCATTCGGGACCTTAGATAGACCTAAGATAGTGGCGCTGAGGAGGGCATGCATCAGTTCCTGGTCGACTTTTTTATTGCTATTTTTGCATTAATTATTACATCTGTTTGCTCAGAATGTTCGTGCGAATAATATCCTATGACCGTCAAACACTTCTGGATCATGAATCGGAGGCTACACACTTCTCTCAGCCTCCCAGATCTGAAATAATACATTCACTCCTTTATTCCCCGAATAGCGGGCTGACCTGTTGCAACGCCGGTGACGAAGAAGAGGAAGGAGAGGGGGACTCCAAGCTAGGCTGAAAAGACTGGCTACACTGCCTCCTCTTCCTAGTATCCTGATGGCTAATGTCCAATCACTGTAAAATAAACTTTTTGAACTGAGAGCAAGGTTACAATGGCAGAGGGACATCAGGGAATGCTGTGACTTTGTTTTTACAGAGACATGGTTTTCTGGACAATTCACTTGACTCTGCTATTCAACCAGGCAGCTCAAATTTCCATATGGATCATACGGTTGCTTCTGGTAAGAGTAGGGGGAAGGTGTATGCTTTCTCATCAACATTTCCTAGTCTACCAAAGTTGAAAGCACTATTCACCGGACGTGGAGTTTCTGATGCTAAAATGCCAACCTCACTATATGCCGAGGGAATTCACATGTGTTATTATCACAGCTGTGTACATACAAAGCAAACACAAGCAAACATCAAGGTTGATATATATATACAAAAATCAATATCTATGTTTTTGCATCTACATTAATTGATTCATCTTATGCTACTCAAGTATAAATAGCTTAAATTTTTCTAAATTAATCCAATCTGTTACTCTTACTTATTGCACCTATTACTGAAATGGTTGTTCCAGTTTGGATGGTTTAGGTAGTCTCCAATCTTTGTCTTCCCAACCGACAGTCATTCTGAATGTAGGTTGCGGGTGAATAAAAATTATGAGTGTTGGATATCCCCACTCTGGCTGGAATCCAATAGGAATTTTCCCTCACTTTACAAGCCATCTTAATGTGACTTGCTGGCCTGATGTGGCCACTGTATTAGGTTTAAACTAGGCCCTCAAAATAAGGCCTTATAAAATGTGTTTTGTAACAAATACAGTCATGGGTGGTATCTCAACAAGGTAAATAAGGTTTTACAGTAGTGTGTTAATTTAACACTGAAAAGTATGGACCTGTATAGATACTGGACCAGTGTTAAATGTAACACTCTCCGTGTTGATTTAACACTGGAGAAATTTATGTGTACTAATTAGTAATAGTGTTTTACTGATATCTATTTGGTTTATGAAGTATTAAGTGATTAAAACAAAAAATGATGTTACCAAATTGGTAACAGAATTTCAGACATCAGTAACGGAATTACTGCAATTTAGTTGGCTACAATGGGAAATCATAGTAGTCACCAGCTAAAGTCCTCCCTTCCACTGGAATACTCTTTCCGTCGTCTGGGGGTCAAAGCAAGTGTGAAAACAGTATGGACAACCCATCCCCTTCTCTCTTGTTCTCCATCTCTCTCGTTCCCCCTCTCTCTCGTTCTCCCGGCTCTTCCTGACACCTACCCATGAGCCTCCTCACTTACCATTTACTGTAACCAGTATCCTTACTCACTGAGCACCGACCGACACCAGACGTCCATGGATGAAAAGTAGGTCAGATCTGGTCAGTAGGTCAGTCCACCCTTGTCTTGATTTCAGTTTCTACAGATGTCGTTTCTAGGTCCAGTCTGGACCCGGTTTAATTTCAGCGTTCACAGATGACCGGCCTTGATTTGGCCCAAACACAGACATCCATGACTAGTTCAGATCTGGTCCAGCCCGGACCAGATCTGAACCAATCATAATAGTCTGTTTCACAAGTTTAGAGAGCACAGTACACTACAGTAGATCACAGTAGAGTACAGTGCAGTAAAGTAAAACAAGTTCAGTATAGATCAGTACAGTAAAGTACAGAGGTTAACAAAGTTTAGCAGTAGCTTTATGGATTCCTTTCTCTAAAGGTTGAACGAGTGGATTACTCAAATCAATGGCGCCATCTAAACAGACCTTTTTGGAAATAAAGAAGAATTTTATCTAACAAAGTGACACTACATGTTGTAGCTGGGACCCTTTGGATGACAAATCAGAGGAAGCTTTCAAAAAGTAAGTGAATATTTAGTCGCTATTTGTGAATTTATGAAACCTGTGCTGGTGGAAAAATTTGTTGATGTGGGGAGCCATCCTCAAACAATCACATGGCATGCTTTCACTGTAAAGCCTACTGTAAATCAGGAAGTTGAGTTAGATTAACAAGAATTTAAGCTTTTAACTGATAAGACACTTGTATGTACCTAAATGTTTAATATCCGTCATTATCCGTTATTTATTTGAATTGCGCGCCCTCCAGTTTCACCGGAAGTTGTCCCGCTAGCCGGACGCCTAGCCTTAAATTAATGTTGCCCCTCTTAGATTAATTTGGATAGGATAATTAATTATTCCAGTAATAAATCAGTAAATTATGTTAACCTTTTCATACGTGAGTTCCAAATATCTCTAACGGTCACCCCAGCGTGAGTTGTTTTATGCACGTGATGTCAGAATGCACTCACTGTTCCAAAATGTGATTATTACGCAGCAGGACAGTTAACACGCGCTGCCTGCTAATTATCTATAGGCTCAACTTGTCAAGTTCTAATTATTTTCTAAAAAGGTGTATTTTCTAAAAACAGTTTGAATTGAGGTGTGTTCCGCCTCCTCATTAATTCACATAGAAGTAGCCCATTTCAGTTTATGTTTGAGGCTTTACTGAGCCGGACAAACTTCTCTCTTCGAAGATCTGCCAAACATTGGTGAAGTGCGTACTTCACCAATGTTTGGCAGATCAAGTATTTGCGCAGTCTTGCACGTATTGGAACATTTTCTGGCTTACAAATAATAACTTTGGACATGTTTGCATTCCTATCAAACTAAGTTCCTTATTTTCTGTACTGTATATCGTGTTGTCGTTTTTACTGTAGTCGCATATGTATGTATGTATGTATGTATGTAATGTTGTTTGTTTGTATGTATGTATGTATGTATGTATGTATGCATGTATGTATAGAGCATAATGTATTTACAGTTTTATTCACATGTTTTCAAGTTCTGGTTACAAATAATGCATTCCGATTATTGCATAGGTTGTAATGGACACCAATGAAGTGTGTAAAATACTTTTTTGAAGGTTGTACTGATTATAATGAGCTAATGCTAAGCTATTTGCCAGCTATGTGTATGTGTGGTGCCATGTTTGTTGACATTATACAATGCATTCTGGGTGCCACGTAAACATCTGTCAGACCAAAGATGAGGTGAAGGAATGGTTCACTCATCTTTCTGGTAAACTTCCAGAAGTGAATGAAGGGAAGTGAATGGTCCTAGACGACATACCCCCTTCAACATGCATACTATAAACTCATGTTGTCTCCATTTATTATCTTTGGTTGATGCGGAAAAAAATAAACTGGGCGGCACCGATAAACTACCCATCGTTAGATTACATGCCAAAACTTGAGACATCTGTGGCATTGTGTTGTGTGACAAAACTGCACATTTTAGAGTGGCCTTTTATTGTCCCACAAGAGAGTATGTGAGCGGAGCAAGCGAGGTTCCCAAAGGCTGGAGTGTCGTCCTTCTCGCCTGCTCCAATTTCGGCTCCAGGAAACTCTCCAGTAGTGCTCACCTCATGAGCTCACGGTGTGCCCGGTCCAGCATGCATTTGTAGTCTACTTGTGTGTTGCTATAGCTCCTTGCTTTAACTACTGTCATGGAGTTCGCTAAATATTTTCATTAAGAAACTGATAAAACCCACAGGTGCAAAATCAAGGTGACTTACAAAGATGGACCAAGAGCAAGAGAGGGAGTGCCGTGATGTAGTGCCCACAATCAAATAAAATAAATCTGATCAAATCGAACTTTATTTGTCACATGCACCGAGTACAACAAGCGTAGATCTTACCATGAAATGCTTACATACTCAATCATTGTGGAATCTGAAAAGACACGTATCCTGATTGTGTACTTACTGCATGCACATGCTAAAAGAAAGGAAGGAGATGGGTAGATAACTAAGTGTGTCATTGCAGCAAAGTATTTATAAACAAAAAATCTGATCTCTTAAACATTTCCTTAATTTTTGTTATATTATCTATACAATAGGCCATCATTTATTTTGGCACAATAGGCCTGGCATATTACCATGTTCAAGAAGCTTACTTTAGGCCTAGCTATAGAAAAAAATGCTTCTCTGCCCACCTGGCAAGAGTGTCCAAAAGGGTGTTTAGCATCCCCAGTGGCTCTGCAAATGTGGAGAGGATATTCTCTGCTGCTGGCCTGCTTCCCAGGCATCATCACTAATTTTAAGTAAGTCACAGCCTACTGTATATGTGCAATTTATAGACTATAATAATTTAGTACAACGAAATGTTGTTTAATAAATGCTGACCACTTTATGTCCCTACCAGCCTATTGTGTCGCACTCGTACATTCTTCCCAATGTATTTCTTTGTAGGCTATAGCCTTGAAATAATTGAAATAATATAGGCTAAATAATTCCTTTTCGTTCCTTCTTAGGCTCCATGTCTAGCTCCTGACCTATTTAGAGTATTTATATGCTGTTTAACATGACATGTAGCCTATCTGAAATGATGTGTGCTTCTTACATTCACTTTTTCATGTTAATTCAAATACTTTTCATTCGAATTATATGGTTTGTTTTCAATAATTCAAAATCAAATGGTAGGTCCAGATAGTCACAAAAAAGATGGGGGTTGTTTAAATTGTAATTTTAATGAATGGAGTGAATTTTGAGCGGCAGTTATTTTTCCTGTGAGCACTGGTTGGTTTTTGGAGGGGTGCACAAGCACCACTCCATGAGTGATGAGCGAGATTTCCAAACACTCTCACATACTCTGTCCCCAGCACAAGGTGCACCTGTGTAATGATCACGGGGTTTAATCAGCTTCTTGATATGCCACACCTGTCTTGTGGCTGGATTATCTTGGCAAAGGAGAAATGCTCACTAACAGGGATATAAACAAATTTGTTCACAAAATTTGAGAAATAAGCTTTTGTGCATATGGAACATTTATGTCATTTTTTTTATTTCAGCTCATGAAACATAGGACCAACACTTTACATGTTGCATTCATATTTTTGTTCAGTGTAGGTAGCTTGCCACACACACTCACACATCTCAAGACATGTATGTTTGGATACTGGGCTCGTGCAATCTCCATGGGAAGAACAGGAAACAGGCTCAACTGATCATGTGCGAGCTCCAGGGCAGACCAACAGGCGCAACCTGACGAACTTAAAAACGACTTGCGGGCAGTGAGTTCAGAACAACAAAATCTGTATACAAAAATATATATTTTAACACCACCCAAAAGGGCACTTGGAAAGTGGGAGGGCAAAGGGGCCGTTGCTCAGGCACAGGTAGACCTCTATCTGTACACGTGTACAGCCCGGTTCTAAAACTAATGCAATCAACTCTAACTTGCTTCACCCAGGGGCATGCCCCGGGCCTTAATAGAACTACCTCACACATTTAGATTTGGTCCAGTCCGCCCAAATTTGGTCTTGTTTGGGGGTGGAATTCATTAAAATAATAGTCAGTGTGTAGAATAATACCCAAGGAGGATATTGCATATTTCTACCTTTGTGAACCTATTTAGGATACATCACCATGAAGAGAATGACATTCCTATCCATAATCATGCATTTCTGTGTAGTACAGATCAGGGACCCATGATGTTACCGGGTTTAAATACACTTTACTTGCTGTAGTACAATAACCAAAATAGATTTTTTTCAGTCAAGGTGTCATGTCATAGCTGACACCGCATTCTTTCTGCAGACATATTTTAATCTTAATTCATAGCAGATATTTAACAGAGTTCTTGGAAATTATTTTAACAGACTTTGCCTCGGCACAATTTTCTGTGGAAATTGTTAAAAGTAGTCCTTGTGCATAGAGTTGTATGGATTGTTAACCTTTGAAATCACTGTTTTTTTGTTTGCCATACATTTCAAAGGCAAAAATGGCTGCTATTCCATTACCGTGGAGTTACATACATGTCATGCCATAAGACTGCTGAACAATTGATCAAATGGCCACATGACTATTTACATTGGCACTTTTACATTGACACCACCCGCCATTTGTTTTGTACACTGCTGATACTTGCTGTTTATTATCTATGCATAGTCACTTCACCTCTACCTAAATGTACAAATTACCTTGACTAACCTGTACCACCACACATTGACTCGGTACCGGTACCCCCGTAAATATAGCTTCGTTATTGTTATTTTATTGTGTTACGTTTTATTATTCTTTACTTTAGTTTATTTGGTAAATATTTTCTTAACTCTTCTTGAACTGCACTGTTGGATAAGGGCTTGTAAGTAAGCATTTCACGGTAAGGTCTACACTTGTATTCGGCGCATGTGACAAATAAAGTTTGATTTGATTTAAAAGGCAATTATCATTCACATATTTGTAAGGGTGTTTTTACCTGTGTCAAGGCTTCTCAAGTTTAGAGAAAGAAAAGGCTTACCTGTGAAGATTTCTCAAAGCACATCGCTCACAATTTCTGCAGTTTCATAACTGTCTTACATCATCTGTTATGTAAACGATACATACAGACAGACTTTATGACCTTTTCCTATATTCTCCTGACTTCACTAGAATGTTAAAAAATGCAATCATGGGTCATAACTCTCCTGTGACAATCTGAAGGATCAGGTTACAGTGGGTTCGCTCTAGAGCGTGCTTTCTCTGGTAGAGCGGGAAGTCGGCTGTTTTATGGTCGGTCATAAAATACGCTGCCCCTATGCTCTGTAGTGTTCAAGATTGGAATGTAAACTGTGGAACACAGAGAGACACTTGAACATCAAAAGTTTAAATAATTAAACAATATTTCTATTTTTGAGAATGTGGGACTGGTCCGTGGACACTTAAGGGACAGTCATGATGAGTGTGTTTCATTTGGTGATCTCATGAAGGACAGGAAACACACATAGCTGTATTTCTTAAAGTGTACAATTCCCAGCTGTCAGGTTTACATCTAAACATTGTGAAACGTATGTGATTAAACATTAAATTATTTTCCAAAAAATGTGATGTTAACCTTCTAAATGAGAAAATATGGGTTTTCATATAAAGTTAACCAAATCAATGGCCATGTCCACGTGAGCATAGACATTACGTTGGCGTCATGGACCGCCCTTTCCTCAGAAATGTATAAAACCCACTCCTGATGAAATTTACATTAGACCAGAAAATATGGAGCTGACGCTACATGTTGAAATGGTTAAGAACTACAACTCTATAGGCCACGGAGACCATACAGCTGTAGTTTTGGCTACACGGCTGGAAATGGTTAACCTCTCTAGGGTAGGTGGCACCAAATCGTCCCACCTACGTAACAGCCAGTGGAATCCTGTGGCGCGATATTCAAATACCTTAGAAATGCTATTACTTCAATTTCTCAAACATATGACTATTTTACAGCATTTTAAAGACAAGACTCTCGTTAATCTAACCACACTGTCCGATTTCAAAAAGGCTTTACAACGAAAGCAAAACATTAGATTATGTCAGCAGAGTACCCAGCCAGAAATAATCAGACACCCATTTTTCAAGCTAGCATATGTCACAAAAACCCAGAAGACAGCTAAATGCAGCACTAACCTTTGATGATCTTCATCAGATGACAACCCTAGGACATTATGTTATACAATACATGCATGTTTTGTTCAATCAAGTTCATATTTATATCAAAAACCAGCTTTTTACATTAGCATGTGACGTTCAGAACTAGCATTCCCACCGAACACTTCCGGTGAATTTACTAAATTACTCACGATAAACGTTCACAAAAAACATAACAATTATTTTAAGAATTATAGATACAGAACTCCTCTATGCACTCGATATGTCCGATTTTAAAATAGCTTTTCGGTGAAAGCACATTTTGCAATATTCTAAGTAGATAGCCCGGCATCACAGGGCTAGCTATTTACACACCCAGCAAGTTTAGCCTTCACCAAACTCTGATTTACTATTAGAAAAGTTTGATTACCTTTGGTGTTCTTCGTCAGAATGCACTCCCAGGACTTCTACTTCAATAACAAATGTTGGTTTGGTCCCAAATAATCCATAGTTATGTTCCAACAGCGGCGTTTTGTTTGTGCGTTCAAGACACTATCCGAATGGTAAATAAGGGTCATGCGCACGGCGCATTTCGTGACAAAAGATTTCTAAATATTTCCCTACCGTACTTCGAAGCATGTCAACCGCTGTTTAAAATCAATTTTTATGCCATTTTTCTCGTAAAAAAGCGATAATATCCCGAACGGGAATCTGCAATTAGGTAAACAGACGAAAGAAAATAAAGCATGGGGTCGATTCGGGCACGCGCCTAAGCCCTTTGTCCTCTGATTGGCCACTCGTCAAAGGCGATAATGTGTTTCAGCCAGAGGCTGCCTCGATATCGTTCAGCTTTTTCCCGGGCTCTGAGAGCCTATGGGAGCCGTAGGAAGTGTCACGTTACAGCTAAGATCCTCAGTCTTCAATAAACAGAGGCAAGAACAACAACACCTTGTCAGACAGGCCACTTCCTGCATGAAATCTTCTCAGGTTTTTGCCTGCCATATGAGTTCTGTTATACTCACAGACACCATTCAAACAGTTTTAGAAACTTTAGGGTGTTTTCTATCCAAAGCCAATAATTATATGCATATTCTAGTTACTGGGCAGGAGTAGTAACCAGATTAAATCGGGTACGTTTTTTATCCGGCCGTGTAAATACTGCCCCCTAGCCCTAACAGGTTAAACTCAGACTATCGATCACAACAGAATAAGAGCAAATCCTAGACGTATAATTGCTAGTCTGCAGTTAGAAATTACGTTAGTCTACTACAAGAATGCCAACAACCGCGGAAGCATCTATTCTATGTAACGACCATCCGTAGGCCTGATGTATCCATTATAACAGACATTATCCAGAGTCGCGGAGAAAGCTACAACCACGAAGGACATTGTAACTTCTGGGGAAGTTAACCAGAGACTCTCTGATGAACTGACTCTCCAGCAGACGGACTAGCGATTCCAATAGAGATGACAACAATGACATACGGGCGTAAATATATGCATTGCAATTATTCTCGAATGAGCGTCCGTTCATGTGCAAAGGATTAGTATTTCACTGAATATAATTATCAACTGTGTGTGGTGAATCCATTTTGTCTTTCCCGTTCTTTCTCAGTCCCCACCCCTTTCCTTTGTCTACCAAGCCGTCATATCGGCTTTGTTATGTATTTCTGTGATTATTTAGTTAGTAAATAAATAATTAAACCAATTTGTATATTGCTGATTCATGATTTAGGCTAGGGTTTGTGCAGATATCCAAGAGTTTGCGACGTTCAGCAATGAGAACTGATGACGTAATAATAATTCTTTAATAAGCGGCTGTTTTGATAAGATATGAAAATATCTTCAGAGTCGATTTGGGAAATAGAGACTCGATAAACATTTTCCTGTGGTGCCCCATCTTCCTAGTTAATTAAAGTTTACAGGATTAGTTTAATCACGTAATAATAATCACACATAGAGAATTGATTTGATAAAATAGCAGCCTTCACATTTAATGATAGTCCAGACACAACACATGTAACCAATCTATAGCATGTTCCAACCCAACAGCTTCATACTATCTCATCCAAAGTGAACAATAATGATGTTGTGAGATGTTGCATTACAGTAGGTACAGGGCCTGGGAAAACTAAGATGTGCGTGTTTATTGCTATGGAGAGGAAGTCTCCAGTAACCTCTAGCGATATTGGTCTTTAATACGTTCCAATGTACTCATCTATTTCAACCCCAGTAATTACTTGAGCACTACTCACGGTCTCTCCTCTGCCCCTCTGACTGTGAGAAAGTAATGAGAACTGGGTATTTTTCTGGTGCGTACTATGGCTGTAGTTTCAGTAGGATGAATATGTTTCCTTTAGTAGTGGACTTCTCCCGTTATCACCAGGCTGAGTCTGTCCCCTCACTGAGCAGGTTGTCTGACCTCATGGATGCCCCCGTGCTACATCTGAACTGCACTGAAGGGAGAGAGGAGTTTGGAAATTGAGCCTTGGGGAGGTGGGTGGGGAGATCAGAATTCGAGAGACAAACATGTTTTGGAGAGGTTGTACTGTATGTGGAGACAAGGAGGCTGTCATAAAGTCTGAGGGTTTATTAACCCCTTCACTTCTGTACCGTACCCTCTGAAAGTGACAATTCATTGTCTTGTCAGCAATATGTTGTATTTAATAGTATGAGAATGGGGGGAATCTAAAACCTATGATAACGTACATGCTCAACACAGTTTATTTGTCATTTAGAAATATATTCCGAAGCCTTTTCAATCGACTTTCAGCATACATTCATTCGTATGTGGTAATTGGCTACATAGCTCTCATCCCGAACCATATAGAGTAGGCTATTTTTATAGATAGTCGTGGTTCTGAATAGAACATCTGGAACGTCTGCATTAGTGTCCTTTAATCTCCTGCCGACTGGCTCTGCTGGAAGCTGCAGTAAATAGGAGGACATGTCATTCTCCACGAACCACTCTTCCCTTCGGAGGACAGACAGGTGAAAACACAGAACATGACAGCCAGTCATATGCTGCTGACAGGTCTAAATGAAGCTCTCCTGATGCTCTTCCCTAATGCTCATATTAATAACTGCTGTTGACCTATTAAATGAGAGAACTTCGAATCAGTCTTGGCAGTTTTGAGTTGGCATAATCAGAGTCAGTTTACCCTTACTTTTCAAATGTCAGGGCTTTGAGTTAGTTCACCGTACCAGCAAAGTTATAGATTAACTCAGATGACTCTAAAGCCTTTTTCACACTTAATACTCAAATCAGTTTGTTATAACCATGTTTTAATATGTCATAACAGCTGACATAACTAGTCATAACCTGTCATAATATGGTCATAACACTGTCATGACCAATATATTTACACCTGTTGAGACAAGTTTTATTTTTTATTTCACCTTTATTTAACCAGGTAGGCCAGTTGAGAACAAATTCTTATTTACAACTGCGACTTGACCAAGATAAAGCAAAGCAGTGTGACAAAAAAGTCAATACAGAGTTACACATGGGATAAACAAAAGTACAGTCAATAACACAATAGAAAAATCTATATACAGTGTTTGCAAATGGAGTAAGATTAGGGATGTAAGGCAATAAATAGGCCATAGTGGCAAAATAATTACAATTTAGCATTAACACTGGAGTGATAGATGTGCAGATGATGATGTGCAAGTAGAGATACCTCATCCTCATATATAACAATATGGGGATGTGGTAGTTGGGTGTGCTATTTACAGATGGGCTATGTACAGGTACAGTGATTGGTAAGCTGCTCTAACAGCTGATGCTTAAAGTTAGAGAGGGTGATAGAAGTCTCCAGCGTCAGTGATTTTTGCAATTCATTCCAGTCATTGGCAGCAGAGAACTGGAAGAACATGCCGCCAAAGGGGGTGTTAGCTTTGGGGGTGACCAGTGAAATATACCTGCTGGAGTGGTGCTACGGGTGGGTGTTGTTATGGTGACCAGTGAGCTGAGATAATGCAGGGCTTTATCTCAGATAATGCAGATGCCTGCCTGACCATTCTGCCTGCCTTGACCACGAGCCTTTCTGCCACTCTGTACCTCCTGAACTCTGATCTGGTTTGACCTTTTTGCCTGTCCACGACCACTCTCTTTCCTACCCCTTTGGATTAATAAACATTGTAAGACTCCAACCACCTGCCTCCTGTGTCTGCATTTGGGTCTCGCCTTGTGCCTTGATAATATCCCAGGTTAGGTCACCTAACAGTTACAAACTCTGAAGATAGATGGGGGCCAATCAATTCACATATGGTGTCCAGGGCACAGCTGGGAGCTGAGGTTCGACTATAACAAGCGGCAATGGTGAAAGACTTATTTCTGGAAAGGTGGATTTTTAGAAGTAGAAGCTCGAATTGTTTGGGCACGGACCTGGATAGTATGACAGAACTCTTTAGGCTTTCTCTGCAGTAGATTGCAACTCCGCCCCCTTTGGAAGTTCTATCTTGTCAGAAAATGTTGTAGTTAAGGATGGAAATTTCAGGATTTTTCAGGATTCAGACACGGCTAAGACATCAGGGTTGGCGGAGTGTGCTAAAGCAGTGAATAAAACAAACTTAGGAAGGAGGCTTCTGATGTTAACATGCATGAAACCAAGGCTTTTACGGTTACAGAAGTCAACAAATGAGAGTGCCTGGGGAATAGGTGTGGTGCTGGAGGCTACAGGACCTGTGTTAACCTCTACATCACCAGAGGAACAGAGGAGTAGGATAAGAGTACGGCTAAAGGCTATAAGAACTGGTCGTCTAGTGCGTTGGGAACAGAGAATAAAAAGAGCAGATTTCTGGGCGTGGTAGAATAGATTCAGGGCATAATGTACAGACAAGGGCATGATGTGAGTACAGTGGAGGTAAACCAAGGCATTGAGTGATGATGAGAGTGGTTGTGTCTCTGGAGGCACCAGTTATTCCAGGTGAGGTCTCCGCATGTGTGGGGGGGGGACAAAAGAGCTAAGATATGTTGGGAGGGGCTGGTGGCTACAGTGAAATAAAACAATATCAACTAACCTAAATAGCAGTAGACAAGGCATATTGACATTAGGGAGAGGCATGTGTAGCCGAGTGATCATAGGGTCCAATGAGCAGCAATAGGTTAGTCAGGGAGCCGTTCGGTAGTCGTTACTACACTAGGCGAGCTGGAGACACGGCGATTCAGAAAGCTAGCGGGCCGGGGCTAGCAGATGGGTCTTCGGCAACGTCGCGACGGAAAAGCCTGTTGAAACCTCCTCGGACAATTACGTCGGCAGACCAGTCATGGTCGATTGGCGGGGCTCCATGTCGGCAATAAAGGGTCTAGGCCAATTGTCAAAAGAGGTATTGTAGCCCAAGAATTAGCTGGTAGACGTCTTCAGCTAGCCGGGAGATGGGCCTAGCTCGAGGCTAACTGGTGCTTTCTTCAGGACAGAGGCGTTAGCCAGCAGTAGCCACTCAGGTTGCAGCCAGCTAGCTGCGATGATCCGGTGTAATGGTCCAGAGCTTGCGGTAGGAATCCAGTGATGTGGTAGAGAAAAAGCAGTCCGATATGCTCTGGGTTAATATCGCACTGTGCAGACTGGCAGGTATTGACCGAGCTGAAGCTGGCTGGTGTCCGAGTTAATGGTGAAGACCGCTAGCAGTTGCTATCTGACTACTAGCTAGTAGCTAGTTAGCTGGCTAGCCACTGATGGGGGTTCTGGTTCTAAAGTATAAAAACAGCAGATCCATACCACATTGGGTTGAGGCGGGTTGTAGGAAAGTCTATCCAGTCTGTAGATGGAAAGTGAGATTCAAATATATACGAAATATATACGAATAAAACGAGGAAAACAACTATTTACACGGGACAAGACGGGACAAGACAAACACACGTCCGACTGCTACGCCATTTTGGTTCAAGATGTTGCATTATTTTATGGCTGGTTATGACACATGCATAAGAGTGTAAAAACCCACATTTATTTTTTTAAATAATCCTTGTCAAGAAGTTGACTTTCATTTGAATGTTTTTCTCTTAAATCCGTTATTTTTGTTGTAATGAATTCATTACAGTCATGTTTTCTTTAAATGTATAACTTGTAGAAAATATACTTTATGACACTGCCATGAAGCATTATGGCCATCTTGTGTCACTTTACTTGGACTAAGAAAAAACACTTTACGACACTGTCAAATAAGACAGATAGACCTATCACGTACATGCCCTTATATTAGTCATCCTGAAATCTGCTCCTGCATTCATCCCAGTAATCAACAACAGAGCATTGGGGTAGGTGAATGTCTGACATCAATTTGTGTGCAATTACAATGATAATTTAACATGGTCAATTTCCCCCATAATGATATATCAGAAACATACTGTTGACACGTAGGCTATGGTGTAATGGAATGTTTTGCCTTGTGTGGTTGGTTTTGTGGGTTTTGACACTCTTATCTAGGCGTCATAACCATCCATAAAATATCTCAATATACACTACCATTCAAAAGTTTGGGGTCACTTAGAAATGTCTTTGTTTTTGAAAAGAAAAGCAAATCTTTTGTCCATTAAAATAACATCAAATTGATCAGTGTAGACAATGTTAAAGTTGTAAATGACTATTGTAGCTGGAAACAGCAGATTTTTTTATGGAATATCTACATAGGCGTACAGAGGCCCATTATCAGCAACCATCACTCCTGTGTTCCAATAGCACGTTGTGTTAGCTAATCCAAGTTAATCATTAAAAGGTTAATTGATCATTACAAAACCCTTTTGCAGTTATGTTAGCACAGCTGAAAACTGTTGTGCTGATTAAAGATGCAATAAAACTGGCCTTCTTTAGACTAGTTGAGTATCTGGAACATCAGCATTTGTGGGTTTGATTACAGGCTCAAAATGGCCAGAAACAAAGAACTTTCTTCTGAAACTCGTCAGTCTATTCTTGTTCTGAGAAATGAAGGCTATTCCATGTGAGAAATTGCCAAGAAACTGAAGATCTCATACAACGCTGTGCACTACTCCCTTCACAGAACAGCGCAAACTGGCTCTAACCAGAACAGAAAGAGGACTGGGAGGCCCCGGTGCACAACTGAGCAAGAGGACAAGTAGATTAGAGTGTCTAGTTTGAGAAACAGACGTCTCACAAGTCCTCAACTGGCAGCTTCATTAAGGATGCGCCCCTTTTTTTCAATTTTCGCCTAAAATAACATACCCAAATCTAACTGCCTGTAGCTCAGACCCTGAAGCAAGGATATGCATATTATTGGTACCATTTGAAAGGAAACACTTTGAAGTTTGTGGAAATGTGAAATGAATGTAGGAAAATATAACAAAAGATCTGGTAAAAGATAATACAAAGAAAAAAACAATTGTCATTTTGTATTTTTTTGTTCCATCATCTTTGAAATGCTAGAGAAAGGCCATAATGTATTATTTCAGCCCAGGTGCAATTTAGATTTTGTCCAGCAGTGTATGTGCAAAGTTTTAGACTGATTGCATTTTTATTCTGAATTTTGTATCAAGACTACCCAAATGTGCCTAATTTGTTTATAAATAACTTTTCATGTTCAAAATTGTGCACTCTCCTCTAACATTAGCATGGTATTCTTTCACTGTAATACCTACTGTAAATTAGACAGTGCAGTTAGTTTAACAATAATTTCAGCTTTCTGACAATACGTCCTGGAAAATGTTTGTGTTAATTACAACCTCATGCTAATCGAATTAGCCTATGTTAGCTCAACTGTTCCGTGGAACGGACACCGAATCTGAAGAAGTTAGATAGTACCCGCAAAACCCCAGTCTCAACATCAACAGTGAAGAGGCGACTCTGGGATGCTGGTCTTCTAGGCAGTTGCAAAGAAAAAGCCATATCTCAGACTGGCCAATAAAAAAAAAGACTAAGACGGGCAAAATAACACAGACACTGGACAGAGGAAGATTGGAATAAAGTGTTATGGACAGACAAATCTAAGTTTGAGGTGTTCGGATCACAAAGAAGAACATTTGTGAGACGCAGAAAAAATGAAAAGATGCTGGAGGAGTGCTTGACGCAATCTGTCAAGCATGGTGGAGGCAATGTGATGGTGTGGGGGTGCTTTGGTGGTGGTAAAGTGGGAGATTTGTACAGAGTAAAAGATCTTGACAAAGGAAGGCTATCACTCCATTTTGCAACGCCATGCCATACCCTGTGGACAGCGCTTAATTGGAGCCAATTGCCTCCTACAACAGGACAATAACCCAAAGCACAGCTCCAAACTTTGCAAGAGCTATTTAGGGAAGAAGCAGTCAGCTGGTATTCTGTCTATAATGGAGTGACCAGCACAGTCACCGGATCTCAACCCTATTGAGCTGTTTTGGGTATGGTACATACAAAGTGCCCATCAAGCCACATGTTCTTGTCAAACTGTCAACAGAGTAGCTAGCTAGCAACACAATATTCTTGTCAAACTGTCAACAGAGTAGCTAGCAAGCAACAAGATATGCCAAATAACAGTCTAAAACCATTTGAGGGCAAATAAATGAGATTTAACTGTTCAGGTGGTTTAAAATGGGGTTTGAAACATCTGATTCCATGTGATTTTTGACTATTCAGACTGCATGAAAAAATAACAGATTCGAATCGGATATGCAAAAACATAGGATTTCAGTCACCTCAAACTGCCAATGTGAACTAGGGTAAAGGGCATTGAAAAGTTTCAAAATCTTGGATGTCTTGAAGTTGTAAGCCGTCGAGTCGGTTTTACGTAGCTAAATTGAAAAGTGTGTTTTTTTACATCGGATAAAAATAGAGACTCAGAGCTACAAAATTATATGGTAAACTGCAGTTGAATAACTTTCCCATTGTTCCTCTTCTTTGAAAGTTTATCAACTTTTGAAACAATGGACCTTTAATGTTTTGGTACACCTCCTGGAGAGCTCTTCTTTGTCTACACCCATTCAGCATCGTTCACACCCTCTTAAGCCTTAGCCCACCCATCTTTTTAAGGATTCACATGTGAGGCCATGTGGTAAAAACACACTATATCAAATTAAATCTAAGGTTATTTGTCACATGCACAGGATACAGAAGGTGTAAACGCTACAGTGAAGAGTTTACTTGCATATCAATATTTTACCATTATTAGATTACGCTTACCCGACACACTTGTCTAAATTGATGGGTAGTGTGAAGGAAATGCTATAACCACCCCACAGCCACATCCAGCTAAGTGGATGGGTCACCATTGTCTAGATATATACACATGTTCTTGTCACGGTTGTCGTCGGTAATGGAGGAGCAAAACGCAGCAGGTATGTGTATGCTCATCTTGCTTTTTAATAAATACAAAATGAACACCAAAATAACAAAGAACGAACGATCAACAAAAACAGTCTGGTAAGGCACAAAGCTAAACACAGAACAGTCTCCCACAAATGACAAACACAAACACACCCCAATATATGGGACTCTCAATCAAAGGCAAAGAGAAAACACCTGCCTTTAATTGAGAGTCCCAACCCCAATTAAGCCACCATAGACATACACTCACTAGACTCCACATAGAAATACCTAAACATAAACCAAAACCCGGAAATACTAAATCAAACACCCTTTTAACAAACACACCACCCTGAACCACATAAAACAAATACCCTCTGCCACGTCCTGACCAAACTACAATACCAATTAACCTTTATACTGGCCAGGACGTGACAGTTCTTGAAATACAATAGATGGCCGTAATCACCCCCAGACACACCTGGCTAATGTGATGGATCATTGATATAATCCAGCCGAAGTGGAGTCTTTTGTTCAAACATGTAGCTAGCTAGCTAGCTAAACAATGAACCGGCATAATCCCAACTCATACTACCACCAATACAAACATTGTCATACGTGACAATACCACAGTACCCCCCCCTTAAAGGTGCTAACCCCGGAAGCACCTTACAAAAACAAAAAACAAACCACAACCCCAAACAACAAAACAAAATTTCCCCTCTACTAAAAGGGAGGGAAGGGAGGGTGGCTGCCGTCAACGATGGCACTGTGCTACACCCCCCCTCCCCAACCCACCTATATCAGGAGGTGGCTCCGGTTCTGGCCGTTCCAGGCAGTCGGGCCACTCTGGCAGCTCGGGGCAGTCTGGCCAGTCTGGCCGCTCGGGGCAGTCTGGGCAGTCCGGCAGCTCGGGGCAGTCTGGGCAGTCCGGCAGCTCGGTGCAGTCTGGGCAGTCCGGCAGCTCGGGGCAGTCTGGCCACTCCCGCAGTTCGGGACAGTCTGGCCACTCTGGCAGTTCAGGGCAGTCTGGCCACTCCGGCAGTTCAGGGCAGTCTGGCCACTCCGGCAGTTCAGGGCAGTCTGGCCACTCCGGCAGTTCAGGGCAGTCTGGCCACTCCGGCAGTTCAGGGCAGTCTGGCCACTCCGGCAGTTCAGCGCAGTCTGGCCACTCCTTGCAGTTCAGCGCAGTCTGGCCACTCCTTGCAGTTCAGCGCAGTCTGGCCACTCCGGCAGTTCAGCGCAGTCTGGCCACTCCGGCAGTTCAGCGCAGTCTGGCCACTCCGGCAGTTCAGCGCAGTCTGGCCACTCCGGCAGTTCAGCGCAGTCTGGCCACTCCGGCAGTTCAGGGCAGTCTGGCCACTCCGGCAGTTCAGGGCAGTCTGGCCACTCCGGCAGTTCAGCGCAGTCTGGCCACTCCTTGCAGTTCAGCGCAGTCTGGCCACTCCGGCAGTTCAGCGCAGTCTGGCCACTCCGGCAGTTCAGCGCAGTCTGGCCATTCCGGCGACTGTTGACTGGTGGGCAGCTCTGGTGACTGTTGACTGGCGGGCAGCTCCGGTGACTGTTGACTGGCGGGCAGCTCCGACGACTGTTGACTGGCGGGCAGCTCCGACGACTGTTGACTGGCGGGCAGCTCCGACGACTGTTGACTGGCGGGCAGCTCCGACGACTGTTGACTGGCGGGCAGCTCCGACGACTGTTGACTGGCGGGCAGCTCCGACGACTGTTGACTGGCGGGCAGCTCCGACGACTGTTGACTGGCGGGCAGCTCCGACGACTGTTGACTTGCGGGCAGCTCCGACGACTGTTGACTGGGGGGCAGCTCCGGTGACTGTTGACTGGCGGCCAGCTCTGGTGACTGTTGACTGGCGGGCAGCTCTGGTGACTGTTGACTGGCGGGCAGCTCCGGTGACTGTTGACTGGCGAGGCTGGGTTTACGCACTTGAAGCCTGGTGCGTGGTGCTGGTACTGGGCTTACCAGATTGTGAACACGCACCTCCAGGCTAGTGCGGGGAGCGGGAACAGGACGAGTCGGACTGGGTTGACGCACTTCCGGGTTCGCACGAGAGACAGGAGCTGGAAACCCAGGGCTATGGAGGCGCACAGTCGGTCTTGATCTTACCTCCTGCACAACCCGCCTTGGCTGGATGGAACTAGTAGCCCTGTACGAGCGGGGTGCTCGTACAGGGCAGACTGGGCTGTGCAGGGGCCTGATGGTAGCCGTGCGTAGAGCGGGAGTTGGGTAGCCTGGTCCTCGGAGGCTTACCGGCGACCAGATGTGCTGCGCAGGCATCCTCCTACCAGGCTGGATGCCCGCTCTAGCACGGCACCTGCGAGGGGCTGGAATAACGCGCACCGGACTGTGCGTGTGTATGGGTGAGAGTGCGCTCCTCAGCGAAACATGGCGCTCTCCACCCCATACGCTCCTCCATATAACCACGGGTAGCTGGCTTCCGGCTCTTCCTAGGCCTAGCCAAACTACCCGTGTGCCCCCCCAAAAAAAATTCTTGGGGGTGCCTCTCGTGCTTCTCCCTCAGCGCGTCCATGGCCTCGTACCTCCGCCTCTCTGCCTTGGCTGCCTCAATCTCCCACTGCGGGCGGCGATAATCCCCAGCCTGGTGCCAAGGTCCGGCCCCGTCCAGAACTTCCTCCCAGGTCCATTTCTCCCGCCAGTCCAACTCGAAGTCCCTCTGCTCCTTCCTCTGCTGCTTGGTCCATAGTTGGTGGGAGATTCTGTCACGGTTGTCGTCGGTAATGGAGGAGCAAAACGCAGCAGGTATGTGTATGCTCATCTTGCTTTTTAATAAATACAAAATGAACACCAAAATAACAAAGAACGAACGATCAACAAAAACAGTCTGGTAAGGCACAAGGCTAAACACAGAACAGTCTCCCACAAATGACAAACACAAACACACCCCAGTATATGGGACTCTCAATCAAAGGCAAAGAGAAAACACCTGCCTTTAATTGAGAGTCCCAACCCCAATTAATCCACCATAGACATACACTCACTAGACTCCACATAGAAATACCTAAACATAAACCAAAACCCGGAAATACTAAATCAAACACCCTTTTAACAAACACACCACCCTGAACCACATAAAACAAATACCCTCTGCCACGTCCTGACCAAACTACAATACCAATTAACCTTTATACTGGCCAGGACGTGACAGTTCTTGAAATACAATAGATGGCCGTAATCACCCCCAGACACACCTGGCTAATGTGATGGATCATTGATATAATCCAGCCGAAGTGGAGTCTTTTGTTCAGACATGTAGCTAGCTAGCTAAACAATGAACCGGCATAATCCCAACTCATACTACCACCAATACAACCATTGTCATAGCTTTAGCTACCTGCAGATTCATATTACAGCTAACAAACCAGGTGCAATGTTAGCTAGCTAACATTAGGCTATAACTGGCAATGCAAATGGATTTCACATTCAAATAATATTACTACACAGATCATACACGTAACATTAGCTAGTGAGCCGGCAAGCTAACGTTTGCTAGCTAACTAACAATACGCTTTAACTTGCAACAAAAATTACTTTCTGACTAAATTTGAAACTTATATCTGAAAATGTAGCTAGACTCTTGCCAGTATACATGGATGATCGCTTCACGGCAGATTGGAACTATTTAACTCTGTTTTGTTTGTAGCTACATCTTGTTTGGCCAGCGTTGTGTCAAGTCACTCTGGTTCACACTGACTGTGGCGTGTGCAGAAAGAAGCCCATCACTTTTTCCAGCTGATCTGTTGATAGTGCCTGCTAAATTCATGGAATCAATGTTTTGAGAAAAGTAGCACAACTTTTGTTGTTTTCGATGGCTTATCTATCATAAACGGCGAGGTAGAAAGGACTGTTAATACATACTGAACAGCTCACGTTATAGAGAGAAGCATGCTACATGGCAGGCATGCTACATGGCAGACCAATCCAAACTTATCTCCTGGCATGCCCAGCCCAGCCATTATCTCAGCCAATCATGGCTAGCGGTAAGGTTCCTATCTTTTTCTATGGCTAAACCGACTAGGCTCGTAATTGAACCATTTTATTATTATTTATTGATGCAATACACGTTTGCTATTAAAGCATATGAAAGTTCACATGTTGATAAAAATACATGTTTACGTTCAAATGTGAAGTAGTGACGTGCAACATAAGCCTAGTTTCCTGAAACGAGTCACATATATTTTAAAATGCTTATACAAGCAGTAAAACTGATTGATACATATGACTGATGCATTGGGTTATAAATGTTGAATTGTTTTGCCACTACAAAAGGTCAAGCTATTACAGGTATTCTTATGTGATGAAAACCACTATGTTTTCAAGCTTGCACTGTCATAAAACATGAAGTGAGTATTCAATCCCCAGGCTGCTCTCCTTTCTATCTGTTGACTTGATTAATACACCCACCACGCTGATTCCCACGCTCTAAGACTTTGAATTATTAGAGAAGGTGAATACACTCTAGGTCCTATTGATTGGAATACATTCATACTAAATGTAAACAAAGCAAATCATAGGAGATACTGTTGAATATGTTAACATTGACTAAATCAGCTACACAGGTATAACATGCTGCCTAAATAAATACATTTTTGTACTTACTTCTGGGGATGAGGAGCTTGATGGTAGAAATAAACTGTTAGCTCTGCTGTTAATGATGGTTAATTCCCTTAGCAGTTACCAAGTAAACTGTGATGAAGGAGGATGGGGTCCTTGTGTCGTTATCTCATTCCAATCCAAGATGGCATAGCAGTCAGACGTCCTTTGTCCTCATCTTGTCGTGTTCCGTGTATATATATATTTACATCTTTTCTTCGCATATCTTTTTATATATTTTTTTCTAAAAACTCAACTTCAAAACACTTTCCTGCACCCCGCCTCACCAATTATAAAAAAAGTATTATTTACCTCAAATATGAAATCCACATAGACCACCCTCTGCCCCCAGCTGTGCTCTGGACACCATATGTGAACTGATTGCCCCCCATCTATCTTTAGAGCTCGTGCTGCTAGGTGACCTAAACTGGGACATGCTTAACACCCCAGCCACCCTACAATCTAAGCTTGATGCCCTCAATCTCACACAAATGATCAATGAACCTACCAGGTACCACCCCAAATCCGTAAACACGGGCACCCTCATAGATATCATCCTAACCAACTTGCCCTCTAAATACACCTCGGCTGTTTTCAACCAAGATCTCAGCGATCACTGCCTCATTGCCTGCATCCGTAATGGGTCAGCGGTCAAACGACCTCCACTCATCACTGTCAAACGCTCCCTGAAACACTTCAGCGAGCATGCCTTTCTAATCGACCTGGCACGGGTATCCTGGAAGGATATTACTGGTTATTTTTTTAAATACCTTCCTTGCCATCATGCTTAAATAACCATGCCCCATTCAAGAAATTTAGAACCAGGAGCAGATATAGCCCTTGGTTCTCTCCAGACCTGACTGCCCTTAACCAACACAAAAACATCCTGTGACGTTCTGCATTAGCATCGAACAGCCCCGTGATATTAAACTTTTCAGGGAAGTTAAAAACCAATATACACAGGCAGTTAGAAAAGCAAAGGCTAGCTTTTTCAAGCAGAAATTTACTTCCTGCAACACAAACTCAAAAAAGTTGTGGGACACTGTAAAGTCCTTGGAGAATAAGAGCACCTCCTCCCAGCTGCCCACTGCACTGAGGATAGGAACCTCTGTCATCACCGATAAATCCACTATAATTGAGAATTTCAATAAGCATTTTTCTACGGCTGGCCATGCTTTCCACCAAGCTACCCCTACCCCGGTCAACTGCACTGCACCCCCCACAGCAACTTGCCCAAGCCTTCCCTATTTCTCCTTCTCCCAAATCCAGTCAGCTGATGTTCTGAAAGAGCTGCAAAATCTGGACCCCTACAAATCAGCTGAGCTATACAATCTGGACCCTTTCTTTCTAAAATGATCTGCCGAAATTTTTGCAACCCCTATTACTAGCCTGTTCAACCTCTCTTTTATGTCTTCTGAGATTCCCAAAGATTGGAAAGCAGCTGCGGTCATCCCCTTCTTCAAAGGGGGGAACACTCTTTAGCCAAACTGCTACAGACCTTTATCTATCCTACCCTGCCTTTCTAAAGTCTTCGAAAGCCAAGTCAACAAACAGATCACCGACCATTTCGAATCCCACCGCACCTTCTCCGCTATGCAATCGGGTTTCAGAGCTGGTCATGGGTGCACCTCAGCCACGCTCAAGGTCCTAAACGATATCTTAACCGCCATCGATAAGAAACAATACTGTGCAGCCGTATTCATTGACCTGGCCAAGGCTTTCGACTCTGTCAATCACCACATCCTCATCGGCAGACTGAATAGCCTTGGTTTCTCAAATGATTGCCTCGCCTGGTTCACCAACTACTTCTCTGATAGAGTTCAGTGTGTGAAATCGGAGGGCCTGTTGTCCGGGCCTCTGGCGGTCTCTATGGGGGTGCCACAGGGTTCAATTCTTGGGCCGACTCTTTTCTCTGTATACATCAATGATGTCGCTCTTGCTGCTGGTGAGTCTCTGATCCACCTCAACGCAGACAACACCATTCTGTATACTTCTGGCCCTTCTTTGGACACTGTGTTAACTACCCTCCAGACGAGCTTCAATGCCATAGAACTCTCCTTTCGTGGCCTCCAACTGCTCTTAAATACAAGTAAACCTAAATGCATGCTCTTCAACCGATCGCTGCCTGCACCTGCACGCCTGTCCAGCATCACTACTCTGGACGGTTCTGACTTAGAAAATGTGGACAACTACAAATACCTAGGTGTCTGGTTAGACTGTAAACTCTCCTTCCAGACTCACATCAAACATCTCCAATCCAAAGTTAAATCTAGAAGTTGCTTCCAATTTCGCAACAAAGCATCTTTCACTCATGCTGCCAAACATACCCTCGTAAAACTGACCATCCTACCGATCCTCGACTTCGGCGACGTCATTTACAAAATAGCCTTCAATACCCTACTCAATAAACTGGATGCAATCTATCACAGTGCCATCCGTTTTGTCACCAAAGCCCCATATACTACCCACCACTGTGACCTGTACGCTCTCATTGGCTGGCCCTCGCTTCATACTCGTTGCCAAACCCACTGGCCCCAGGCCATCTATAAAATCCTGCTAGGTAAAGTTTCCCCTTATCTCAGCTCGCTGGTCACCATAGCAGCACCCACCTGTAGCATGCGCTCCAGCAGGTATATCTCTCTGGTCACCCCCAAAGCCAATTCCTCCTTTGGCCACCTCTCCTTCCAGTTCTCTGCTGCCAATGACTGGAACGAACTACAAAAATCTCTAAAACTGGAAACACTTATCTCCCACACTAGCTTTAAGCACCAGCTGTCAGAGCAGCTCACAGATTACTCCACCTGTACATAGCCCATCTATAATTTAGCCCAAACAACTACCACTTCCCCTACTGTATTTATTTATTTTGCTCCTTTGCACCCCATTATTTCTATTTCTACTTTTCACTTTCTTCCACTGCAAATTTTACTTGCTATTTTGTATTTACTTCGCCACCATGGCCTTTTTTGCCTTTACCTCCCTTATCTCACCTCATTTTCTCACTTTGTATATAGACTTATTTTTCTACTATATTATTGACTGTAGGTTTGTTTTTACTCCATGTGTAACTCTGTGTTGTTGTATGTGTCAAACTGCTTTGCTTTATCTTGGACAGGTCGCAATTGTAAATGAGAACTTGTTCTCAACTTGCCTACCTGGTTAAATAAAGGTGAAATAAAAAATAAAATAAATAAAAAATCTTGATTTGAGTTTTATCATTATCTGGAGACAGCAGAATTTTTAACAGAAAACAAAATAAATCGTAGTTAGGGTTAAGGGTCTTCAATCCATGTTAAACTCATGTACTCACTGAAAACAATAATAAACAGCCATAGTGTGGAGGATTTTTCTAACAGCCCAAAGAGTAATCTAACAAAACCTCCCAGCATCTGTATCCTCAAAAGCAAACCAAAGAGCCCACAAATAATTTATTTGTCACAGCTGCAAATTATTCTCCTTTCATATCAGGCACTCAACACCTGGTAGGGGTGGGTGTGTATAAACCCAGCCATTTAATCTGTGAAGACAGAGAGTGAGGAAATGAATAACGTATGGAAAAGTTGCTAAGGAACCATAGCATGCATTGAATCCAGGGTAATTAACACTGATCAACAATGCTGGATATTGATTAATATTTTAACGAAGAGCTGGGTTTAGAACAGGAAAGCCAAGATATTGTCTGACTATGCTCTTCATCTTATTGACAACAGCCTTCATATTATTTATTTGATAATGCCCGAGAAGCCAGAGTTTGGAGGATACATTGGTACGAGTGTTTTTAGGCCCAAGATGATGTCGAGGATCTGGCAAACAGCACCAATATATCCTCCAAACACCGGCTTTGAGGGAATTATCACATACAACAGTTTACCAACATATTCAAATAATGATTGACATATTTTCATTTGTATTTTGAGAAATCTATTCATACTGTTTCATCCATCCACGAGATATAGTCCCGACACAAATCTGGGGTTGCTACCCAAGCCGGCTGGTCGTTCGTTCTATCGGTTCTGTTGCCAAAGACGCTGTTGTTAAGTCGTTGTGTTCTAAATCTATGGAAGCGAACCAGTCGTTTGTTCTAAATGTTCCATTGCCATGATGGCTGGCAACGTTCGTATCCCTTGCTTGCTAGCTAGCCAACTTTGGCTAATTTACTGTCACGTCAAACAGTGCAGACAGAATAACAGCAAAGTAGCTGTATTTGCGTATGTTCAAGCTGTTTTCTAGTAATTTTGGGGGGATACATCCAGAACAATGAACTAATGATGTGCGATTTTGCTTGGCATAGAACATTTGCTCTCTTGCCAGGCCACTGTTCAGAAGAGATAGCCAACTACACAGCTAACACAATCACTTCAAACTGAAGCTGGAATGACAGCAAACTAGCTGCATTTCGTTTTTCTATTGACATTTCTTTGTAGATATCCATAAGAAATGCTGATTCATGAGTTCGACTGGCTGAGAAAAGCTGGCAGCCTGTCTGTCTCGTCCCGAGTCATTCATTACCAAGGTTATGACATATCACCGCTGTAAAATTGCTGTGGAATTTCCAACACATAAATGTTTCTTAAAAAAACAAGAAGTGATGCAGTCAGTGTTTCGTCAACTCCTAGCCAAGAGAGACTGGCATGCATAGTAATAACATTAGCACATCTATTACAATGAAGAGCAGGACGTGCCACTTTTTTCTGGGCCAGTTGCATCTTAACTAGGTCTCTCTTTGCAGCATTTGACCATATTACTGGATAATAATCAAGATAAGGTAAAACTATAGCCTGCAGGTCTTGCTTTGTAGAGTCTGGTGTCAAAAAAGCAGAGCACCTCTTTATTACGGACAGACCTCTCCCCAGCTTTACATCCATTGAATCTATATGTTTTCACAATGACAGTTTACAATCAAATCAAATTGTATTTGTCACATACACATGTTTAGCAGATGTTATTGCGGGTGTGGCAAAATGCTTGTGTTTCTAGCTCCAACAGTGCAATAATATCTAACAATTCACAACAATACACACAATACACACAACCAACAAGTAAAATAATGGAATTAAGGAATAAAGAAATATTAGGATGCGCAATGTCAGAGTGGTATAGACTGAAATACAGTAGAATAGAATACAGTATATACATATGAGATGAGAAAAGCTAAAATATGTAAACAATATTAAAGTGACTAGTTTTCCATTATTAGTGGACTTTATCACCATTATCACCTTCCTGTGACATCGGGTGCTGTTGGTGTTCTGGAGGGCGGGTAGTTTTCCCCCGGTGATGCGTTGGGCAGACCGCACCACCCTCTGGAGAGCCCTACGGTGGCGGGAGGTGCAGCAGCCGTACTAGGCGGTGATACAGCATGAAAGGATGCTCTCAATTGTACATCTGTAAAAGTTTGTGAGGGTTTTAGGTACCAAGCAAAATTTCTTCAGCCTCCTGAGGTTGAAGAGGCACTGTTGTGCCTTCTTCACCACACTGTTTGTGTGGGTGGACCATTTCAGATCTTCAATGATGTGTACCCCAAGGAACTTGAAGCTTTCTACCTGTTCCACTGCGGTCTTGTCAATGTGGACAGGGGCATGTTCACTCTGCTGTTTTCTAAAGTGAACAGGGAGTACAGGAGTGGGCTGAGCACCCACCTTGTGGAACCCTTGTGTTGAGGATCAGTGAAGTGGAGGTGTTGTTTCCTACCTATATGTAATAACACAAAAAATGTCCTTGCCTAATAATGTAATAAATAACACACACAAAAAAACTAAATATTGCAAAGTTGCTCAGGAGCAAGAAGCAGAGCTGCCTTATCTGCCGGCAGCAATAATTTATTCTCCCCAACTTCTTCAAAGCCACTCTATTTATTACCAGATTCAGCTGAGGTCTACAACTTAGGGAATGATTTGTACTAAATACAATGCTCTCAGTTTTAGAGATGTTCAGGACCAGTTTATTACTGGCCACCAATTCCAAACTAAAGGTTTTAGTGACTTCATTAGCTGTGGTTGCTGACACGTATATGGTTGAATCATCAGCATACATGCACACTAATGCTTTGTTTAATGCCACTGGCAGGTCATTAGAAAGAGTAGAGGGCTTCGAGAGCTGCCCTGCGGTACACCACACTTTTCATGTTCGACATTAGAGAAGCTTCCATCAAAGAAAACACTCTGAGCTCTATTAGATAGAGAGCTCTTAATTCACCATATGGGAGAAGTAGAAAGGCCATAACAGATGCAGTACCATTCAAAAGGTTGGACAACCCTAATCATTCAAGGATTTTTATTTATTTTTACCAATTTTCTACATTTTCAAAACTATGAAATAATACATACGGAACCGTGAAGTAAGCAAAAAAGGGTTAAACAAATCTAAAAATATTAGACATTTTAGATTCTTCCCCCTTTGCCTTGATGACAGCTTTGCACAATCTTGGCATTCTTTCAAACAGCTTCATGAGGAAAGCCTTTCCAACAGTCTTGAAGGAGTTGCCACATATGCTGAGCACTTGTTGGCTGCTTTTCCTTTAATCTGCAGTCCAACTCATCCCAAACCATCTCAATTGGGTTGAGGTCGGGTGATTGTGGATGCCAGGTGATCTGATTCAGCACTCCATCAGTCTCCTTGGTCAAATAGCCCTTACACAGCCTGGAGGTGTGTTTTGGGTCATTGTCCTGTTGAAAAACAAATTATAGTCCCACTAAGCACTAACCAGATGGGATGGAGTATCACTGCAGAATGCTGTGGTAGCCATGCTAGTTAAGTGTGCCTTGAATTTAAATAAATCACCAGAAAAGCACCCCCATATCATCACACCTCCTCCTCCATGCTTCACAGTGGGAACCACACATGCGGAGATCATCCGTTCACCTACTCTGCGTCTCAAAAAGACACAGCGGTTTGGAACCAAAAATCAGATTTGGACTCATCAGACCAAAGGACAGATTTCCACCGGTCTAATGTCCATTGCTTGTGTTTCTTGACCCAAGCAAGTCTTTCCTTCTTATTGGTGTCTTTTAGTAGTGGTTTCTTTGCAGCAATTCGACCATGAAAGCCTGATTCACGCAGTCTCCTCTGAACAGTTGATGTTGAGATGTGTCTGTTACTTGAACTCTGTGAGGAATTTATTTGGACTCCAATCTGACGTGTAGTTAACTCTAATGAACTTATCCTCTGCAGCAGAGGTAACTCTTGGTCTTCCTTTCCTGTGGCCGTCCTCATGCGAGCCAGTTTCATCATAGCGCTTGATGGTGTTTGCGATTGCACTTTAAGAAACTTTAGAAGTTCTTGAAATTTTCCGTATTGTCTTTTAAAGTAATGATGGACTGTCATTTCTCTTTTCTTATTTGAGCTGTTCTTGCCATAATATGGACTTGATCTTTTACCAAATAGGGCCATATTCTGTATAACACCCCTACCTTGTCACAACACAACTGATTGGCACAAACGCATTAAGAAGGAAAGAAATTCCACAAATGAACTTTTAACAAGGCACACATGTTAATTGAAATGCATTCCAGGTAACTACCTTATGAAGCTGGTTGAGAGAATGCCAAGAGTGTGCAAAGCTGCCATCAAGGCAAAGGGTGGCTACTTTGAAGAATCTCAAATATAACACACGTTTTGATTTGTTTAATACTTTTTTTTGGTTACTACATGATTCCATATGTGGTTTTCATAGTTATGTCTTCACTATTATTCTACAATGTAGAAAATAGTACAAATAAAGAAAAACCCTGGAATGAGTGTCTAAACTTTTGACTGGTACTGTTCATTTTCTCAACAACAGATCATGGTTAATAATATCAAAGGCTGCACTGTACTAACAGTACATCTCCCACAATCTTCTTATCAATTTCTATCAACCAATCATCAGACATTTGTGTCAGTGCAGTACATGTTGAGTGTCCTTCTCTATAAGCATGCTGAAAGTTTGTTGTTAATTTGTTTACTGAGAAATAGCATTTGGTCGAACACCATTTTTTCCAACAGTTTGCTAAGAGCTGGCAGCAAGCTGATAGGTCTGCTGTTAGAATCCGTAAAGGCCACTTTACCACTCTTGGGCAGCAAAATGACTTTGGCTCCAATCCAGCGTTGACAAATACTTTCCTCTAGGCTCAGATTAAAGATATGACAGATAGGAGTGGCTGTAGAGTCAGATACCATCATCAGTAGCTTTCCATCTAAGTTGTCAATGCCAGGAGGTTTGTCCTATTTTTTCCACATCTCCTACACTAACTTTACAAAATTTGAATTTACAATGCTTTTCTTTCATTACTTTCCTTTGTATGCATGAATATGATGGCTCACTGCTTGTTGTCGGCATTTCTTGCCTAAGTTTGCCTACTTTGCCAATGATGTAATCATTGACATAATTGATAACATCAAATGGTTTTGTGATGAATAAGCCATCTGATTCGATGAAAGATGGAGTTGAATTGGTCTTTCTGCTCATAAAAAACTACTCCAAAGTCTTTTTCAATCATTCTTTATATCATTGATCTTGGCTTCATAATACAGTTCATTATTAGTTTTGTTGAGTTGAGTCACATAATTATTCAATTTGCAGTAAATCAGCCAGTCCAATGTGCAGTCAGACTTCTTAGCCACTCCTTTTGCCCCATCTCTTTCAACCATACAGTTTTTCAATTCCTCATCAGTTAACCAGATGCAATTTCAGAAATTAATCCAGTGCAGCGTCTGGATGTACCTTATTAATCACATCAGACCAACAAATATTTGTAACATCATCCACATAAGAGTCACAGCAAAATATTTTGTATGATCTCTTATAAAATATTTTAGGGCCAGCTTTTTTGAAGACTTTTTGTTTCCACGTATAACTCTATTGGGTTCCATGTAGAACCCTCTCTGAAAAGGTACCTGAAACCAGAAGTGCTCTACTGTACCTGGAACCAAAACATTTCAGGCATCTGCATACAATAATTGTTTAATAATTTACCCACAGACATTACATGCATAGAAAGTCTGGACACAGAGTATATAAAGGCCCATTGTTTTATGTGATCAATGATTAATAACAGTGGTGTGATGGGCTAGATCCTCATCAAGGACATATGAGCACAGAAGGTGATCTGGAGAGTTGTGGCCCTCTTGGAGAGTGATGTGATGGGTCAGATCTGCAGTGAAGACAATCAGCAAAAAACATGACATTCTTGAATAAACTTTGTGGACTCAGCTGGCAAAAAAGTATTTCCATGGTACTAGTTGAAGAATTTTGTAGCAGTTATTTAGATGTCTTCCAAAAAGAGCAACTTGCTCATATATAAACTGAACAAAAATATAAATGCAACATGCAAAAATTCATTAGGCCCTAATTTATGGATTTCACATGACTGGGCAGGGGCGCAGCCATGGGTGGGCCTGGGAGCCACTTGGGAGCCATACCCAGCCAATCAGAATAAGTTTTTCACCACAAAAGGGCTTTATTACAGACAGAAATACTCCTCAGGACATTCCAGAGGGCCCACAACACATCAACCTCCAGTGTTTTCTGGATTTTTCATCATACTGTAAGCATAAAAAGAGAAGAAACAGGGAAACAGGGGACAAAGGGCTGTGAGACATGAGTTTAACTTTAGACACATGAAAGGTAGGATGTATACAAAGGGTACGGGGCAACAGAAGATGTACAGCAGAGGGGCTAATGATTTTGGAGATGAGAAACGGGATTCCACGCGGAGGGGCAGATCCCAGATGGACAGCAATATCTTCTGCCTGAGACAATACTGCAGAGCCGGGGTCCAATGGCGATCCGCTTGTCGTCGATACCTGAAGGTGGTCTTGAGGAGGGCCGACCCGGTTCTCCTCCAGGTACGATGACAATGGTGGACAAACATCTGGGCAGAAGGTATGCCGACCTCTTCTTCCTTCTCAGGGAAGAGCGGGGGCTGATACACCAGGGAACACTCAAAAAGAGATAGGCCCGTGGCAGAGCAGGGAAGGGTGTTGCGGGCGTATTTGACTCACACAAGCTGCTGGCTCCAGTTGGTAGGGTTGGCGGAGACCAGGCAGCACAGAGTAGTCTCTAGGTCCTGGTTGGCTTTTACCGACTGGCCGTTGGACTGGGGGTGGAATCCGGAGGACAGGCTGGCAACAAGCTGATAGGTCTGTCTTTTTGACGTCATGAAAAATATTTTATTTTGGTTGATTTCTGTTTTTATTTACTGATTGAGCTACTGACAAGTTATCTAAATGCTACTCAATTAATAGACATCAATCTATATAAACATGGGCATATTGTTTGTGGGCCATGCACCCATTGCATATAAGACACTAGAACCATTACAATTATAAACATTTGAGTAATAATTTTTTTCAGCAAGGTTTTCATTAGCACAATTGGCAAACAACAGCTGGCAGAGTGCACCAAAGTGGGTTAGGGTCTCGTGGCATACTTTACCCAGTCAACACGCTGGGATCGGGCCTAATCCGAGACTCAGGGGACTCGGCAGAATCCTATTACTCTGGGCTCCAGCTATTGGTACCCGGGCACAGTCCACTTCAGCTTATCCGGCCCGATTTACTTTTTCAGGAGTAGGGCCATTTGAGGTTTTTATTCGGCAAGTTTTGTAATACCAATTTTAAAAAACTAACAAATGTGATATATTTCACCCCCAAGCCATGGAATTTCCCAAGTCATCAAAAATGAACATTTGTGAAAGTCTCAGCAGTCCTATAGCTATCAGAGACGGTCCCTAATTTAGAGACTCTCCGATGCTATAAATTCATTTGCTTCTACTACAGACTATGGCAGTGTTTTTCATAGTTGCAGTCCACCCAATTGAAAAGTGCATATTCACTTCCATAACATTTGTTCTAAGTTACCAGCATGTAAGATAAACATACACAATAATACAGGATACCCTTACAAAAACGCAGTGCAGTTAAAATGCAGTAAAACTGCAGTAGAATGAAGTGTTTTTTTTATTTAATCATATCTGGACGCATGCTTTGTGTTTTGGCTTCTGATTGTAATATTTTATCTGTGTTAGCTAATTGAACTGTTTATTTTGCTACACAATTTCTTCTCTTCCACTGAATGCTGTTTTTAAGTTATAATATGACTAACTCAATTTGTTTTCAGAATGTAGCAAATAACATGCAGGCCTATGTCTTATTTCAATATTCTACTCAAATCCACCAGAATTGACAAAACCCTATTTTCAGTCACACTTATTTCCATCAATAGCTAGTCAAAAATTACTGCATCTCTATTTGACCATTATATTTTCCCTTAAAGCTTTTAAGCAATTAACATGTGTGCAGTAATTTTATTTTCATTTCAGTAGCTAAATAAGGGAGGTAGTCATATCAGTTCCAACTAAAATTTGGATTGGAATCTGTGCCTCGCACGCAGTACTAGATCTCTGCACGCAGGCAGCCTGCTTGCTCGAGCGCATTGGTCAACATTCCATACAGAAGTTGGGGCAAAGCACAACACAGCTGGAAAATGAAAGTTTATCAAAATGTACACAAAACACTTAGAACAAATGTGACTGTTAAGTGGTAGTCCCTGTTCTCCGACATTCTTATTTTACTGTTGTAAATAAAGCAGTGGTTTGTTGGGGAGAAGAACATACAGAAAATATTTGCTAGCTAGCTAACTTAGCAGGCTAATTTTAGCAAACTAACGTTAGCTTTCTGGCTAATCCTCCATGTACATGGTACATTTTCATTTTTACCTGTTGTAGGCGTTGGTTGTAGCTAGCTAGCTAACGTTCTGATAATTTGATATCTGTTTAGTTTATGTGTGTGTGTTCTTTGTGTGTGTGTATGAGAGAGAGAGAGAGAGAGAGATGATGATCATAATAACTTTAGAAAACATTGCCATGTCAACATTGTCATTCTAGCTATGTGACCCACAACCTGGATTTGAAAGTGTTTTTTACATTGGATAAAAGTAGAGACTCGGAGCTAGAAAATGGTATATCATCCACTTCAGTTGAAGAACAATGGGAAGTAATTCTGCTTTGAAAGTTAATCAACTTGAAAGAAATGGCCCTTTAATATTTTGGTACACCGACTGGAGAGCTCTTCTTTGTCTACACACATTCAGCATCGTGTACACCCTCTGAAGCCTTAGCCCCACCCATATCTTTAATGGGTCATGTGAAATAAATGCTTAACCACCCCTAGCCACATCTAACTAAGAGGATGGGTCACTATTGTCTAGACATGTTCATGAACTACAATAGTTGGCTGTAATTACCCCTAACCACACCTGGCTAACTTGATGGGTCATGTAATTATCTGGAGAAGTGGAGTATTTTGTTTAGACATGTAGCTAGCTAGCTAAACAATGAACCGGCATAATCCCAACTCATACTATTTCCAATACAAACAGATTGTCATAGCTTCAGTATAAATCTGCAGGTAGCTAAACCTAACCAACTAGGTTCAATGTTAGCTAGCTAGCTAACATTAGGCTATAACTATCAATGCAAATGGTTTTCTGATTTAAATAATATTACTACACAGATCATACACATAACATTAGCTAGTGAGCCAGCAAGCTGAAGTTTGCTATATAACAGTACGCTTTAACTTGCAATGAAAACGACTTTCTGACAAAATTTGAAAGTTATAATGTCTGAAAATGTAGCTAGACTCTTACCCGTATACATGGATGAAACTGGAAGAATTTAACTCTGTTTTGTTTGTAGCTACATCTTGTTTGGGCAGCGTTGTGTCAAGTCACTCCAGTTCACACTGATCGTGGCGTGTGCAGAAAGTAGCCCATCACAACTTTTTTTAACTGATCTGTCGATAGCGCCTGCTAAATTCAGGGTATCAATGTTGTTGAGAAAAGTAGCAAAACATTAGTAGTTCTTGACGGCTAACGTTATAGCTTTCAAAAAAAGCCATGGTAGAAAGGATTATCAACACATACTGAGCAGCTCACATTATAGACAGAAGCATGTTATATGGCAGACCAATCCAAACTCATCTCCCAGCATGTCCAGCCCTTCCATTATCTCAGCAAATCATTGCTAGTGGGAAGGTTCCTGGCGTTTTCCATGGCTAAACCAACTAGGCTCGTAATTTCCCAATTGTTTTCATATTCACAGATGGAATACAAGTTTGTTATTAAGGCACATGAAAGGTCACATGTTCCAGAAGGCATTTCAGCCCAAAAAACACATTTAAATAAAATAAAGAAATGCCTCTCCTGTGAAGTAGTGACGTGTGACATATGCCTAGCTTCCTGAAACAGGTCACATTTGTGTGTGTTCTGTGTGTGAGAGAGGGCGGGCGGAGATGATCATTATGATCACAATAACTTAGAGAAAAGAATGTCATGTTAACATTGTGTCATGCTAGTTGTGAGTGAGTGAGTGAGTGAGAGAGAGAGAGAGAGAGAGAGCGAGAGAGATATGGTACATGAATACATATATACAGTTGAAGTCGGAAGTTTACATACACTTAGGTTGGAGTCATTAAAACTCGTTTTTCAACCTCCACAAATTTCTTGTTAACAAACTATAGTTTTGGCAAGTCAGTTAGGACATTACTGTGTGCATGACACAAGTATTTTTCAAACAATTGTTTACAGACACATTATTTCACTTATAATTCACTGTATCACAATTCCAGTGGGTCAGAAGTTTACATACACTAAGTTGACTGTGCCTTTAAACAGCTTGGAAAATTCCAGAAAATGATGTCATGGCTTTAGAAGCTTCTGATAGGCTAATTGACATCATTTGAATCAATTGGAGGTGCACCTGTGGATTTCAAGGCCTACCTTCAAACTCTTGACATCATGGGAAAATCAAAATAAATCAGCCAAGACCTCAGAAAACAATTGTAGACCTCCACAAGTCTGGTTCATCCTTGGGAGAATTTTCCAAATGCCTGAAGGTACCACGTTCATCTGTATAAACAATAGTACGCAAGTATAAGTACCATGGGACCACGCAGCCATCATACCGCTCAGGAAGGAGATAAATGTACTTTGGTGTGAAAAGTGCAAATCAATGCCAGAACAACAGCAAAGGACCTTGTGAAGATGCTGGAGGAAACAGGTAAAAAAGTATCTATATCCACAGTAAAACGAGTCCTATATCAACATAACCTGAAAGGCCGCTCAGCAAGAAAGATAAAAATAGATGGCATCATTAGCAAGAAAAATGATGTGGATATATTGAAGCAACATTTCAAGACATCAGTCAGGAAGTTAAAGCTTGGTCACGAATGGGTCTTCCAAATGGACAATGACCCTAAGCATACTTCCAAAATTGTGACAAAATGGCTTAAGGACAACAAAGTTAAGGTATTGGAGTAGCCATCACAAAGCCCTGACCTCAACCCCATAGACAATTTGTGGGCAGAACTGAAAGTGTGTGCGAGCAAGGAGGCCTATAAACCTGACTCAGTTACACCAGCTCTGTCAGGAGGAACTTATTGTGGGCAGCTTGTGGAAGGCTACCCAAAACGTTTGATCCAAGTTAAACAATTAAAAGGCAATGCTACCAAATACAAATTGAGTGTATGTAAACTTCTGACCCACTGGGAATGTGATGAAAGAAATTAAAGCTGAAATAAATCACTCTCTACTACTATTCTGACATTTCACATTCTTAAAATAAAGTGGCGATCCTAACTGACCTAAGACAGGGAATTTTTACTAGGATTAAATGTCAGGAATTGTGAAAAACTGAGGTTAAATGTATTTGGCGAAGGTGTATGTAAACTTCCGACTTCAACTATATTATCTTTTAGGTCCCTCAGTCGAGCAGTGAATTTCAAACACAGATTCAACCACAAAGACCAGGGATGTTTTCCAAGGCCTCGCAAGAAAGGCACCCATTGGTAGATGGGTAAAAAAAGCAAACACTGAATATCCCTTTGAGCATGGTGAAGTTATGAATTACACTTTGGATGGTGCATCAACCCACCCAGTCACCACAAAGATACAGGCGTCCTTGCTGACTTAGTTGCCAGAGAGGAAGGAAACTGCTCAGGGATTTCATCATGAGGCCAATGATGACGTTTTAACAGTTACAAAGTTGAATGGATGTGATTGCAGTAAACTGAGGATGGATCATGAACATTAAAGTTACTCCACAATACTAACTTAAATGAGTGAAAAGAAGACTGCCTGATACGAATAAAAATATTCCAAAAACATTCATCCTGTTTGCAATAAGGCACTGAAACAAACCTGCAAAACATTTAGCAAATAAATTAACTTTATGTCCTAAAGTTTGGGGCAAATCCAACATAACTGAGTACCACTCCTAATTTTTTCAAGCACATGGTGGTGGCTGCATCATGTTATGGTATGCTTGTCATCGGCAAGGACTATGGAGTTTTTTAGGATAACAAAAAAACGGAATAGCAAAATCCTAGAGGAAAACCTGGTTGTCTGCTTTTCAACAGACACTGGGAGACAAATTCACCTTTCAACAGGACAATAACCTTAAACACAAGGTCAAATATACACTGGAGTTGCTTACCAAGACAACATTGAATGCTCCTGAGTGGCCTAGTTACAGTTTTGACTTAAATCAGCTTAAAAATCTATGGCAAGACTTAAATGGCTGTCTAGCAATGATCAACCAGCTGACAGAGCTTTAAGAATTTCAAAAAGAATATTGTGCTAATATTGTACTGTACAATCCAGGTGTGCAATGCTTTTAGAGATTTACTATGAAAGACTCACAGCTGTAATCTCTACCAAAGCTAGTTTTAACATGTATTGACTCAGGAAATACTTATGTAAAAATAGATATTTCTGTATTTCTTTTTCAATAGATTTGCAAAAATATGTTTTCAATTTGCCATTATGCGGTATTTTGTGTAGATGGGTGAGAATTTTTTATTTAATACATTTTTGATTCAGGCTATAACACAACAAAATGTGAAATAAGCCAAGTGGTATGACTACTTTTTGAAGGCACATTAAAAACAGCTGAGGGCGGAGCCTTGGGGAACTCCCGCCTCTCGAGAGAATCTGGATGATGTGGTTTCCCATCCTCACCGCATTCTCACTGATTTCAAAAACTGTTGAAAATATTAAGAGGGAGTTTCTGGTTTGTATCTTGTAGTCGGTTGATGAGTCCATTGTGCCACATCTTATCGAAGGCGTTCTTGATGTAAAAGAACGCTGCTACTGTGACCTTTTTTCTTGATAAATCCTCTCTGAACGTCATTGACCAGTCTCAGGATATTGTTGGTGGTTGGACCTGTCGTACTGAAGCCGGCCTGGTGTACCCTGAGGGGCTACTGTACCGTTGGAATGTCGTTGGAATGTTGTTGAAGTCGGTCAGCCAGGACCATCTCCTCAGGTTGTTGAGAAGACTGATGGGCCTATAGTTGGCTGGGTGGTGAGGGTCCTTACCTAGTTTTGGACTCATGGTCACCACTGCCGACTTCCAAGGCATGGGGAAGTGACCAACATGAAGGCAGAGATTGAAGAGGTCACAGAACTAGGTGAGGACTCAGGGGAGGCCTCTTTGTTGAGCTTGTTGTCGACGCTGTCCTCCCCTTGATGTGTCCCTGCAGTTGTTGTGCAGTGATGGGTGTGATGAGGGGGTTACTGGTGTCCAGTGAGAGGTTTGTGGAAAGGTTGGGGGGAATACAATCCTGACGGTCCACGATTGACTTCCACTCAGGGTTAAACAGGGGGTCATCAGGGCAGGACTGAATTTTCTGTAGGTGGTCTTTCAAAATGTTGGCCTTCTCATTGTCTTCCTCCACTATTCTCCCATTGTTTTTTAAAACTGTGATTATGCTGTTCCTTGTTTTTCCATTTATTCTGTATATTTTCTGCCATAATGTTTTGGGGTTGAGATCAGTGTTGAGGTCAGAGTAGAACTTATCCCATGTCTTATACTTTTCCTTTTCTGATTTGTATACTGAACAAAAATATAAATATGAACTCCACTGACCCTGTCTTCATGTACTGTCTTTTCAGCTTTTTCTTCTGCTGGATGAGGTGGAGTAGTGATGTCACTGGGGTTGCCACTGGGCTTCACAGAGACCTTGCAGGCTCTGAGAAAGATTTGGCCCATCTTTGAGATTGATGATTGAGACTTCCTAAATGATATAACCATCTCAGCCAAGGCAGCAGCTACTCTTCCTGGGGTCTAAACACATTAAGGCACTTACATTACATATTAAACAGTATATCATATAACATTATTACATCACTACATACAGTTGAAGTCAGAAGTTTACATAGACCTTAGCCAAATACATTTAAACTCAGTTTTTCACAATCCCTGACATTTAATCCTCATAAACATTCCCCGTCTTAGGTCAGTTACGATCCAGAGCGACTTACAGTAGTGAATGCATACATTTCTTTTTTTTGTACTGGTCCCCCGTGGGAATCAAACCCACAACCCTGGTGTTGCAAACCCCATGCTCTACCAACTGAGCCACACGGGAGATGTTCGTTCTGGTTCAAGTCTGGGCTTTGGCTGGGTCACTCAAGGACATTCAGGGACTTGTCCCGAAGCCACTCCTGCGTTGTCTTGGCTGTGTGCTTAGGGTATTTGTCCTGTTGGAAGATGACCCTCCGCCCCAGTCTGAGTTCCTGAGCACTCTGGAGCAGGTTTTCATCAAGGATCTCCCAGTAATTTGCTCCGTTCATCTTTGTCTCGATCCTGACAAGTCTCCCAGTCCCTTAGGTGCCTTTTACTGAGGAGTGACTTCCGTCTGGCAACTCTACCATAAAGGCCTGATTAGTGGAGTGCTGCAGAGATGGTTGTACTTCTGGAAGGTTCTCCCATCTCCACAGAGGAACTCTATAGCTCTGTCAGAGTGACCACCGGGTTCTTTGTCACCTCCCTGACCAAGACCCTTCTCCCCTGATTGCTGAGTTTGGTCGGGCGGCCAGCTCTAGGAAGAGTCTTGGTGGTTCCAAACTTCTTCCACTTAAGAATGATGGAAGCCACAGTGCGCTTGGGGACCTTCAATGCTGCAGAATGTTTTTAGTACCTTTCACCATATCGGTGCCTTGACAGACTCCTATCTCTGAGCTCTACGGACAATACCTTCGACCTCATGGCTTGGTTTTTGCTCTGAAATGCACTGTTAACAATGGGACCTTATATAGACAGGTGTGTGCCTTTCCAAATCATGTCCAATCAATTGAATTTACCACAGGTGGACTCCAATCAAGTTGTAGAAACATCTCAAGGATGATCAATGGAAAGAGGTTGCACCTGAGCTCAATTTCGATTCTCATTGCAAAGGGAGTGAATACTTATGTAAATAAGGTATTTCTGGGTTTTTTGTTTTATAAATTTGCCAAAAATTCAAAAAGCCTGTTTTTGCTTTCTTATTATGGGTTACTGTGTAGATTGATGAGGATAAAAAACGATTTAATTCATTTTAGAATAAGGCTGTAACGTAATCAAATGTGGAAAAAGTCAATGGTTCTCACTATATACAGTACCAGTAAAAAGTTTGGACGCACCTACTTATTCAAAGGTTCTTATTTTTTTTACTATTTTCTACATTGTAGAATAAATGTGAAGATATCAAAACTATGAAATAACACATACGGAATCATGTAGTAACCAAAAAATGGTAAACAAATCTAAATATATTTTATATTTGAGATTCTTCAAAGTAGCCACCCTTTGCATTGATGACAGCTTTGCACACTCTTGGCATTCTCTCAACCAGCTTCACCTGGAATGCTTTTCCAACAGTCTTGAAGGAGTTCCCACATATGCTGAGCACTTGTTGGCTGATTTTCCTTCAATCTGCGGTCCAACTCATCCCAAACCATTTCAAAATAAGAATTATTGTCTTCCAAAGAATACTTCTTGCCTTCCAAAGAATTTTCCGAGAACCCTTTATTCCAAAAACAGTTCTAGTTTGAACACTTTGCCTTACAAAGAAACTTAGTCTTCCAAAAAGGGTTCTACAGATGAAAACAGTTCTTGTTAGATCTCTATACCTGCACAAAAAACCCAGCTGAAGATTGACTGTAGCTTTTTGATGGTTCTTTCTGCTGAGGTGCTCTTCATCACTGCAACTTCATGTCATTTGCTAAGTGCAAATTTTGCTTCCCACGAGTGACAATGTCTACGACCTCAGACATCCCTGGATAAGTGTGGGTGAACTTATTCACTTGGACAAATGTAACTGGGGTGTTCGCTACTTCTTTGAAGGAGAAGATTTCAGCCTGGGAGGCCTCAGTGTGTGCAACAGGTAAGGGAAGCCTTGAAAGGCTGTCTGCATTGCAGTGCTGCTCAGACCTTCTGTACTTGATATTGTACCTGTGAGCCGATAACTGGAATGCCCACCACTGCATGCGGATGGTTGCGAGTGACGGAATGCCGGTGTGGGGACGAAAGATGGAGGTGAGGCGTCTATGGTCCGTGAGCAGTGAGAATCATTGGCCAAATAGAAACTGAAGAAATGTCTTAACTGCAAACACGATGGCGAGTGCATCACACTCTCTGTGCATAATTGCTCTCGGCTTTACTTATGGTCCGGGATGCGAAAGCAATTGTTTTTTCTTCCCCTGATGGCATGATGTGTGAGACAACAACACCATAAGGCGATGCGTCACATCCCAAATGTAATGACAAGTTGTGAAGTACATTTTATAATTTAACTAGACAAGAACAAATTCTTATTTTCAATGACAGGCCTAGGAACAGTGGGTTAACCTCTCTTGGGTAGGGGGCAGTATTTTGAAGTTTGGATGACAAACGTGCCCAAAGTAAACTGCCTGTTACTCAGGCCCAGAAGGTAGGATATGTGTAATGGTTGTCGTCTGGAAAGGACCAAAATGCAGCGGGTTGTATACTCATTTTCTTTTAATAGGCGAATGAAGGCAAACCAAACAAACACGTATACAAAAATAACAACAATGATGAACGACGAAAAGACAGTCTTGTCAGGCATAGACAGCTAAACAAGAAACAACCTCCCACAAATCACAAACACACCCTAATATATAGGACTCTCAATCAAAGGCAATTAGACAACCCCTGCCTTCAATTGAGAGTCCACACCCCAATTAACTACACATAGAAACAGACTAACATATAGCAGTGACCAAAAAACCCGGAAATAATAAATCAAACACCCCACTACATAAACCATCACCCCGACACACATAAACAAAATACCCTCTGCCACGTCCTGACCAAGCAAATAATCTTATTACTGGTCAGGACGTGACAATATGCATATGCATGGTAGTATTGGATAGAAAACACTCTGAAGTTTCCAAAACTGTTAAAATAATGTCTGTGAGTATAGCAGAACTGATATGGCAGACGAAAACCCAAGGAAAATCCATCCAGGAAGTGGGATTCTTTTGATGTGAGTTGTTTTCCATTGAATGCCTATTGACTATGTTTTGGTCAGAGGACAGGTGAAGAATGCAGAGCTGCTTTGCGCGCGTGACCGATAGTGCGCCGTTCATTGTTTTTCCTTTCTATTGAAAACGCTATTGTCCTGTTGAAATATTATTGATTATTTAGACAATAGACAACCTGAGGATTAATTATAAACATCGTTTGACATGTTTCGACGAACTTTACTGGTACTATTAGGATGTATTTGTCTGCATGTTTTGACCGCCCTGGAGCCAGTGGATTACTGAACAAAACGCGCCAACAAAACAGAGTTTTTGGGACATAGAGAGGGACTTTATCGAACTAAACAAACATTTATTGTGTAACATGGAGTCTTGTGAGTGCAACCATATGAAGATCATCAAAGGTCAGTGATTAATTTTATCGCTATTTCTGACTTTTGTGACTCCTCTACTTGGCTGGAAAATGTTTGTATGCTTTTGTAAGTGGGGCGCTGTCCTCAGATAATCGCATGGTATACTTTCGCCGTAAAGCCTTTTGAAATCTGACACAGCGGCTGGATTAAAAATAAGTTAATCTTTAAGCCGATGTATAACACTTGTATCATTATGAATGTTTATTATTACTATTTCTGTAATTTGAATTTGACGCTCTGCAATTTCACAGGATGTTGGCTAGTGTCTCACCTACCCTAGAGAGGCTAACCACTAGGCTACCTGCCATCAGTAGTCCTAAGAATGATCTCAGCTGACTCATGTTCTGTGGGGATGGAGCTTCCATGACAGCCTTCACCTTTGATGGCACTTTGTGGAGCCCCGAATTGTAAATGACGTGGCCCAGGTACTCAACAGAAGGCTGGAAAAACTTGCATTTGTCCTTCCGGACCCTCAGACCGTACTCCTCCAGTCTCAGAAGTGTAGCATCCAGGTTTTTCAGATACTCCTGCTTATCTTTGCCGGTGAAGAGTAGATGATCTAGGTAACATTGGATCCTGGTGAGCCCGCTCAGTATCTAATACATAGCTCTCTGAAAAAGGCCAGAGCTGAGGTGATTCCAATATTTTGCCTCCGGTACCTGTTCAGTCCTTGGCGAGCCACTATGGTCAACAGCTCTTGTGACTCTTGGTCCACATGCATCTGTAGATAGATAGACTTATGTCTCCCCTTACTGAATTTCTGTCCTCCAGCTAAACCAGAAAATAGGTCGTCAATGAGGGATAGTGGATATCTTTGAGCAGTCAAGATGGGGATAACGGAGTCTTAGTGGTCCATCTTTTTTTATCACTGGAATGACGGGTGTAGCCCATTCACTTGATCCAACACTCCACTCTTGGCTAGTCTGTTTAGCTCAGTTTCAACTTTTGGTTTTATGGTGTATGAGACGGATCTAGCTTTCAAGCATTTTGGCTTTCTGTCTGGTTTCACGGTCCGTATAACTGTTATGTCCTTCATACTGCCAAGTTCTCCATTGAACACATCCGAATGTTTCCTCTATATCTCTTGTAGGTTTGTGTCCTCTTTTGCAACCATGTGAATTTCCTGCCAGTTTAGTTTGATCTTTTCCAGCCATGTGCGTCCTAGCAAAGCAGTTTTTTCTCACACTTTTTAGATTGAATGTTTTTCAAAAATGTTGGCACAACTACTTCTGCCTTTATTCAATTTGCCAACACAAAGTACTCAAAACTTTGTGTAAGAACTTCATTGTTCCACAGATTCATCAAATGTTCCTATATTTCCAACCAGTGCAGACATTTGTTGTTTATTTTCCTTTCTCACACTTTTTAGACGGTTTCTTACTCCCAGCCCTTTACATTTATTTTTTTCACTCACAATGATTCCACTTTCTCCCACAGAAAAACTGTTTTCTTTGCATCTTTCTACAGCAATTAAAAAAAAAATTAAACTCTGACTTTCTACCAAAAATAATGAACAGAAACGTGAGAACATCTCCTCCTCATGGCCTGTTTAGTTGTATAGTCCACTCTATTATTTATACAACTAATAAGGACTGGAATATCAGGACACAACATGTGTAGTCACCAGTTGTGTTTCCCATGGTGTACATATAGCTAACTAGATGGCTATGGCTCATGTACCCAACAGCATAAACTCAAGAGTCCAGCTACGTTAGCTAGCTAGTGTTGCTAATCAACTAGCATCAAACCACTGCACGATGCAGACCTTACCTGCTACAATGTTACAGTAAACTAAACCAACAACCAAACAATCCAAAATTGGATGCATTCTCAACTAAAGACTAACGAGGAAAATTAGCTAGCATTCATTTGTTTATGCAGAGATGTCTTTGTTGCAGCATCTTATGGTTAGTGATAAACATACATTTCTCCAGTCAGTCTATGTTATAAGATATGTTGCAGTCATTATACTGTCAAATACTCCCATCTTTCAGTCAGTTATCCTCCTAAATTCATTGGTCAGTGACTAAAGTAGTAGCAACGTACATGCTCACCCCATCTGAGAATCTGTCTTCTTCAGCCATCTATTTCCAGTGTTTGAGGGATGCAAATTCCACTTGTCACTCAAATATCGCTGGATTGCTTTCATACAGAGCAAGTGTTTGGTGGTTGTAGCCATAGCCGCGGGAAGTTGGGGTGCTGAGGTTTTTTATATTTTTTATTAAATATACACTACCAGTAAAACGTTTTAGTGTGTGCAAAGCTGTCATCAAGACAAAGGGTGGCTATTTGAAGAACCTCAAATATAAAATATATTTTGATTTGTTTAACACTTTTTTGGTTACTACATGATTCCATATGTGTTATTTCATACTTTTAACCTATTATTCTACAATGTAGAAAATAGTAAAAAATAAAGAAACCCTCCAGCACTCTAGCACTTTGGATTGGAAATTATACAATGACTATGAGGTGAAAGTGCAGACGGTCAGCTTTAATTTGAGAGTATTTTCATCTACATTGGGTGAACCGTATAGAAATTACTGCACTTTTTGTAAATTTTAGGGGACCAAAGGTACTGGGACAAATGAACTTATGTGTATTAAAGTAGTAAAAAGTGAAGTAGTTTGTCCAATATTCATAGCACATAATGACTTCATCAACCTTGCGACTACCAATTTGTTGGAAGTATTTGTTGTTTGTCTTGGTTGTGTTTCAGATTATTTTGTGCGTAATAGAAATGAATGGTTAATAATGTATTGTGTAATTTTTTTAAACTTTTATTGTAAATAAGAATAAAAAAATGTTTCTAAACACTTCTACATTATTGTGGATGCTACTATGATCATGGATAATCTTGAATGAATCGTAAATAATGATGAGTGAGCAAGTTAGACACACAAATATCATACCCCCAAGACATGGTAATCTCTCACCATTACACCCCCCATGCTAACCTCCCCTGTTATTGTAATGGTGAGAGATTACCATGTCTTGGGGGTATGATATTTGTGTGTCTAACTTTCTCACTCATCATTATTCACGATTCATTCAGGATTATCTGTAATCATGGTAGCGTCCAAATTAATATTGAAGTGTCCCAATACTTTTGGTCCCTTAAAATGGGTGGACTATGTGCAAAAAGTGCTGTAATTTCTAAATGGTTCACCGATATGGAAGAAAATACTTTCTAATTAAAGCTGACAGTCTGCACTTTAAAAACCTCTTAAATGTAACTAAATGTAATTGAAAATGTAATCTACGTATCTAAGTCACTTTTGAGGACACAAGCTCAAGTACACAGTACAAATATGATGAAAATATGAAATATTTTATGATGTGTTTCCTATTCAACAGAAATGTATGAATAAGCCTTGAAATTCTTATATTGTTTCTAAATATAGTATAATCAATTCATAAAACGACTAACTGTAAGATTTCACCTTCGTTATAACTGTAAATACATATTTGTATATTTAGTGTTAGAGAAAATGTACACATTTTCTAAAGGTCTCTCCGATCTCACAGAGCTCTTCCTGAACTCGTCAGGAACTCGCCTTTCATCTTGTATTCATTTTGTCCATTTTGTGTTTTTTGTTTAAAATCGATTTTAGATTACTGGCTATAAATGTATCGCAATATGCTACAGTGACGAAACCACTCTCTTCTGTTGCATTACGATGTGAGGAATCCAGGCATATGCATTAGTGGCTGTGTCATAGGGTTCAGCCAGGTGTTGGTGAACATACACTTTCCTTCTTGTCGTACGAACGCAGGGTTTGATGTGTTGTTGAAAGGTTTAAACAAAATAATGAATCACTGGGGTCTGTTTCTCTCTCACTTATATCTAGTTAAGTGAAGGTTTAATAAAAAAAATTAAAATACCTGCACACAAACATGTGCTCACAAAATTCTCTGAACCTAAAAAGGAAATAATGAAGGCTGTATAACAAAGGTAAAATAACAAAGTAGTGGGATTATTGCTGCATGTTGTTGTGGTTGTTTTTCTAACTATTGCAATGCCCTATGTGGCAGACCAGGGGGTTTGGTCAAAATGTTTACACAGATCAGACATGGACAGAGTAGGATTAGCTCGGTTTCAAGGGTATACTCCGTCTAGTCGAGGCTTGGTGACAGTCTCCCCCTGGTGGCTGACATGCTGTACACCACATACCCCCTCCCCCCTTAGCTCTGTCAGGGAGGGGCCTGTCATTAGTGTGACGTCTGTCTCCTTTCTCGATAGGGCATCCGCTTTTCCATGCTTCGCCCCTGACCTGTTTACAACAGAAAAAGAGAAGGGTTGAAGGAACAAGAACCACCTGGTGACCTGATAGTTTGTCCCTTCCCCTGACCATCTATACCAGGGGAGCATGGTCAGTGACCAGGGTGAAGTGGGTACCTAACAGGTAATACTTAAGTGTCTAGCGCCCACTTTACAGCTAGACAATCTTTCTCAACAATAGAGTACTTTTTCTTTCTGGGTATCAGCTTTCAGCTTATGTACATGATAGGGTACTCCTCCCCATCGTGTATCTGGGACAGAACGGCCCCTAGCCCCATGTCACATGCATCCGTCTGGACCAACATCGGCACCTGGAAATTGGGCATTACGAGAATCGGATGGGAGCACAGCGCTTCCTTCAGGCGCCTGAATGCTGCTTCTGTCTCGTCCACCCATTTCACTGTTTTCGGGAGGCGGTCCCTGGTTAGATCGGTGAGGGGGGAAGCTATAGCCACAAAGTTGGGGATAAACCGGCTATAGTATCCTTCCAGTCCCAGGAAGGACTTGACCTTTTTTCTTGGTGGGTGGAGCGGGCCAGTCACGTACCGCGTGATCCTTCCTCACCTAGGGCTTGACGTTCCCCCATCCGATCAATAACCCCAGGTACTCCACCTCCTCGAACGCTAGTTTGCATTTCTTGGGGTTCGCTGACAACCCGGCTTGTCTAAGCGCGTCCAGCACCGCCTGGAGGTGCGTCAGGTGCTCTTCCCAACCTTGGCTGTGGATGACGATATCATCCAAATAGGCCGCTGCGTACTGCTGGTGGGGTCGAAGTACTTTGTCCATCAGGTGCTGGAATGTGGGCGGGGCTCCGTGGAGACCGAACGGGAGTACGCGGTACTGATATAATCTGTATGGTGTCGAAAACGCCGTCTTCCCCCGGGAGGAGGCTACCAACGGTACCTGCCAATATACTTTGGTCAGGTCAAGGGTGCTGATGTACCGGGCCGATAAGTTCGTCCACCCTTGGCATGGGGTAGGCTTCGAACAAGCTAATGTCGTTCACACCCCGGAAATCATTACAGGAGCGCAGGCTACCGTCCGGTTTGGGCACCAACATGATGGGGCTGCACCATGCACTGTGGGACTCTTCAATGAACCCCATCCTCAGCATAGCCTCCACTTCCTGATTCACGGCCTTCCTTTGGGCCTCAGGAATCCGATATGGCCTCTTTCATACCGTTTCCTTGGTCCTGGTACGAATGTGGTGTTCAATGAGGGTCAGCTTCTCGGAGAACACCGCCGTGTTCTGATCGACGAGCTTCTTCTGCTCTTGCTTCTGGGCCGTGTCGAGGTCCTCATTGCTCGGGACCACCACTGGTACCATTGGCGTCCTGGGTCCCGACCATAACAGGGCCAAGGCTGTCCTCTTGTGCCACTTCTTCAACAGGTTCACATGGTAAATCGGTTGGGGTTTCCGTCTCCCCGGCTGCCGTACGTGGTAATAGAGAAGCTGGGACCTGTCAATCACCTCGTATGGCCCATGCCATTTTGCCAGGAACTTACTTTCGGCCGTGGGGGTTAAGACCAACACCCTGTCTCCCACCTGGAATTCTCGGTGCTAGGTTCCCCGATTGTAGGCTTGGGCGCATTGGGCCTTCTCCATATGTTCCCTTACCACTGGCCATATGGCTGTCATCCGCTCCCTCATCATATCCACGTGCTCTACCACACTGCGTAAGGGGTCGGTTGGGCTTCTCACACCTCCTTGGCGAGGTCCAGGAGGCGGTGTGGACTCCTCCCGTAGAGGAGTTCAGTTGTTCAGAACATTAGGTGGGGAAGTAGCTGGTCCCAGTTCTTCCCGTCCTGCTCAATGACCTTCCGCAGCATTTGTTTGAGCGTTTTATTGAACTGCTCGGCGAGCCCATCCGTCTGCGGGTGAAAGACGGAGGTCCGGATCTGCTTGATCTGCAGGAGGGCACACATCTTTCATTAGGTGGGGACATAAACTCAGTAACTTGGTCTGTCAGGATCTCGTTCGGGATGCCCGAACGAGGTTGAAAAAGGTGCAAAAAGGTGGAACAGCTCTCGGGCAATTCCCTTGGATACTGCCACCTGTAGGGGAATGGCCTCGGGATACCGGATGGCATAATCTACTATTACCAGGGTGTACTGGTGTCCTCGTGCTATTTTTACCAAGGGTCCTACTATGTCCATGGCGATGCGTTCAAAGGGCACCCTGATGATCAGTAGGGGGACCAGGGGTTTCGAAAGTGTGCTTTTGAGGCAGTGATTTGACACTCCAGGCAGCTGCGACAATAGTCCACCACGGCCCTCCTCATCCCGGGCCAGTGGAACCGGGCGGCGATCCGTTCCCGGGTCTTCTCCATTCCCAGGTGTGCCCCCAACAGGTCGGTGTGGGCCAGCTGAAGAACGGTTCCCACGTACCGCCAGGGCAGCAACAATACCTCTCGAAGTTCCCCCTGTTGGTGCGACACCTGATACAAAAGGTTATTCTTGATTTGGAAATGGGGGTATCGCCAGTCACTCACCTCCTGGAAGTAGCTGTCCATCCACCGCTATCACTTGGGCTGTGGCGGCTTTCAAGTTCGGATCCTCCCACTGGGCAGTCCCGAATTGTCCCCTCAGTTGGCCCCCAGCGGGTGTCTCGACTTGCCCCTCGAAATCGAGGAGGGGGAGGCTGGGCTCCTCCTCCAGTGGTTCTCCAGGGGGGTTGGGTCCCAGTGCCCCCTCCGACTCCGATTCCAGACCCGTAGATACAGGTTGGTCAACCGTTTGTTTCTGGGCCACACAGGCGATGGGTCATCCTCGCTCTCGTCTTCGGCCGGCTCGTAACTTAGCTCGTGCCACCACAGGGCCGTGAACAGCGGACAATCTCGTCCCACTAGGAGAGGTACCGGCAACTCTGGTATGGCACCCACCATCATCTGGCAGCTCCCTTGTGGCGTCTCGATGTTGGCCCAAACGGTTGAATATCACTTTGTGTCACCGTGAACACAGGAAATGGACCTCTCCCTACCACGTTCGGTCCCCTGGTTCAGCAAGCTCATGGTTGCGAGCGTAACCATACTTCCGGAGTCTAATAGAGCTTCCGTGTCATGTCCGTCAACTTTCCCCGGGACCATGGGTGCAGTTGATTTGTGGTGCACCCAACAGGGGGTGACGTAGTTCACTGCGTGACCCACCTCGCCTCCGGGGCTTGCCGATGGCATCGACTCCTTTCGAGCCAGGCAATTCCAAGCAATGTGCCCCCGGGCGCTACACTCAAAACACCTCCTTTGGTCTCCCTCTACCTAGGGTCGTCGGTGACGGGTCGGCCCTACCCCAGCAGTCTCTCCACGGGTATGTGGTCCTTTGGCTCTGCCAACTGTTGTTTTGGGGTACACAGCGGTGGGGCTGTCCTTCTGTCCCCTCGAACGGGTCGCCGACTCGGCCCGGCTCCCAATCAGCAGGGCCTGAGTGTTCTGATGCATCTCCACTGCTTCCAGGAGGCCCTCCAAGGTCTGGGGTGCGCATAGACTCGCTGCCCTCTTCATGTAGTGGGGTAGTGCCCGTAAGAAGCGATCCAGGACCAGTTTGTCTAGGATGGAGCGGGTGTATACGTCGCTGAGCCATGCCCTGGTGACGTGCAGTAGGTCACTCATCTAGGCTCGGGGGGATGCGTCGGCTACGAACCTCCAGTTGTGGAACAGTTGAGCCCGATGGGCCAGGCTGTAGCCGTAGTGGCTAAGTATCGCCCGTTCGAGTCCATCGTAGTTAACCGCCTGTTCGTCGTTCAGGTCCCAATACGTCTTTTGGGCATTCCCAGAGAGGAATGGGGCCAGCAGACTTGCCCACTTCGGCCTTGGCCATCCTTCCTGTAGTGCTGTCCATTCAAACGTACAGAGGTATGTTTTGATGCCATCATCTTCCGTTAGCTTGATTTAAAAGCTGGTTTGGATGTGATTCAGTAGACGCTTCTCCTTGTAGCTTCCTGATTTCCTCAACGAGGCGGAAGTTTTGTAGCTGCTGTTCCTCCAGTGATCGTTCCTGAACCACCTGTTGTGCTTGTTGGGCCTGGACAAACTGAGCTATCAACTCACTGATGCTGCATAAACGTCAATCCTGATCTGACCATGTTATCAGATTACCCGCATTCTCCACCACTTCTGGCAGACCAGGGGGTTTGGTCAAAACGTTTACACAGATCCGACACGGACAGAGTAGGATTAGCTCGGTTTCAAGGGTGTTTATTTGAATAACAAACCAAAAGAAAAGAATAGGTCTCCCCCATGAGACCCTCTCCGGGATACCGTCTTCTGGGCTCCGGGTCTTGCTTTATCCTGTGGGGAACAAAAACTGAACTCCCTCCTTTTACCTCTGGAACCGTCCCCAACTATACGGAAGTAACCTTTCTTCCCCCAGTCCCTCTTCCCGTGTGCTGCCCTTCTGGCAGCTTTATGGGACCCGTCTAGCTGGTGAGCAATCAGCCCTTGATTACTCACAAACCACAATCGGCCCCAATTAGTCCTGGCCGGAGAGCCCGTCGAGACCTGGCACGTCCAGCAGAATCACCTTTGGCAGTGATTACAGCTGTGAGTGATTCTGGGTAAGTTTCTAAGAGCTTTGCATACCTGAATCATTTTTTTTATTATTCAAGCTCTGTCAGTTGGTTGTTGATCATTGCTACACAGCCAATTTCAAGTCTTGCCATAGATTTTAAAGCTGATTTAAGTCAAACCTGTATCTAGGCCATTCAGAAACATTCAATGTCATCTTGATAAGCAACTCCAGTGTATATTTGGCCTTGAGTTTTAAGTTATTGTCCTACTGAAAGGCGAATTTGTCTCCCAGTGTCTGTTGGAAAGAAGACTGAACCAGGTTTTCAGCTAGGATTTTGCTTTTGATTAGCTCTATTCCGTTTATTTTTATTTAAAAAAAACTCCATATTCCTTGCCGATGACAAGCATACCCATAACATGATGCAGCCATCACCATGCTTTAAAATATGAAGAGTGGTACTCAGTGTTGTGTTGGACTTGCCCCAAACATGACGCTTTGTATTCAGGACATAAAGTTAATTTCTTTCCAATTTTTTTGCAGTTTTTCTATAGAGCCGTATTGCAAACAGAATGCATGCTTTTGAATATTGTTATTATGTACAGGCATCCTTCATTTCACTCATTTAGGTTAGTATTGTAGAGAAACTACAATGTTGCTGATCCATCCTCAGTTTTCTGCTATCACAGCCATTGAAATCTGTAACTGTTTTAAAGTCACCATTGGCCTCATGGTGAAATCCCTGAGAAGTTTCCTCCGGCAACTGAGTTAGCAAGGATGCATGTATCTTTGTTGTGACTGGGTGTATTGATTCACCATCAAAAGTGTAATTAATAACTTCACCATGCTCAAAGGGATATTCAATGTCTGCCTTTTTTAAAATGTTTATCTACCAATAGGTGCCCTTGTTTGCAAGGCATTGCAAAACCTCTCTGGTCTTTGTTGTTGAATCTGTGATTAAAATTCAATGCTCGACTGGGGTACAGAGATGAGGCAGTCATATAAAAAATAATGTCAGTGTTTCTTAGTAGTGTTTCTTGGTAGTCTTACACCAATCTACTTTGAAACAGAAGTATATCTCACACACATGGTTATGGTATAGAGTTGAAATGTATTCTGTTTTGAGTTTGCATCCCAATATTACACTTAATATACAGTACCAGTACCAGTGAAAAGTTTGGACAAAGCTACTCATTCAAGGGTTTTTATTTTTGCTATTTTCAACATTGTAGAATAATAGTGAAGACATCAAAACTATGAAATAACACATATGGAATCATGTAGTTACCAAAAAAGTAATTTTAAAAAATTGAAATATATTTGAGATTCTTTAAAGTAGCCACACTTTGCTTTGATGACAGCCTTTCAATAACTTTTCAAGTTTCTTCAAGTGCAGTCGCAAAAAACATGAAGCACTATGATGAAATATCCTATACTGAAAAAAATGAAGGTTCTTAAATGGTTCTTTCTCAGCTCGTAAGGTTCCTTGGAGAATTCTTAATCGATAAAGAACCTTTACTTTAAGCATGGGGTTCTTGAAATGGAATCTACGGTTCTTCAGAATTCTAAAAGGTTATTGAAATGTATGGAAGCCTGCAGATGTGTCTCTTTCATAGCACACAGCAAATGGGTTAGTGTAAAAGTGGCATTATGTAACTTTTTGGGCGGCCCGACCAAATTCACATGGAAATGTGAGTTAAATATATGTAATTCTAATTGAAAGCAAGTCTTAGCGGTAGATCTGTTCTATGTGCGCTATTTCTATGATTCCCTTAAGTTTAATTTTGGTGTCTTTTACATAAACTCAATTTAGGCAAACTATTAGAATTCTAGCAACCAGGGAATGGCGGAGTGATTTCTGCATATTGCAACTTTAACTAGTGTTGACTTTTCAGTGTAACATTTCTAGTGTTGATTCATTAGTAAAATTAACACTGTAAAGAGTTAAATTAACACTCAGTGGTCTTTAAGAAGCCACTTTTTCATATTTATTAACATAGTTGAACCAAAACTAGGCCCATCATTATCACATTTCCCAGCATGTTTTCAATATCAATATTCAGTACCGTTCTTCAGAATTCTAAAAGGTCTTGAAATGTATTTAAGCCTACAGATGTGTCCCTTTCATAGCCCACATCAAATTGGCCAGTGTTAACTGGTGTTGATTTTTCAGTGTAACATTTCTAGTTTTGATTAAATAGTTAAATTAACACTGTAAAGACAAAAGTCTGTGGTGCAAAATAACCCCAGTGTTGCTGTTAATAATGAGAGTTGAACCAAAACCACGCCCATCATTATCATATTGTCCAGCATGCTCTATTGAAGGTAGATTTTTTTAGAATTGTTTGTTTTAATATCAGATTTTCTCAATTGTTTTATTATTATTGATTGATTAATTAATCTTATGCTACTGAAATGTAAATAACATACATTTTCCTAAACATTTCCAATCAGTTATTTATTGCACCTGTTACTGAAATGGTTGTTCCAGTTTAGGGTAGTCTAATATCTCTGTCTACCTAATCTTGGCAGTCATTCTGAATGCAGGTTGCAGGTCATTATGTATATGTTGGTTATCGTTACTCTGACTGGATTCCAATCAAAATTACACATCACTTTGCAAACCAGCATAATGTGGCCTGTAAACTATGAGTTTCATGCCATTGTATTGGAATTAGACTAGGCCCTCAAAAGAAGGCCGTATGAAATATGTTCTTAATTTTAATTACAACAACTTCATTCTAATTACATCATATTCACTAAAGCACTCATTTGGTGAAGGCCCCTGAAATGAAAATAATTGAATGCAATAACCATGTCTCTGTCACTAGCAAACAGTCATGTGTGGTACTGGAAACTCTAAAATTCACTCAAAAGGCCTCCTGGGAAATATGCAAATAAGGCTTCAAATCCTAAAGCAGGGCTTTTCAATTTCGGTCCTGTAGGGCCGAAAAAATTCTACTTTACATTTTTTTGTATGTTTCTTAATACGAACCATCCCATTAAAGGTTCTTTAGAGTCCCTAAAATGGTTCCCCTATGGCATCGCTCTCAAAAACCTTATTTGGTTCCAAATTGCGCCTTTATTTTTAAGAATGCATGGTACTCTGAACTGTGCAAGATGCTTCGAGAATCAAGCCACAATGAAAATGTACCCTTATTAATAATGATGGATACCCTGTTAAAGTGAGGGGAAAAAAGTATTTGATCCCCTGCTGATATTGTATGTTTGCCCACTGACAAAGCAATGATCAGTCTATGATTTTAATGGTAGGTTTATTTGAACCGTGAGAGACAGAATAACAACAAAAAAATCCAGAAAAAGGCATATTAAAAATGTTATAAATTGATTTGCATTTTAATGAGGGAAATAAGTATTTGACCCCCTCTCAGATTCCAAACTCTCCACCATGGCCAAGACCAAAAGAGCTCTCCAAGGATGTCAAGGACAAGATTGTAGACCTACATAAGGCTGGAATGAGCTACAAGATCATCGCCAAGCAGCTTGGTGAGAAGGTGACAACAGTTGGTGCGATTATTCGCAAATGGAAGAAACACAAAAGAACTGTCAATCTCCCTCGGCCTGGGGCTCCATGCAAGATCTCACCTCGTGGAGTAGCAATGATCATGAGAACGGTGAGGAATCAGCCCAGAACTACACGGGAGGATCTTGTCAATGATCTCAAGGCAGCTGGGACCACAGTCACCAAGAAAACAATTGGTAACACACTACGCCGTGAAGGACTGAAATCCTGCAGCGCCCGCAAGGTCCCCCTGCTCAAGAAAGCACATACACATGCCCGTCTGAAGTTTGCCAATGAACATCTGAATGATTCAGAGGACAACTGGGTGAAAGTGTTGTGGTCAGATGAGACCAAAATGGAGCTCTTTGGCATCAACTCAACTCGCCGTGTTTGGAGGAGGAGGAATGCTGCCTATGACCCCAAGAGCACCAAACCCACCGTCAAACATGGAGGTGGAAACATTATGCTTTGGGGGTGTTTTTCTGCTAAGGGGACAGGACAACTTCACCACATCAAAGGGACGATGGACCGGCCATGTACCGTCAAATCTTGGGTGAGAACCTCCTTCCCTCAACCAGGGCATTGAAAATGGGTCGTGGATGGGTATTCCAGCATGACAATGACCCAAAACACACGGCCAAGGCAACAAAGGAGTGGCTCAAGAAGAAGCACATTAAGGTCCTGGAGTGGCCTAGCCAGTCTCCAGACCTTAATCCCATAGAAGATTGAAGGAGGGAGCTGAAGGTTCGAGTTGCCAAATGTCAGCCTCGAAACCTTAATGACTTGGAGAAGATCTGCAAAGAGGAGGGGCACAAAATCCCTCCTGAGATGTGTGCAAACCTGGTGGCCAACTACAAGAAACGTCTGACCTCTGTGATTGCCAACAAGGGTTTTGCCACCAAGTACTAAGTCATGTTTTGCAAAGGGGTCAAATACTTATTTCCCTCATTAAAATGCAAATCATTTTATAACATTTTTGACATGCGTTTTTCTGGATTTTTTTGTTGTTATTCTGTCTCTCACTGTTCAAATAAACCTACCATTAAAATTATAGACTGATCATTTCTTTGTCAGTGGGCAAATGTATAATATTTTTCCCCCCTCACTGTAGTGTTTTTCGATGCTAAACATTTTGAGCATTGTGTCAGGTCACAGTATTGACTCAGTTGATGCAAACTATTTGAAGGTGGCTAAAACATTGTTGTTGCCACATTATAAAGTTAATATTTTAGCGCCTTTGCTTTTTCTGTTTTGGTTGGAATTTCCAGTCATGTAATGCCAGAGAATTAATGATCTTTACCAAATGCTCATGGGTTATGAAACACTTCGGTCCTCATGTGTCACCTTTATGGACCTTTGATATGTTTATGGTTATTCAGACTCTGTGTTCCTCCCTACAGATATATTACAGTCATCGTCCACTTGCTGTCATATCACTTCACAGTTTGACATAAAGGATGTCCGTCTCTGTCATTTGAAGTATTAATTTATTCCCTTTTACTCCTTCATTATTTGTCAGCCTCTTGGTTTCCATGGTAACTGATGCAGAGAAGAAGATGAGGACTAATTCAATGATTTGATTTCCTTAAGACTCATAGAAATGCAATTTGTGTTAATAGCCTGGCCTTCGCTCTTAAAGGAAATATTCACCCATTTTGAATGTTTTATCATTTTTGTGCATCTCAGTAGTGCTCTATCAATTCCCAGGTCATTTCATGTTTGCGTGTGTATTTGAGCTACTGCCTTTCAAGCAGTTAGAAATTGTAACGCGTACGCTAAGTTTCGGGAAGCAAGTACAGGGAGTAAATAACGGCATATTGACCAAAACAAGCGTTGCATACAGCCATGAATCACAGAAACAGAGTCAATAACGCCCAAGGACACAACCAAAGGGAGTGACAGATATAGGGGAGGTAATCAGGAAGATGATGGGGTCCAGGTGAGTCTCATGAGGCGCGCGTAAAAATGGTGGCAGGTGAGCGTAATAATGAGTAAACTGGTGAAATCAAGCGCTGAAGAGGGGGAAAGTTTTGCATCATATGATAACTATGACAGTGATAGTCCTGTTATATGAACATTGTCTGACAGTCTGACATGCACTGTCAACTGTAGGACCTTATATATTCTGAGAAGCAGTAGATCTGTTCAATGTGCGCTTTCTGTGCTTCCCTTCTTATGTGTCATTTTGGTGTCTTACTTTCGGTTTTGTACACCAGCTTCAAAAAGCGGAAAATACAATATTTGGGGATATTTAAAAGATATTCAAAGTAGTTGTGATTTTACAATGATTCTCTACTGTCACAAACTAAAATTAGGCGAACTATTAGAATTATAGCAACCAGGAAATAGCGGAGTGATTTCTATATATTGCACCTTTAACTAGTGTTGACTTTACAGTGTGACATTTCTAGTGTTGATTCATGAGTGAAATTAACACTGTAAAGAGTTAAATTAACACTCAGTGGTCTTCAAGAAGCCACTTTTTCATCTTTAACAGAGTTGAACCAAAACTACGCCCATCATTATCATATTTCCCAGCATGTTATATTGCAGGTAGATTTTCAGAATTGTTTGTTTCAATATCTGTGTTTGTGCATGTACATTGATTGATTAATGTAATCTTATGCTACTCAAATATAAATGACTAACAGTTTCTAAACTAATTCAAAATGTTACTTGGAATTATTGTGCCCGTTACTGAAATGGTTGTTGTAGTTTAGATGGTTTAATGTCAGTCATTAAAAATGGCATAAGTTGGATATCACCACACTTGCTGGATACCAATATACACTGCTCAAAAAAATAAAGGGAACACTTAAACAACACAATGTAACTCCAAGTCAATCACACTTCTGTGAAATCAAACTGTCCACTTAGGAAGCAACACTGATTGACAATACATTTCACATGCTGTTGTGCAAATGGAATAGACAACAGGTGGAAATTATAGGCAATTAGCAAGACACCCCCAATAAAGGAGTGGTTCTGCAGGTGGTGACCACAGACCACTTCTCAGTTCCTATGCTTCCTGGCTGATGTTTTGGTCACTTTTGAATGCTGGCGGTGCTTTCACTCTAGTGGTAGCATGAGACGGAGTCTACAACCCACACAAGTGGCTCAGGTAGTGCAGCTCATCCAGGATGGCAAGAAGGTTTGCTGTGTCTGTCAGCGTAGTGTCCATAGCATGGAGGCGCTACCAGGAGACAGGCCAGTACATCAGGAGACGTGGAGGAGGCCGTAGGAGGGCAACAACCCAGCAGCAGGACCGCTACCTCCGCCTTTGTGCAAGGAGGAGCAGGAGGAGCACTGCCAGAGCCCTGCAAAATGACCTCCAGCAGGCCACAAATGTGCATGCATCTGCTCAAACGGTCAGAAACAGACTCCATGAGGGTGGTATGAGGGCCCGACATCCACAGGTGGGGGTTGTGCTTACAGCCCAACACCGTGCAGGACGTTTGGCATTTGCCAGAGAACACCAAGATTGGCAAATTCGCCACTGGCGCCCTGTGTTCTTCACAGATGAAAGCAGGTTCACACTGAGCACATGTGACAGACGTGACAGAGTCTGGAGACGCCGTGGAGAACGTTCTGCTGCCTGCAACATCCTCCAGCATGACCGGTTTGGCAGTGGGTCAGTCATGGTGTGGGGTGGCATTTCTTTGGGGGGCCGCACAGCTCTCCATGTGCTCGCCAGAGGTAGCCTGACTGCCATTAGGTACCGAGATGAGATCCTCAGACCCCTTGTGAGACCATATGCTGGTGCGCTTGGCCCTGGGTTCCTCCTAATGCAAGACAATGCTAGACCTCATGTGGCTGGAGTGTGTCAGCAGTTCCTGCAAGAGGAAGGCATTGATGCTATGGACTGGCCCGCCCGTTCCCCAGACCTGAATCCAACTGAGCACATCTGGGACATCATGTCTCGCTCCATCCACCAACGCCACGTTGCACCACAGACTGTCCAGGAGTTGGCGGATGCTTTAGTCCAGGTCTGGGAGGAGATCCCTCAGGAGACCATCCGCCACCTCATCAGGAGCATGCCCAGGCGTTGTAGGGAGGTCATACAGGCACGTGGAGGCCACACACACTACTGAGCCTCATTTTGACTTGTTTTAAGGACATTACATCAAAGTTGGATCAGCCTGTAGTGTGGTTTTCCACTTTAATTTTGAGTGTGACTCCAAATCCAGACCTCCATGGGTTGATAAATTGGATTTCCATTGATTTATTTTTGTGTGATTTTGTTGTAAGCACATTCAACTATGTAAAGAAAAAAAAGTATTTAATAAGATTATTTCATTCATTCAGATCTAGGATGTGTTATTTTAGTGTTCCCTTTATTTTTTGGAGCAGTGTATATTACATGTCACTTTGCAAGCTAGCATAATGTGAATTGCAGGCCTGAAAATGATGAGTTTCATGATATCGCATTACACAAAGAAAAGGTTTAGATTTGTTCCTAAAGGGGTACTCTTTAAGGTGGCAGGTAGCCTAGTGCTTAGAGCGTTGGGCAAGTAACCAAAGGTTGCTAGATCAAATCCCCGAGCTGATACAGTAAAAATCTGTCATTCTGTCCCTGAACAAGTCAGTTAACCCATTGTTCCTAGGCCGTCATTGTAAGTAAGAATTTATTCTTAACTGACTTGCCTAGTTAAATAAGAAAAACTACAAGTGTTAATTCCCTAATTTTGACAAAGTGTAACAGTGTCAGCACTAAGCACAATGTTAATTTAAAACAAAAAATGTGGACTAGACATTGTCCCAATGTTAAATTGAATGCTGTCAGTGTTGATTTAACACTGGAGAATTTACTGTGTGTTCTTGTTGTGGCATCTACCGTTCTTCAGAATTCTAAAAGGTTCTTGAAATGTATTTCAGCCTGCAGATGGGTCCCTTTCATAGCACACATCAAATTGGCCAGTGTTAACTGGTGTTGATTTTTCAGTGTAACATTTCTAGTGTTGATTAAAGAGTTAAATTAACACTGTAAAGACAACACTCAGTAGTGTAAAATAACCCCAGTGTTGCTATTATTAAGGAGAGTTGAACCAAAACCACGCCCATCATACATTTATTTTTCCTTTGATTTAATATCCTCTTTGATTGGAGAAAGTAGCCATCCTAATTATTTTAGCAACAAAGCCAATGCATCTGCGCAACTATATGGGGATGTATTTTGGTCCCTGAAGTTGTCTACAAAAAGTGAATTGTTGCTCCTGGAATCTGAATGTGATTAACTTTGAATTAGCAGTTTTCTTACAACACTTACAAATTATTGGTAATATCAGTGAAAATGCTCACAAGAATACTTTCAACTGCATAATTATCAACAGGTTCTCATAGAAATTTGTAACACACCAGTGATTCAACTGATGAACAACATATTGAAATGTAGATTTTCCTTGAAATGGTCCTGTGAATATTAACACAACTTCAAAAAGACCAATAACATAAAATATTTTTAAAAATCAAGGGAAATTGCATTTGAAAGCAGTTCCCCGATACACTTCTCAGAACATGTAAATGTGATTTTGCCTGTTGACACACTGATCTTGTCTGTGAGGCAGTCATGTTCAATGTAAACCACATGTGAAGATTAGGTAATTAGACAGATGTGGTCTCTATCTATGGTAGGTATTGTCATGGGGGAGGTTAAGGTCTACCTGCTCTTTTTCTCCTACTCATAATTGACTTCAAAGAGAGCTTAGAAAGTGGTTAAAAGCTCAACCGAATCCTTAACTTTGCGTCTTACAAATACAACTTTGTTACTTAAAGGGATAGTTCACCCAAATTACAAAATTATATATTGGTTTCCTTTCCCTGTAAGCAGGCTATGGACAAGGTATGAAAGCAATCCATGCTTTGGTTCATTTTCCCTAGCACTGTTTCCAAATGCTAAAATTTTAGCATTTCTACATTTATTAGCATTTTTTTGCACACCATGTCCAAATCATCTATAGGGAACTTAGTTGAGCTACACAATCCATTTGAGATACTTTAGGATGGTTTGGACATGATGCGCAAAAAATGCTAATATATGTACAATGACCTGCATTGGATTTTTGTTACAGCTTGAATTGAAATGGATGAAATATTTTTTTTCACCCATCTACACACAATACCCCATAATGCTAAAGTGTTTTTTTTTTTTTATTGAAAATGAAATACAGAAATATCACATTTACAGACAGTAAGTATTCACACTCCTTTGCTATGACGCTACAATTTGAGCTCAGGTGCACCCAATTTCCTTTGATCATCCTTGAGACATCGCTACAACTTGATTGGAGTCCACCTGTGGCCAATTCAATTGTTTGGACATGATCTAAAAGTAAACACACCTGTCTATATAAGGCCCCACAGTTGACAGTGCATGTTCAAGCCACGCCTTTTGGCTGATCCATGTGTGGGTTCAGGTTGGGTGGAGAAGATTCTGGGTGTTGCTGAGTTGGTAAAAGTAACCCACAGTGGACTTGAGATGTTTGTTTGTGTTTCTTCAGATCAATGGGAACAGGCGCTCCATGCAATGCAACATGGGGAAATACCTGCATCAGGTACAGGGCACCATTGAATGTAGCAGTGGTGGAAAAAGTTACGAAATGTTATAAAGATACCTTAATAGAAAATTACTCAAGTAAAAGTGAAAGTCACCCAGTAAAATACTACTTGGCTAAAAGTCTAAAAGTATTTGGTTTAAATGTACTTAACCCTCCTGTTGTGTTCGTTCTGTGTTAATTAATTCTGTGTTCCCGGGTTCGAAATGACTGCCCCATTATAGCTGATAATATATTTATTATGATGAATTTATAATCACCTAATGTTGTGTTAGATATTTTTACCAACTTAACTTCTTGTGAACATTACAGGTTTTGAACTTCTATTTCCTTTTTATGGCCTGTAGGCCTCATTGACCTGAGCTCATACAACTCGTTTTTGAGTAAAAAAAAGCATAATGTACGGATTATTTTGACTTTAACAAATACTCAGATGAAACATATTGTGCTATTTATCACAGACTACTTTCTTCTCTAATACATCTTCACTGTCAGTTTTCTGGCCTCTCTCCTCACCAGTGTCATGATTAAAGATATGATCAAGAGCCTCACATAGAGTATATCGTTTGGTCATTGTGCTGCCACAGAATGAATTGTGAGCAAGGCCTCAAAAAAGCTTTATATACCAGAGCTGCGAGAAAAGTTCTATATATTATTGAAACAATGTTGCGATTGTTTGTGAGAATGCCAACAGGTGTGGTTCCCATGGGGGATAGATTCTATTGGGGAAAGGTTCCCGTGTGGGTTGCCATGGAAGCCAAGAAGGGTAGTGAGGTGCGTGTGTGTGTGTGTGTGTGTGTGTGTGTGTGTGTGTGTGTGTGCTCAAACACACATTCATGTGTGGGAGATGAAGTGTCCATCTGATGAATGGGCAGGTGCCTGAACTCAATTTTATACACTAATTGTAGTCTCGCCCATTAATTTCTAATGACCGGTCATGTTTGACCGGGAACACCACAGGTGTACAAAAGTTAAATAAAACACCCAAAATTTTATGAAAATCATCAAAATGTATTTGTGTGTTCAGATGCCCTGTGTGGACAAAGTCATGGAACCTTATGACAATCAGGTTAAATTAACGCCATTTTTCAGAGAGAACTTGTAAATTGGTCCTATTTGACCAGAACACAGCAGGAGGGTTAAGTATCTAAAGAAAATGTAATTGCTAAAATATACTTAAATATCAAAAGTAAAAGTGTAAATAATATCAAATTCCTTATATTTAGCAAACCAGAAAGCACAATCTACATGTTTTTTAAATTGACAGATAACCAGGGGCACACTCCAACACTCAGACATCATTTACAAATGAAGCATTTGTTTTTAGGAGAACCGCCAGATCAAAGGCAGTAGAGATGACCAGGGATGTTCTCTTGATAAGTGTGTGAATTGGACCATTTTCCTGTCCTGTTAATAAGCATTAAAAATTTAACGAGAACTTCTGGATGTCAGGGAAAATGTATGGAGTAAAAAGTAAATAATATTCTTTAGGAATGTAGTGAACTAAAAGTAGTCAAAAATAGTAAAGTAAAGCACAGATTTTAAAAAAAAACTGACTTAAGTAGTACTTTACACCACTGAAATGAAGTGATCTCTGGGGTAGCGTGGAGTTGAAGATTCCTGGTGTTTGTGATGCCACACAGATCTGATTGGGAGCTTGGTGAAACAGGTGACACAGTCTGTTCTTTTGAGCTTTGATTCAGAGTCTTTACCTGACAAAGTAATGTTAGGATATATGAGTTCGGTTGAGGTGGCCAGGATCAGAGTAGTGCATAAAGTGCTGAGGCAGTAGAGGAGGGTGGCTCAAGGGTGGGAGATTCTGAGAGGATCCCTATGAATGGTAGATCTTTGCTAGAACAGAGGGAGAGGTCAATGAGTGATATATGTTTTAGTTGGCTTCTTGGCATTCCTAGCAGTGGTTAACAACTGTACTGCAGAGATGCAACGTGCGTCACAGAAAATAGATGCTGTGGTGGTAGCTGTAGAGAAGCACTTGGGGGTACGAGATTTAACTTCAGAAGAGTTACATGGTGTGTTGAGTGGTAGTGTCCCGTCCTCTCGGGTCATTGGCCTGGGGTAGGATCATTTTTTCTCGTTTCCCCTTTTCCCAGTGTAATGGATTTATACTATAATTCAGTTGGGGGTGGTAATGCAACATATTGGATGCCAACCCCTGTTAAACTCCACCGAAGAAGTGCATGTCCGAGCAGAAACCATACCATGAAGTCCAAGGAACTGTCTGTAGATCTCTGAGACAGAATTGTGATGAGGCATATATCTGAGGGCACAATGGTCTCCATCATTGTAAAATTGAAATAAAAAATTTAACTACCCCGACTCTGCCTAAAGCTGGCCGTCCAACCAAACTGAGCAACCAGGCGAGAATGTCCTTGGTCAGGAAGGTGACCAAGAACACAATGACCACTCTAACAGTACTACAGAGTTCCTTGGCTGAGGTGGGAGAACCTGCCAGGAGGACAGTGGTGTCTACAGCACTTTACCAATGTGGGCTTAATGGCAGAGTGGCCAGAGATTATTCAAATAGCGATCCTTTGCCTTGTTGACAGCTTTGCACACTCTTGGCATTCTCTCAACCAACTTTACCTGGAATGCTTTTCCAACAGTCTTGAAGGAGTTCCACATATGCTGAGCACTTGTTGGCTGCTTTTCCTTCACTCTGCGGTCCAACTCATCCCAAACCATCTCAATTTGGTTGAGGTCAGGGGATTGTGGAGGCCAGGTCATCTGATGCAGCACTCCATCACCCTCCTTCTTGGTAAAATAGCCCTTGCACACCCTGGAGGTGTGTTGGGTCATTGTCCTGTTGAAAAACAAATTATAGTCCGACTAAGCCCAAACCAGATGGGATGGCGTATCACTGCAGCATGCTGTGGTAGCCATGCTGGTTAAGTGTGCCTTTAATTCTAAATGAATCACAGACAGTGTCAGCAAAGCAGCCCCACACCATCACACATCCTCCTCCATGCTTTACGGTGGGAAATACACATGCGGAGATCATCCGTTCACCCACATGAGTCTCACAAATACACGGCGGTTGGAAACAAAAATCTCTAATTTCGACTATAGACCAAAGGACAAATTTCCACTGGTCTAATGTCCATTGCTCGTGTTTCTTGGCACAAGCAAGTCACTTCATCTTATTGGTGTGCTTTAGTAGTGATTTCTTTGCAGCAATTCGACCATGAAGGCCTGATTCACAAGGTCTCCTTTGAACAGTTGATGTTGAGATGTGTCTGTTACTTTTATTTGGACTGCAATTTCTGAGGCTGGTAACTCTAAGGAACTTATCCTCTGCAGCAGAGGTAACTCCGGGTCTTCTATTTCTGTGGAAGTTGTCCCTCTCCGGCCTCTAGGTCACTGGGCTGCTCGTTAAGGCACACACCTGTCACCATTGTTACACACATTAGCGCAATATGACACTCACCTGGACTCCATCCCCTCCTTGATTACCTGCCTTATATATTTCACACACATATGTTCCTGCCCTAGGCATCGTTGTTTCTGTATCAGATTCACGTCTACATTGCTCGTGTTTCTTGTTTTGGATTATGTTGCGTTTTTTTCCATTAAAACACTCACTCCCTGAACTTGCTTCCCAACTCTCAGCACACAACGTTACAGCGGTCCTCATGAGAGCAAGTTAAATCATAGCGCTTGATGTTTTTTGAGACTGCATTTGAAGAAACTTTCAAAGTTCTTGAAATGTTCCATATTGACTGACCTTCATGTCTTAAAGTAATGTTGGATTGTCGTTTCTCTTTGCTTATTTGAAATTTTCTTGGACTTGGTCTTTCTTCTGTATTACCCCCCTGGTAGTATATATACTGTATACAGTTGAAGTCGGAAGTTTACATACACCTTAGCCAAATACATTTCAATCACATCCATTCAACTTTGTAACTGTTATAATGTCCTCATTGGTCTCATGATGAAATTCCTGAGCGGTTTCCTTCCTCTCTGGCAACTGACTTAGCAAGGACGCCTGTATCTTTGTAGTGACTGGGTGGGTTGACACACCATCCAAAGTGTAATTCATAACTTCACCATGCTCAAAGGGATATTCATTGTTTGCTTTTTTTTACCACAACTTTGGAAGTATGCTTGGGGTCATTGTCCATTTGGAAGACCCATTTGTGACCAAGCTTTAACTTCCTGACTTATCTCTTGAGATGTTGCTTTAATATATCCACATAATTTTCCTTCCTCATGATGCCATCTATTTTGTGAGGTGCACCAGTCCCTCCTGCAGCAAAGCACCCCCACAACATGATGCTGCCACCCCTGTGCTTCACGGTTGGGATGGTGTTCTTTGGCTTGCAAACCTCCCCCTTTTTCCTCCAAACATAACGATTGCCATTATGGCCAAACAGTTCTATTTTTGTTACATCAGACCAAAGGACATTTCTCCAAAAAGCACGATCTTTGTCCCCATGTGCAGTTGCAAACCGTAGTCTGGCTTTTTTATCGCAGTTTTGGAGCAGTGGCTTCTTCCTTGCTGAGCGGCCTTTCAGGTTATGTCGAAATAGGACTCGTTTTACTGTGGATATAAATACTTTTGTACCTGTTTCCTCCAGCATCTTCACAAAGTCCATTGCTGTTGTTCTGGGATTGATTTGCACTTTTTGCACCAAAGTACGTTCATCTTTAGGATACAGAACGCGTCTCCTTCCTGAGTGGTATGATGGCTGCGTGGTCCCATGGTTTTTATACTTTAGTACTATTGTTTGTACAGATGAACGTGGTACCTTCAGGCGTTTGGAAATTACTCCCAAGGATGAGCCAAACTTGTGGAGGTCTACAATTTTTGGCTGATTTTCTTTTGATTTTCCCATGATGTCAAGCAAAAAGGCAGTGAGTTGGAAGGTAGGCCTTGAAATACATCCACAGTTACACCTCCAATTGACTCAAATGATGTCAATTAGCCTATCAGAAGCTTCTAAAGGCATGACATCATTTTCTGGAATTTTTCAAGCTGTTTAAAGGCGCAGTCAACTTAGTGTATGTAAACTTCTGACCCACTGGAATTGTGATACAGTGAATTACAAGTGAAATAATCTGTAAACAATTGTTGGAAAAATTGTGTCATGCACAAAGTAGAGGTTTTAATCGATTTGCCAAAACTATAGTTTGTTAACAAGACATTTGTGGAGTTGTTGAAAAACGAGTTTTAATGACTTCAAACTAAGTGTATGTAAACTTCCGACTTCAACTGTATATACAATGAACATAATTATAAACGCAACATGCAACAATTTCAAAGATATTACTGAGTTTCCGTTCATATAAGAAAATCAGTCAATTGAAATAAATTCATTAGGCACTAATCTATGGACTTCACATGACTGGGTAGGGGTGGAGCCATGTGGCATCAGGCCCAGCCAATCAGAATGAGTCTTTCTGCACAAAAGGGCTTTATTACAGACAGAAATACTCCTCAGCACCCCCCCATCAGCTGATACCGCAGGTGAAGAAGCCAGATGTGGAGGTCCTGGGCTGGCGTGGTTACGATTGGTCTGCGTTTGTGTTGTCGGTTGAACGTACTGCCAAATTCTCTAAAACGACATCGGAGGCAGCTTATGGTAGAGAAATGAACATTCATCTATCTGGAAACAGCTCTGGTGAAAGTTCCTGCAGTCAAAATACCAATTGCATGCTCCCTCAAAGCTTGAGATATTTGTGGCATTGTGTTTTGTGGCCTTTTATTGTCCCCAGCACAAGGTGCTGCTGTGTAATGATCATGCTGTTTAATCAGCTTCTTGATATGCCACACCTGTCAGGTGGATGCATTTTCTTGGCAAAGGATAAATGCTCACTGATAAGGATGTAAACAAATTTGTGCACAAAATTTGAGAGAAACAAGCTTTTTGCATGTATGAAATATTTAGGGATTTTTTATTTTAGCTTATGAAACATGGGACTAACACTTTACATTCACATTTATATTTTTGTTCAGTGTATATACACATGACCAAAAGTATGTGGACACGTGTTTGTCATGGGCATTAAAACCTGTTACGGAAAGGAGTTCTAAAATTAATCACTAACCTTTGACGATCTTCATCAGATGACACTCCCAGGACTCAATGTTAAACAATACATGTATGTTTTGTTCGATAAAGTTCATATTTATATAAAAAAAAAACATTTTACATTGGCATGTGATGTTCAGAAAATATATTGCCTCCCAAAACTTCCGGTGAATGAGCACATCAATTTACAAAAATACTCATCATAAACTTTACAACAGTTATTGAAAGAATTATAGATACACTTCTCCTTAATGCAACCGCTGTGTCAGATTTCAAAATAGCTTTACGGCGAAAGCACATTTTTCAATATTCTGAGTACAGAGCTCAGCCATCAAAGCAAGCTATACAGTTACCCGCCAAGTTCTGGAGTCAACTAAACTCAGAAAAAGTATTATAAATCTTCCCTTACCTTTGCTGATCTTCGTTGGAATGCACTTACAGGACTCCCAATTCCACAATAAATTTTCGTTTTGTTTGAAATACTCCATATTTATGTCCAAATACCTCCTTTTGTTCACGCGTTCAGATTACTATCCAAAGACAAAATCCGTGAGGGTAAAACCAGAGACGACAAGTCAAAATGTTCCATTACCGTTCGTAGAAACATGTCAAACGATGTTTACAATCAATCCTTAGGGTCTTTTTAACATAAAACTTTGATAATATTCCAACTGGACAATAGCGTATTCATTACAGAGGAAAAAGAAGGAGCGGCTCGCCAGCTTGCTCGCGCAGTAAACAACTCACTGGTCCCAGGCAGTCCACTGATTGACTGAACTCCTATTCTCTGCCCAGTAACAGTAGAAGCATGAAACAAGTTTCTAAAGGCTGTTGACAGCCAATGGAAGCCTTGCAATTCCTATGGCTTCCACGGGGTGCCAGCAGTCTATGTGCAAGGTTTCCGGCTTGTAACTTCAAAAACAAATAAGATATGAGGTTTTTGTACAGGGACACAGTCTTGGAAATTCGTGTTCGCGCACTCCATGAAGACAGGACGCACCTGCTAAAATCGGTTTCCTATTGAACATACTTCTTTCCGTAAGAAATGTTATAGTTTTATTACATTTTAGAGTATCTGAGGAGTAAATAGAAACATATTTTGACTTGTTGAAACAAAGATTAGGGGTAGATTTTCGGATTCCTTTCTCTGCATGTTGAACGAGTGGATTACTCAAATCAATGGTGCCAACTAAACAGACTTTTTTTGTGATATAAAGAAGGATTTTATCTAACAAAATGACACTACATGTTATAGCTGGGACCCTTTGGATGACAAATCAGAGGAAGATTTTCAAAAAGTGAGTATTTAATCGCTACTTGTGAATTTATGAACCTGTGCCGGTGGAAAATATTTTGATGTGGGGCGCCGTCCTCAAACAATCGCATGGTATGTTTTTGCTGTAATAGCTACTGTAAATCGGACAGTGCAGTTAACTTAAATTCTTGTTTATCTTTCAACCGATAAGACACTTATATGTTTCTAAATGTTTAACATCCATACGTTTTATGATCATTATTTTAATAGCGTGACCTCCAGTTTCACCGGAAATAGTCCCGCTAGCGGGACACCTAGGCTTTCCACTAGATATTGGTACAGTGCTGCGGGGACTTGCTTCCATTCAGCCGCAAGAGCATTAGAGAGGTTTCGGGAACAGAGGTAGGGTGTTTAGGCCTGGCTCGCAGTTGGCGCTCCAATTCATCCCGAAGGTGTTCGATGGAGTTGAGGTCAGGGCTCTGTGCAGGCCAGTCAAGTTCTTCCACACTGATCTTGACAAACCACTTCTGTATGGACCTCGCTTTGTGCACAGGGGCATTGTCATGCTGAAACAGGAAAGGGCCTTCCCCAAACTGTTGCTACAAAGTTGGTAGCACAGAATTGTCTAGAATGTCATTGTATGCTGTAGAGTTAAGATTTATTTTCACTGGAACTAAGGGGCCTAGCCCGAACCATGAAAAACAGCTCTAGACCATTATTCTTCCTCCCCCAAACTTTACAGTTGGCACTATGCATTGGGGCAGGTAGCATTATCCAAACCCAGATTCGTCCATTGGACTGCCAGATGGTGAATCGTGATTCACACTCCAGAGAACGCATTTCAACTGTGGGATCGCCCGAGACCAGCCACCCGGACAGCTGCTGAACTGTGGGTTTTCACAAGCAAATTTCTGAACAAACTGTCAGAAATCATCTCAGCGATGCTCATGTGCATGCTCATCATCCTCACTAGGGTCTTCATCTGACTGCAGTTCGGCGTCATAACCGACTTCAGTGGGCAAATGCTCATCTTTAATGTCCACTGGCACACTGGAGAAGTGTGCTCTTCATGGATAATATCCAAGTTTCAACTGTACCGGGCAGATAGCAGACGTAGTGTGGGCGAGTGGTTTGTTGATGTCAACGTTGTGAACAGAGTGCCCCGTGGTGGTAGGGTTATGGTCTGGGAAGGCATAAGCTAAGGACAACGAACACAATTGCATTTTATCGATGGCATTTTGAATGCACAGAGATACCGTGACGAGATCCTGAGGCCCATTGTCGTACCATTTATCTGCTGCCATAACCATGTTTCAGCATAATAATGCACGGCCTCATGTTGCAAGGATCTGTACACAATTCGTGGAAGCTGAAAATTTCCCAGTTTTTCCATGGCCTGCATACTCACCAGACATGTCACCCATTGAGCATGTTTGGGATGGTCTGGATTAACGTGTACAACAGCGTGTTCCAGTTTCCGCCAATATCCAGCAACTTCGCACAGCCATTGAAGAGGGGTAGGACAACATTCTCTATGCGAAGGAGACGTGTGTCTCGCTGCATGAGGCAAATGTTGGTCACACCAGATAGTGACTGTTTTTCTTATCCACACACATACTTTTTTTTAAAAGGTATCTGTAACCAACAGGTCTATATCTGTGTTCCCAGTCATGTGAAATCTGTAGATTAGGGCCTAATTTATTTATTTAAATTGACTGATTTCCTTATCTGAACTCTAACTCAGTAAAGTCTTTGAAATTGTTGCATGTTGCGTTTTTATTTTTGTTCAGTGTAAATGGCATGTTATAGAAGTACCCGGACACTATTTTTGCGATCTCACTTATTTGTGAAACACTTACTCCTCCATTAATATACTTCTTCATGTTCATTGAGAAGTTAGAGACACAGAAAAACATGAACAAAAGTCTTTAGATGTTTTACACATGCAATTATGTCTTTACACATGCAATTATGTCGTTACATGGTATACACATGAAATTGTGTCATTCTGAACTTTATCCGGAATATTATTTTCCATTTTGTGCGACTCAAGCAATACTTCTCTGTGTATCCCCACAATACTTTTCCATGTGTGCATACGCAGGCTACATGGAGAAGCAGCACAGATGGATAGAGGAAACCGCTCAAGTCCCAGAAAATGGAATATAATGTTGCTCCTACATTTCTTTGTGTTCCTACATTTGCTGAACGAGCATGAGGAAGTATATCGCTGATGAGGTTTCTCAAAAACAAGCGAGATCGCAAAAAAAGTGTCTGCACACTTCTATAACATGCCGTTTATATTGAAAATAGAGATTTGGTTGAAATAAAGTGAACTTCTATTTTAACTCTTGTATTTTCTCTGGTTTCAGCATTCTTAATCTTCTCTCACGCACACACAGAACATGTACATATGCACTATATTTCTCCGTCTCTGTTGGCCTCAATCCCCACTGTGTCTCACTTGTTCCTCCAACCATGATTTAAAGGCACATGCTGTTCTCAGCAGAAAGCCTCCTCTACTCTGTGCCATTGAGATCCTGTTAGCGTTATTTTTGAAGGCTTTGGGAATCCTGTCACCCTGACGGAGAAGGTTCAGCTTGTGGCTCAGGGGTGAAAGGGACTAAGTCATCTCTTGGGGGCAAGGCTAATGAAGCCAAGCTCTCTTGATCACAAGCCCACCTACAAAGACTTGGAGAGTGGGATGAGGCAGAGCAATGCGGCTTACATCCAAGTTTTATTTAGTAGTGCAGTTGAAATGAAGTAAACATGTCTTTGTCTTACAGAGTCTATGGGCATGTTTCTCTGTCCATGCGAGGCGACACAACAACCAATGGTTAATCCTGCCGGTTCATGCTGGGTAAGGGATAATAGCCTGAAATTGTCCTAATTGTCAACATAAATGAAGCTGAGACGGAAGTGGAGTCACCGCCTGCGTCAGCGAAATAGCCGCGAATTGCGCAGCGCTAGTTAACCTCTCTTGGGTATGTGGGACGTGACCTGCAGGACACTGTTCAACAGCCAGTGAAATAGCAGGGCGGCAAATTCAAAACCACCAAAATCTCATAATTCAAATTTCTCACACATACAAGTGTTATACACCATTTTATAGATAAGACTCTCGTTAATCGAACCACATTGTCCGATTTCAAAAAGGCTTTATGGCGAAAGCAAAACATTAGATTATGTTAGGACATCACCTTGACAAGAAAAACCACACAGCCATTTTCCTAGCAAGAAGAGGCGTCACAAAAAACAGAAATACAGCTAAAATTAACCTCTTACATCTAGACGTTCCGCTAGCGGAACACCTGCTCCAATATCCAATGATAGGCGTGGCGCGAATTACAAATTCCTCAAAAATCCAAAAACTTCAATTTTTCAAACATATGACTATTTTACACCATTTTAAAGACAAGACTCTCCTTTATCTAACCACACTGTCCGATTTCAAAAAGGCTTTACAGCGAAAGCAAAACATTAAATTATGTCAGCAGAGTACCCAGCCAGAAATAATCAGACACCCATTTTTCAAGCTAGCATATAATGTCACAAAAAACAAAACCACAGCTAAATGAAGCACTAACCTTTGATCTTCATCAGATGACACGCCTAGGACATTATGTTATACAATACATGCATGTTTTGTTCAATCAAGTTCATACAGTGCCTTGCGAAAGTATTCGGCCCCCTTGAACTTTGACCTTTTGCCACATTTCAGGCTTCAAACATAAAGATATAAAACTGTAATTTTTTGTGAAGAATCAACAACAAGTGGGACACAATCATGAAGTGGAACAAAATTTATTGGATATTTCAAACTTTTTTAACAAATAAAAAACTGAAAAATTGGGCGTGCAAAATTATTCAGCCCCCTTAAGTTAATACTTTGTAGCGCCACCTTTTGCTGCGATTACAGCTGTAAGTCGCTTGGGGTATGTCTCTATCAGTTTTGCACATCGAGAGACTGAAATTTTTGCCCATTCCTCCTTGCAAAACAGCTCGAGCTCAGTGAGGTTGGATGGAGAGAGTTTGTGAACAGCAGTTTTCAGTTCTTTCCACAGATTCTCGATTGGATTCAGGTCTGGACTTTGACTTGGCCATTCTAACACCTGGATATGTTTATTTGTGGACCATTCCATTGTAGATTTTGCTTTATGTTTTGGATCATTGTCTTGTTGGAAGACAAATCTCCGTCCCAGTCTCAGGTCTTTTGCAGACTCCATCAGGTTTTCTTCCAGAATGGTCCTGTATTGGGCTCCATCCATCTTCCCATCAATATTAACCATCTTCCCTGCCCCTGCTGAAGAAAAGCAGGCCCAAACCATGATGCTGCCACCACCATGTTTGACAGTGGGGATGGTGTGTTCAGGGTGATGAGCTGTGTTGCTTTTACGCCAAACATAACGTTTTGCATTGTTGCCAAAAAGTTTGATTTTGGTTTCATCTGACCAGAGCACCTTCTTCCACATGTTTGGTGTGTCTCCCAGGTGGCTAGTGGCAAACTTTAAACAACACTTTTTATGGATATCTTTAAGAAATGGCTTTCTTCTTGCCACTCTTCCATAAAGGCCAGATTTGTGCAGTATACGACTGATTGTTGTCCTATAGACAGTCTCCCACCTCAGCTGTAGATCTCTGCAGTTCATCCAGAGTGATCATGGGCCTCTTGGCTGCATCTCTGATCAGTCTTCTCCTTGTATGAGCTGAAAGTTTAGAGGGACGGCCGGGTCTTCATAGATTTGCAGTGGTCTGATACTCCTTCCATTTCAATATTATCGCTTGCACAGTGCTCCTTGGGATGTTTAAAGCTTGGGAAATCTTTTTGTATCCAAATCCGGCTTTAAACTTCTCCACCACAGTATCTCGGACCTGCCTGGTGTGTTCCTTGTTCTTCATGATACTCTCTGCGCTTTAAACGGACCTCTGAGACTATCACAGAGCAGGTGCATTTATACGGAGACTTGATTACACACAGGTGGATTCTATTTATCATCATTAGTCATTTAGGTCAACATTGGATCATTCAGAGATCCTCACTGAACTTCTGGAGAGAGTTTGCTGCACTGAAAGTAAAGGGGCTGAATCATTTTGCACGGCCAATGTTTCAGTTTTTTATTTGTTAAAAAAGTTTGAAATATCCAATAGATTTCGTTCCACTTCATAATTGTGTCCCACTTGTTGTTGATTCTTCACAAAAAAATACAGTTTTATATCTTTATGTTTGAAGCCTGAAATGTGGCAAAAGGTTGAAAAGTTCAAGGGGGCCGAATACTTTCGCAAGGCACTGTATTTATATCAAAAACCAGCTTTTTACATTAGCATGTGACGTTCAGAACTAGCATTCCCACCGAACACTTCCGGTGAATTTACTAAATTACTCACGATAAACGTTCACAAAAAACATAATTATTTTAAGAATTATAGATACAGAACTCCTCTATGCACTCGCTATGTCCGATTTTAAAATAGCTTTTCGGTGAAAGCACATTTTGCAATATTCTGAGTAGATAGCACGCCATCACAGGCTAGCTATTTTGACACCCACCAAGTTTGACCCTCACCAAACTCCGATTTACTATTAGAAAAGTTTGATTACCTTTCCTGTTCTTTGTCAGAATGCACTCCCAGGATTTCTACTTCAATAACAAATGTTGGTTTGGTTAAAAATAATCCATAGTTATATCCAAATAGCGGCGTTTTGTTCGTGCGTTCAAGACACTATCCGATGGGTAAAGAAGGGTGACGCGCCCGACGCGTTTCGTGACAAAAAAATTCAAAATATTCCATTACCGTACTTCGAAGCATGTCAACCGCTGTTTAAAATCAATTTTTATGCTATTTTTCTCGTAAAAAAGCGATAATATTCTGACCGGGAGTGGTTGTTTTTGTTCAAAGAGAGAGAAAGTAAACATGGTGTCGGCTCGGGCACGCGCCTCCAGGTTCATTGTTCTTAGATCGACCACTTACAAAATGCGCTAATGTTTTTCAGCCAGGGCCTGCAAAGCCACCATTCAGCTTTCTGGCGCCTTCTGAGAGCCTATGGGAGCGTTAGAAAATGTCACGTTATGCCAGAGATCCCCTGTTTTGATTAGAGATGATCAAGAAGGCCATGAAATGGTCAGAGAGAGCGCTTCCTGTTTGGAATCTTCTCAGGTTTTGGCCTGCCAAATGAGTTCTGTTATACTCACAGACACCATTCAAACAGTTTTAGAAACTTTAGGGTGTTTTCTATCCAAATCAAACAAGTATATGCATATTCTAGTTACTGGGCAGGAGTAGTAACCAGATTAAATTGGGTATGTTTTTTATCCGGCCGTGCAAATACTGCCCCCTAGCCCCAACAGGTTAAAGGGAGTGGTCCTAATCTCAGTTTGTTACCTGTATAAAAGACACCTGTCCACAGAAGCAATCAATCAATCAGATTACAAACTCTCCACCATGGCCAAGACCAAAGAGCTCTCCAAGGATGTCAGGGACAAGATTGTAGACCTACACAAGGCTGGAATGGGCTACAAGACCATCACCAAGCAGCTTGGTGAGAAGGTGACAACAGTTGGTGCGATTATTCGCAAATGGAAGAAACACAAAAGAACTGTCAATCTCCCTCGGCCTGGGGCTCCATGCAAGTCTCACCTCGTGGAGTTGCAATGGTCATGAGAACGGTGAGGAATCAGCCCAGAACTACACGGGAGGATCTTGTCAATGATCTCAAGGCAGCTGGGACCATAGTCACCAAGACACCAATTGGTAACGCACTACGCCGTGAAGGACTGAAATCCTGCAGCGCCCGCAATGTCCCCCTGCTCAAGAAAGCACATACACATGCCCGTCTGAAGTTTGCCAATGAACATCTGAATGATTCAGAGGACAACTGGGTGAAAGTGTTGTGATCAGATGAGACCAAAATGGAGCTCTTCGGCATCAACTCGCCGTGTTTGGAGGAGAATGAATGCTACCTATGACCCCAAGAACAACATCCCCACCGTCAAACATGGAGGTGGAAACATTATGCTTTGGGGGTGTTTTTCTGCTAAGGGGACAGGACAACTTCACCGCATCAAAGGGACGATGGATGGGGTCATGTACCGTCAAATCTTGGGTGAGAGCCTCCTTCCTTCAGCCAGGGCATTGAAAATGGGTCGTGGATGGGTATTCCAGCATGACAATGACCCAAAACACACAGCCAAGGCAACAAAGGAGTGGCTCAAGAAGAAACACATTAAGGTCCTGGAGTGGCCTAGCCAGTCTCCAGACCTTAATCTCATAGAAAATCTGTGGAGGGAGCTGAAGGTCCGACTTGCCAAACGTCAGCCTCAACCTTAACGACTTGGAGAAGATCTGCAAAGAGGAGTGGGACAAAATCCCTCCTGAGATGTGTGCATACCTGGTGTCCAACTACAAGAAACGTCGGTCCTCTGTGACTGCCAACAAGGGTTTTGCCACCAAGTACTAAGTCATGTTTTGCAGAGTGGTCAAATGCTTATTTCCTTCATTAAAATGCAAATCATTTTATAACATTTTTGACATGCGTTTTTCTGGATTTTTGTTGTTGTTATTCTGTCTCTCACTGTTCAAATAAACCTACCATTAAAATTATAGACTGATCATTTCTTTGTCAGTGGGCAAACGTACAAAATCAGCAGGGGATCAAATACTTTTTTCCCTCACTGTATATTGGCACGGTTTGCCAGCCCTCGACTTCATCTCCGCCTAACAACACCCGTGCCAATATATCTTCCAAACACCGGCTTCTCAGCATTATCACTTAAATAACACACAATCACTTAAATAACACACATAACTGGAACAATACCTACATGAAGTAGGAAATATGTAAAAACTGCATGGGTATTTTTCCAAGGTTCTAAATCTAAAATTAACGGTTGAAAAGACAGCAGATAATGCTGACTAATCACAATTACACGGTCTTGCAAACTAAAGTTAAAATAAAAGTCACCAATTAATTAATATAACATGAAAATATATCAAAAACACCGACCAACAGCAGGGATACGGATTAAAACATTTTTGGATATGTTCAAGGAAGGTTGAGAGGTTTGGATTAAAAAATAGGCATCTGTATGCATTTTTTCTCTAGTTTTCATGGGGGCATTACTGAACAATGCTGCATTGAAAATCTGATGTGATGGGAGGAAAAGGGTAGACAGCATTTTCAAAAGATATCAATTATGTGGATTCAATCCCTGTCAACTCGATGGAAAACAAACTTTTGACTGATTTAGGGTCTTTGCATCGTACATGAAAACGATATTAAAATGTTTTGTGAATGTCCAACACTCAAGGGGCAATAAGCATGCTGCATGCACGTTCCCTTTTATCACAGGCATGTTTATTTTTTCAAATCAATGCACCACTTTTGATCTCTACATCAGATTGCTTAAGTTCTTGGCCCTGTTCCTTTGCTAAGACCGTTCATTACGCATTTGCAGTTGCCCCTCTTTCGCGTGCTTGCCTCACCTGGGACAACTTCCCAGGTTTCCTGTTTTTCTACAGTCAAAACACTACAATAGCCTCAAGGCTGTTAACAACCAAAGCAGCCATGATTGCTGTTGTTTAGCATAGCAGTCAAACTATTTCCTGTAGACATAAAATGATTAAACATTTTGTTTCATGAAAGTTTTTATTTTCAATTTCTACCTCAAGTGGAACACACTGTTAATAACATGTATTAAATAATCTGAAATAATTCCCTTGAAATAAATTGACTCGCCCACATAAGTATACAATGCATTCAGAAAGTGTTAAGACCCCTAGACTTTTTCCACATTTTGTTACGTTACAGCCTTATTCTAAAATGGATTCAATCATTTTTTTCCCTCATCAATCTACACACAACACACCATAATGACAAAGCAAAAACAGGTTTTTAGAAATGTTTGCAAATGTATTAAAATTAGAAATATCATATTTACATAAGTATTCAGACCCTTGACACAGTACTTTGTTGAAGCACCTTTGGCAGCGATTACAGCCTTGAGGCTTCTTACGCTACAAGTTTGGCACACCTGTATTTGGGGAGTTTCTCCCATTATTCTATGCAGATCCTCTCAAGCTCTGTCAGGTTGGATAGGGAGCATCGCTGCACAGCTATTTTCAGGCCTCTTCAGAGATGTTAGATCAGGTTCCAGTCCGGGCTCTGGCTGGGCCACTGAAGGACATTCAGAGACTTGTCCTGAAGCCACTCCTGCATTGTCTTGGCTGTGTGCTTAGGGTTGTTGTCCTGTTGGAAGGTGAACCTATGCACCCAGTCTGAGTTCCTGAGCGCTCTGGAGCAGGTTTTCATCAAGGATCTCTCTGTACTTTGCTCTGTTCATCTTTTCCTTGGTCTTGACTAGTCTCCCAGTCCCTGCCACTGAAAAACATACCCACAGCATGATGCTGCCACCACCATGCTTCACTGTAGAGATGGTGCCAGGTTTCCTCCAGACGTAACACTTGGCATTCAGGCCAAAGAGTTCAATCTTAGTTTCATCAGACCAGAGAATTTTGTTCTCACGGTCAGAGAGTCCTTTAGGTGCCTTTTGGCAAACTCCAAGTGGGCGGTCATATGCCTTTTACTGAGGAGAGGCTTCTATCTGGCCACTCTACCGTAAAGGCCTAATTGGAGGAGTGCTGCAGAAATGGTTGTCCTTCGGGAAGGTTCTCCCATCTCCACAGAGGAACTATGGAGCTCTGTCAGAGTGATCATTGGGTTCTTGGTCACCTCCCTGACCAAGGCCCTTCTCCCCTAATTGCTCAGTTTGGCCGGGCAGACAGCTCTAGGAAGTCTTGGTGGTTCCAAACTTCTTCAGTTAAGACTGATGGAAGCCGCTGATCTATACGGGACCTTCAATGTTGCAGACATTTTTTGGTACCTTTCCCCAGATCTGTGCCTGAACACAATCCTGTCTAGGAACTCTATGGTCAATACCTTTGACCTCATGGCTTGGTTTTTGCTCTGACATGCACTGTTAACTGTGGGACCTTAGACAGGTGTGTGCCTTTCCAAATCATGTCCAATCAATTGAATTTACCACAGGTGGACTCCAATTAAGTTGTAAAAACAACTCAAGGATGATCAATGGAAACAGGACACACCTGAGCTCAATTTTGAGTCTCATAGCAGAGGCTCTGAATACTTATGTAAATAAGATCTTTCTGGATTTTTTAGAAATACATTTGCAAAATGTTCTATAAACCTGTTTTTGCTTCGTCATTATGAGGTATTGTGCGTAGATTGATGAATACAAAATGTAATTTCATCCATTTTAGAATAAGGCTTTAACATAACAAAATGTGGAAAAAGGGAAGGGTCTGAATAGTTTCAGAATTCACTGTACCTGATGCAAATGTACACAGATGATCCATTATATTGACCAGATACTCTAGCGGCCGCTCTAACAATGAAAATACATTTCGTTAAAAAATGGAAGGACCTAAGATCAGGTGGGACCATTCTAGCCAATGGTAAGGCAGATACGTGTGACCAACAGACACACGGTTTCCACTAGTTACTACAGCCACAACGTCGAAATTGGCTGTATTGTAAAATGCATGAAAACAAACATGTTGGTCTTAATTTAAGTTTAGGGTTAGGCATAAGGTTAGCAGTGTGGTTAAGATTAGGGTTAGGTTTAAAACCACAATTTACGAAGAGAAGTTGTAGAAATAGGTAGGATTCACGACTTTTGGGCTGGGGTAACTAGTGACAAATCGGATAAAGTGTTTTATCTCAAAGTTGCCGGGATGTCACATGTCCTAATTATATCGGTACACTTGTAATAACCGAATCGTTACGAAACTTCAATTTGAGCAAATAAGCTATTATATTTGTATTAATCAAATTTGACACTCATTGTCCTCCATACAAAAACTCCATGCTTGGTTAGCAAAAAAAAAAAAAAAAACACCACCTGCTGGAGAAGACAGATTTTAGGCCCAGTTATCCCTATCGCTTGCCTCTTCCTCTCTGAAATGCATCAAATGTTAAACCTTTGTTTGGGTTAATGACTAGGCTAATAGCGTCTTCCTGAGCCAGAGATTATATATTATGTTGACAAGTGAAGTGATCTCTCTAACAATGCAAATGCATGTCCTCAAAGATTGAAGGCAAGCGGGAGGAGGCAAGATCAGGTAGGACCATTCTAACCAATGAGAGGGCAGATAAGCATGTGAAGAACAGTCACAAGTAAGATGTTTTTCAAAGTTGCAGGAATCCCAGTACATTTGGAGTAGCCTAAACATTAAGTAACTTCTATTAGATCAAATAACCTTTACGTAATTTGACACTTTCGCATAGACCTGCATAGATCTCACACCTCTTCCTTTCTGCCTAAGCACATGGCACGTAGTAATAGCTTGAAATTCACACCTCCCTTGTAGAAAAAATTATTTGATCCCCTGCTGATCAATTTATAACATTTTTTACATGCGTTTTTCTGGATTTTTTTGTTGTTATTCTGTCTCTCACTGTTCAAATAAACCTACCATTAAAATTATAGACTGATAATTTCTTTGTCAGTGGGCAAACGTACAAAATCAGCAGGGGATCATATACTTTTTTCCCTCACTGTATCCTCCAAACACCGACTTCAAGAGCATTACCACTTTTATACGGGTTACCAACGTATTCAAATAATGATTGACATATTCATACTATTTCATCCTTCCACAAGATATAGTCCCGACACAAATCTAGGGTTGCTACCCAAGCTGGCTGGTCGTTCATTCTATCGGTTCGGTTGCCACAGATGCGACACAGTCGTTTAGTCTTTTTGTTCTGTATCTATGGATTCGACCCAGTCATTCGTTCTAAATGTTCCATTGCCATACTGGCTGGCAACATTCTTATCCCTTGCTTGCTAGCTAGCCAACTGTGGCTAATTTACTGTCATGTCAAACAGTGCAGACAGAATAACAACAGTCGCTATATTAGCATTTGTTTAAGCTGTTTTCCAGTGACATTTATTTGGATACATCCATAACAATGAGCTAATCAGGCGTGATTTCACCTGGCATAGAAAATGTGCTCTAGTGCTCTCATCAGGACACTGTTGTTCAGAGGAGTTAGCCAACAACACATCTAACACAATCACTTCAAACTGAAACTGAAAAGACTGCAAAGTTGCTGCACTTCTTTTCACCTTTTTTCAATTGACATTTCTTTATATATATCACAAAAAATTATGCCAGATGATTCATTATTTCGATAATGTTGCAAATGTCAGAGACAGGCAGCAAGGTTTATGCAAATCTCTGCTGTTGAAAACTAAATGTTAGTCTAAAATAAATGTTAGATAATGTCTTGATGCTTTTTATAGTTGAGATCAAGTTTATAACTTGCCTGGCTGGACTGATGAGACAGTGGATTGTGCAGTCAGATGGAACAGATTAAATAAGCATTTTAAAGTCATAGATTTAGCCAGTGGTAACTTGTGGAATAGACACCGGCTGGAATACGCTTTTAACCAATCAGCATTCAGGGTTCCAAAGGAACTCAGACCCCTCAAAAGAGCCCCCGAAGTGAAGAGGTGCTCTGAGTTTGCTTGGCTTGAATTCCACAGTCCGGTTCCATTTTTTTTAAAGCAGTGTGAACACAAAGCTCCCCAGGTTTGTTTGTTATTATTCCTGCACCATACACTAGACTACTGCAACACCGAATCCCCTTACATAACTCCTCACATTGGTGTCACAACAGAGAGAAGATGATGTGTAGGTTTGTGGACAAAACGTGCAATTTTTGGATATTGATTAGCGATTGTCAAGGATGCACACAAATTCCTTAATATGTGTGGACAAGATATTCAGATTATTTGTTTGCAATATGTGATTTTATAGGCTTCATAAGCTGTTTATTAGATTGTGGGCTTTGAATAGTGTGAGAAGACAAAAACATATTTGGTGAGAATCACAACTTAGGGTACAAAATCAAGGGCTCTGGACTCTCCAACTCTGACTTTAGCCCATTGAAGTTGACATTTAAAATGGTTATGGTAAGGTTTATGGTTAGGGTTAGGTAAGGGTTATGGTTACGGTTAGGAGTTTGGGTAGGAACGCCCCAAGGATCCCAGATAGTAATAACCACAAAATCAACACCCTCTCTTAAAGGGGCAGTAGCCTACATTGGATGTACAATTTTCAGATACAGCATCGTTTAATCTACAGTATTCTTTTATTTATTCTGTTACCAATTATATTTACATGTTACTATTATCATCTGATTATAATTAATGTGTCTCATCTTTTTTACTAAATGCAATCTATTAGCTTCTAAAATGTAAGTAGGGTATATCTAGCTGTCTGACAACATGAACTGATGGAATGGCTTGTGCTACACTTTGTAAAAACCCAGGGTGCATTGAGTGAATGTTGGGAAAAGATCTTGGTTCCTTTCTGAACGTAGCAATGCAATGAGGACTCGGATCACAAAATAGTTCAACTGAACTGGTAAAAGACTTGAGTCCTTATTCGAATGCAAGGGCAGTATGAATATAAATGGGAGTGAGTTATTTTACTTTTTTTACTCCAGAGTTCAGTTTATTAAAGAGGACTGAGATTGGTTATTTTGAAGAGGACTATTATGTGAAAACACCCTGAGAGTGTTAAATCACCTGTTGTGACTTGACCTTAACATTAACCTGAAGACTGTATTTATCTAATCAACTAACTATGTTTAATTGGTACTGGTTAAAGTAATCATGTGACAATTAACTCATTAGGATTTGGGGTTTGCTTGTTAAAGAAGAGATGGAGAGAGAGACACTTAACATTGGCACTTTCAGAAACTACTCTCACTTACAGTAACCATATACATTGCACACGAACCGCTGCCCGCTTTGAGTAAGAAATCATGAATGTATTTACTTGAAATGCCTGGGTTCACCGTGGATCTCTCTCGGTGGACAGGGCCGCCTTGGAAAGGCGGTTGTGCCACGCTTGTAAGGCTCGCGCCACGCTTGTAAGGCTCTGATTGTCCAAAATGTCTTATACTGCTGTCCTTCTCTCTAGTTGTCCGGTATCTGATGACTTGTCATGTAGTCCTGAACAGAACTACAGAGTTTATTTTCCTTCCATTCACTCTGGAAGTTGCTTCTTTGAAGATAGGCTAGCCAGCCGTGTCGATGGTTCCCAGTGATGAGAGTAGCATAATACGATGGTTTGAGCAGAGTAGCTTCTTAAATTCACTTTCGAAGATACTTTACTTAGGACAGCTAATCTGTCTTACCTGTGATTGTCCGGGAGGTGAGTTTGTCTCTATGTCGTGTTGAGATTCAAAGTTCAAACCACTTTAAACGTGCAGCTTCACGTCTTTCTGGTCTGGTGTGTTAATTTCTTAACCCATGATTTATACACTTTCTTCGAAAGGGGCGGTTCCGCCAGGCTGACATGATCTCTGACTTCACTCGGGGGCGTGACTTGTCACTGTGCAAAGTTATGTAAAACATCTTTCTCTTATAGCTTTTCAAATCACATCCCTCTCTTAACAAAAACACTTTAATCATTTTTCATATTACATGCACAATGAATGGTGTGATAAGTTCGTACATGTAGGGGGTATACTTTCCAAGTTGCAGTATTTCCTTTATAACATTTTTAATGACATCACAATAACAAACAAAATTACATTAGTGTTCTGTAGATTGTTCTGACCATTCCCCACGTTCTATGCTAGAAATATTGTTCCAGTATTCGCTTTTGAATGTGTTAGTGTCAGCGGGAAAAGTCCATTGCAACAAAGAACATCCTTTGGTGAATCTTGGTCGAGGGAGACCTGAATCTTCTCCCCTTGATTTACAAAAGGATGTGAGTTGTTAATCCCCACTAGTTATTTCCTCCCCCCTCTGCAGGTAAGAGGGGGTCTGATTGAAGTTATTCATTGCAAACCTGATCTGACCTATTTAGATTCTCATAGACAGTCCTGACACAACACTGAAAGTGTTGGTCTGTGGACCTATAAAAACAATGGAACAGTGTTAAATTAACACACTGCTTGGTGTAAACAGAGAGTAAAAGGCAAAAGTGTGAGGACTCTTGCCAAAACAAGTCTTTAGTAAGCCCAATGCATTTCTATGGGAATATTTTGCACCTGCGCTTGTCGCCTGCCTTCCCGCATTTGGGACAAGACCCATTTTGACAAGACCATTTTGACCATTTATTTAAAATATTTCCCAGAGTGCCTTGCCTTTCGAGTTAATTGTAGAGTTTACCATCCTAGTATATATTTGTTATGACAGAGACATGGTTGTTGCATTCCTCCAATTTCGGTCCTATGGCCTTAACCAAGTGAGATCCTGAATTAGTATTTTAACAAGCCCACAAAAAAGTATTAACATAATACCATACATATTTCACAAGGCCTCATTTTGAAGGCCTAGTTTAACCCTAATACAGGGGCCTGAAACTCATACACATCCCTTTGAACTAAAACCACACCCATCATTATAATATTTCACTGCATGCTCTATTGCAGGTAATTGTTTGGTTTAAATCTTTCTTATTGGTCTATTAACTAATGTACCGCCTGATGATGTCACCAGGCAGGCCCAAACTTTATCCCACTCCATCTTTTCAAAGTTCTTACACTAAAAGGGCATTATCATCATTTTCACAATTTACTCAGTGTGGAAATACATATAAAATACAGAAAATTGTTGTTTTCTATTGCATTGGGCCTTCAACCAAAGAATTGAACTTGTTAAAACATTTCCAGTCTATCTATCTATGGGTGACAGGGTTTTTGTCCCACTCCTCTTTGCAGATCTTCTCCAAGTAATTAAGGTTTCGAGGCTGACGTTTGGCAACTCGAACCTTCAGCTCCCTCCACAGATTTTCATCATGGGGCACTCTGTTCACAACGTTGACATCAGCAGACCGCTCTCCAACACGAAGCCATACATGTATTTGCGGTTTTGAGGCTGGTTGGACGTACTGCCAAATTCTCTTAAATGACATTGGAGGCGGCTTATAGTAGAGAAATTAACAATTAATTCTTTGGCAACAGCTCTGGTGGACAATCCTGCAGTCAGCATGCTAGTTGCACGGTCTCTCAATACTTGAGACATCTGTGGCATTGTGTTGTGTGACAAAACGACACATTTTAGGGTGCCGCTTTGTTGTCCCTAGAACAAGGTGCACCTGTGTAATGATCATGCTGTTTAATCAGCTTCTTGATATGCCACACCTGTCAGGTGGATGGATTATATTGGCAAAGGAAAAATGCTCACTAACAGGGCTGTAAACACATTTGTGCTGATGGAACATTTCTGGGGTCTTTTATTTCAGCTCATGAAACATGGGACCAACACTTTACATGTGTTTATATTTTTGTTCAGTGTAGCTAGCTAGCTACATCAAAATCAAATACATTTTTATTTGTCACATGCGTCGAATACAACGGGTGTAGACTTTACCCTGAAATGCTTGCTTACTTGCCCTTCCCAACGATGCAGAGTTAGAATTAAGAAAAATACAAAAAGTACAAAAAGTAACACGATGCATGCTAGTTGCTTTGAAAATGGCAGTGGGATTATTTTTGGGCTGGGTACTCTCCTAACATAATCTAATGTTTTGCTTTTGCTGTAAAGCCTTTTTGAAACCGGACAACGTGGTTCGATTCAGGAGAGGTGTATCTATAAAATGGTGTAAAATAGTCATATGTTTGAGAAATTGAAGTTATAGCATTTATGAGGTATTTGTATTTCGCGCGACGCGATTCCACTGGCTGTTGACTAGGGTGGGACGCAAGCGTCCCAGGTTCCCAGACAGGATAACAGCATGAAAATGTATATGTGTACTGTATGTGCCTATCACCTCACACTTGTGTCAAAGTCACAGATCTTCCCGAAAGTAGGGTTTCAGGTTCACTACATTCACTGTATCTTTGTCACTGTGACTTAGCCATCCGACTCAGTAGTTCACTGGTGCTAGTCTTTTCATCACTCGTACCTGACCTGTCCACCTAGGTGCTAGCTTCAGAGGCTTTGGACTGGGGGTGAGCTTTGACTCAGACCAAATGTCCCACCTGAAACTACGCTGGTCTCCGGTGGGCATTGTAGTATCTGGCTTGTCTGTTTTGGGCCACTCCCACGTTTCCTCTCAACCTCATCTTCAATGTGATGTTGGCATTCCAGTAGAGTGTATTGTGGTTGAGCAGGAGCTGGTGCTTGATGTATGAGCATCTCCAGTGGCTCTTTGAGATTCCTGCCAATGGCAAGTTGTTCAAGGGTGCGACCAGTAGAATCATGTTTAGAGTTGTTTATGGAAAACTGGAATTCAAGCAACCGCTTATCCCACTCTCTGTGATGCTCAACTACGAAAAATGCCATCATGGTCTTCAGAGTCCGATTTACCCTTTCAGTGAGGTTTGTCTGAGGGTGGTAGCTGGTGGTCGGCTTTTGTATCATTCCTCACTTTTTGCAGAGTTCTTGGGAAATGGTCCAATAAAGTCCATACCCATCATTTTGCCTGTCTCCTCTTCCTCTGTAGATTATGGGAAACCAGCAGGTTTGCTGTTGACAGCTTTGTGTTGCTGACAGATGCTGCACTCTGACATGTTGCCAGATGTCTCTCCTGGCAATCGGCAACCAAGCCACTTTCTTCCTGTTGTGGAAGTAATGAAGGAAGATAGTGACAAGTTGCTTAGGCACGACCCGTTTATACTTTTTCCTTTTCCTTTGACAGGAACAGTCCTGTACAAAACGTTCTGTTGTACTTCCCATCCAATCCTGTCAGGCCGGTCATCATCAGTCTCTCCTTTAGCTTTAAATTCCTTCATGCAGTCATCATTGTTTTGAGAACATGCAATCTCTGCGAGGGATGTCTGCAGATCAGAGGCATAAGATGCTTGTTTGCTAGCCACATGAGGAGCCATCACTGGATTGTCTGAAGGTTCTGCAGCCCTTGAGAGAGCATCTGGGACGACATTGATGGGTAGACATCGAGATGCATCTTGGCATTCAAGCCTCTAAAATCAACGCAAAACCGATAGGACCAACAGGTTTGCCAACAAACACCACAGGGGCTGCCTATAAACATTGGGATTGTTTTGAGGACAGCATTCTTTAAAATGTTCTCAATTCTTCTTCAGATTATCTCTTTCTTAACACCCGATAGGGTCTGGACCAAACCTTGATGTCATCTGAGGTAAGTATGGCATACTTGGTCACATTGTTTCTTCCCATCTTCTCTGAACAAACAGATGGCCAAGATTGGAAAAGAGGCTGCATCTCAGTAGGTTGGTTACTGAGCAGGTCAATAAAATATGTGAATGGATCTGAGAGGGTATGACCTCTAGTGGAGAGAACTGAGGTCATGGCAACACGAAGGCAGGCTAAGGCCTTGTTCTGTAGTCTTATTTGGGTCTGAACCAGGTCAATTGATGGGAAAAGGACAATTTTCCATTTATGTTCAGTCCATAGTTGCGTTCTCCAAAGTTCATTTGAATTCCTGTTTTGGTCAAGAAATGAGGGGAAAAGCCAGGTGGTTGTCAGCCATGACATAGATTTTAAGGGTCCTCACAGTCCCATGCCACACATAAGTGAGTTGAGCTTTTCCTACAGCTGTGTGTGACTTTCCATTAGCGAGTACAAATGCTCTGGAGTACCATATAATGAGCTGCTCACCTGGTTTGGCCAACTGCTACCATAGCTGCTTCTGCGTTAAGGTAAATATGCACACAGTATCTAACACAGCCTCCCCTTGGGTGCTTTGCATTTTGATGGGGATCACCAAAGGCAGGACATTCAGCTTGTGCTGTGTTGAGTAGGTGTACCATCTGGAGTTTTTCAACCTTGGTGTTTTTTCTTATTTCTCTCGTGATTATCATTGTAACAAACTGCTGTAAATTTGCAGCAAAATCTTTACAGTTAGCTGCTTTAATTCTATATTACAGTATAGGACTGTAAAGAGCAATGCATTATGGAGGCTCAATGGCATTCTGCTAATTTTACAGTAAAGTACTGTATTACCTGTTTTGCTGTATATTTACTGCAGCATTCTGTAAATTATGGTCCATTGTGAAAACATTTTTGGGGAGGACAATAATTGTTGGCTCATTAACATATTTTGAGGCGTGCCTTATATGGGGCCATATTTGTTGCACCTGTTAGTGAGAATGCTGTACCAATTGAACTGATATGTTAACTAATAACTGAATGTGTATAAGGGACAGATCAGACTGACAGCAACTCTTAAATCTTTACTGGCTGTATTGTTTAGCCAAATCTTTTTGGTTTGGTTATTCCTGTAATCACGGCCAGTTTAGAAGTTTTGGTTAAGCCTCTAGAAGTGCAAGTGATATAGTTTAATAAACTGACTGCAAGTCACTCTGGGCCAACACTTCTGCTAAATTACCTAAATGTAAAAATGAACACTTGCAAAGCAAATATTATTCTCATGAGCTGCGCCCTCAAACTATTTGTATTTTGATCAAATATGGCCTTGTTCAGGGGGGCTCATTAGAATTCTACCCAGTAATACCAACTTGCTTTGCAATTGTTCATTTTCTGTGTGTACTTTTAGAAAAAAACATACATTTTATTTCAGGCCACTGACATACAAAATATGTCTTGAATACCTACAGTACCAGTCAAAAGTTTGGACACACCTACTCATTTTCTACATTGCAGAATAATAGTGAAGACATCAAAACGGTGAAATAACACATACAGTTGAAGTCAGAAGTTAACATACACCTTAGCCAAATACATTTAAACTCAGTTTTTCACAATTCCTGACATATAACCCTAGTAAAAATTCCTTGTCTTAGGCCAGTTAGGATCACCACTTTATTTTAAGAATGTGAAACGTCAGAATAATAGTTGAGAGAATGATTTCAGCTTTTATTTCTTTCATCACATTCCCAGTGGGTCAGAAGTTTACATACACTCAATTAGTATTTGGTAGCATTGCCTTTAAATTGTGTAACTTGGGTCAAACGCTTCGGGTAGCCTTCCACAAGCTTCCCAGAATAAGTTGGGTGAATTTTGGCTCATTCCTCCTGACAGAGCAGGTGTAACTGAGTCAGGTTTTTAGGCCTCCTTGCTTGCACACACTTATTCAGTTCTGCCCACAAATTGTCTATAGGATTGAGGTCAGGGCTTTGTGATGGCCACTCCAATACCTTGACTTTGCTGTCCTTAAGCAATTTTGCCACAACTTTGGAAGTATGCTTGGGGTCATTGTTCATTTGTAAGACCAATTTGCGACCAAACTTTAACTTCCTGACTGATGTCTTGAGATGTTGCTCCAATATATCCACAATTTCCCCCCTCATGATGCCATCTATTTTGTGAAGTGCACCAGTCCCTCCTGCAGCAAAGCACCCCCACAACATGATGCTGCCACCCCCGTGCTTCACAGTTGGGATGGTGTTCTTCAGCTTGCAAGCTCTCTTTTCCCTCCAAACATAACAATGGTCATTATGGCCAAACAGTTCTATTTTTGTTTGATCAGACCAGAGGACATTTCTCCATGTGCAGTTGCAAACCGTAGTCTGGCTTTTTTATGGTCGTTTTGGAGCAGTGGCTTCTTCCTTGCTGAGCGGCCTTTCAGGTTATGTCGATATAGGACTCGTTTTAATGTGGATATAGATACATTTGTTCCTGTTTCCTCCAGCGTCTTCACAAAGTCCTTTGCTGTTGTTCTGGGATTGATTTGCACTTTTCACACCAAAGTACGTTCATCTCTCCTGAGTGGTATGACGGCTGCATGGTCCCATGGTTTTTATACTTGTGTACTATTGTTTGTACACAAATGTGGTACCTTCAGGCATTTGGAAATTGCTCCCAAGGATGAACCAGACTACAATTTTTTTTCTGTGGTCTTGGCTAGAGGTCGACCAATTATGATTTTTCAACGCCGATACCGATTATTGGAGGACCCAAAAAAAAAGCCACTACCGATTAATCTGCCGATTAAAAAAAAAATTACAAAATTAAAAAAATAATATTATTCATTTGTAATAATGACAATTACAACAATACTGAATGAACACTTATTTTAACTTAATATAATACATCAATAAAATCAATTTAGCCTCAAATAAATAATGAAACATGTTCAATTTGGTTTAAATAATGCAAACAAAGTGTTGGGGAAGAAAGTAAAAGTCCAATATGTGCCATGTAAAAAAGCTAATGTTTAATTTCCTTGCTCAGAACATGCGAACATATGAAAGCTGGTGGTTCCTTTTAACATGAGTCTTCAATATTTCCAGGTAAGAAGTTTTAGGTTCTGTTATTATAGGAATTATAGGACTATTTCTCTCTACACAATTTGTATTTCATATAGCTTTGACTATTGGATGTTCTTATTGGCACTTTAGTATTGCCAGTGTAACAGTATAGCTGCCGTCCCTCTCCTCGCTCCTACCTGGGCTTGAACCAGGAACACATCGACAACAGCCACCCTCAAAGCAGCGTTACCCGTGCAGAACAAGGGGAACCACCACTCCAAGTCTCAGAGCGAGTGACGTTTGAACGCTATTAGCGCGCACCCCGCTAACTAGCTAGCCATTTCACATCGGTTACACCAGCCTCATCTTGGGAGTTGATAGGCTTGAAGTCATAAACAGCGCAATGCATTGCGAAGGGCTGCTGGCAAAATGCACGAAAGTGCTGTTTTGAATGAATGCTTACGAGCCTGCTGCTGCCTACCACCGCTCAGTCAGACTGCTCTATCAAATCAGACTTAATTATAACATAATAACACACAGAAATACGAGCCTTAGGTCATTAATATGGTCAAATCCAGAAACTATCATCTCGAAAACAAAACATTTTTCCTGTCAGTGAAATACGGAACCGTTCCGTATTTTATCTAACGGGTGGCATCCCTATGTCTAAATATTCCTGTTACATTGCCCAACCTTCAATGTTATGTCATAATTACGTAAAAGTCTGGCAAATTAGTTTGCAATGAGCCAGGTGGCCCAAACTGTTGCATATACCCTGATTCTGCGTGCAATGAACGCTAGAGATGTGACACAATTTCATGTTAGCAGGCAATATTTACTAAATATGCAGGTTTAAAAATATATACTTGTTTATTGATGTTTATAGTTAGGTACATTGGTGCAATGACAGTGCTTTTTTTCGCAAATGCGCTTGTTAAATCAACACCCGTTTGGCGAAGTAGGCTATGATTCAATGATAAATTAACAGGCACCGCATCGATTAAATGCAACGCAGGACACGTTAGATAAACTAGTAATCAACCATGTGTAGTTAACTAGTGATTATGTTAAGATTGATCATTTTTTATAAGATAAATTTAATGCTAGCTAGCAACTTACCTTGGCTTCTTGCTGCCCTCGCGTAACAGGTAGTCAGCGTGGAGTGCAATGTAAGGCAGGTGGTTAGAGCGTTGGACTAGTAACCGGAAGGTTGCAAAAACGAATCCCCGAATCCCCCCTGAACAAGGCAGTTAACTCCCGTTCCTAGGCCGTCATAGAAAATAAGAATGTGTTCGTAATCTGACTTGCCTAGTTAAATAAAGGTGGGAAAAAATAAATAAATAGGCAAATCGGTGGTCAAAAATACCGATTACCGATTGTTATGAAAACTTGAAATCGGCCCTAATTAAAATCGGCCATTCCGATTAAATCGGTCGACCTCTAGTCTTGGCTGATTTGTTATGCAAAGAGGCACTGAGTTTGAAGGTAGGCCTTGAAATACATCCACAGGTACACCTTCAATTGACTCAAATTATGTCAATTAGCGTATCAGAATCTTCTAAAGCCATGACATTTTATGGAATTTTACAAGCTGTTTAAAGTTTGTTGAGTGGTTGAAAAATGACTTTTAATGACTCCAACCTTAGTCTATGTAAACTTCCGACTTCAACTGTAAGGAATCATGTAGTAAGCTCATGATTAAGCCAGGGGGCCTGGGTCTGAACCCCGCCCTGTGCAACTGGGTCCTGGACTTCCTGATGGGCCGCCCCCACGTGGTGAAGGTAGGAAACAACAACTCCGCTGATCCGCAACACAGGGGCCCCACAAGGGTGCGTGCTCAGCCCCCTCCTGTACTCCCTGTTCACCCATGACTGCATGGCCACACATGCCTCCAACTCAATCATTAAGTTTGCAGACGGCACAACAGTAGTAGGCCTGATTACCAACAATGAGGAGTCAGCCTACAGGGAGAAGATGAGGGCCCTGGAGGAGTGGTGCCCGGAAAATAGCCTCTCCATCAACAAAACGGAGCTGATTGTGGACTTCAGGAGACAGCAGAGGGAGCACTGCACTATCCACATCAACAGGATCGCAGTGGAGAAGGTGAAAATCATCAAGTTCCCTGGCGTATGCATCACTGACAAACTGAAAATGTCCACTCACGCAGACAGTGTGGTGAAGAAGGCGCAACAGTGCCTATTCAACCTCAGGAGGCTGAAGATATTCAGCTTGGTCCCTAAGACCTTCAAACGTTTACAGATACTGTACACAATTGAGAGCATCCTGTCAGGCTGTATCATCACCTGATGTGGCAACTGTACCGCCCACAATCGCAGTGCTCTCCAGAGGGTGGTGCGGTCTGCCTAACGCATCACCGGGGGCACACTGCCTGCCCTCCAGGATACCTACAGCACCCAATGTCACTGGAAGGCCAAAAATATTAAAGACATCAACCACCCGAGCCATGGCCTGTTCGCCCTGCCATGGTTTTGAGGAAATAAAGAATAAATCCACTACAGTATTTGGTGACAATGATGCGATGATGATCTTCATTTTGCTGATTGTTCCCGGGGAAACCCATGTTAACCGTGCACGGAAATTGTATTAGACGCAGCTGGGGAAGCCACACTAGACGGAGCAGATCGGATCCCCGCCTGGCTGGGAGCTTTAGCGGAATGGATACGTCATTCTGAAAATATTTAGATTAAGGGTGAGACTGATTTCTTTCAACAATTGAACTTGAAATTGCACAGAATTAATACTCGGATCGTACTAATTGAGCATTGATTGGACATTGTTAATGTTGAGGGCAGTTTAGGCAAAAATGTTGAGTGGGCAAGAAAACATTTAAAGTAGCTAACTATATATTTTTCTTGAAAGAAATATTCCCCTTTTTAAGCTTGGAATTGGCTGGCAGGTTAACAGAAAGAAATTGGTCCTCGGGTTTTTGCCTGCCAAATCAGTTCTGTTATACTCAGATGTTTTAGAAACTTTAGAGTGTCTTCTATATGTATATCCTAGCTTCTGGGCCTGAGTAACAGGCAGTTTACTTTGGGCACCTCAGTCATCCAAAATTCCAAATACTGCCGCCCCCTGACCCTAAAGAATTTTAAGAGACCTATTTCTCTTTTCCAAAAGTACTCCACGTCCCTCAAGAATTCTTTAAAGACAATTTCCTTCCTAGGTAAAATAAGAGACCAAAGTCTCTGCTCACCATACTCCACAACCTAGGATTTTTAACCTCTTGACGGTCGCCTAGGATAGGGGGCGCTACAGCGATTTTTGAAAAAAATTCGTGCCCATTTTAAACGGCCTCCTACTCAAACTCAGAAGCTAGGATATGCATATAATTAATACTTGTGGATAGAAAACACCCTAAAGTTTCTAAAACTGTTTGAATGGTGTCTGTGAGTATAACAGAACTCATATGGCAGTCAAAACCCCGAGACCGATCGTAACAGGATGTGGAATTCTGAATTGCGGACTCAACTTCAGCACCTTGCCTATAAATCACACCGTGAGCAATGGTTCATTGAGCACTTCCTATTGCTTCCACTAGATGTCCCCAGTCTTTACAAAGTGGTTTGAGTCTCCTACTGTGAAAACTGCCTGAATGAGACGCTGTGGAAAGTGGTCACATGAGGAGGGCCATCACCATTATGACGCCGGCGCCCCTGGCTACCCTCCCCTTTCGAAACGTTTTGAAAGACAATGCAATCGTCCTCCTTGAATCTTATTGGAGCTCTGGTTGAAAAAGGCCCTAAAGATTTATGTTATACAACGTTTGACATGTTTGAACGAACCTAAATTTAAAAAAAATGCATTTTGTTGAGAGAGAAGTCCCGCAGCCGACGGAAGTTTTGGAGCAGCCTTCAGAACGCGCTAACAAGAACAAGCTATTGGGACGTAAAGGATTAACTTTTTCGAACGAAAATACATTTGTTGTGGACCTGGGATTCCTGGAAGTGCTTTCTGATAAAGATAATCAAAGGTAAGGGATTATTGACAATAGTATACAAGAGTAGATTTGATATGCGATTGTTCCAAGATGGCGCTGACCTGTAACGGTAGCCTATTTTTCTGAGTATCGCATCCCCTTTTATCGCAAAGTGTGATTACCCAGTAAAAATATTTTTAAATCTGGCATTACAGGTGCTTCCAAGAGATATTCATCTATAAATCTTAGAATGACAATATTACATTTTAAAAATGTTTTCGAATAGTAATTTAGTAAATTGTAGCGCTGTTTCACCGGATGCATTTGAGGGAATAGTTAGTCAACGTCACGCGCCGATGTAAAATGCTGTTTTTATATACAAATATGAATTTTATCGAACAAAAGAATGCATGTATTGTGTAACATGATGTCCTAGGTGTGTCATCTGATGAAGATTGTCAAAGGTTAGTGCTGCATTTAGCTGTTTTTTGGTTATTTGTGATGCATGTGGTTGGTCGGAAAATGGCAATGTGTCTACTTTTACGATATACTCCTAACATAATCTAATGTTTTGCTTTTGCTGTAAAGCCTTTTTGAAATCGGACAACGTGGTTCGATTCAGGAGAGGTGTATCAATAAAACGATATAACATAGTCCTATATTTAAAAAATATATATATTACATTTTGTTATGCTAATGGCGATAGGATTTTTCGCTGGACCAGGGGTTAATGCAGGAAAACTTTAACCTCTCTGGGCTAGGTGGGACGCTTGTGTCCCACCTACTCAACAGCCAGTTGAATCCCGTGGCGTGTTATTCAAATACCTTAGAAATGCTATTACTTCAATTTCTCAAACATATGACTATTTTACAGCATTTTAAAGACAAGACTCTCGTTAATCTAACCACACTGTCCGATTTCAAAAAGGCTTTACAATGAAAGCAAAACATTAGATTGTCAGCAGAGTACCCAGCCAGAAATAATCAGACACCCATTTTTCAAGCTAGCATATGTCACATAAACCCAAACCACAGCTAAATGCAGCACTAACCTTTGATGATCTTCATCAGATGACAATCTTAGGACATTATGTTGTCATGACGTTGGCCTCTTTGGGTACAGGAAGGACAGTTGACCCCCTCCCCTTTGTACCATCACCCAACCTACCTTCCCCCCAACCCAGGGTTGTAAAAATTCCAAGAGGAGAATCTACTACAACATGTTTCATAGAGAGACAAAGGAAATTCTTCCAACTCATAGAATTGGAGAACCGAGCGACATGTGTGTTCTGGAGAGGATATGGAAGATTGATGAGGACTCCAGCTACGAACTGGTCCGCTTGGTACCATTTTGTGATACTCAGAAGAGACAATATAGCCATATTACCATAAAACTGTTTATATAATAGCGTCAGCGATGAGACTGGCATCATAATGGTTGTATAAAATGTATTAATAAGGATAAAGCTACTTGTAATACATTGAGATGCTATGTACTGATGTTAATGTGATAGAATTGTATTTCTGTAACCAAGTCTAACTCAGTCATAGGCACGCCCCCAGGGACACATACAGGACCAGGCGTCATTTGACAAGCCTGTTCTATGGGCACTATAAAACACCCCCTGATTTACATTTCTACAGACCAGGCCTACACTCCATTGCGAGTTGGCTCATAGGTTTGACCATCCAAGTACTCTACTGAAAGTGAACTATACCACGTGGTTAACTTTTACTATCGAGACCGACAGAATAAGAACAAGTCTTTGATATTAAGTATTAGTCTGCAGCTAAGTAAATTATATCATCGAACGCGAAGACCAACCACATCCATTCTATGACGACATTAATGAATGTCGCTCTGAAAGATCCATTCTAACCGAGAGAGAGAGAACGCGGACAAACTCTCCATCAGAACATAACTCTTCCAAAGGGATCCCGACGACACATGAGCATAAATATATATTGATTGCAATTGTTCCCGAATGAGTGAGCCTTCAATTGTTAATATTAATGAACTCTGTAACTTCTCAGCTTACCGTTTATCACCCATTGTCTAACAGACCAGCCATGCTTGTTAGCCATTAGGGCACATTACTATACCAATCCTTTGTGACGATAATTACTGTTTGTATGTTTTCTGTTAATTACTTAGTGTAGTAAATAAATTATTTTAAGACAATTGATGTATGGATGATTTTAGTAAAGACTGGGTTCGTGCAGATACAACAATTTACGACGTTTGGGAATGAGACTGGACGCGAGGTAAAATACACCATTCAAACCAGAAGATAAATCGGCCTATACTATAATATAATGTTATAATATAGGAAAGTTATATTAGTAAAATTATAACTTTGTAATCTGAATATTTTTCTTGGTGCCCCGATCTCCTAGTTAATTACAATTAAATGATTAATCAGTTTAATCGCGTGATAATAATTACAGGGAGTTAATTGATAAACCTATCTTCAGTTTAATGGTACCCAAAGACACGACAATGTTATACAATACATGCATGTCTGTTCAATCAAGTTCATATTTATATCAAAAACCAGCTTTTTACATTAGCATGTGACGTTCAGAACTAGCATACCCCCCTCAACTTCCGGTGAATTTACAAAAAAATTTACTAAATTACTCACGATAAATGTTCACAAAAAGCATAACAATTATTTTAAGAATTATAGATACAGAACTCCTCTATGCACTCTATGTCCGATTTTAAAATAGCTTTTTGGTGAAAGCACATTTTGCAATATTCTAAGTAGATAGCCCGGCATCACAGGGCTAGCTATTTTGACACCCAGCAAGTTTAGCATTCACCAAAGTCAGATTTACTATAAGAAAAATGTTATTACCTTTGCTGTCTTCGTCAGAATGCACTCCCAGGACTTCTACTTCAATAACAAATGTTGGTTTGGTCCCAAATAATCCATAGTTATGTTCAAACAGCGGCGTTTTGTTCGTGCGTTCAAGACACTATCCGAAGGGTAAATAAGGGTTACGAGCATTGCGCATTTCGTGACAAAAAAATTCTAAATATTCCATTACCGTACTTCGAAGCATGTCAACCGCTGTTTAAAATCAATTTTTATGCCACTTTTCTCGTAAAAAAGCGATAATATTCCGACCGGCAAAGCCTGTTTACATTCAACGAGAGAGAAAGTAAAAGCATGCTATCCCCTCATGCACGAGCCTCATTCTAAAGGCCCTCTGATAGAGCACTTGCCAAACGCACTAGTGTGTTTCAGCCTGGGCCTTGAATTACGTCATTCAGCTTTTTCCCGGGTTCTGAGAGCCTATGGGAGCCGTAGGAAGTGTCACGTTACAGCAAAGATCCTCAGTCTTCAATAAACAGAGGCAAGAAGAACAACAACTTGTCAGACAGGCCACTTCCTGGTCAGAATCTTCTCAGGTTTTTGCCTGCCATACGAGTTCTGTTATACTCACAGACACCATTCAAACAGTTTTAGAAACTTCAGGGTGTTTTCTATCCAATGCCAATAAGTATATGCATATTCTAGTTACTGGGCAGGAGTAGTAACCAGATTAAATCGGGTACGTTTTTTATCCGGCCGTGTAAATACTGCCCCCTATCCCCAACAGGTTAAAGTCCCCAGCCACTAGGAGGGCCGCTTCTGGGTGAACATTTTCTTCTTTGCTTATGGTCATAGAGTTGGTTGAGAGCGGTCTTAGTGCCAGCTTACCTTTGTGGTGGTAAATAGATGGCTACGAATAATACAGATGAGCACTATCTTGGTAGGTAGTGTGGTCGACAGATTTTCATAAGGTACTCTACCTCAGGCGAGCAATACATTGAGACTTCTTTAATATTAGACATTGCACACCAGCTGTTATTGACAAATAGACACACCCCCACCCCTCGTCTTACCAGAGGTAGCGACTCTGTTCTGCCGGTGCATGGAAAATCCCGCCAGCTCTACATTGTCTGTTTCTTCGTTCAGGCACGTCTCGGTGAAACAAGATGTTACAGTTTTAAATGTCCCGTTGGTAGGACAATCTTAATAGTAGGTCATCAATTTTATTTTCTAACGATTGTACATTAGCAAGGAGAATGGAAGGCATTGGTAGTTTATTCGCTTGCCTCTGGCTTCTCAGAAGGATCCCGATCTACGTCCCCTTTTCCGGTGTCTTTTCTTCACGCAAAAGGCATGGATCTGGGCCTGATCCAGTGAAAGCAGGATATCCTTCTCATCGGACTTGTTATTGGAAAAAACATTTTCCATTCCGCGGTGAGTAATCGCTTTTCTAATGTCCATAAGTTATTTTCGGTCATAAGCGACGGTAGCAGCAACATTATGTACACAATAAGTAAAAGAATAAGTAAAAAATTTCACAATTGGTTGGGAAAATGTAAAACATGTTCTTCGGCGCCATCTTTAAAGTAGCCACCCAGTACCTTTTTTATTTGAATTTTTGAATTTTATTTATTTCACCTTTATTTAACCAGGTAGACTAGTTGAGAACAAGTTCTCATTGAGAACTGCGACCTGGTCAAGATAAAACATAGCAATTCGACACATACAACAACAGAGTTACACATGGAATAAACAAAACATACAGTCAATAATACCGTAGAACAAAAGAAAACAAAGTCTATATACAGTGAGTGCAAATGAGGTAAGTTAAGGCAATAAATAGGCCATGGTGGCGAAGTAATTACAATATAGCAATTGAACACTGGAATAGTAGATGTGCAGAAGATGAATGTGCAAGTAGAGATACTGAGGTGCAAAGGAGCAAGATAAATAAATAAATACAGTATGGGGATGAGGTAGGTAGATAGATGGGCTATGTACAGGTGCAGTGATCTGCTCTGACAATTGGTGCTTAAAGCTAGTGAGGGAGATATGAGTCTCCAGCTTCAGAGATGTTTGCAGTTCGTTCCAGTCATTGGCAGCAGAGAACTGGAAGGAAAGACGACCAAAGGAGGAATTGGCTTTTGGGGTGACCAGTGAGATACCTGCTGGAGCGCGTGCTGCTATGGTGACCAGTGAGCTGAGATAAGGCGGGGCTTTACCTAACCTGTAGCCAGTGGGTTTGGCGATGATGTATGAAGCGAGGGCCAACCAACGAAAGCGTACAGGTTGCAATGGTGGGTAGTGTATGGGGCTTTGGTGACAAAACGGATGGCACTGTGATAGACTGCATCCAGTTTGTTGAGTAGAGTGTTGGAGGCTATTTTATAGATCACCGAAGTCGAGGATCGGTAGGATGGTCAGTTTTCCAGGGTGTGTTTGGCAGCATGAGAGAAGGATGCTTTGTGATATAGGAAGCCAATTCTACATTTAATTTTAGATTGAAGATGCTTAATGTGAGTCTGGACGGAGAGTTTACAGTCTAACCAGACACTTAGGTATTTGTAGTTGTCCACGTATTCTAAGTCAGAGCTGTCCAGAGTAGTGATGTTGGACGGGCGAGCAGGTGCGGGCAGTGATCGATTGAATAGCATGCATTTAGTTTTTCTTGCGTTTAAGAGCAGTTGGAGGCCACGGAAGGAGAGTTGTATGGCATTGAAGCTCGTCTGGAGGTTAGTTAACTTCTTTGGGCTATGTGGGACGTTAGCGTGCCACCTGTGGCGCACCCTATCAACAGCAGGTGCATTTCAAGAGCGGCAAATTTGAAACCAAATAAATGTCAAAATTCAAGTTTTTCAAACATACAACTATCTGGCACCCTTTGAAAGATAAACATCTCCTTAATCTAACCACGTTTTCCGATTTCAAAAAGGTTTTACGGCGAAAGCATAAAGTTAGGTTATGTTAGGAGAGTACATTGACAATAGCTGTGTGTAGTGTATTGTCAATTCAAAGACAGGCGTCACCAAAACCATAAAATCAGCTAAAATTATGCACTAACCTTTTACAATCTCCATCAGATGACACTCCTAGGACATTATGTTAGACAATGCATGCATTTTTAGTTCTATCAAGTTCATATTTATATCTAAAAACAGTGTTTTACTATGGCGTTGATGTTCAGGAAATCGTTTCCCTCCAATACCGGCAGTCAAGTCATCACAACAAAATAATTAATTAATATTAGAAAACATTGGTAAAATATTATATTGTCATTCAAAGAATTATAGATTTACATCTCTTGAACGCAATGGACTTTCCAGATTTAAAATTAACCTTACTGGGAAATCACACTTTGCAATAATCTGAGCACTGCGCCCAGAAAAATACGCATTGCGATACAGACTAACCGCCATGTTGGAGAGATCTAAAATCGAAAATACTATGTAAATAATCCATTACCTTTGATTCTCTTCATCAGATGTCACTTCCAAAGAATCCCAGGTCCATAACGAATGTAGTTTTGTTCAAAAAAGCTCATCATTTATGTCCCAAAACCTCCGTGTTGTTAGCACATGATCTAAGCCAGCCGGACTTCACTTCACATCACGAACGGAAAAAATATATTTACGTTCGTTCAAACATGTCAAACGTTGTATCGCATAAATCATTAGGGCCTTTTTTAACCAGAACATGAATAAAATTCAAGGCGGACCATTGGGTTCTCTTTTAAAACGTTTCGGAATGAGAGTACCCACCATCAACTCGCGCGCAAGGTGTCTAATGGGCCATCACGTTCCATGGCTCTTATTCGGTCAGATCTCACTGTAGAAGACTCAAAACACTTTGTAAAGGCTGGTGACATCTTGTGGAAGCAATAGGAAGTGCCAAAATATTCCTCAGCCCCTTTGTTTTTCAATGGCATAGGCTCAAAGTCAATTCAACACATCAGGTATCCACTTCCTGTCAGAATCTGTCTCAGGGTTTTGCCTGCCAAATGAGTTCTGTTATACTCACAGACACCATTCAAACAGTTTTAGAAACTTTAGGGTGTTTTCTATCCATATATAGTAAGTATATGCATATTGTAGTTACTGGGTAGGTGTAGGAGGCAGTTAAAAATGGGCACATTTTTTCCAAAATTCTCAATGCTGCCCCCTAGCCCGTAGAGGTTAACACAGTGTACAAAGAGAAGTATACAGAATGGTGTTGTCTGCGTAGAGGTGGATCAGAGAATCACCAGCAGCAAAAGCAACATCATTGATGTATACAGAGAAGAGAGTCGGCCCGAGAATTGAACCCTGTGGCACACCCATAGAGACTGCCAGAGGTCAGGACAACAGGCCCTTCGATTTGACACATTTAACTCTATCAGAGAAGTAGTTGGTAAACCCAGCAATCAATTGAGAAACCAAGGCTGTCGAGTCTGCCAATAAGAATGTGGTGATTGACAGAGTCGAAAGCCTTGGCCAGGTCGATGAATACGGCTGCACAGTAATGTCTCTTATCAATGGCGGTTATGTCGTCATTTAGGACCTTGAGCGTGGCTGAGGTGCACCCATGACCAGCTCTGAAACCAGATTGCATAGCGGAGAAGGTACGGTGGGATTCGAAATGGTCGGTAATCTGTTTGTTAACTTGGCTTTCGAAGACCTTAGAAAGACAGGGTAGGATAGGTATAGGTCTGTAGCAGTTTGGGTCAAGAGTGTCACCCTCTTTGAAGAGGGGGATGACCACGGCAGCTTTCCAGTCTTTGGTATCGAGGGCACAGCTGAGGGCAGAGGGAGGTCTTTAGCAAGCGTCAACAGTGAGAGACTTGTTTCTGGAGAGGGGAATTTTTAGAAGTTCGAATTGTTTTGGTACAGACTTGGATAGTAATACAGAACTCTGCAGGCTATCTTTGCAGTAGATTGCAACACCGCCCCCTTTGGCAGTTCTATCTTGGCGGAAAATGTTATAGTTAGCGATGGAGATTTCAGGGGTTTTGGTGGTTTTCCTAAGCCAGGATTCAGACACGGCTAAGTCATCCGGGTTGGCAGAGTGTGCTAAAGCATTGAGTGAAACAAACTTAGGGAGTAGGCGTCTAATGTTAACATGCATGAAACCAAGGCTTTTACGGTTACAGAAGTCAACAAATGAGAGCACCTGGGGAGTGGGAGTGGAGCTAGGCACTGCAGGACCTGGATTAACCTCCACATCACCAGAGGAACAGAGGAGAAGTAGGATAAGGGTACGGCTAAAGGCTATACGAACTGGCCGTCTAGCATGTTCGGAACAGAGAGTAAAAGGAGCAGGTTTCTGGGCATGATGGCATAAATTCAAAGCATAGTGTACAGACAAAGGTAAGGTAGGATGTGAGTACATTGGAGGTAAACCTAGGCATTGAGTAATGATGAGAGAGATATAGTCTCTAGAGACGTTTAAACCAGGTGATGTCATCGCATATGTAGGAAGTGGAACAACATGGTTGGTTAAGGCATATTGAGCAGGGCTAGAGGCTCTACAGTGAAATAAGACAGTAATCACTAACAGGACAGTAATGGACGAGGCATATTGATATTAGAGAGAAGCATGCGTAGCCAAGTGAACATGTGGGTCCAGTGAGTGGTTGGGCTGACTGGGGACATGGCGATTCAGACAGTTAGCAGGCCGATGCTAACAAGCTAACAGTTAGTAGACCGGGGCAGGCAAGCTAGCAGTTAACAGACCGGTTCTAGCAAGTTAGCCTTTGGGGGACATCGTGATCGGGCTAAGTCTGTTTTTGCCTCTTCGTGCGGTGACGTCGATAGACCAGTCGTGGAATTAGTAGGGTTCCAAGTAGCACTAGGTAGCTAGTAGCCCGGGCCTTCAGCGGACGTCGCGCCTGAGGGGCCTGTTGGAATCCTCGGGCAGATTATGTCGGTATTCCAGTCGTAGAGGATCGGCGGGGTTCCGTGCCCGTACCGGCAGTAAAAGGGGTCCGGATATTGTAGCCTAGGAGTGGGCTTCGGTGGTAGCACAGGAGCCCTGGCCGGGCTAGCTTCAGGCTAATTGGTGCTTGCTCCGAGATGGAAATGCTAGCCAGGAGTAGTCACCCGGTTAGCTAGTTGCGAAGATCCAGATGAAAATGTTCAGAGTTTGTGGTAGGAATCCGGGGAAAAAATAAAAATAATAATAATAATAATAATAATAGGTCCGTTATGCTCTGGTTTGAGTCATGTTGTTCGAACTGGCAAGAGCTTTCCGAGCTAAAGGTTAGATGATGACCGCTAGCGATGGTTTGCTGACTGATAGCTGGCTAGCTTCAGTTGAGGGATTCCAGATCTGAAGAAAATAGAAATACTTTAGAAAAAACAGATCCACGCCACATTGGGTGAGGAGGGTTGCAGGAGAGTATTTTAGAAGTTGAGGTTTAGGAAAATATTTTAAAAGATATACGAAGAAAAAGATGTAAAAAGATACATACAAGGGACACAACAGGACAAAGACGTCTGACTGCTACGCCATCTTGGATTATAAGCCTTGATGACAGCTTTGCACACTTGGCATTCTGTCAACCAGCTTCATGAGGTAGTCACCTGGAATGCATTTCAATTAATAAGTGAGCCTTCCAATTAATTTGTGGAATTTCTTTCCTTCTTAATGCGTTTGAGCCAATCAGTTGTCTTGTGACAAGGTAGAGGCGGGGGGGGGGGGCAAGAAAAGCTCAAATAAGCAAAGAGAAACGACAGTCCATAATTTCTTTAAGACATGAAGGTCAGTCAAGTGCAGTTGCAAAAACCATCAAGCGCTGTGATGAAACTGGCTCTCATAAGGACCGCCACAAGAATGGAAGACCCAGAGTTACCTCTGCTGCAGAGGATACGTTAATTTCAGTTACCAGCCTCAGATATTGCAGCCCAAATAAATGCTTCAGAGTTCAAGTAACAGACACATCTCAACATCAACTGTTCAAAGGATACTATGTGAATCAGGCCTTTCATGGTCGAATTGCTGCAAAGAAACCACTACTAAAGGACACCAATAATAAGAAGATACTTGCTTGGGCCAAGGAACACGAGCAATAGACATTTGACCAGTGGAAATGTATCTTTTGGTCTGGAGTCCAAATTGGAGATATTTGGTTCAAGTCGCCGTGTCTTTGTGAAACGTGTGTGGGTGAACGGATGATCTCTGCACGTGTATTTTCCACCGTAAAGCACAGAGGAGGTGGTGTTATGGTGTGGGAGTGCTTTGCTGGTGACACTGTCTGATTTATTTAAAATTCAAGGCTTAGTCCCACTATCATTTGTTTTTCACCAGGACAATGACCTAACACAACTCCAGGCTGTGTAATGGCTATTTGACCAAGAAGGAAAGTGATGAGTGCTGCATCAGATGACCTGGCCTCCACAATCCCCCGACCTCAAACTAATTGAGATGATTTGGGATGAGTCGGACCACGGAGTGAAGGAAAAGCAGCCAACAAGTGCTCAGCATAAGTGGGAAGTCCTTCAAGACTGTTAGAAAATCATTCCAGGTGAAGCTGATTGAGAGAATGCCAAGTGTGTGCAACGCTGTCATCAAGGCAAAGGGTGGCTATTTGAAGAATCTCAAATATAAAATATATTTTGATTTGTTTATAACCTTTTTGGTTTCTACATGATCCCATATGTGTTATTTCATATTTTTGATGTCTTCACTGTTATTCAACAATATAGAAGATTGTAAAAATAAAGGAAAACCCTTGAAGGAGTAGGTGTTACAAAACTTTGACCGGTAGTGTATATATATACACTGCTCAAAAAAATAAAGGGAACACTTAAACAACACAATGTAACTCCAAGTCAATCACACTTCTGTGAAATCAAACTGTCCACTTAGGAAGCAACACTGATTGACAATACATTTCACATGCTGTTGTGCAAATGGAATAGACAACAGGTGGAAATAATAGGCAATTAGCAAGACACCCCCAATAAAGGAGTGGTTCTGCAGGTGGGGACCACAGACCACTTCTCAGTTCCTATGCTTTCCGGCTGATGTTTTGGTCACTTTTGAATGCTGGCGGTGCTTTCACTTTAGTGGTAGCATGAGACAGAGTCTACAACCCACACAAGTGGCTCAGGTTGTGCAGCTCATCCAGGATGGCACATCAATGCGAGCTGTGGCAAGAAGGTTTGCTGTGTCTGTCAGCGTAGTGTCCAGAGCATGGAGGCGCTACCAGGAGACAGCCCAACACCGTGCAGGATGTTTGGAATTTGCCAGAGAACACCAAGATTCGCCACTGGCGCCCTGTGCTCTTCACAGATGAAAGCAGGTTCACACTGAGCACATGTGACAGATGTGACAGAGTCTGGAGACGCCGTGGAGAACGTTCTGCTGCCTGCAACATCCTCCAGCATGACCAGTTTGGCGGTGGGTCAGTCATGGTGTGGGGTGGCATTTCTTTGGGGGGCCGCACAGCCCTCCATGTGCTCGCCAGAGGTAGCCTGACTGCCATTAGGTACCGAGATGAGATCCTCAGACCCCTTGTGAGACCATATGCTGGTGCGGTTGGCCCTGGGTTCCTCCTAATGCAAGACAATGCTAGACCTCATGTGGCTGACGTGTGTCAGCAGTTCCTGCAAGAGGAAGGCATTGATGCTATGGACTGGCCCGCCTGTTCCCCAGACCTGAGCACATCTGGGACATCATGTCTCGCGCCATCCACCAACGCCACGTTGCACCACAGACTGTCCAGGAGTTGGCGGATGCTTTAGTCCAGGTCTGGGAGGAGATCCCTCAGGAGACCATCCGTCACCTCATCAGGAGCATGCCCAGGCGTTGTAAGGAGGTCATACAGGCACGTGGAGGCCACACACACACTACTGAGCCTCATTTTGACTTGTTTTAATGACATTTCATCAAAGTTGGATCAGCCTGTAGTGTGGTTTTCCACTTTAATTTTGAGTGTGACTCCAAATCCAGACCTCCATGGGTTGATAAATTGGATTTCCATTGATTATTTTTGTGTGATTTTGTTGTCAGCACATTCAACTATGTAAAGAAAAAAGTATTTAAGATTATTTCATTCATTCAGAGCTAGGATGTCTTATTTTAGTGTTCCCTTTATTCTTTTGAGCAGTGTATATTATTATTTTTCATTTTTTCTCTTTCTCTCTTATTGAAATTAGAAAATATTCCTGCAGTTTAGAAAGGGAAAACTTAGTCAACAACGATTAATAGATAAATGGATTGGTCAAATAAGTTGGCATCCGATTGAAGTATTTATTGATATAAAACTTATGCCACACTTTGTAAGGGAAAATATTGTTTGATCCAACAGCCTACATTATATAAAGAAGTTGAAAAATATTTTCAGGGAAAACAAAGGACCTTTTTTTGAATTCTAAAGGAAGATGTTCCTAAATTTGTATGTTTTTTTCACCTGTATTTGTTTTGTCTGAGTGTTACAATCTAACCAATATTGCCACAATGGGAGCAGAAAACAGCAAGAAGCTGTGTCTACCTGATCCGCTGACTGGACCGGTAAAGGTAATGGCGGAGAAGTGGGGCAGGGACTTTCTGGATGGGTACAACTCTGGCAAAAATTCTGATTTTCCTATGAAGGGCACTTTAAATGAAGCAACATTTGTTGATTGTATAAATAATTTGGAGGATTTTGAGAAAACAAAACAAAGCAAGGCAAGTTAAGTAGAATAAAATGGAGTATGTTTAGGAAATGGGAAAGAGAGGCAGAACAGAGATCACAAAGCAATGTAAGGGAATAACGGTAAAAACCATTGTAAAGGAAAAGTCAGTAGGGTTGAAAAAAATTAAGAGGTGGAACAGAGAGGACGATGAGCTGGAATTTCCGCCTCCCTATTGTGTCCCTGTGCTTAATGCTTTCCCCTCCAGCCCCTCCAGCAGCAGAAATACCATTGGCCTGGCGTCCTCATCCAACCACAAACACCAGGCCCCTCCTCCGTCACAAATCTACCAGCTCCTAGACAGAGCGGAATTCCCAATGGAGCAACTGACTGATCTTGTCTCGCTTCCAAGAGCTTCAACAAATCCATTTTCTTATACTGCAGCCTCTACTTCTGACTCACCATATTCACCTATGGTTCCGTCAACAGCAGTGACTAGACTTGAGATTACAAGAAAAAAAAGACAATGAGGAGAACAAGCGCCATTGGTGGCGTACCCAAATCCGCAGCCGAGCCCAGCTGCTGGCGATGTCAGACATGCTGAGTGGCCCCCTGAGGTATATCTACAAAGAAACCTGGCGACATGTGTTGAATGACATTGTGAAAGACCTTCCTGACCCAACAAAGGACGAATATGATCCGACTGGTGAGACAATACCAGGTCGCTCACATTTTTGGGAAAAACCTGCAGCTCCGATGGGGGGGATATAGAAGAGCAATTTGACAAAAACCATCATGGACCGCTGGGGGTGATTACCAGAACCAGCTTACTTCGACCTCTACGAGAGGTTAAATACACTATATCCACCTAAAACTGACTGGGCTGCCATCCACTCTTGTACCCAAAACTCTGAATACCTGGATGATTATAGGCGCAGACTTGAGAACTGTTTCCGCCAACACAGCAGCATGGGAAGAGGAGATGAGTACAATCACTTATTGAAAAATGCTCTGGTAAACGGATCAAGAGAGGAGCTACAGAAGATGGTTAGAACAACTTGTATTGGCTGGGAAACTACTCCCCTACAAACCGTGGTTGAACATTGCAAACATGCTGAGAGGCAGCATAGTGTTAAGGCTGAGGTGAGACAGAAAGACAAAGGGTGGAGGGGGCTGAAGCTACAAGCCGCCCAATTGGCTTCCTACCAAGGAACGGGTCAGCCTCAACAAAATAGCGGTGGGTTCAAACAACAAGGTGGGGGTTACCAGAATGATGATTGAGGCCAGGGAAGAGGTCAAGGATCTTTTTCCAGGGGAGCTCCTGTAAAAAGAGGGAGAGGCAGAGGGGGCCCACCATACGCCTGCTACGGGTGTGGGGAAGGAGGACACTTTATTAGCCACTGCACCAAAACAACAGGAGGAGTGGTGGGGGGAGGTTAGCAAACGGGACCACCTCGTTCCACTACTTTGTACAACCCAGACCAGGACTGACGCCAGGAAGAGACAGGTGATGTAATCACACAGCAACAGTTAAATAAATAAATTCTCCAAAGCCATTCTTGAACCTGTGATCTGCATTGTCGTCAATGGTGAGTTTATTTTTTGTCGATACGGGAGCTGCAATGTCTTTAATTACTTGTAAGGCTATGACTAAGCCACCTCCCATGTCAACTAAATCAGTCAGAATGGTGATGGCATCGGGGGTTACTATGAGAGAATGCCTATCAATGCCTCTTCCCGTTGAATTCTGTGATAAACCCATTAAGCACCAGTTTCTCTACTCGGAGTGCTGTCCTGTTAACTTGATGGGGAGAGACCTCCTCTGCAAGCTAAATGTAGACATCCATTGCAAAGATAAAAGGTTGACTATTGTCCATCATGAGGAAGGTGAAGAATGCTCCCTCATGATGTTATATTTTGCGACTGGTACTAATCATAGGATGTGAAAGATGACTGCACCGATGTTGAGCGTGTTTTCTCAGCTGCAAAATGCTTTTGGGACCACGCAGGCAGCTTCATGCCAAGCACAGAGGACACAGAGAAGGGTGCCTCGTAAGGATCCGCAGAAGGCAAGTGGGAAAGCTGCCGTTACCGTCAATATTACTCGCCAATGTGCAATCATTGGACAATAAATTGGACGAGATACGATCACAAATATCCTACCAACGGGACATCAAAAACTGTCTGTGCATATTTGTAAACAACAGCTGGTGCACAAAATGTAAGGAAGTCACTAGATTTTGCTCGCCTGAAGTAGAGTATCTTGTGATAAAATGCAGACCACACTATTTGTCTAGAGAGTTTTCAGCTATATTTTTCGTGGCTGTTTATTTACCACCACAGACGGATGCTGTCACTAAGACCGCACTCAGTCAGCTGTATAAGGAAATAAGCAAACAGGAAACCGCTCACCCAGAGGCGGCGCTCCTAGTGGCCGGAGACTTTAATGCAGGGAAACTTAAATCAGTTCTACCTTATTTCTATCAACATGTTAAATGCGCAACCAGAGGGAAAAAAATTATAGACCACCTGTACTCCACACACAGACGCGTACAAAGCTCTCCCTCCCTCATTTGGTAAACCCGACCACAGTTCTATCTTCCTGATTCCTTACAAGCTAAAATTAAAGCAGGAAGCACCAGTTACTCGGTCTATAGAAAAGTGGTCAGATGAAGCAGATGCTAAACTACAGGACTGTTTGGCTATCACAGACTGGAATATGTTCCGGGATTCTTCCGATGGCATTAAGGAGTACACCACATCAGTCACTGGCTTTATCAATAAGTGCATCGAGGACGTCGTCCCCAAAGTGACTGTACGTACATACCTCAACCAAAAGCCATGGATTACAGGCAATATTCACACTGACCTAAAGAGCAGCCAATATCAAGGTGCTGGACTCTAACCCGGAAGCTTATAAGAAATTCTGCTATGCCCTCCGACATACCATCAAACAGGCAAAGCGTCAATACAGGGCTAAGATTGAATCGTACTACACTGGCTCCGACGCTCGTCTTATGTGGCAGGGCTTGCAAACTATTACAGACTACAAAGGGAAGCACAGCTGCGAGCTGCCCAGTGACAAGAGCCTACAAAAACGAGATACATCACTTATATGCTCGCTTCGAGGCAGCAACACTGAGGCATGCATGAGAGCATCAGCTGTTCCAGACGACTGTGTGATCACGTTCTCCGTAGCCGACGTAAGTAAGACTTTTTAAACAGGTCAATATTCACAAGGCAGTGGGGCCAGACGGATTACCAGGACCTGTGCTGCGGGCATGTGCTGACCAACTGGCACGTGTCTTCACTGACATTTTCAACATGCCCCTGATTGAGTCTGTAAAACCAACATGTTTAAAGCAGACCACCATAGTCCCTGTGCCCAAGAACACGAAGGCAACCTGCCTAAATGACAACAGACCCATAGCACTCACATCCGTAGCCATGAAGTGCTTTGAAAGGCTGGTAATGGCTCACATCAACACCATTATCCCAGAAACCCTAGGCCCACTCCAATTTGCCCAAACAGATCCACAGATGATGCAATCTCAATTGCACTCCACACTGCCCTTTCCCACCTGGACAAAAGGAACACCTTCGTGAGAATACTATTCATTGACTACAGCTCAGCGTTCAACACCATAGTACCCTCAAAGCTCATCACTAAGCTAAGGACCCTGGGACTAAACACCTTCCTCTGCAACTGGATCCTGGACTTCCTGACCGGCCTCCCCCAGGTGGTGAGGGTAGGTATAAATACATTTGCTACGCTGATCCTCAACACTGAAGCCCCTCAGGGGTGCGTGCTCAGTCCCATCCTGTACTCCCTGTTCACCCACAACTGCGTGGCCAGGCACGACTCCAACACCATCATTAAGTTTGCAGACGACACAACAGTGGTAGGCCTGATCACCGACAACAACGAGTCAGCCTATAGGGAGGAGGTCAGACCTGGCAGTGCCAGAAAAACAATCTATCCCTCAACGTAACCAAGACTAAGGAGATGATTGTGGACTACAGCAAAAGGAGGACCGAGCACGACCCCATTCTCATCGACGGGTCTGTAGTGGAGTAGGTTGAGAGCATCAAGTTCCTTGGTGTCCACATCACCAACAAACTAGAATGGTCCAAACACACCAAGACAGTCGTGAAGAGGGCACGACAAAGCTTATTCCCCCTCAGGAAACTAAAAAGATTTGGCATGGGTCCTCAGATCCTCAAAAGGTTCTACAGTTGCAACATCGTGAGAATCATGACTGGTTGCATCGCTGCCTGGTACGGCAACTGCTTGGCCTCTGACCGCAAGGCACTGCAAAGGGTAATGTAGTGTAGTGCCTTGCGGTCGGATTTATCATATATGCAAGTCAATTAGCCCGACCAACCGGTGCCCCCGCACATTGTCTACCCGGGCTATCTGCGTTGTGTACCGCCACCCACCAACCCCTCTTTTACGCTACTGCTACTCTTTTTTTATCATATATGCATAGTCACTTTAACCATATCTACATGTACAGTCGTGGCCAAAAGTTTAGAATGACACAAATATTAATTTTCACAAAGTCTGCTGCCTCAGTTTGTATGATGGCAATTTGCATATACTCCAGAATGTTATGAAGAGTGATCAGATGAATTGCAATTAATTGCAAAGTCCCTCTTTGCCATGCAAATGAACTGATTCCCCCCCAAAAAACATTTCAGCCCTACCACAAAAGGACCAGCTGACATCATGTCAGTGATTCTCTCGTTAACACAGGTGTGAGTGTTGACGAGGACAAGGCTGGAGATCACTCGGTCATGCTGATTGAGTTCGAATAACAGACTGGAAGCTTCAAAAGGAGGGTGGTGCTTGGATTCATTGTTCTTCCTCTGTCAATCATGGTTAACTGCAAGGAAACACGGGCTGTCATCATTGCTTTGCACAAAAATGGCTTCACAGGCAAGGATATTGCTGCAAGTAAGATTGCACCTAAATCAACCATTTATCGGATCATCAAGAACTTCAAGGAGAGTGGTTCAATTGTTGTGAAATAGGCTTCAGGGCACCCAAGAAAGTCCAGCAAGCGCCAGGACTGTCTCCTAAAGTTGATTCAGCTGCGGGATCGGGGCACCACCAGTACAGAGCTTGCTCAGGAATGGCAGCAAGCAGGTGTGAGTGCATCTGCACCCACAGTGAGGCGAAGACTTTTGGAGGATGGCCTGGTGTCAAGAAGAGCAGCAAAGAAGCCACTTCTCTCCAGGAAAAACATCAGGGACAGACTGATATTCTGCAAAAAGTACAGGGATTGGACTGCTGAGGACTGGGGTAAAGTCAATTTCTCTGATGAATCCCCTTTCCGATTGTTTGGGGCATCCGGAAAAAAGCTTGTCCGGAGAAGACAAGGTGAGCGCTACCATCAGTCCTGTGTCATGCCAACAGTAAAGCATCCTGCGACCATTAACCTGTTAGGGCTAGGGGGCAGTGTTTACACGGCCGGATAAAAAACGTACCCGATTTAATCTGGTTACTACTCCTGCCCAGTAACTAGAATATGCATATAATTATTGGCTTTGGATAGAAAACGCCCTAAAGTTTCTAAAACTGTTTGAATGGTGTCTGTGAGTATAACAGAACTCATATGGCAGGCAAAAACCTGAGAAGATTCCATACAGGAAGTGACCTGTCTGACAAGTTCTTGTTCATCTTTGCTCTTTTTATTGAAGACTGAGGATCTTTGCTATAATGTGACACTTCCTACGGCTCCCATAGGCTCTCAGAACCTGGGAAAAAGCTGAACGATATCGAGGCAGCCCCAGGCTGAAACACATTAGCGTGTTTGGAAAGTGGCCGATCAGAGGGCCATTAGACTAAGGCTCGTGCACGAGGGGATACCATGCTTTTACTTTCTCTCTTTGAATGTAAACAGGCTTTGCCGGTCGGAATATTATCGCTTTTTTACGAGAAAAATGGCATAAAAATTTATTTTAAACAGCGGTTGACATGCTTCGAAGTACGGTAATGGAATATTTCCATTTTTTTTGTCACGAAATGCGCCGTGCTCGTAACCCTTATTTACGTTTCGGATAGTGTCTTGAACACACGAACAAAACGCCGCTGTTTGGATATAACAATGGATTATTTGGGACCAAACCAACATTTGTCATTGAAGTAGAAGTCCTGGGAGTGCATTCTGACGAAGAACACCAAAGGTAATCAAACTTTTCTAATAGTAAATCGGAGTTTAGTGAAGGCTAAACTTGCTGGGTGTCTAAATAGCTAGCCCTGTGATGCCGGGCTATCTACTTAGAATATTGCAAAATGTGCTTTCACCAAAAAGCTATTTTAAAATCGGACATATCGAGTGCATAGATGAGTTCTGTATCTATAATTCTTAAAGTAATTGTTATGCTTTTTGTGAACGTTTATCGTGAGTAATTTAGTAAATTGTTAGTAAATTCATCGGAAGTTTGCGGGGGGTATGCTAGGTCTGAACGTCACATGCTAATATAAAAAGCTGGTTTTTGATATAAATATGAACTTGATTGAACAAAACATGCATGTATTGTATAACATAATGTCCTAGGTGTGTCATCTGATGAAGATCAAAGGTTAGTGCTGCATTTAGCTGTCTTCTGGGTTTTTGTGACATTATATGCTAGCTTGAAAAATGGGTGTCTGATTATTTCTGGCTGGGTACTCTGCTGACATAATCTAATGTTTTGCTTTCGTTGTAAAGCCTTTTTGAAATCGGACAGTGTGGTTAGATTAACGAGAGTATTGTCTTTAAATAGCTGTAAAATATTCATATGTTTGAGAAATTGAAGTAATAGCATTTCAAAGGTATTTGAAAATCGCGCCACAGGATTCAACTGGCTGTTACGTAGGTGGGACGAATTCGTCCCGCCTGCCCTAGAGAGGTTAAAAGAACGTAACCAGGGACACAGCCCAAAAGGAATAGCGTAACTCCACAATATACAGAACCACATGAAACACACCCTGACAAACGAACAATCCCGCACAAACAACAAACCTAACTAACTAGCCTAAATACCCCTCCCCACTAACAACTAACACAAAACAGGTGCGCAACTAACCTAGGCCTAACTAACAGAGCGTGAAACATAAATCGATGGGCAGCTAGTAGGCCGGCGACAACGACCGCCGAGCGCCGCCCGGGCGAGGAGGGGCGCCACCTTCCGTAGGTGTCGTGACAATTAGGGTTGTCCCAATTTAAAAAAAACAGCATTATGTATCTGCAGGAGTAGTACTCAGACTGCGATTAAATGCGACACTCATCTATACTCTCACACTTCAGATGTGAGAGTATATTTGGGAACATCTGTAGGTGCAAAGCAATTAGTCAGTGAACCGGTGCGTCATACCAAAAGCTGCTGTCACAAGGTGAATATGACGACCCTCAATCACAGCAACCTGTCTGTAGTCAAGATGGTACCGGGTATAGGTACCCCAGTGGGGAAATATTGGGTATACTGTAAAAATGCTTATACTTTGATTCCTTGTGATTATGCTGGCTGTTGCCATTTATACACTCTTACTACTGACCTAGACGTGTTTCTGTCAAATTCCTCTATGACTAAGTCTGGAGAGGGAAAAAAATCTAAAGAGACATTGCACAGTTCAATAATCTTGAAGCTTTTCATTGGCGCACATCACTAGGAGAGAAATGGTGTATAGGTATTTTCCCTTGGAAACAGTATTCCTAGCTGGGGATATTGACAACATAACCTACTCTGTGGCAGTTTTCTAATCTCACTGTACAAACATTTAAAACCTTGGGTAACGCCCAGTGAAATCACAGAATAATGCTGTTACAGCATCAGACAGCACTAGACTATATTTTGGCAAGACAAGGCTGGGTATGTGGAGCTTTAAACTTGACGGGTGGCGCATGCTGTACTCTACTGCCTGATCCACATGATAATTTAATGACAATGGATGGTTTGGAGGCATTAACTCATTAATTTGCCCCTTCAAATCATGCCGGTAGTTCAGCATCATCGTGGTTCTATGATATGTTGGGCCCATGGGGTACTCTGATGTTACAAGTTCTCCTCCCAGTAGCGGTTGTATTAAGCGTTATGTTTTGTGCCTGTACAATTTTGATAACATGTATGAGGGCTATATTTCTGAGATGGGTTGGGGTTGCTCTAGGCCCTGATGAATCCCTAATGATGTCTCTGCTAACAAACGATGATGGAACAAAGGATGGACTCTAATTTGAACGAGATGCCAAATTATTTCTCTAATGATGAGCGTGATGATGATGAGGTTGAGCAAAACCATGTCGCACTAATTGTCACACCCTGATTAGTTTCACCGGTCTTTGTGCTTATGTCCACCCCCATCCAGGTGTCACCAATCTTCAATATTATCCCCTGTGCATTTATACCTGTGTTCTCTGTTTGCCTGTTGCCAGTTCGTCTTGTCAGGTTTTACCAGCGTGCTTTCCTGTCTTCCTGTTTTCTGTTTCCTAGTTTCCCCGGTTCTGACCATCGAGTCAGTAAGGTACAGAACGACAGGCAGGCTTGGGGTTAGGGCAGGCAGAGGTTCGTAATCGGGTCAGAGTCAGGCAGGTAAAGAACGGCAGGCAGGCTCGGGGTCAGGGCAGGCAGGATGGTCAGAACCCGGGGAAACTAGGAAACAGAAACTTGAGAAAATAGGAAGACGGGAAAGCACGCTGATAAGACGAACTGGCAACAGACAGAGAACACAGGTATAAATGCACAGGGGATAATGGGGAAGATCAGGTTCAAAGGCGTTGCCCGCAAAGGGGTTTCTGCAAGTGGTGTTCTTCGGATGGTAGCAGACATTGTCATCATGCTGATCCATTGGAGTGTGTGAGATGTCAAAGCGATGACTGTTCACTCTGTACTATCGAAGAGTGCTCCCCTGTTTAGAGTAATAGCGAACCCATGTTTAGTAACTAAAGCTTATTTATTAACTCCACTGTTGCATGTACTACATTATGCATTAAACTATTTGCTGGTTACTGTCTATGGAGATATAGCCTTGAATCATATAACATGTATGCATCTTTTTTTTTTCTTCTTGGTTCATGCAGGTGACTGGGTATCATAACCTCCTTAAACCGATTGGTAGAACGCCCAGAATATGTGTTGGAGGTTATTAGGGTTAGGGAGACAGTGCTCAGTTTCTTGGGAGGAGGCTGCACCCGTGCTATGGCAGCCAGTCACATGCAGGAACCAATGCAATGAATTATTGTTTTTATGTTTCTTGTTATATGAAGAATGTATGCACTATGTTAAGATTAAAAGCTCAATGACCCAATGGATGGTAATTTACAATGGTAATATAATAGTGCAAGGAAGTTTTATCCCCCTATATGTTTGTTAGAAGTTGTTTGATGCCTCATTAGTTTTCCTAATGTCCTTTTTAAAAGTTATATTTTAAGTTGAGAGAAATCTCAAAATGGGGGAATGTGGTGGAAATTACAACATTGTTATTCACATTATATTAGAATGTATTCTTCTATTAGTACTTTCACACGCTGTCTGTTCTTCTGAATGGAGTCTGAGGCTTAAGGCTGACAGTTGATTTATGATGCCTTGGTGATAAAACCTAAAGACTGCATTCTATTCCATGATTAGTGTCTGTGTGAAATGTTTGCCAGTACCAGGCAAACCCATCCTCCAGTTTATTTCTCCCTCATTGCAGATGAATACTGGGCTTCATAATTTGAGGGAAGGACCTAGTGTCCTATGTTACATGAGTATTTCTGTATAAACAAGTAGTAAATGACCTAGAGACAGATTTGGCACCATGTAAATCTTGCTGTCTGTTGTGTTAGTGCACTATGTACCCTTGTATACTTTTACATATCTGTTCATTGTCACGGAGACTCAGGAAGACTATAAAGAGTAAAAACCTAACCCTACTTATTTGGGCTATTGACAATCACCCTTAGTTGACCGTTAATGCTCCATTATTGCAATATTTATTAATAAAGTTTGATGGTTTTGAGGAAATCTAAAAGTCTCCCTTTTGGTTAGAATAAATCCACGACAAGGTGCATCAAAGCTGGGAATGAGATACTGAAAAACTGTTTCTACCTCAAGGACAACAATCTGTTAAATAGCCATCACTAGCTGGCTACCATGGGGTTACTCAACCCTGCACCTTAGAGGCTGCTGCTCTATGTACATAGACATGGAATGACTGGTCACTTTAATAATGGAACACTAGTTACTTTAATAATGTTTACATACTGCTTTACCCATTTCATATGTATATACAGTATTCTACTGTATTTTAATCCATGCTTGTCCGACATTACTCGTCCTAATACTTATATTTCTTAATTACATTATTTTACTTTAGATTTGTGTGTATTGTTGGGAATTGTTAGATACTAATGCACTGTTGGAGCTAGTAATTTAAGCATTTCAATACACCCGCAATAACATATGCTTAACGTGTGTGTGTGTCCAATAAAATTTGATTTGAAGGCACAGTAGGTTACTGGCAAGGATTACTAGTAGTTTACTGCCAATGATTTGCCAGTATGTTATTGTGAATTTTACAATTCATTAATGAGTAGTTACCATAATCATTTATTAACTATTAGTTTCACAACAACAAGTTCCCAATATCTTACTGGAAAATGCACAACAAACGCTGTACTGACACATTCTCTTATAAAGTTCACAGAACAGACAATGTTAAAGAAGGTGCTTAACTTTCTTGGCATAAACATAAAGCACTTAAACTGCTATAACACTTCCACTAACAGTTGGCACAAATTCACATATATTTAACCATGCCCCAAATATTGTAATGAGCCCCACCAGTACATTGCCACACCTATCAAAGCGCAATGATAATCATACCTTATATTCAAAATATTGGGTAGAAAAATATCCAATTTCACCAACAAGGTACCGCACTGTACCATGTGAGTTCATATGTGTACCTGTGAAGTGTACCTTTTGACCTTTTTGTACCATGGGGAACAACACTGTAGTGTACCCTAACCATACCATTGTTTTTTGAGAGTGTGTTAACATCCAGTACCAGTCAAAGGTTTGGACACACCTACTCCTTCAAGGGTTTTTCTTTATTTTTACTATTTATACATTGTAGAATAATAGTGAAGGCATCAAAACTATGAAATAACACATATGGAATCACGTAGTAACCAAAAAAGTGTTAAACAAATCAAAAAATATATTTTAGGTTTTAGATTCTTCAAAGTAGCCACCCTTTGCCTTGATGACAGCTTTGCACACTCTTGGCATTCTCTCAAGCAGCTTTGCCTGGAATGCTTTTCCAACAGTCTAGGAGTCCCCACATATGCTGAGCACTTGTTGGTTGCTTTTCCTTCACTCTGCGGTCCAACTCATCCCAAACCATCTCAATTGGGTTGAGGTCGGGTGATTGTGGAAGCCAGGTCATCTGATGCAGCACCATCACCCTCCTTCTTTGTCAAATAGCCCTTTCAGTTACATATGGATCTTAAAGTGTCATAACCGACCCAACTTCCCCCTTTCCTCTCCTGTGGGAGAGAGGGGGGGTCTGGTTATCTGTCAGCCATTTGCCAAGCTGATCCAAGGCCTTAGATCCTCAGTAAGGAGAGAATCGTGACAACAGCTATAATAACTGACAGACATGTCTTTATGTCTGTCTGTGAGTTTCTGTTTGTCTGTCTTTCACAAATTCACCCATTGCAGCTTTATCATCCAACTTTTTTGCATTGATTGCAATGTCTGAGTTGTGAAGCATATCTTTTTGAGTAATCTTCACAGACTGACGACTATCAATGATATCATGTTGAGCTAAAAGGTGTGATGTTTTTCTTGTGACTCAAATGCAGACAGATCCATTAATGCACAAATGTGTTTTTCTGTCATTGATGAGCTTCTCAGCAGGCCACAAGGGGAATAACCCCTTGTCCCTCAATGCCCAGCAAAAGCACTCTTGAAAAATAGTAGATTATTTTTAGGAAATGTATGCAGAGAGGACTTTCTGGCACACCAATGGGGAAAGCTCACCACTGGCAGCAATACAGGTGTGGTGCTGAGACAACGGTAATCCTGTCATCCTCTACTTTAAAGACCCCTTCAGAAGGAGTGTCAAAATCAGCAATGACTATCAACAAAGCGCTGTCTGTCGAGCTGTTCTCTCTCTCTCTTTCTGCGGCTGCAAATCTCTCAGTAAACTCTTGACACAAAGCCCTGGTAGGTCACATTTCTGACGACAAATAAATGCCCTATCTTATATAAAGCAGCAGAGGAATAAACCTCAAACTGAAGGGAAAAATGAAGTAAAGACACATAACAGAAAGAAGCACTATCATTTTAGGATCTAATACCACGCTCAGTCACTCACTGACAATTGTTGCATCTGTTGAAAAATTACTGTACCATGTGCGAGAGGAATATCTGACAATTTGATGGTGCTAAGGGGACTGAAGGGGGTCAAGGTCTCTGAGAAATCAGTTTGGCTTTTTTCACCACTGAGGTAATGACTCAGCATTGGCCAACAGTGGATTTCAATAAATCAAAGAAATAACTGGGCAGCCATAGCCGAGAATGTCTCATAAGTTGGATATGTTACCCCAGAGAGGTTATGTGGGACGATAGCGTCCCAACCGCGAGACACACTATTCAACAGCCAGTGAAATAGCAGGGCGGCAAATTCAAAACAACAAAAATCTCAATTCAAATTTCTCAAACATACAACTATTATATCCCATTTTAAAGATACAGTTCTCGTTAATCCAACCACATTGTCCGATTTCAAAAAGGCTTTACGGCGAAAGCATAACATTAGATTATGTTAGGACAGCGCCGAGACAAGAAAAACCACACAGCCATTTTCCAAGCAAGGAGAGGCATCACAAAAACCAGATATATAGCTAAAATGAATCACTAATCTTTGATGATCTTCATCAGATGGCACTCATAGGACTTCATGTTACACAATACATGTATGTTTTGCTCGATAAAGTTCATATTTATATCCAAAAACCACATTTTACATTGGGGTGTAATGTTCAGAAATGTTTTGCCTCCCAAAACTTCCGGTGAATGAGCACATCAGTTTACAGAAATACTCGTCATAAATGTTGATAAAATATTCAACAGTTATTCAAAGAATTATAGATACACTTCTCCTTAATGCAACTGCTGTGTCAGATTTCAAAAAAGCTTTACGGCGAAAGCAAATTTTGCAATAATCTGAGTACAGCGCTCAGATATCAAAACAAGCCATACAGATACCCGCCATTTTGGAGTCAACAGAAATGACAAAAATGACATTATAAATATTCACTTACCTTTGATGATCTTCATCAAAATCCCAGTTCCACAATAAATGTTTGTTTTGTTCGATAAAGTCCATCATTTATGTCCAAATACCTTCTTTTTTGTTCACGCGTTTAGTCCACTACTCCAAATGCAGGAAGCGCGCAAAATGTCACGACGAAAAGTAAAAAAAAGTTCTATTTACGTTCGTAGAAACATGTCAAACGACGTATAGCATCAATCTTTAGGATGTTTTTATCATAAATCTTCAGTAATATTCCAACCGGACAATTCCAATGTCTTCAGAAAAGAAAAGGAACACAGCTAACTCTCACGTGAGTGTGCGCCACTGAACTCATGTCCTTCTCTCAGTCATCTGACTCCAGGACCTCTTATTCTCTCCCCATTCACAGTAGAAGCATGTAACAACGTTCTAAAGACTTGACATCTAGTGGAAGCCTTAGGAAGTGCAAAATGAACCCTAAGTCACTGTATACTGTATAGGCAATCACTTGATAAACTACAAACCTCAGATTTCCACACTTCCTGGTTGGATTTGTCTCAGGTTTTTGCCTGCCATATGAGTTCTGTTATACTCACAGACACCATTCAAACAGTTTTAGAAACTTCAGAGTGTTTTCTATCCAAACCTACTAATAATATGCATATTCTCGTTTCTGGGCCAGAGTAGTAACCTGTTTAAATTGGGTACGTTTTTCATCCGGCCGTGAAAACACTGCCCCCTAGCCCAGACAGGTTAACCTTAAGATATTGGAGTTAATGCCTAAACTTAATCCTAACCTTAAAATGTCTGAGTTAATGCCTAAAGCTAACCTTAAGCATCTGCCTCTTATTCCAAAGGTTGCAAGTTTGAATCCAGTGATAGAAAGCTGTTTTTGAGATTTTAGTTTTAAGCATACCAAACCTTAACCCTTAGTATCGCTGGATTCTAGGTAAATCATCAAATTCAACATGGTCTTAGTAAAGGAAATTTCAATTCAGATTTGTCTAAGAAATCATAGATTAAGATATACAGTACCAGTCAAAAGTTTGGACACACCTACTCATTCAAGGGTTTTTTCTTTATTTTTACTATTCTCTACATTGTAGAATTATAGTGAAGACATCAACACTATGAAATAACACATATTGAATCATGTAGTAACCATAAAAGTGTTAACCTCTCTGGCGCATGTGGGACGAATTCGTCCCACCTACGTAACAGCCACTTCAATCCAGTGGCGCGATTTTTGAATCGTTTGAAATACTATTACTTCAATTTCTCAAACATATGACTATTTTACAGCTATTTAAAGACAAGAATCTCGTTAATCTAACCACACTGTCCGATTTCAAAAAGGCTTTACAACGAAAGCAAAACATTAGATTGTCAGGAGAGTGCCCAGCCAGAAATAATCAGACACCCATTTTTCAAGCTAGCATATCATGTCACAAACCCAAACCACAGCTAAATGCAGCACTAACCTTTTATGATCTTCATCAGATGACACACCTAGGACATTATGTTATACAATACATGCATGTCTGTTCAATCAAGTTCATATTTATATCAAAAACCAGCTTTTTACATTAGCATGTGACGTTCAGAAAAAGCATACCCCCGCAAACTTCCGGGGAATTTACTAACAGTTTGCTAAATTACTCACGATAAACGTTCACAAAAAGCATAACAATTATTTTAAGAATTATAGATACAGAACTCCTCTATGCACTCGATATGTCCGATTTTAAAATAGCTTTTCGGATGAAGCACATTTTGCAATATTCTAAGTACATAGCCCGGCATCACAGGGCTAGCTATTTAGACACCCACCCAGTTCAGCCCTCACCAAAATCACATTTCCTATAAGAAAAATGTTCTTACCTTTCCTGTTCTTCGTCAGAATACACTGCCAGGACTTCTACTTCAATAACAAATGTAGTTTTGGTCCCAAATAATCCATCGTTATATCCAAACAGCGACGTTTTGTTCGTGAGTTCTAGACACTATCAGAATGCTACATCACGGTCACGAGCATGGCGCATGGCGTGACAAAAAATGTCTAAATATTCCATTACCGTACTTCGAAGCATGTCAACCGCTGTTTAAAACCAATTTTTATGCCATTCATCTCGTAGAAAAGCGATAATATTCCGACCGGGAATCTGCAATGAGCCTAAACAGCCGAATGAAATTTCCCCACGGGGGCGAATCGTGCACGCGCCTCATTCAATGGTCCTCTGATCGGCCACTTACCAAAGGCGATAATCTGTTTCAGCCAGAGGCCGCCTCGTCATCCTTCAGGTTTTTCCCGGGTTCTGAGAGCCTATTGGAGCCCTAGGAATTGTCACGTTACAGCTAAGATCCTTACTTTTCAATAAACAGATGCAAGACGCACGACTCCTTGTCAGACAGGCCACTTCCTGCATGAAACCTTGTCAGGTTTTTGCCTGCCATAGGAGTTCTGTTATACTCACAGACACCATTCAAACAGTTTTAGAAACTTTAGGGTGTTTTCTATCCAAACCTGAACAATAATATGCATATTCTAGCTTCTGAGTTGGTGTAGGAGGCAGTTAAAAATGGGCACATATTTTTTCCAAAATTCTCAATACTGCCCCCTAGCCCAAACAGGTTTTAAGCAAATCAAAATATATGTTAGATTATTTTAAATTGCAACAGTTTTGCACACTCATTTCTGAGAAACATACACTTAGGTACAGTGGTTCCTCCTATAAAAGTTGCGAGCTTACACCACAGGACTTAGAGGTACCCAGCGTCACGGCTTCATTGCTCCAGACCACCGCAAGGGGGAGTTAGAGCACTCATTATGCCTTTGGATCCCAAGGATTTTATATGACCAATCATATCGAGTGGTTCCAATGACGAATTTGACGCGAGCCACCCGTCCTGGCTGACAAAACATTGCAGTGGAAGCTAATTTAAGTAATTATAATGTCATAACGAGTCAAGCAATAAATGTACAATTGAGATGAATATGTTAGTTAAATGTAGAGACAAACGATTTTACATATTGTTTTGTCATAAAGTTCATTTATGAAAATCGCTATTTAGCACGTTTTTTTTCAGTCATATCCAATACCAGGTGTCTCAAACTCCATTCTTTGAATGATGCTGTGTCTGCATGTATGTATAACAATTATACACTTCAACAGTGTTTACCACTCGTGCTCCTGGGACATCAATGATTACACATTGTAACTACGTAATAGACTAGAAACATGATTTAATAAAGGCTGATTTGTAATTCATATACAGAGTAAAAAACAGGCGGAGAATGGCGCGTGGAAGAGAGCAGGAACGAGATGGGAGTAACAATCCAGGCTATTTGCTCTGAGACGGGCATAATAATGAAATGAAACAAGCAGGGAGCAGGTTTCGAACCCTCAACATTCTAGCCCGAAGTCCAGCACGCTATCGACCGTGCCAAATGTATTAATTGGGGTTGGGGCTGATTGTGGCTAAAAACACTTTATCGGAATCTTTAACATGTGGAAAGGGGAAAAGGTATTATTATTAGTTTTTCACAAGCGTAGCAGGATGGGCTATTAGCTGAGCAATAGACTATTCAACCTTTACTAAAGAATTGTCTTATAGCCGAGCTAGGTGTGACCCTCCCCAACTTGAGCTAGGTGTGAACCCCCCTCCTCAACTTGCAACAAATCATTTGTATCTATCTTTCCACATCTACCTACACAGGTAATGTTCTGAGCATAGAGGCTTTACTACAGTCCCTGGTTCGAATTCAGGCTGTATCACATCCGACCGTGATTAGGAGTGCCATAGGGCGGCGCACAATTGACCCAGCGTCATCCAGGTTTGGCCGGGGTAGGCCTTCATTGTAAATAAGAATTTGTTCTTACCTGACTTGCCTAGTTAAATAAATGTTCAATTTAAAAAACTATTGGTGGCAACCACAGCCCAATCAATAGGAGGTGAACTGTGGCTGGTGCTGAAAATATAACTAACTTGTTATGCAAGTGTTGCACACCAGCAGGTGGAGAAAACCTACACCAATTCATTACAACAATAATCTTCATTTTAATTTGACTTTACAAGAGGCAGTCTATTTCTTCGGAGCCTAGACCTATATAAAATAGCTTAACTGGCTGAGGTAGACTATGAGGCTTAACAGCGTAATAGAAGTAGGATTTTTTTTATTTTATTAGGCCTACTTACAATTGCGACCAGTCTCCCGTCCGCACGTCACAGGGATTCTTTAGCTAAATAGCCCAGTACTATACTGCCAACTGTCACGTTGTACATATTTTCCATTCCATCCTAACAGAAACCCAGAGGGTTTTTCATTTTTCATGGAATAGAAACACCATAATATTAATTAAATTAATTAACTTCTCTAGGATAGAGAACATCCAACATCCATTGAAAGTGCAAGGCACCAAATTCCAACCACAGAATTGTAAATATTTAACAATCTTGAAAATACACATGCAATATGTCAAAATAAAGCTTAACTTCTTGTTAATCCAGCCACCATGTCAGATTTCAAAAAAGCTTTACGGCGAATGCAAACCATGCGATTATCTGAGGACAGCGCCCAGCACACAAATGCATAACAATCATTTTCAACCAGGCAGGTGGCGACACAAAAGTCAGAAATAACGATATAATTCATGCCTTACCTTTGAAGAGCTTCTTCTGTTGGCACTCCAAAAGGTCTCAGTTACATTACAAATGGTCCTTTTTTTCGATAAATTTCTTTTTTATATCAATAAACTCAGTTTAGCTGGCGCACTTCAGTCAATAATCCACTCGGTTTCCATCGGTCAAAATCCATACAAAATTAATCCCAAACATTACCAATTAACTTATCCAAACAAGTCAATCAACGTTTATAATCAATCCTTAGGTACCCTAATATGCAAATAAACAATCAAATTTAAGATGGAGAATCGTTATTGTCTTTACCGGAGATAAACAAAAAGAATGCGCTCTCGGCCATGCGCATGGAAACACTATAGCCAAAATGGGAGCCCTTAGAAAAACAACTTCTTCTCCCTACTTTTTCCAAAAACCAGCCTGAAACTCTTTCTAAAGACTGTTGACATCTAGTGGAAGCCCTAGGAACTGCAATCAGGCACGGTTTCGCCCTATTATAAAAGTCCCAGCCATTAAAATCAGTGGTAGGATGAAAAACAAATATTTCTGGGATGGTTTGTCCTCTGGGTTTCGCCTGCCATTTCAGTTCTGTTATACTCAGACATAATTTTAACAGTTTTAGAAACTTTAGAGTGATTTCTATCCGAATCTACCAATGATATGCATATCCTAGCCTCTGGGCCTGAGTAACAGGCAGTTTACTTTGGGCACGCTTTTCATCAGGACGTCAAAATATCACCCCCTATCCCAAAGAAGTTTAAGCAAGTACCAGTCAAAAATTTGGACACACCTACTCATGCCAGGATATTTCTATATTTTAACTATTTTCTTCATTGTGGAATAATAGTGAAGACATCACAACTGTAGCCCATCATGCAAATGTTTCCTATTAGCAGGACAATAGACTTTTATAACCTGGCTACTGTTGTGAAAATCCCTCAACTTGCAATGCATTCAATGCTTAACCTCTCTAGGGTAGGGGGCAGTATTTTCACATCCGGATAAAAAACGTACCCGATTTAATCTGGTTATTTCTACTGCCCAGAAACTAGAATATGCATATAATTGTTTGATTTGGATAGAAAACACCCTAAAGTTTCTAAAACTGTTTGAATGGTGTCTGTGAGTATAACAGAACTCATATGGCAGGCAAAAACCTGAGAAGATTCTGTACAGGAAGTGCCCTCTGTAGAAGGCCAAGAAATGGTCACTCTATTGAAAACAAAGGATCTCTGCTGTAACGTGACACTTCCTGAGGCTCCCATAGGCTCTCAGAAGGCGCCAGAACGTTGAATGATGACTCTGGTGTCCCAGGCTGAAAAACAGTAGCGCATTTGGTAAGTGGTCGATCTGAGAACAATGAGACGGGTGTGCGCGTGTACGTGAAGAGTCCATTTTAGATTTTGAGTCTTTGAACGGTCGGAATATTATCGCTATTTTACGAGAAAAATCGCATAAAAATTGATTTTAAACAGCGTTTGACATGCTTCGAAGTACGGTAATGGAATATTTTGAATTTATTTGTCACGATACGCGTCCGCGCATCATCCTTCGTCACCCTTCGGATAGTGTCTTGAACGCAAGAACAAAACAGAGGATATTTGAACATAACTATGGATTATTTTGAACCAAAACAAAATTTGTGGATGAAGTAGAAGTCCTGGGAGTGCATTCTGACGAAGAACAGCAAAGGTAATCCAATTTTTCTTATAGTAAATCCGAGTTTGGTGAGTGCCAAACTTGGTGGGTGTCAAAATAGCTAGCCCGTGATGGCGAGCTATCTACTCAGAATATTGAAAAATGTGCTTTTGCCGAAAAGCTATTTTAAAATCGGACACCGCGATTGCATAAATGAGTTCTGTATCTATAATTCTTAAAATAATTATGTTTTTTGTGAACGTTTATCGTGAGTAATTTAGTAAATTCACGGAAGTTTGCGGTGGCTATGCTAGTTCTGAACGTCACATGCTAATGTAAAAAGCTGGTTTTTGATATAAATATGAACTTGATTGAACAAAACATGCATGTATTGTATAACATAATGTCCTAGGAGTGTCATCTGATGAAGATCATCAAAGGTTAGTGCTGCATTTAGCTGTGGTTTTGGTTTTTGTGACATTATATGCTAGCTTGAAAAATGGGTGTCTGATTATTTCTGGCTGGGTACTCTGCTGACATAATCTAATGTTTTGCTTTCGATGTAAAGCCTTTTTGAAATCGGACAGTGTGGTTAGATTAACGAGAGTCTTGTCTTTAAAATGGTGTAAAATAGTCATGTTTGAGAAATTGAAGTAATAGCATTTCTAAGGTATTTGAATACCGCGCCACGGGATTCCACTGGCTGTTGAGTAGGTGGGACGATTTCGTCCCACATACCCTAGAGAGGTTAAGTACTCTAAAGCGTTACATTTCTAACTCAAAACAGCAGTACAGTATTTCTTCATCAACATCTTTATGCTTTCATTAATAAAATAAAATAACAAGAAAAAAAGACATTCAAATGCGGAGGTTTATATGAACTACATTTTAGTCGCACTTCCACCCAGCTCCACGACCACAGGTAAAACCTTGCTGAGATGATCAATGTATTTGTTGCATTGTTGAATCATCAATTTCTCTAGCCAAAACATATTGATGGCCTTGACCAATTCATCTTTGCCTGCCGGCTTGGCAGAGTTACGGATTCATGTTTTCAGTTGATGCCAAACAAGTTCGATCGGGTTTTAAATCAGGAGACCTACATGTAGAGATTAAAAAAATATTTGTAGATATACTGTAGGCCTACCGAAGGTGTTGTAGGTCCTTTATTTATTTATATTTAACCTTTATTTTACTACATAAAGGTCTACTTACTCTGCTGGCGTCTTGACCCAGTTTATGCCCCCATTTGCAAAGCAAACCCGGGCGGCAGTGTGTTTTGAGTCATTGTCTGCATTTGGAGAAGAAAAAAGACATTTAGCCTAAAAGCCAACATTAGGTACAATTATCACGGTCTTCGTAAGGATTGGACCAAAATGCAGCGGGTACGTGAATGCTCATATGTACTTTATTTAGAACACTACACAAAACAAGAAAACGAAAAAACGAACGACAGCTAAACAGTTCTGCAGGCTAACCATAGCAGTGCAAAAATAACTTACCACAAAAGACAGGTGGAAAAAAGGGCTACCCAAATATGGCTCCCAATCAGCAACAACGATGTACAGCTGTTCCTGATTGAGAGCCATACCAGGCCAACACAAAGAAATACACAACATAGAAAGAACATAGAAATACAAAACATGGAACAATACCCAAAAACCCAGACAACACAAAACAAACACACCCCTGCCACGCCCTGACCAAACTACAATAACAAATAACCCCTTATACTGGTCAGGACGTGACAACAATAATAGAAATATACATGTAAATAGGTCTAAACGTAACAAAATATTGCTATAATCCTACCTTGAAAGAAACAATGTGTACCCAGAAACACCACTCTGGCATAGGGTCTAGCATATTTCTTGATCATTTCTTCCTCAAAGAAATCTCGAGCCATGATACCTGAAAAAGGAGGCAAGAGTGAATTATTGTGGAACACATAACAGTCCGTGAGGTGTAGGCTACAATATTTTACGTACCTTTTGCTTTGTAAATAGCCAAACATACCAGCAAAAATCAAATATGGGCCTGGTCCCTGGCGAGAAATTGCCCCCCACACATGGAGTTTGAGTGGACGCTTGGGACTTTGGCTTGCTTGATTTTCTTCCTAATTTTCTGTAGCAATTTTGAGCAACTTGCTCAAGGGCCACAGTTGATTCGTTGGTGAAGATGATATTATTGTATGTCTCGCCAGCTTTGATCCATGCCTGGGCCTGCAGGACGCAAAGTTATTTGTTTTTCAGATTAATCATTGGGTCGAAACTACAGAACAAAAGAAGCGAACACACATGGTTAATGTTCTGATAATTTAAAAAATAAACACATACACACATACATAAATAAAACATACATAAAACATTTCTTACCGAGCCTTTCCATAAGTCGACGGAAGTTTCTTCAACTGTCTTCTGACTGTAATTAGAGCGATGTTGATGTTGTGCCGTGATGCCAACAGATTACAGGTTGCCTTTGTTGATCGCTCATCATCTTCATGAATATAAGCAAGTTAGGTTTCTCCAGAAATAAATCCTTCTAAATAACAAACTGGCTTTATTTACAAATTAGTGAGAATGTATCACCACATGTTCAAGGATTGCCTTATTCTCGCTCACTCTAGTTTAAATGAAAACTAAATTTCCAAAATGTCGTTACTTTTTAAACAAAGCGATTATTATTATTATTATTAATTAATTTCAAATTATATAAAAGCCCCTTAGATATTCCCAGATATTCTCACAGATCCTAACGGTAAATGCCCCTGTCACGACACCTACGGAAGGTGGCGCCCCTCCTCGCCCGGGCGGCGCTCGGCGGTTGTCGTCGCCGGCCTACTAGCTGCCACTGATTTATGTTTCACGTTCTGTTAGTTAGACCTAGGTTAGTTACACACCTGTTTTGTATTAGTTGTTAGTGGGGAAGGGTATTTAGGCTAGCTAGTTAGGTTTGTGGTTTGTGCGGGATTGTTTGTTGTCCGGGTTGTATGTTGTTTGTGAGGATCAGTGGTGTTCCCTCCTGGGATTACGAAGTATTGTTTTGGGCTGCGTCCCTGGTTATCGTTCGTAAAAGGGTGGTGCCTTTTATTTAGCACACCCTGCACTCCGTTTTTTTGTCATTTTTTCCATGAGAATATTTATTAAAAGTTTATTCCCGTAATCATCCGTCTCCTGCACCTGACTCCTCTCCTGATTCCTCAGGCCACCCATTGTGACAGCCCCTTAGATATTAATTTAGAGTCCTCCAATCCTCTAAATGTAATTATTGGCGGAGAGTCACGTCATTTAAAAAAATTTCTTCCGATATACTGTAGGCCTACCATAGTCTCACTAGTGTTGAGAAATGTGCTGTTAAAAATGTTGTAAGTCTTATTTATTTAAAGAGCATATTGAAGTTAGAAGCTAAAGTCTACAACTATTTTAGCACCATTATATTTTAGCGCTGCTCTGAGGCAAGCATGGGGACTGGTCTTGATAAATAAATTACATTTTTATTTTCACTTAATCTCTGTTTGGGTATTGGTTAGACAATAATTAGAAATGTAGGGTGCAGAAATGTATGCTCTTAGTGTAACTGTCACATCCTGACCAGTATAAGGGGTTCTTTTTTATTGTAGTTTGGTCAGGACGTGGCAGGGGGGTATTTGTTTCGAGTGTTTCGGGGTTTGTTGGGCTATGTGTTTATGTAGAGGGGTGTTTGTTTAGAGTGTTCCGGGGTTTTTGATTATTGTTCTGGTTTTGTATTTCTATGATTTTCTATGTTGTGTATTTCTTTGTTGGCCTGGTATGGCTCTCAATCAGGAACAGCTGTACATCGTTGTTGCTGATTGGGAGTCATACTTAGGTAGCCCTTTTTTCACCTGTGGTTTGTGGGAAGTTGTTTTTGCACTGCTGTGTTTAGCCTTTAATACTGTGCGTTCGTTTTCTTGTTTTGTTATTTAGGTGTTCAATAAAAGTTAAAATGAGCACTCAACCCGCTGCGCCTTGGTCTACTACATACGACGACCGTTACAGTAACCTTTATTTAACTAGGCAAGTCAGTTAAGAACAAATTCTTATTTACAAGGACAGCCTACTCCTTTCTCCCGTTGTACAACGCCATATTTTCCATTCTTCCTAATGGAAACCCTGAGGGTTTCATTTAAACATTTTCTCTGAATAGAAACACTGTAATATTAATCAAATTAATTAAATGAAATTTCTTTAAATCAATCCCATATACTATGTTATTACAAAAAAGGTTTTCAATTCTCTGTTAATGCCAATACGGAAGACTGTCAAATGCTTCTCAAAGACTCCCTCTGGTGGTCAAACTAGCAATAACTTGCATTAACAGAAAAAATGGCTAACAAAAAGATAACGTGCCACAGAATGCTGCAGCAGCCCGCAAGGTGTGTCACAGTATGACGCAACTTTTAAAGGAAGAGCCACTGTATACTTGAAATAGTTTTTTGATTTGCTTACCCATTTTCTCCTGAAAAAGACATATGGGTATCATAATTGCTGTACTGCTGACGAGAACTCAACATAATATACAGTTCCTTCAGAAATTATTCATATCCCTTGACTTATTCCACATTTTGTAGGGTTGCAGCCTGAATTCAAAATGGATTAAATACATGTTGTTCTCACCCATTTACACACAATGCACCATAATGACAAAGTGAAAACATATTTTTAGAATTTGTTTCAAATTTATTGAATATGAAATACAGAAATATCTCCTTTACAAAAGCATTCACACCCCTTTTATATGACACTACAAATTGAGCTCAGGTGCATTCAATTTCAAATTGAGCTCAGTTGCATCCAATAATCCGTGAGACGTCACTTCAACTTGATTGGAGTCCACTGGTGGCCAATTCAATTGTTTTTACTATATAAGGTCCCACAGTTGACAGTGCAGAAACCATACCGTGAAATCCATAGAACTAGCTGTTGATTGCCGAGAGAGAATTGTGATGAGGCATATATCTGGGGAAGGGTATGAAACAATTTCTAGATTGAAAAAATATGGAACTACCCAGACTCTGCATAGAGCTGGCCATCTGAAGAAACTGGGCAAGAAGGACCTTTGTTAGGGAGGTGATCAAGAACCCAATGACCACTCTGACAGAACAAAGTTCCTTGGCTGAGATGGGAGAACGTGCCAGAAGGACAACAGTCTCTACAGCGCTTCACCAATCTGGGCTTTATGGGAGAGTGGCCAAATGGAAGCCACTCCTGAGAAAAAGGCATGTGACAGCACGACTGTAGTTTGCAAAAAGTCATGTGAAAGACTCTGAGATCGTGAGGAAAAAGATTCTGTGGTCTGATGAGGAAATAAATGAACACTTTTGCCTGAATGCAAAGCTCTATGTCTGGAGAAAACGAGGCACAACTCATCACTCAGCTAACACCATCCACCCCGTGAAGCATGGTGGTGGCAGCATCTTGCTATGGGGGTGCTTTTTGGTGGGAGGGACTGGAATAGAGGGAACAATGAATGGAGCCAAATACAGGCAAATCCTTGATGAGAACCTGCTTCGGAGTGCAAATGACCTTAGACTGGGTCAAAGACTTATGTTCCAACAGGACAATGACCCCAAGCATACAGCCAAAGCAACGCTGGAATGGCTTCAGAACAAGAAGGTGAAAGTCCTTCAGTGGCCCAGCCAAAGCCTAGACTTGAATCCCATTGAAAATCTGTGGAAATACTTGAAGATTACTGTTCACTGCCGCTTCCCACCTAATTTAAGAGTTTGAGAAAATCTTCAAGGATGAATGAGAGAAAATCCCCAAATCCAGAAGTACAAAGCTGTTACAGACATACCCAAGACGACTGAAAGCTGTAATCGCCGCCAAAGGTGCTTTTACAAAGTGCTGACTCAGGGGTGTGAATACGTATGTAAGCAAGATATCTGTATTTCATTTTCAACAAATTTTCAAAAATCTTTTAAAATGTTTTCACTTTGTCATTATGGTGTATTGTTTGTAGATGGATGATCATTTTCTTCTAGCAATCTCATTATTCAATATGAATTGTTGAGATTAGGAGATTGGAGGTTGTCAAGTGGTCACTGTATGAATTGGAGTACAATTATATTTTCCAAACTCATCTGTCTTTCAATGCTCTGCATGATTGGATGTCCATCACATGCTTGTTCCCTGTTTTAGAATTTCTATCACCATCAGTTTTCACTCATGCCCTTGTGGGGCCTCCTCTGGCCCAGTCCTGCAGTCAGCATTCCATTTTTCTTATAATATAATCCATAATGGTACTTTATACATACACTTTCATGCCTATATTTACAGCTTGATTAAGTAGTCTGTTTCCAACAAAACTTTCCAATCCATGCATCTTCATTTACTTAAAACTCTGAATCCCCATCCGAGGCAATTACTCATGTACAGAGTATAGGATGAGCAGTCCATAATCAAACAGCTCAGAAGTAGCAAACGTTCTATGTGATTGATAGCAAGTTGTCACTAATAGCTAAATAATAAAGGCATACTAGAAAAGACATCACAGCCATGGAGGTTGAATGAATTACATATCCAATCGCTAACATTGTCTATTGATAAACAACAATACATCACAATTTACAATAAAAATACATTTCTGTGATGCCTGTCAAAGTAACTCTTGAAGAAGGAATGGAACTTTCTGAGAGAAAGGAAATGCAGGCTGTTGTCACAAGCCATCCTTCCAAACAATGGAACATCACCAGATCTATAGTCCCTCAGATAAAACTTATAACCAGGTAAAACAATCCGGTAACACTTAGGTATTGCTATGTAATTAGTTGGTAATAGGGTTTAGCAGTCTCAGTTACTACACAATTGGAACAAGCCTTACGGAAAAAGCACATGCATTTCAAACACGTGATCTCATGTGAAGATGGGGAGGCAGAATTTCAACTTGTAATACTATGAATATGATACTGTATTACATCTAAACTAAGGTGTTAATGTGAAAGGACAGTATGATGCTGTATGCTTGAACTCACACCCTCTTGTTTGCTAGCAACCTGAAGTTCCCGCTGAACCACCAGGTCTGTGTAAATAATGGAGATCGGCAGCGGGAACTTCAGGTTGCTAGCAAACAAGAGGGTGTGAGTTAGAGCAAACGTCACTTCTGCACTTTACCTAAAAAAAATTGTTATTAAAATAAAGTCAATATATACAAAACTTGGTGTTATTTCTATAAAATGTATTACTGCAAAATCTTTTACTGCGACAACAAAAACCTGTGCATTCGTAAAAGTATTCATACGCCTTGACTTTTTCCACATTTTGTTGCATTACAGCCTTATACTAAAATGGATTACATTTTAAAATCCTCATCGATCTACAGAAAATACCCCATAAGGACAAAGTGAAAACAGTTTTTTATAAATGTTTGCTAACAGAAGTACCTTATTTACATACAATTTCAGTCCCTTTTCTATGAGACTTGAATTTGAGCTCAGGTGCATCCTGTTTCCATTAATCATCCTTGAGATGTTTCTACAACTTGAGTGGAGTCCACCTGTGGTAAATTCAATTGATTGGACATGATTTGGAAAGGCACACACCTGTCTATATAAGGTCCCACAGGTGACAGTGCATATCAGAGAAAACACCAAGCCCTGAGATCAAAGGAATTGTCCATAGAGCTCTGAGACAGGATTGTGTTAAGGCACAAATCTGGGGAAGGGTACCAAAACAATTCTGCAGCATTGAAGGTCCCCGAGAACACAGTGTCCTCCATCAATCTTAAATGGAAGAAGTTTGGAACCACCAAGACTCTTCCTAGTATAACCGATGTGAAATGGCTAGCTAGTTAGCGGGGTGCGCGCTAATAGCGTTTCAATCGGTGACGTCACTCGCTCTGAGACCTTGAAGTAGTTGTTCCCCTTGCTCTGCAAGGGCCGTGGTTTTTGTGGAGTGATCGGTAACGATGCTTCGAGGGTGGCTGTTGCCGATGTGTGCAGAGGGTCCCTAGTTCGAGCCCAGGTAGGGGCAAGGAGAGGGATGGAAGCTAAACTGTTACACTAGAACTGGCCACCTGGCCAAACTGAGCAATCAGGGGAGAAGGTCCTTGGAGATGGGAGAACCTTCCAGAAGGACAACAATCTCTGCTGCACTCCACCAATCAGGCCTTTATGGTAGAGTGGCCAGACAGAAACCACTCCTCAGTAAAAGGCATATGACAGCTCACTTGGGGACCTTTAATGCTGCAAAACAAATGTTGGTACCCTTCTGCAGATCTGTCCCTCGACACAATCCTGTCTCAGAGTTCTACGGACATTTCCTCCAACCTCATGGCTTGGTTTTTGTGGGACCTTATATAGACAGGTGTGTGCCTTTCCAAGTTATTTCCAATCAATTAATTTACCACAGATGTACTCCAATTAAGTTGTAGAAACATCTCAAGGATGATCAATGGAAACAGGCTGCACCTGAGCTCAATTTCGAGTCTCATAGCAAAGGGTGGGATACTTATGTAAATAAGGTATTTTTGTTTTTTAATTTTAATACATTTGACACATTAAATAAACTTTTTTTTTCGCTTTGTCATTATGGGGTATTGTGTGTAGATTGATGTGGATTTTTATTTATTTAATCAATTTTAGAATAAGGCTGTAACGTAACAAAATGTGGAAAAAGTCAAGGGGTCTAAATACTTTCTGAATGTACTGTATACTTCCATTCATCTTTTCAACTGATACCGGGGTAACTTCAGACGAGTCTTGTGAATCCTATGGGCATCCTAAAGCAAAACAATGTTTGTGAGAGTTTCACCTTTGCACCGAGGTGTCAGTGTATAACCCAAATGGTTCGCACACTACAGACAGAAGTTGGAAGATCGGCTGTACCAACTTCAGACGAGTCTCCTGCCACTTGTGGAGGTCATGGAGCAAAATGGAGAACACCATCGTGTTTGTGAGAGTCTTGTCTTACCATGGAGGGGTCATAATAGTTTGCCAAACCGTTCTGAACCCTACAGACGATTTTGTGAAAATACCAATTTTCAGGATGTCTCATGGTCTGACAAAGACAGCCCTAGCTCTGTCACCTTTCACCACAGATGCAGAAGTGCGACATAGGCGGATGCAGATGATTAAGACGCATCTAATGCAAAACATCAGATATCTCTAGCTTAAACTGAAGGATTTTTATGGGGATAAAAAAAATGCTAATTAGATTTCCACGGGGCGCAGAGATCGACTATAGGGGGTTAACAACTGTATGAATTCCTAAATTAAATTAGCTTCTGATTCATAGTTCACTCTAGTAGAGAGAGAGGGAGGTCAGAGCCTTTGGCTCGCTGTTGGTCCAGTGTGATTACTGAGAGTGTACATGCAATTAACAGAAAGGGACAAATGCGGGGCTTGGACACTAGGGGAAGGCAGGGTTGGGGGATCAGAGGCTGTGTAGCCAATCAGAGGTCATTATTGTGACACCTCTGTGAAGACCAGGAGTGGCCAGGACCCAACCAGCTGATGATGATGGCCACTGGGCCCGTTTTAATTAATTTGCTAATTAACGGCCCGGGTGGAGCAAATCTGGGCTGGTTCTCTCTGTTTCTGATGAATCTGTACAGCAAGACTTACTGTCTACTCTTTTACTGTCAGTTATGAACCCTCCAGGTGATATTACCTTCATGAAAATGACAAAAATTATGCACTGTACCTTTCTAAACTGCTTCTGTTATGTTGTTTGTGCTCATCAAACAAATAGTTCACAGTGTACATTGTAGGAGTACTTCTGCATTTAAATTGAAGATTCTGGGCATGTGTTCCTTCACTTTTATTGCAGTCCTTCTGGCACCAGAGACATGTTAATGGAATCAATTGGCAGCTTGCATCTGGAGGCAGGAGAGAGTGACTTGTTTCACTTGATGTCAGATTTAGAGGAGAGGAGAGAATTAAAAGGTTGCTATTTTTTCAATTGGCAGGAGCAGAATACAATTTTCTTTCAACCACTGGAGTTGGATATTGTAGGTGGAGTGGAGTGCATGTATAGGGATAATTGGAGTTCAACAGGGGCTATGGTCAAACAAGACTGTAATGTATACATTTGTCAATGGTTAGAAACAAATAACTTCAATTTGCATGTGTCCATCCTCAGTCTTTGGCTGAAATGAGATCATAAAATCTTTGGAAGTTCTCTAATAGCTGTAGCCTACTACTCTGTCATTTCCTTGTGTAACGAGAGAGAAAAAAAGCTAAGCCGAGCACTGGTGCTTCACTATTCTAGACGCCTGCAGCCCTGCGATCTATCAGCCCAGCTTAGGCTGTTTCCAGTGTTCAGCACCGTGTCAGAGGCAGGAGTGGAAACATGGGGACAAATAACCATGCTGTACACATGGGGACAAATAACTCTGTTGTACATAGACTTTCATTACCAAACAGAGGTACGCTGCTCAGAGCCAGGAAAAGAACAGACAAGGGAAATATCACAGAGCTGAAAAGTTGAAAACAGAAAATCACATCCATAGACAACTAAGCCAAAGAAGAAGCAATGGATACCTGATGCATGTTAAACCACTTTGGCTAGACAACCCAGAAATTCGCAATATTGTCTACTCTGTAGTTTATCATACTATGGGAAACAAAATGGCAAATTAAATAACATCAACAACCCTTGCAGGATGAAAAATAAGCCTTGATTTTAGACCTAGCTGAGATGTCAGACAGAAGGATTAGTCGCCTGTCTGCACACTCAGGCTGTCTGCCTGGGCCATCAAAGTTCACACTTTGATATAAGGACATAATGAAAGGCTTTGCAAGTATCAAAAAATCAAAGATACGTTGATTATGAGTAGCTATTTTGCTGTAAAAACAAGTTAAATTCACAATATGGATATCTCGGCTTGAAAGTACACTACCGGTCAAAAGTTTTAGAACATCTACTCATTCAAGGGTTTTTCTTTATTTTTACTATTTTCTACATTGTAGAATAATAGTCAAGCCATCACAACTATGAAATAACATATGGAATCATATAGTAACCAAAAAAAGTGTTAAACAAATTGAAATATATTTTATATTTGAGATTCTTCAAATAGCCACCCTTTGCCTTGATGACAGATTTGCACACTCTTGGCATTCTCTCAACCAGCTTCACCTGGAATGCTATTCCAATGGTCTTGAAGGAGTTCCACATATGCTGAGCACTTGTTGGCGGCTTTTCCTTCACTCTGCAGTCCGACTCATCCCAAACCATCTCAATTTGGTTGAGGTCTGGGGACTGTGGAGGCCAGGTCATCTGATGCAGCGCTCCATCACCCTCCTTCTTGGTAAAATAGCCCTTACATAGCCTGGAGTTGTGGTGGGTCATTGTCCTGTTGAAAAACAAATGATAGTCCCACTAAGCCCAAACCAGATGGGATGGCGTAACGCTGCAGAATGCTGTGGCAGCCATGCTGGTTAAGTGTCCTTTGAATTTCAATTGAATCACAGACAGCATAACCAGCAAAGCACCCCCACACCATAACACCTCCTCCTGCATCCTTTACGGTGGGAAATACACATGCGGAGATCATCCGTTCACCCACACCTCGTCTCACAAAGACACGGCAATTGTAACCAAAAATCTCCAATTTGGACTCCAGACCAAAGGCAAATTTGCACTGGCATAATGTCCATTGCTTGTGGCCCAAGCAAGTCTCTTCTTCTTATTGGTGTCCTTTAGAAGTGGTTTCTTTGCAGCAATTTGACCATGAAGGCCTGATTCACATTGTATCCTTTGAACAGTTGATGTTGAGATGTGTCTGTTACTTGAACTCTGTGAAGCATTTATTTGGGCTGCAATTTCTGAGGCTGGTAACTCAAATTAATGTATCTTCTGCAGCAGAGGTAACTCTGGGTCTTCCATTCCTGTGGCGGTCCTCATGAGAGCCAGTTTCATCATAGCGCTTGATGGTTTTTGCAACTGCACTTAATAAAGAAACTTTCAAAGTTCTTGAAATTTTCCGTATTGACTGACCTTCATGTCTTAAAGAAATTATGGACTGTCATTTCTCTTTGCTTATTTGAGCTGTTCTTGCCATTATATGGACTTGGTCTTTTACCGAATAGGGCTATCTTCTGTATACCACCGCTACCTTGTCACAACACAACTGATTGGCTCAAACGCATTAAGAAGGAAAGAAATTACACCAATTAATTGGAAGGCTCACCTATTAATTGAAATGCATTCCAGGTGAATACCTCATGAAGCTGGTTGAGAGAATGTCAAGAGTGTGCAAAGCTGTCATCAAGGCAAAGGGTGGCTACTTTGAAGAATCTTAAGTATAAAATATATTTTGATTTGTTTAACACTTTTTGGTTACTACATGATTCTATATGTGTTATTTCATTGTTTTGTTGTCTTCACTATTATTCTAGATTGTAGAAAAAAGTAAAAATAAAGAAAAACCCTTGAATGAGTAGGTGTTCTAAATCTTTGGACCGGTAGTGTATATCATCTGTTTTGTTTTGACATTATTTTAAATCCACTGAGATGACTAGCTCTGTTACGTAGTTGTCAATGGAAAACATGCTAAGAAATCAAGCGGGTTGAAATGTCATACATATTAATCATCCACCTGAAGTGTATTTTCAAAATAATGATTATTAATTAACCTAACAATTAGTTAACAAGTCCATTTCAATATCTCTCCACTTGGAATCTCTCTTGGGATATGCAAATGTACTGTATAATTTAGTGTTGCAGGTCATTGGTAAATCAATCACACTCTTGAAACCAGCGAAAAGGAACTAGATAGACTTAAGATGGATTACACAAAGATGCAATGAAATTCAAATTAGCTAAATAATCAAGCCATTTGATGTTAAATATCAAAAACATATTGCACTGGGTGAATTGCTTTGCAATGAACCCTCCAAGTTAGCTTAGATTTTGCACCTGATGTCATAAATCCTGACCAACATTGAATGTATTGAACAGCAATTTTTAAAGTTTCCAATGCATATTGACTTTTGGGGTTCTTCATTACTGTTTGCATAAAAATCCATTGGTCGTTGCCTTATTAAACATTTGTCAGCAACATTGTTGCTGGGCCCTCACAGAGAAAATGCTGCATCAGAGCATCTTCCCTGGCTGCACTAATGACTGCAGGCACAAAGGCTCTCTCTCCCTCATCGATTGAGAACTGTTCACTAGAATGAATCGCTCTGTATCGAGCAACTGAGAAACGTCTGCCTAAATCTACATCGGTAATGCTATTGAAATCAATTTAGCATGGATCTTCCACTGTCTGGGTATGTATTGCAAATGGCTATAGCTATAAGCTATGTTGGCCTCTGTTTCTGAATTGTCTGGGTGAAAATATTAACAGGGGGATTGGAGGAAAGATATATTTTATATCTCCTATAGGAATAGACATGGGGGGGGTCTAAAGAATTGTTGGATGTTGACACTTGACAGTAGATTGTATCACCAATCATAGAGATTACTTGGCATTTCACTTCTGTTGGACACATGAAAATGCAAAATATGACTTATAGGGTTGAAGTCTATCTTTGCATGCTGGTATTGTAAAGACACATTATAAAGGCTGTGAAAGGGGATTACACCTTTCTCAGTATAGTATAATGCTGGTCTGCAGCTACACAGATTGGAGCTAGCTTTAATAGGATGCAGAACAGTGACAAATGGCTTCTTTTACCCTAGATCTAGGCTCATCCCTCTGACTGTACCTCTGCCCTTGACATTTAGCGTCTGAAAACGGCGTTGACTATACCTTGATTTATAATGGCAGAATTTTAAGCCCTTATGTTTTACCCTTTTCTGTTCTTCATTACACTTAGTTTATTTGAAAAAAAAAACATAAGCACCTTCTTGAAAAAAGGTATATTTCTTGAATGTTCTCAAAGCACCAGATCAGCAGTGAAGCCCAGGAGGATAAAGAAAACAAATATAAAGAAACAAACTACATCCTGTAGCATCTCACATAGAGAGCGTGGGGTATGTAAACCTAATCAACATTGTTTCCCCTGCACAATTATATGAAAACTTTTAGTTAGTTTGAAAATCTCTTAGACCATGTTAGGTCACATCTAAGGCTGTGGATTATTTTGTGAAACACATCAACCAGGAAAATAAATGTGGCTGTTATACCTTCCTTAGTTCCAGTCTTTTCTCAGTCCCAACTCTCACACAGACCTACAGGAATTAATGACTCATACCTCTGTAATTCAATATAACTGTTCAGTGTCCTGGGTCTAACCCCTTTACACTCTCCACAATACTCAATGTGAGGTGCTGTTACTACATGACCTATGACCTTAGCATGGCCCTAACATGTTACAGGCCTGCTAACAAATCTCTCTGCTAACAAATCTAATTAGCCTGTTACAAGTATTCTGGGAATAACTTTTTTGCCTCATTCAAATTCCATCGTTTTTAAAAGGGATTTGTACTGCGGAAAGGGAAACATGGTAATTAATTTGTAATTGAGGTATGAAGTCGAAATAATAAATTGAATGAATGAATTATCCAGTTTTCAAAATAACAACTTAAGGGAAATAAATCATAATATTTTATTTCCAAAACCTCCTGAATCAGCTATTTATTTCTTGATTGGGCACCAGTTCTGTTCTTTGTAAAACTTCATGAATAACATTTCATTTTCCATTTTTGTAAATATTTTAGGAATGCATATGGAGTCAAGCAACATCTTGCTCACTCATTTTCATTCCATTATAAATATCACAGAAAATAACAAAATTAGATTATAGGTTACAACTGTACAATACACTGAGTATTTCTCCCCTGGATGTGAGTATACTACAGTGTCTGCAAATAGTTCTGGACCCTAAAATGGTAAATAACATGTATCATAAGTCCATTAATATAATAATATGATTAAGTAAACCTGTGAGTAAGAGAAAGATACTGAAGTGGAAGAGTACCAAACACCTGCTCTGCCAGTGTTGTCTTCATGTTTGCCATGCTACATGTACATTTTTAAGAATGCATATATGTATGTCTCAGAAAAGTAATGCATCAAACCACACATTGTAGCATGTAAACCTACATACATATAACTGTATCCAAAATCAATTTCAAATTCAAATCAAATGTCACGTTCGTCATAAGGATGGGACCAAAACACACCGGGAATGTGTATACTCATCTTCTTTATTACGAAAAAAAACTAAATAAACACTTAATACAAAACAACGATGAAAAAACAGTCCTGTGAGGCACACAGCTACACACGGAGCAACTACCCACAAATCCCAATGAAAAACACCCCTAATAAATAGGACCTTCAATTAGAGGCAACGAGGAACAGCTGCCTCCAATTGAAGGTCAACCCAATAAACTTAACATAGAAATAGAAAAAATAGAAAGAACATAGAAATATACTAACATAGAACATTACAAAAAAAAATAAACACATAAAACAAACACCGCCTGCCAAATTACAATAACAAACAACCCCTTTTACTGGTCAGGACGTGACATCAAATGTATTCATCACATACACAGTTTGCAGCAGGTATAAAAGGTGCAGTGAAATTATTATGTTCTAGCTATCTCAACAATGCAGCACATTAATCAATAATCACTAATAACAATGAAAAGATTAAAGTAAAAAATAACACAAGTAAAAGTAATTGAAGAGGCAGTATGCAAAGTAATAATGGCCTGTATTTACACTGTATAAAGTGGGTAGTGGAATCAATACTATATATTACAACAGCAGTGTTGACTGTGTGTGCTTGTGTGTGTGTTTGTGTCTAAGTTTGTTTAGAAGGTTTGGATGTGTGGGTAGTCAGAGCAAATCATTTCTAAGGTGCATATAGCAATGACAATAGGGTGTACTCCTCCCCATGTTTCCTGTAGTCCACGATCACCTCCTTGGTTGTACTTCCCTTGAGGAAGACTGTCTCGTCGTCATCGACAATCAGGCCCACCACCGTCGTGTTGTTGGCAAACTTAATGATGGTCTTGGAGACGTGTGGCCACGCACACTCAAACACACACTCACACTATGTTCTGGGTCACTCATTTGAGTTGTTGGGTTATTGATACTGGGTTATTGAGCTATGCCCCTCTGGGTGAGATCATAAGACTGGAGGCGTGGCTTAGTAGGGGCGTGGCTTTCAGCTGATTGTTTTTACGGCCACCAGTGAGAGAGAATTTAATTACGGTATATCTGTTCTGTTGTATTGTTATCTGTAGGTTGAGCACTTATAATTTTGTACAGTTTGTGAGACTTACCCAAGAACATGAGTTCATTAAGTGACTATTTATCTTCCAATGTTGGAGAGTTACTGCTTTGTAATAATATTTAAATAATAAAGTTAAGTAAGCATACACATACAACGCATGAAGCAACAGTACACCCAATTAATTGTGTAAAATGAGCAGTGAAATACAACTCATACCTATCCTCTGGCTTTGGAACAGAAGTCCATACTAAGTTATATTGGGCTGCATCTACCCCCTTCTCCAACATTGGGATATGCATAAGGACTTGAGGAATATACAGTTAAGGTCGGAAGTTTACATCCACCTTAGCCAAATACATTTAAACTCAGTTTTCACAATTCCTGACATTTAATCCTAGTAGAAATAATCTGTTTTCGGTCAGTTAGGATCACCACTTTATTTTAAGAATGTGAAATGTCAGAATAATAGTAGAGAGAATGATTTATTTCAGCTTTCATTTCTTTCATCACATTCCTGGTGGGTCAGAAGTTTACAAACACTCAATTAGTATTTGGTAGCATTGCCTTTAAATTGTTTAACTTGGGTCAAACGCTTCGGGTAGCCTTCCACAAGATTCCCGCAATAAGTTGGGTGAATTTTGGACCATTCCTCCTGACATAGCTGGTGTAACTGAGTCAGGTTTGTAGGCCTCCTTGCTCACACACGCTTTTTCTATTTTTTTTCTATTCTGCCCACAAGATTGAGGTCAGGGTTTTGTGATGGCCACTCCAATACCTTGACTTTGGTGTCCTTTTAAGCCATTTTGCCACAACTTTGGAAGTATGCTTGGGGTCATTGTCCATTTGGAAAACCCATTTGCGACCAAGCTTTAACTTCCTGACTGATGTCTTGAGATGTTGCTTCAATATATCCACATAATTTTCCTGCCTCATGATGCCATCTATTTTGTGAAGTTCACCAGCCCCTCCTGCAGCAAAGCACCCCCACAACATGATGCTGCCACCCCTGTGCGTCACGGTTGGGATGGTGTTCCTCGGCTTGCAAGCCTCCCCCTTTTTCATGCAAACATAACGATGGTCATTATGGCCAAACAGTTCTGTTTTTGTTCAGACCAGAGGACATTTCTCCAAAAAGTATGATCTTTGTCCCCATGTGCAGTTGCAAACCGTAGTCTGGCTTTTTTTTATGGTGGTTTTGGAGCAGTGGCTTCTTCCTTGCTGAGTGGCCTTTCAGGTTATGTTGATATACAGTGGGGGGAAAAAGTATTTAGTCAGCCACCAATTGTGCAAGTTCTCCCACTTAAAAAGATGAGAGAGGCCTGTAATTTTCATCATAGGTACACTTCAACGATGACAGACAAAATGAGAAAAAAAATCCAGAAAATCACATTGTAGGATTTTTAATGAATTTATTTGCAAATGATGGTGGAAAATAAGTATTTGGTCAATAACAAAAGTGTATCTCAATACTTTGTTATATACCCTTTGTTGGCAATGACACAGGTCAAACGTTTTCTGTAAGTCTTCACAAGGTTTTCACACACTGTTGCTGGTATTTTGGCCCATTCCGCCATGCAGATCTCCTCTAGAGCAGTGATGTTTTGGGGCTGTCGCTGGGCAACACTGACTTTCAACTCCCTCCAAAGATTTTCTATGGGTTGAGATCTGGAGACTGGCTAGGCCACTCCAGGACCTTGAAATGTTTCTTACGAAGCCACTCCTTTGTTGCCCGGGCGGTGTGTTTGGGATCATTGTCATGCTGAAAGACCCAGCCATGTTTCATCTTCAATGCCCTTGCTGATGGAAGGAGGTTTTCACTCAAAATCTCACGATACATGGCCCCATTCATTCTTTCCTTTACACGGATCAGTCGTCCTGGTCCCTTTGCAGAAAAACAGCCACAAAGCATGATGTTTCCACCCCCATGCTTCACAGTAGGTATGGTGTTCTTTGGATGCAACTCAGCATTCTTTGTCCTCCAAACACGACGAGTTGAGTTTTTACCAAAAAGTTATATTTTGGTTTCATCTGACCATATGACATTCTCCCAATCCTCTTCTGGATCATCCAAATGCTCTCTAGCAAACTTCAGACGGGCCTGGACATGTACTGGCTTAAGCAGGGGGACACGTCTGGCGCTGCAGGATTTGAGTCCCTGGCGGCGTAGTGTGTTACTGATGGTAGGCTTTGTTACTTTGGTCCCAGCTCTCTGCAGGTCATTCACTAGGTCCCCCCGTGTGGTTCTGGGATTTTTGCTCACCGTTCTTGTGATCATTTTGACCCCACGGGGTGAGATCTTGCGTGGAGCCCCAGATCGAGGGAGATTATCAGTGGTCTTGTATGTCTTCCATTTCCTAATAATTGCTCCCACAGTTGATTTCTTCAAACCAAGTTGCTTACCTATTGCAGATTCAGTCTTCCCAGCCTGGTGCAGGTCTACAATTTTGTTTCTGGTGTCCTTTGACAGCTCTTTGGTCTTGGCCATAGTGGAGTTTGTAGTGTGACTGTTTGAGGTTGTGAACAGGTGTCTTTTATACTGATAACAAGTTCAAACAGGTGCCATTAATACAGGTAACGAGCGGAGGACAGAGGAGCCTCTTAAAGAAGAAGTTACAGGTCTGTGAGAGCCAGAAATCTTGCTTGTTTGTAGGTGACCAAATACTTATTTTCCACCATAATTTGCAAATAAATTCATAAAAAATCCTACAATGTGATTTTCTGGAATTTTTTTTCTCATTTTGTCTGTCATAGCTGATGTGTACCTACGATGAAAATTACAGGCCTCTCATCTTTTTAAGTGGGAGAACTTGCACAATTGGTGGCTGACTAAATACTTTTTTCCCCACTGTAGGACTCATTTTACTGTGGATATAGATATTTTTGTACCTGTTTCCTCCAGCATCTTCACAAGGTCCTTTGCTGTTGTTTTGAGATTGCTTTGCACTTTTCACAACAAAGTACATTCATCTCTAGGAGACAGAACGTATCTCCTTCCTGAGTGGTACGACAGCTGTGTGGTCTCATGGTGTTTATACCTGCGTACTGTTGTTTGTACAGATGAACGCGGTACCTTCAGGCATTTGGAAATTGCTCTCAAGGATGAACCAAACTTGTGGAGGTGTACAATTCTTTTTCTGGGGTCTTGGCTGATTTCTTTTTATTTTACCATGATGTCAAGCAAAGAGGCACTGAGTTTGAAGGAAGGCCGTGAAATACATCTACAGGTACACCCCTAATTGACTCAAATGATGTCAATTAGTCTATCAGAAGCTTCTAAAGCCATGACATCATTTCTGGAATTTTCCAAGCTGTTTAAAGGCACAGTCAACTTAGTGTATGTAAACCTCTGACCCATAGGAATTGTGATACAGTGAATTATAAGTGAAATAATCTGTCTGTAAACAATTGTTGGAAAAATTACTTGTGTCATGCACAAAGTAGATGTCCTAATCAACTTGCCAAAACTATAGTTTGTTAACAAGAAATGTGTGGAGTAGTTGAAAAACTAGTTTTAATGACTCCAACCTAAGTGTATGTGAACTTCTGACTTCAACTGTACTCTTGTTTAACGGTAAAATTATTAGTTTTTTCGAAAATGTTGAAATGTTCAATCAACTTAACTAAAATTCTAAATAACAAAAGACCTGAAACAGTAAATAAGCCTAATTAAAGTTACAAAAGTGCAGTTTCTTAACCCTAGCAAGTGATGACAATAAAACAGAACAGATTAACCGGAATGACGTTTAGTATCCTGGGTGGCCAACAATAACTATCTGAAAGCCACACCCCTACAAAGACACTCCTCCAGTCTTCAAAGAAAACATCACACCTAAGTGACCCAATAGGCTGGGTGACAATAACCCAACGTGTGTTTTGTCCAGTATTTGCCAAGCAAATGTTTTAAGAATGCAATCATGGGTGTACAGGGCGTACAGGAGGGGGCTGAGCATGCACCTCTGGGAGGCCCCTGTGTGAGAAGTGCGTAATTGCAGATCGCAATTGGGGGCGTTTTCTGATATAGTTTTTTTTTATATCAAGTTACACCCATTGATGCTCACCATTGTTCCGTGGCTGTTTCTTTCGCGTCGGGAACAGCAGTTGTCAACTCTAGCATTGTAGCTAAGCTTAACCTTAACCCTTTTCCTAAACTTAATCTCAGTCTCCTAACCTGCCACCCTAATTCACCAAACCTGCCACTTTAGTTATCCTTTCTAACCTGCTATGTAAACAAATCGTCTGTGTCGAGAAACCATCAGTCTCATAACACCTGAACTGACGAATGGCAGGTATCAATGGGAGGGTCCTGATATCAGGGAACACCTACGTCCAGAAACACCCCGCATTGCAGTCTGCAATTACAACATATTCCTCCATGCGGTGGCCCATGTAGTAACCATCATCCTTTTCTTTCCAAGATATCCGAAAACTACTACCTCCTATCTCTGCCTTTTAGCCTCCTTACCCATTTCTCTCTCTCTGTCTCACTCTCGCTATCTCTCTCTCCCCCTCTCTCTCAGGTATTACCGTGGGCTTCTCTCTCTCCAGACAGAATGATCAGTGGTGGAACATCAGTGCCAGTCTGTTAGGGATGTCTGTCAGACTTTCCTCCTCAGCCAGTTCCCTGTTATCTGCTGTGAACACATGTCCACCAGCACTATTACACACTGACTGCTAATGGAGGAGAGGACCTTCCTCTCTCTACTACTGACAGATGCACGCACACACACAATCACGTACATATACACACCACAAATACACCGTATCAGCAGATGCCTTTCATGAGCATGATTTTACATCTGTGAGTAATAAACCAGTGATCTTGTTATTACATGTGTGGTTGATGCAAAGGGAGTTAGCAGGCTCTGATATGAGAGGTATAGAGGGATCCTACTGTACTTACAGCCTTCTAAATCACAGTTCTCTCTCTCTCTCTCGAACACAGATTTCTTATTCCCTGCTACACAGCTCCTCAGGGCCCCAGTGAGAAGCCTAGTGCCATGGAGGGTTCTGCTGTATAAAGTGTGCTGACATCAGCTGGTGCAACTGATCTGACAACAACACTTGTGATCAGACAGGATTATCACTTTCTTCAATTTTTTTATCCCTGCTGGTTCTCATCCCCTCCTCTCTCTTGCTTTTTCACTTTCCCTCTTGCTTTTTTCCACTCTCCTTCCATTCCTTTTTCCGTCTTGTTTCCCTTTGTTCTGAAACTCTTGGCCATAACTTTGATATATTTTTTGCTCATTCATTTCACTTTGTTATTACTTGTTTTTCGCACATCAACATTTCATAACACTCCAGCCCTCTGAAGTATTATCTCCCAGTGACTATTTTCTCTCAGGCCGTGCAGTATTTATATAAGAGGCAGGTAGTGCAGTAGTCCATCTTCAGGTTCACATTGAGGTTTTCCTTTATTTTTTACTTCAAGATACCTTTGAGAAATGAAAGGGGAACATTTTGTAATGTCAATGGTTGTGGGCAATAAGGCACTGTAGGTGACAGATTCTAGAAACTCCTACTATTTCTTCTTTCATCCTCTGTCTCACAAGGCTTTTGGAACTTGTGCATGAAAGCATGGAGATGCGACATGAAAGCATGGAGATGCCCCTGACATGAAAGGGTAGGTGAAGATATGTATCACATATTAATGTTGCCAGGCAGGCCACCATATCGGAGACCTCTGTCAGCGGAATTCTTATTGGCAGTTTAGACACCAAAAAATAAATAATCAACTGAAGCCCATCCTTAGTGAGCATGAACTGATGTTTACTGACGTTGGACCCTAATGCCTGTCAAATTTGATGCAAATGTTGTGTCATCTTTGCTATCTCTGACATCAGTGTTTCAATTAAAACGGCATTTCAATACACAGTTTACCAGTGTTACATTTATTTTATTAACACTGAGAGTGTTAAATCAAGACTGAAAGTGTTTTTTTTTTAGGTCGAAAGCTATGGGTCCTATGAAATTACAGCTCCCAGATTGCAATTTCTATGGCTTCCACTAGATGTCAACAGTCTTTCTTCATTGTTTCAGGCTTGTTTATTCCAAAATGAGGAAGAATTTTGAGTTTTGGTACAAATATTCCCTGTGGAAAATCAGTCTGTCGGTGCGCGATGAAGACAAGCCTGCAAATTTTAGTTTTCTATTGAACATACTTCTTTCTGTATGAAATATTATAGTTTATTTACATTTTAGGGTACCTGAGGATTAAATAGAAACGTAGTTTGACTTGTTTGAACAAAGTTTAGCGGTAGCTTTTTGGATTCCTTTGTCTGCATGTTGAACGAGTGGATTACTGAAATCGATGGCGCCAACTAAACTGACTTTTTGGGATATAAAGAAGGATTTTATCTAACAAAACAACCATCCATGTTGTAGCTGTGACCCTTGGGATTGCAAACAGAGGAAGATTTTCAAAAGTAAGTGAATATTTAATCTCTATTTCTGATTTTATGAAGCCTGCGCTGGTTGAAAAATATGTTGATGTGGGGCGCCGTCCTCAAACAATCGCATGGTATGCTTTCGCTGTAAAGCCTATTGTAAATCGGACAATGCAGTTAGATTAAAAATAATGTAAGCTTTTAAACGATATAAGATACTTGTATGTTCATAAATGTTTAATATTATGATTATTTATTTGAATGGTGCGCCCTCCAATTTCACCGGATGTTGTCGACAGGTGTCCCGCTAGCGGGAGGTCTAGCCTGTAAAGCAGCGGTCTCCAATATTTTCTAACATGAGAGCTACTTTTAAAAAATTCACCATGTCGTGAGCTATTCATTTTTTCTATCTTTCAAATAGCCACATTGTTCTATTTTCCCCTCCGCTGCAACTCTTTCCCAGGTCCTTAGTGTAGAAGATAAAGTAGTGCACTGCTTTCTACCAATATACCTGGTCAAATAATGGTTAATAAACAACTCTGAGGGGGGCCCTATAAAATATAACATTTTTTTCTACATAATTCAGTTATAGATTTTCAGTTTTATTTTTCCTGGCTTTAGATGTTTCTGTTTATCACTCTCAAAATTATAATTGTTCATAGAGAAACAATAAAATTGGATGTACTGAGTCCATGTTAATGCTTAAATCACATCAGAAGACAAAGAGTGTAATTCCACTTTAATCGCGCATCTGGCACTTTAATTGGGCATCTAGCCGGTGCGAACACCGGGGCCTCACTGCGGTGATGGTCTGCGCTAGCTTTCTGGCGCAGCACGGCCCGCTGGAGGTGAACATGGGCGGCATTCCATGTCTCCTCCGCGCGCCTGAACCAGTCGTCCACTGCAGGAGCCTCGGTCTGACTCTGATGCCAAGGTGCCAGAACCGGCTGGTACCCCAATACGCACCGGAAGGGGGAGAGGTTAGTGGAGGAGTGACGGGGCGAGATCTGAGCCATCTCGGCCCAGGGCATGAACGCTGGCCACTCCCCCGGCCGATCCTGGCAATACGATCGCAGAAACCTGCCCACTTCCTGGTTCACTCTCTCCACCTGCCCATTACTCTCAGGATGAAACCCCGAGGTAAGGCTGATCAAAACCCCCAGACGTTCCATGAACGCCTTCCAGACCCTCAAAGTGAACTGGGGACCTCGATCAGACACTATATCCTCAGGCACCCCGTAGTGCCGGAAGACGTGCGTAAACAAGGCCTCCGCAGTCTGTAGGGCCGTAGGGAGACCGGGCAGAGGGAGGAGACGGCAGGACTTAGAGAACCGATCCACAACGACCAGGATCGTGGTGTTTCCCTGTGAGGGGGGAGGTCGGTAAGAAAATCCACCGACAGGTGCAACCAAGGCCGCTGTGGAACGGGTAAGGGGTGTAACTTCCCTCTGGGCAGGTGCCTAGGAGCCTTACACTGGCCGCACACCGAGGAGGAGGAAACATAAACCCTCACGTCCTTGGCCAAGGTAGGCCACCAGTACTTCCTAACCGAACAGCGCCCCGTCCGACCAATCCCAGGATGACCAGAGGAGGGTGACGTGTGGGCCCAATAGATCAACCAGTCACAGTCAGCAGACGGAACGTACAGATGCCCAGCGGGACATTGGAAGGGAGCGGGCTCTGCACGTAACGCCTGCTCAATGTCCACGTCCAGCTCCCACACTACCGGCGCCACCAGGCAGTAGGCCGCGAGTTTGGGAGTGGGATCCATGGGCCGCTCCTCTGTGTCATACAGTCGGGACAGTGCGTCTGCCTTCACGTTTTGGGAACCTGGTCTGTAGGAAAGGGAAAAAACAAAATGGGTGAAAAACATGGCCCACCTTGTCTGGCGAGGGTTCAGTTTGCGGTGGTCAGTCCAGATGAGAAAATGGTGTTTAGCCCCCTCAAACCAACGTCGCCACGCCTTCACAGCCTTGACGACAGCCAACAGCTCCCACTCCCTCACGTCATAGTTTCGCTCCGCCGGGCTGAGCTTCTTCGAGAAGAAGGCACAGGGGCGGAGCTTTGGTGGCGTACCCGAGCACTGAGAAAGCACGGCTCCTATCCCAGCCTCGGACGCGTCCACCTCCACTATGAACGCCAAAGAGGGATCCAGATGGGCCAGCACGGGAGCCGAGGTAAACAGAGCACTCAGGTGACCAAAAGCCCTGTCCGCCTCAGCCGACCACTGCAAACGTACCGGGCCCTCACTACCTCAGCAGTGAGGTAATGGGAGCTGCTACCTGACCAAAACCCTGGATAAACCTCCGGTAGTAATGGGCAAACCCTAGGAACCGCTGCACTTCCTTTACCGTGGTGGAAGTCGGCCAATTACGCACGGCTGAAATGCGGTCACTCTCCATCTCCACCCCCGAGGTGGAAATGCGGTACCGTAGGAAGGAGACGGACTGCTGAAAGAACAGGCATTTCTCAGCCTTGACATACAGGTCATGCTCCAACAGTCGACCAAGCACCCTGCGCACCAGGGACACATGCTCGACGTGTGTAGCGGAGTATATCAGAATGTCATCAATATACACTACTACACCCTGCCCGTGCAGGTCCCTGAAAATCTTGTCTACAAAGGCTTGGAAGACTGATGGAGCATTCATCAACCCGTACGGCATGACGAGGTACTCATAATGCCCTGAGGTCGTACTGAACGCCGTCTTCCACTCGTCTCCCTCCCGGATATGCACCAGGTTGTAAGAGCTCTTGAGATCTAGTTTGGTGAAGAAGCACGCTCACCATTATCTTATTTAGGCCTCGGTAGTCAATACATGGACGCAGACCTCCCTCCTTCTTCTTCACAAAAAATAAACTTGAGGAGGCGGGTGAAGTGGAGGACCGAATGTACCCCTGACGCAGGGATTCGGAGACATATGTTTCCATAGCCGCCGTCTCCGCCTGTGAGAGGGGACACACGTGACTCCTGGGAAGTGCAGCATCTACCAGGAGATTTATCGCACAATCACCCCGTCGATGGGGTGGTAATTGAGTCGCCTTCTTTTTGGAGAAGGCGAGAGCCAAATCAGCATATTCAGGGGGAATGCGCACGGTGGAGACCTGGTCTGGACTTTCCACCGTAGTAGCACCAACGGAAACCCCTAAACACCTCCCCAAGCACTCTCGCGACCACCCCATGAGAGCCCTCCGTTGCCAAGAAACAGTGGGGTCATGACAAGCTAACCAGTGTAGGCCTAGCACCACGGGAAACGCAGGAGAGTCAATGAGGAAGAGACTGATTCTCTCCTTGTGACCCCCCTGCGTCACCATACCCAGAGGAGCGGTGGCCTCCCTAATTTTAGAGACCCTAATGGCCAACTGTCTAAGGCGTGAACGGGGAAGGGCACAGCCACAGGAACAATGGGGATCGCTAAACTAAGGGCAAATGATCTGTCTATAAAATTCCCAGCCGCGCCTGTATCGACGAGCGCCTTATGCTGGGAATGCGGGGAAAACTCAGGAAAAGAAACATACAAAAACATGTGTGCAACAGAGGGCCCTGGGTGAGAAGGGTACCGGCTCACCTGGGATGACGCCAGAGTGCCCTGCCTGCTGCCTCGATCCCCAGAGTAACCAACCCGGCACCGACCGGCAGTGTGACCTCTGCGGCCACAGATGGTGCATGAGCCGGAACCTCCTCCAGTCTCCCTACGCACAGCACCTACCAGCTCCATGGGCAATGGAGCGGCGGTGCTGGGGGATGGAACCGACAGAACCCGATCTGGACGTCCGCGGGTGGCCAGCAGGTTATCCAGCCGAATGGACAAGTCCACCAGCTGGTCGAAGGTGAGGGTGATGTCCCTGCAGGCCACCTCCCGATGGACGTCCTCGCGCAAACTGCAGCGATAGTGGTCGATCAGGGCCCTATCGTTCCATCCCGCGCTGGCAGCCAGGGTCCGAAAATCCATGGCAAACTCCTTGGCGCTCCTCGTCCCCTGCCTCAGATGGAAGAGACGTTATACCTGCCGCTCTACCCTCGGGTGGATGGTCGAAGACTGCCCGGAAGCGGTGCGTGAAATACTCAAAATGGTCCAGCGCTGCATCACCATCTACCCACACGGCGTTGGCCCACTCCAAGGCTTTCCCAGAGAGGCACGAGACGAGGGCGGACACCTTCTCACGACCTGAAGGAGCCGGGTGGATGGTTGCCAGGTAGAGGTCGAGCTGCAAAAGGAAAACCTGGCAGCGTGCATCTGTCTCGTCATACTTCCCGGGGAAGGGCGAGACGAATCCCACTGGGACCGGGTGAAGGGGGGCTAGTAGTGGAGACCCTGGTTGTGCTGGTGGAGGCGCTGGAGGAGCTCCCTGTCTCTCCCAGCAGTCCATAGTTTGGACAACGCGGTCCATGGCGGCACCGAGATGTTGGAGCATTGCCGCATGCTCCTGGACGCGCTCCTCCTAAAACAACTTTAGGTATTTTTTAACGTAAATAATCGATAAAATTTAAGACGGGATAAACAGCGTTCAATACCGGAGGAAAACAATGTGGAGCAGGCTATCTGGTCACTATCAAACAGTACACTTCCCTCGAGCCTCGTTCTGAACAGCCGTACTTCTTCATTACACAAAGGAGAAACATCAACCAATTTCTAAAGACTTTTGACATTCAGTGGAAGCGATAGGAACTGCAAGAAACTGCCTTAGAAATCTAGGTTCCCAAAGAAACCTCATTGAAAAGAGTGACCTCAACATCAACAAAAAATCCTGGTTGGTTTGTCCTCTGGGTTTCGCCTGCCAAATAAGGCAGTTTAATTTGGGCATGCTTTTCATCCGCACGTGAAAATACTGCCCCCTATCCCAAAGAAGTTAACTGTCAGCCTCTCCCTTGGGGTAGTCACTTTGTATAGAGCTGTGTCGCTTTCTCACATTAATTTGGAATGTCTGTCAAAACCTTTGCAATAATCAACCACTTTGTGTGACAGTATCTTCCCAAATTACTTCATCCTTTGCCAGTTCCTTGATGGAGATCTCGTCCATTGAGTAGGATGATACTGTCATTCTGAGCGATGATGGGAACCCTTCAAGAAAACGACAGAGAGCTGAGGATGAAGCTAAACATGTACGTTTCTGAGTGTAATGTAATGAGCCTCCGTTAATAATCATTAATTGCTAACCTCTCTTTCTCTTAACTAATGTTCCGTATATCAGCTTACCCCCTGATAGTTGGGAGATGTAATCCAGTGCATACATTTTTACCTGAAGTGTCCAATAAGCGTGGGTAAGGGTGGTTCTGGATTGTGCTTGGTCATTTTATTTTCATAGTTAACCTGTTAGGGCTAGGGGGCAGTATTTACACGGCCGGATAAAAAACGTACCCGATTTAATCTGGTTACTACTCCTGCCCAGTAACTAGAATATGCATATAATTATTGGCTTTGGATAGAAAACACCCTAAAGTTTCTGAAACTGTTTGAATGGTGTCTGTGAATATAACAGAACTCATATGGCAGGCAAAAACCTGAGAAGATTTCATGCAGGAAGTGGCCTGTCTGACAAGGTGTTGTTCTTGCTTCTGTTTATTGAACATTTAGGATCTTAGCTGTAACGTGACACTTCCTACGGCTCCCATAGGCTCTCAGAGCCCGGGAAAAAGCTGAACGATATCGAGGCAGCCCCAGGCTGAAACACATTATCACCTTTGCCAAGTGGCCGATCAGAGGACAAAGGGCTTAGGCGCGTGCCCGAGTCGACCCCATGCTGTATTTTCTTTTGTCTGTTTACCTAATTGCAGATTCCCGGTCGGAATATTATCGCTTTTTTACGAGAAAAATGGCATAAAAATTTATTTTAAACAGCGGTTGACATGCTTCGAAGTACGGTAATGAAATATTTAGAAATCTTTTGTCACGAAATGCGCCGTGCGCGTGACCCTTATTTACCATTCGGATAGTGTCTTGAACGCACAAACAAAACGCCGCTGTTGGAACATAACTTCTTTGGGCTAGGGGGCAGTATTTTCACATCCGGATAAAAAACGTACCCGATTTAATCTGGTTACGACTCCTGCCCAGTAACTAGCATATATGCATATAATTATTGGCTTTGGATAGAAAACACCCTAAAGTTTCTAAAACTGTTTGAATGGTGTCTGTGAGTATAACATAACTTCTATGGCAGGCAAAAACCTGAGAAGATTTCATGCAGGAAGTGGCCTGTCTGACAAGGTGTTGTTGTTCTTGCTTCTGTTAATTGAAGAGTCAGGATCTTAGCTGTAACGTGACACTTCCTACGGCTCCAATAGGCTCTCAGAGCCCGGAAAAAACCTGAACGATGACGAGGCAGCCTCAGGCTGAAACACATAATCGCCTTTGCCAAGTGGTCTATCAGAGGACAATGGAATTAGGCGCGTGCCCGATTCGACCCAGTGCAGTATTTTCTTTCGGCTGTTTAGCTAATTGCAGATTCCCGGTCGGAATATTATCGCTTTTTTACGAGAATAATGGCATAAAAATTGATTTTAAACAGCGGTTGACATGCTTCGAAGTACGGTAATGAAATATTTAGAAATCTTTTGTCACGAAATGCGCCGTGCGCATGACCCTTATTTACCATTGGGATAGTGTCTAGAACGCACAAACAAAACGTCGCTGATGGAACATAACTATGGATTATTTTGGACCAAACCTACATTTGTTATTGAAGTAGAAGTCCTGGGAGTGCATTCTGACGAAGAACAGGAAAGGTAATCAAACTTTTCTAATAGTAAATGTGATTTTGGTGAAGGCTAAACTTGGTGGGTGTCTAAATAGCTAGCCCTGTGATGCCGGGCTATCTACTCAGAATATTGCAAAATGTGCTTCATCCGAAAAGCTATTTTAAAATCGGACATATCGAGTGCATACAGGAGTAATGTATCTATAATTCTTAAAATAATTGTTATGCTTTTTGTGAACGTTTATCGTGAGTAATTTAGTAAATTGTTAGTAAATTCCCCGGAAGTTTGCGGGTGGTATGCTAGTTCTGAACGTCACATGCTAATGTAAAAAGCTGGTTTTTGATATAAATATGAACTTGATTGAACAAAACATGCATGTATTGTATAACATAATGTCCTAGGTGTGTCATCTGATGAAGATCATCAAAGGTTAGTGCTGCATTTAGCTGTCTTCTGGGTTTTTGTGACATTATATGCTAGCTTGAAAAATGGGTGTCTGATTATTTCTGGCTGGGTACTCTGCTGACATAATCTAATGTTTTGCTTTCGTTGTAAAGCCTTTTTGAAATCGGACAGTGTGGTTAGATTAACCTGTTAGGGTATAGGGGGCAGTATTGAGAATTTTTGAAAAAATATGTGCCCATTTTTAACTGCCTATTACACCAACTCAGAAGCTAGAATATACATATTATTGTTCAGGTTTGGATAGAAAACACCCTAAAGTTTCAAAAACTGTTTGAATGGTGTCTGTGAGTATAACAGAACTCATTTGGCAGGCAAAACCCTGAGACAGATTCTGACAGGAAGTGGATACCTGATGTGTTGAATTGACTTTGAGCCTATGCCATTGAAAAACAAAGGGGGTGAGGAATATTCTGGCACTTCCTATTGCTTCCACAAGATGTCCCCAGCCTTTACAAAGTGTTTTGAGTGTTCTACAGTGAGATCTGACCGAATAAGAGCCATGGAACGTGATGGTCCATTAGACCCCTGGCGTGCGATTTGATGGTGGGTACTCTCATTCCGAAACGTTTTAAAAGAAAACACAATGGTCCGCCTTGAATTTTATTCATGTTCTGGTTAAAAAAGGCCCTAATGATTTATGCGATACAACGTTTGACATGTTTGAACGAACGGAAATATATTTTTTCCGTTCTTGAAGTGAAGTGAAGTCCGGCTGGCTTAGATCATGCGCTACAACACGGAGGTTTTTGGACATAAATGATGAGCTTTTTTGAACAAAACTACATTCGTTATGGACCTGGGACTCTTTGGAAGTGACATCTGATGAAGAGAATCAAAGGTAATGGATTATTTATATAGTATTTTCGATTTTAGATTCCTCCAACATGGCGGTTAGTCTGTATCGCAATGCGTATTTTTCTGGCGCAGTGCTCAGATTATTGCAAAGTGTGATTTCCCAGTAAGGTTAATTTTAAATCTGACAAGTCCATTGCGTTCAAGAGATGTAAATCTATAATTCTTTGAATGACAATATAATATTTTAGCAATGTTTTCTAATATTAATTAATTATTTTGTTGTCATGACTTGACTGCCGGTATTGGAGGGAAACGATTTCCTGAACATCAACGCCATAGTAAAACACTGTTTTTAGATATAAATATGAACTTGATAGAACTAAAAATGCATGCATTGTCTAACATAATGTCCTAGGAGTGTCATCTGATGGAGATTGTAAAAGGTTAGTGCATAATTTTAGCTGATTGTATGGTTTTGGTGACGCCTGTCTTTGAATCGACAATGCATTGCACACCGCTATTGTCAATGTACTCTCCTAACATAACCTAACTTTATGCTTTCCCCGTAAAACCTTTTTGAAATCGGTAAACGTGGTTAGATTAAGAAGATGTTTATCTTTCAAAGGCTGTAAGTTAGTTGTATGTTTGAGAAATTTGAATTTGTACATTTATTTGGTTTCAAATTTGCCGCTCTTGAAATGCACCTGCTGTTGATAGGGTGCGCCACAGGGGGCACGCTAACGTCCCACATAGCCTCAAGAGAGTCTTGTCTTTAAATAGCTGTAAAATAGTCATATGTTTGAGAAATTGAAGTAATAGCATTTCTAAGGTATTTGAATATCGCGCCACAGGATTCAACTGGCTGTTACGTAGGTGGGACGATTTGGTGCCACCTGCCCTAGAGAGTTTAATCCAAAACATACTGAAGAAGAAATGTGGTGGCGATCTTGTCATCAAGGAATTCTCTCGAACCAAAGGGCTGACTGATGGCACCAGACGAAAGATGATTAACTTCTCTAGGGTAGGGGGCAGTATTTCGACGTCCAGATGAAAAGCGTGCCCGTAGTAAACTGCCTGCTTCTCAGGCCCAGAAGGTAGGATATGCATATTATTAGTAGATTTGGATAGAAAACACTCTGAAGTTTCTAAAACTGTTTGATTGATGTCGGTGAGTATAACAGAACTAATATGGCAGGCAAGAACCTGAGACAAAATCCAACCAGGAAGTGTGGAAATATGAGGTTTGTAGTTTTTCAAGTGATTCCCTATCCAATATACAGTGTCAATGGGGTCATTGTGCACTTCCTAAGGCTTCCACTAGATGTCAACACTCTTTAGAACGTTGTTTCATGCTTCTACTGTGAATGGGGAAAGAATAAGAGCCATTGGAATCAGATGACTGAGAAAATGACATGAGCTCAATCGTGCGCATTTACGTGAGAGTTAGCTGTGTTTCTTTTCATTTCTGAAGACAAAGGGATCGTCCGGTTGGAATATTATGGAAGATTTATGGTAAAAACATCCTAAATATTGATTCTATACATCGTTTGACATTTTTCTACGAACTGTAATATAACTTTTTTGACTTTTCGTCTGAACTCACTGCGCGAGCACTGTGGATTTGGATGACTCGACTGAACGCGCAAACAAAATTGAGGTATTTGGACATAAAGATGAACTTTATCAAACAAAACAAACATTTATTCTGGAACTGGGATTCCTGGGAGTGCATTCCGATGAAGATCATCAAAGGTAAGTGAATATTTATAATGTCATTTTTGTCATTTCTGTTGATTCCAAAATGGCGGGTATCTGTATGGCTTGTTTTTATATCTGAGCGCTGTATTCAGATTGCAAAATTTGCTTTCGCCGTAAAGCTTTTTTGAAATCTGACACAGCGGTTGCATTAAGGAGAAGTGTATCTATAATTCTTTGAATAACTGTTGAATATTTTATCAACGTTTATGATGAGTATTTCTGTAAATTGATGTGTTCATTCACCGGAGGTTTTGGAAGGCAAAACATTTCTGAACATTACATGCCAATGTAAAATGGGGTTATTGGATATAAATATGAACTTTATCGAGCAAAACATACATGTATTGTGTAACATGAAGTCCTATGAGTGCCATCTGATGAAGATCATCAAAGGTTAGTGATTCATTTTAGCTGTATATCTGGTTTTTGTGACACCTCTCCTTGCTTGGAAAATGGCTGTGTGGTTTTTCTTGTCTAGGCGCTGTCCTAACATAATCTAATGTTATGCTTTCGCCGTAAAGCCTTTTTGAAATCGGACAATGTGGTTGGATTAACGAGAAGTGTATCTTTAAAATGGGATACAATAGTTGTATGTTTGAGAAATTTGAATTATGAGATTTTTGTTGTTTTGAATTTGCCGCCCTGCTATTTCACTGGCTGTTGAATAGAGTGTCCCGCAGGTGGTGTCCCACATACCCCAGACGCTAGCGTCCCACATACACCAGAGAGGTTAATATTCTCACAGCAGAGATGACTGAGACTCACGGGTAAGCACTAAACCAGGCAGGCAAGAAAGCTATCAGTATCTAGGCTGTATTTCAGATTAATGTTGCAATTTTAGCAACCGGCACCAACAGGGGGCTTCATTGCAAATGGACTAATCAATTTCTCTTGTTGTCAGGACATCACCACCACGCCATGTGAGGGAGACATGCTCAAGGAATTGTCATCTTGTTCCCTTACCTCAAGGACCCCAAAAAAACCAAAGGATATGTGAGTATTAATTGGCCAAAATGTTTTTGCATAGTCCACATTTTGCATGCATTTGGGTTTTGGATTGCTTGTTACACAACTTGCAATTGTTGTCTGATTAGGAGGGTTAATGTATGTGAGCAAAGTGTTGCTGTGACTTTTCCATTGTGTTTAGGTGAGTGAATGTGTTCTCATTTTCTTCAAGGAACATTATTTTGACCCTCAAACTGGAAATCAATACCATCCAGAGGAATTCAGATTAATCTGAGAAACGACCATCTAGCCAATCATTCAGCGGTGGCCCAACAGCTGAGAGAGAAACTTCATCCCGTCCAGAGATTACCCTGGGTGATGAACAGAGCAGGCAGGCCATCTCCCTCATGAAGCATTCTTCTGATGAGGCCACCATCAAGCAGAAGATGAAGATCACATTTGCATACAGACAGAAGATGACTCATGACCCAAGTAAATGCTCCGAGTTGCTGACTGAATTTCCACGGTTCATGGATATGAAGGGCCTGGTAAGCTCTTCAAATTCAACATTTCAAAATAGTTGTACATTGATTTTTTATCTTTAGTTCAAGTAGTAACGTTATGTAGTTACAGTAGACTTGGACAACAGGTGTAAAATACAACTATACATTTGGACCACTTGACATAGCAAACCAGGGCAGAATGTAGTCATCAAGCTGGCAAAGTAATGCATGTTTTAATACTGTTGTCAACCTCTCAAGTGTTTGAGTATATGTGGAATGTTGGCAAATAAGCTCGCTTGCATAAAACAAATGTTTTGTTCTGTCTGTATGTGCCATTTTATCTTTTGCAGACTGAAAATGATTTTGTGACAATTTGGAGAGACCACTTCAGCCAGGTTTTTGGAGTGGTGACCAACTGCATTCAAGCAAAATATAATTGAGCAAAGCAAAGGCCTTGCCTCCACAGATGAACTTCAGGAGTTGATCCAAGCGGCAGAAAGTGCTGGCAAAAGTGTGGTAGTATCTACCAATTCACAGCAATACACAAATCTAAGAGTAAAAGAATGTAATAAAGATATTAGGACGAGCAATGTCGGAGTGGCATTGATTAAAATACAGTAGAATAGAATACAGTATATATACAGTTGAAGTCGGAAGTTTACATACACTTAGCTTGAAGTCATTAAAACTTGTTTTTCAACCACTCCACAAATTTCTTGTTAACAAACTATAGTTTTGGCAAGTCGGTTAGGACATCTACTTTGTGCATGACACAAGTCATTTTTCCAACAATTGTTTACAGACAGACTATTTCACTGTATCAAAATTCTAGTGGGTCAGACGTTTACATACACTAAGTTGACTGTGCCTTTAAACAGCTTGGAAAATTTCAGAAAATTATGTCATGGCTTTAGAAGATTCTGATAGGCTAATTGACATCATTTGAGTCAATTGGAGGTGTACCTGTGGATGTATTTCAAGGCCTTCCTTCAAACTCAGTGCCTCTTTGCTTGACATCATGGGAAAATAAAAATAAATCAGCCAAGACCCCAGAAAAAGAATTGTACACCTCCACAAGTTTGGTTCATCCTTGGGAGCAATTTCCAAATGCCTGAAGGTACCGCGTTCATCTGTACAAACAACAGTACGCAGGTATAAACACCATGGGACCAAGCAGCCATCATAATGCTCAGGAAGGAGATGCCTTCTGTCTCCTAGAGATGGATGTACTTTGGTGCGAAAAGTGCAAATCAATCCCAGAACAACAGCAAAGGACCCTGTGAAGTTGCTGGAGGAAACAGGTATAAAAGTATCTATATCCACAGTAAAACGAGTCCTATATCGACATAACCTGAAAGGCAGCTCAGCAAGGAAGAAGCCACTGCTCCAAAACCACCATAAAAAGGCCAGACTAAGGTTTGCAACTGCACATGGGGACAAAGATTGTACTTTTTGGAGAAATGTCCTCCGGTCTGATGAAACAAAAATAGAACTGTTTCGCCATAATGACCATCGTTATGTTTGGAGGAAAAAGGGGGAGGTTTGCAAGCCGAAGAACACCATCCCAACCGTGAAGCATGGGGGTGGCAGCATTATGTTGTGGGGTGCTTTGCTGCAGGAGGGACTGACACACTTCACAAAATAGATGGCATCATGAGGACGGAAAATTATGTGGATATATTGAAGCAACATCTCAAGACATCAGTCAGGAAGAACCTCTTACGACATCAATCCCGTTAGCGGGATTGAGTTTGACAACAGCCAGTGAAAAATCAGAGCGCCATATTCAAAACCACAAATCTAATAATTTATATTTCTCAAACATAGGACTATTTTACACCATTTTATAGATACACTTCTCCTGAATCGAACCCACTGTCCGATTTCAAAAAGGCTTTACAGCGAAAGCAAAACATTAGATTATGTTAGGAGAGTACATCGACACAAATAACCACACAGCCATTTTCCAAGCAACTAGCATGCATCACAAATACCCAAAACACAGCTAAATGCAGCACTAACCTTTGACGATCTTCATCAGATGACACTCCTAGGACATCATGTTACACAATACATGCATTTTTTTGTTCGATAAAGTTCATATTTATATATAAAAACAGCATTTTACATCGGCGCGTGACGTTCGGAAAATATTTTCCCTCAAATACTGCCGGTGAATCAGCACCACAATTTACAAAAATACTTGTCATAAATGTTGATAAAATATTAAACTGTCATTCAAAAAATTATAGATGAACATCTCCTTTATGCAAACGCTATGAAAGATTTCAAAAAAGCTTCACGAGGAAAGCACTCTGCAATAATCTGAGTACTGATCTCAGAAAAATACACTAGGCTATACAGATAGCCGCGATCTTGGTGTCATCTAAAATCATAAATTGCATTAGAAATATTCCCTTACCTTTGATGATCTTCATCAGAAGGCACTTCCAGAAATCCCAGGTCCACAACAAATGTTGTTTTGTTCGATAAAGTTCATAATTTATGTCCAAATAACTCCTTGTTTTTTGTGCGTTCAGTTCAGCTACTCCAAATGTAGGAAGCGGGTGGACAATGTCACAACGAAAAGTTAAAAAAACTTGTATTTACGTTCGTTCAAACATGTCAAACGTTGTAAAACATCAATCTTTAGGGCCTTTAGAACGTGAAGATTCAGTAATATTTCAACCGGACGGTTCCTGTGTCTTGAAAAACGTTTTGGAACGGAGGATCCACCCCCGTGAATGCGCACCAATGATGTGATGTCATTCCCTGGCTCACCAACTTCCCCACCTTCTCATTCGGTCTCTGTTCATCGTAGACGCCTCAAACAACTTTGTAAAGACTGTTGACATCTAGTGTAAGCCTTAGGAACTGCACAATTATAACTACGTCACTGTTATCAAATGGAAACGACTTGAAGAGAGCCCATGCATCCAGATTTCCACTTCCTGGTAGGATTTCTCTCAGGTTTTTGCTTGCCATATAAGTTATGTTGTACTCACAGACACCATTCAAACGGTTTTAGAAAGGGCTGTGTTTTGCTTAGGCTTACCCTGCCTTGACATTTTGATAACCGTGTAAATCTCTCTAGGACAAGGTGACTTTAGTCAATATTTTTGCCTGTATTTACCCCCCAAAGATGAAATGCTAATTGGCTGCTAATGTGGCAATAATAAAGAACTACAAATGCCCTGATGATCTGGATCAGACTGCCAAATCGAGGCAAAGGTAAGAATCTCTGGATTAATTATCTAATTTCTTTAAATTGACAATTCTGTGAACTGTCTTGTGCAAGTTTTAAAATGACACAATACCTGTTAGCAAAGGTGTCAGTTAGAGATGACGTGCAGGAGCTTGCAGGGATTTGTAGTCTTGCATGATGTCTACTTTGATGCTAATTAGCATGAAAGTAAATAGAGACAAATATAATAATAAAAGTCACCTTGTCCAAAAAATGAATGGTGGAAAAACTATTGGAACAATTTCCCTGTTTGACCACTAGGATTTATGGGTATTATGACACCTCCACTGTGAGGCTCTATACAGGGAGATTTCAGAGGTCTGGATCGGATGCATGTAGAAGCTGTCCAATTACGGAGAATATCCTAAGTCCGTATATGAAATTAAGGACATGCGTATCTGCAGCATGCATACTTCTTATATGAGATATCCGGAAATCTTATTAGTGTAATAAAAAAATCCCCATCAAAGTCTGTTTATTTAAACTAGAGATATTTAATGCTCCCGAGTGGCGCAGATGTCTAAGGCACTGCATCTCAGTGCAAGAGGTGTCACTACAGTCCCTGATTCAAATCCAGGTTGAATCACATCTGGCTGTGATTGGGAGTCCCATAGGGTGGCGCACATTTGGCCCAGCGTTGTCTGGGTTTGGCCGGGGTAGGCCCTCATTGTAAATAAGAATTTGTTCTTAACTGACTTGCCTAGTAAAATAAAATAAAAATTTGCATGGCCTATCCCCATTTGCGGTGGAAGGTGGCAGAGCAACAGCGGTGTTTGTCAGACCAGGAGATATCCTGAAAATCGATCTTCTCCCTCTATGGAAAGATGAGACTCTCAAGAACAAGATGGTGTTCTTCATTTTGCTCTACAACCCCCACAAGTGTCAGGGGACTCGTCTGAAGGTAACCTGGTACCGGACAAAAAATGAATGGAAGTGAATAGGGCATTTGTTTTGTTTCCTGAGCTTTCTTTTATCGGTCAGATATAGGACAGACACTTAGAAACGTACTTCCTTTTGAGTAATTTGTTTACTCTTTTCCCATGTATGAATCTGTTATTCAATGTGTTTCTATGGGCTAATAGCAGTATGGCCAAATTCAATGTTTCATCAAATAAAAATGCAAAAAAATGTATATACCTAAAGGAATCCTAAAATTCTAAATTAAATAGCTAAATGATCTTTGGTATGACCATCTTAAAACAATTCCATATGTTAGCTTAGAAACCCAGCCACAGGCCCTTAGACTCTACGGGGAGTCATTCTTAATCATCTCAGGTATTGGCGGTTTTTCTAAATGTCCTGTTTTACTGCCCTTTGTATTTTTTTTATTTTTTTTAGAGCTATCGTTTCATTTTTTATTCAGTAGAAATAAATAAAAGATAAAAGATGACATGGTGATGGTTAATGAAACAATGGCGAGCAGTTCTGGTACAACTTCATATAATCCTGCATTGTTATTTTTGCTAATAGACTCAAAGCCACATTAGGGAACACAAAGCTTGGCTCGGAAAACGACAACCTCTTACCTTCCCTCCATCCACTCAATATGCAGTGGTACAGTAGATCAGGCAACCGAGCCCAATGGGGATTACTGCAACCTCTAGATGAACTACACACACTAATGGGGTAAATAGGGTAAATAGTATCTGCAGGACCTGCAACTGCATACCCAGTTAGAATGTGCTTAAAATATATGCATGTTGTACTGCAGGACATACTTTAAAACTGGGTCACCATCTAGCTTGGTTTCTCTCTGGTATATTTTTTCTTATTTATAGCTTGAGCAGGCATAATTCACTACTTGACAAAAGTGTATTTCTCTAATTAACTTTCTAAACATCTGAGTGGAGACGTCTTCCCTGATTTAATCCGTGCAGGGTTCATCAGACCCGATTACCCCTAATTGGATTCTAACATGTCAATACCCGTATCATGAAAAAACCCACAGTCAACTAAATGTTCACAACTACTTTTGGCAAAGGGGTAGGGTAATGTTTGGATTGCACTGTTACATCTACAGGCCAACTGCCTGGAAATGCCCCATGACTAAATCGACCTGGGCCCCTATTAGTTTTAGCCGGGTCTTACCCAAGACATGTGAGCTGAAGCCCAGGCCCGGTCTGATATCACAGAAATGTGATGAACTCAAACCCCACAAAAATAGTTCAGACTTCTAGATTTAAACTGGTGTTGAGAACAATGTGGCATTTTAAACTAACACCAGTTTATCACACAGAATACACACTCAGCACTCGCTCCTACCCTCCTCGTTGTTCTTCTTTGAAATTCTTATTTTTATTGTTATAATTAGTATTACAATTATTATTATCATAAATATAATAGCCTACTTAGTATTATTATTATCATTACTAGATTTCACCTCATGACCATAGTAAGATGTTATTTTCTATGGTAGAGTAGGTCAGGGCGTGACAGGGGGTGTTTTGTGTGTTTCTATGTTTTCTATTTCTATGTTTAGTTCTCGTTTTTTATATCTATGTTGTTTTTTGGGGGGATGAACTCCAATTAGAGGCAGCTGGTCCTTGTTGTCTCTAATTGGAGATCATATTTAAGTAGGGTTTTTTCCACCGGTGTTTGTGGGTAGTTGTATTCTGTTTAGTCTATGTACCTGACAGAACTGTGCGCTTTCATTTTTTCTGTTTGTTATTTTGTCTTTAGTGTTTTTGAGTTCAAATAAATATCATCATGAACAATCAACACGCTGCGCTTTGGTCCTCTCTACGACAGCCGTTACAGAACTACCCACCACAAAAGGACCAAGCAGCGTGGACAGGAATGGACCTGGGAAGAACTTCTGCACGGCAAGGGATCCTGGACGTGGGAGGAGATCCAAGCTGGATGGGATCGCCTCCCATGGGAACAGGTGGAGGCAGCGAGAGCAGAGCGGCGACGAGAAGAGGAACTAGCTCGGCAACAAGGCAAGCACAAGAGGCAGCCCCAACCAAAACGTTTTTTTTGGGGGGGGGCACACGGGGAGATTGGCAGAGTCAGGGTGGAGACCTGAGCCAACTCCCCGTGCTTACCGTGGGGGGCGAGTGATCGAGCAAGCCCCGTGTTATACGGGGATGCGAACTGTGTCGCCAGTGCGCAGCTACAGCCCGGTGCGCTCGGTGCAAGCTTCCCACAGTTGCCGTGCTAGAGTTGGCATTCAGCCAGGAAGGAGTGTGCCTGCTCAGCGTTCCTGGTCTCCGGTGCGTCTCTTCGGCCCAGGTTATCCTGCGCTAGTTCTACGCACGGTACCCCCAGTTTGCCAGCACAAACCTGTGCGACCTGTTACAACGCCCCGCGCTTGCCGGGCTACGGGGGTTATCCAGCCAAGACGGGTTGTACCAGCCATAAGCTCCAGACCTCCAGTGCGCCTCCACGGCCCAGTATTCCCTGTGCCTGCTCTGCGCACCTGGCCTCCAGTGACATTCCCTAGTCCAGAACTCTCAGCGACGTTTCCCAGTCCGGAGCCTCCAGCGACGTTCCCTAGTCTGGTGAGACCTATTCCAGCTCCACGAAAGAAGCCTCCAGTGATGATCCATGGCACGAAGCCTCCAGTGATGATCCATGACCCGGAGCCTGTAGGGATAATCCATGGCAAGAAGCCTGTAGGAATGATCCATGGCCCGGAGCCTCCAGTGATGATCCATGGCCCGGAGCCTCCAGTGATGATCCATGGCCCGGAGCCTCCAGTGATGATCCATGGCCCGGAGCCTCAAAGTGATGATCCATGGCCCGGAGCCTCCAAAGATGATCCATGGCCCGGAGCCTCCAGTGATGATCCATGGCCCGGAGCCTCCAGTGATGATCCATGGCCCGGAGCCTCCAGTGATGATCCATGGCCCGGAGTCTCCAGTGATGATCCATGGCACGGAGCCTCCAGCGACGATCCATGGCACGGAGCCTCCAGCAACGCTCCCCAGCCCGGAGCCTCCAGCGATGATCTACAGTCCGGTTCCTTCGACGATCCACGGTCCGGTGGTACTAAAGCAGAGGGATCAGCGGTTGGAGCGGGGGTTACGCCCCGACCCGGAGCCGCCTCCTCTGCTGGAGAATAAGGTTATGTGGACTGCACTAGAGCCGCCATAAACAGGTGTTACCCACCCTACCCTACCCTCCTGTTTTTGTTTTTTAGGAGCATTCGGAGTCTGCACCTTTTGGGGGGGGTACTGTCACGTCCTGACCATAGTAAGATGTTATTTTCTATGGTAGAGTAGGTCAGGGCGTGACGGGGTGTTTTGTGTTTTTCTATGTTTAGTTCTAGTTTTCTATGTCTATGTTTTTTTTTGGGATGATCTCCAATTAGAGGCAGCTGGTCCTCGTTGTCTCTAATTGGAGATCATATTTAAGGAGGGTTTTTTTCCACCTGTGTTTGTGGGTAGTTGTATTCTGTTCAGTCTATGTACCTGGCAGAACTGTGCGCTTTCGTTTCTGTTTGTTATTTTGTCTTTAGTGTTTTTGAGTTAAAATAAATATCATCATGAGCAATCAACACGCTGCGCTTTGGTCCCCTCTCTACGACAGCCATTACACTAGACCTATAGGCTATAGTAGCTTTATAAAATCTATTCACAATCGAGCTAAGAGCGCGTCCTGTTAACGTAATTTGTAGGCATATCTCAATCATTCATTCATGTCATCACACTGCACACAAGTCATTCATGCCTTTAAAAATAATAAAGTATTTTATTTTGAAATTGAAATAAGAATTAAACAAATAACTTGATTTTGTGCCAAACATCCATCATAAAAAATTTGCTCAAAAGTCCTGTGTTTTGAATGCATGTTTTGTTCTGAAAATAACTGCATTATGCCCATGCCTGATTAGGAAAACATTTCGATCAGTTATGGGTCTACTTTCGGTAGTTTACTGGCACATTAGCAGTCATAAGTTGTATTTAATTAAGATGTATCACCGTTAACAGATGCCATTGGAATATCGGCCTTTCCTGATTCTGAGATGCGCTGCCTGTCGTGGTCTCATGAATCATCATTCTCCCAAGTGCAATCCAGCCTATTCGTATAGCAATTTGAAACTATTCACTCATCAGACAAATAAGTTTCGTCATGGCCACAAATGTCTCTGGCCCAATATTGGAATTCAGGCACCACTAGTGGCTGCAACTGCTGTTGCTATGAGAGAGCAATAGTAAAAGCTACGCAGGCATGGACAGTCTTTTTTTTTATTAACATAGTGCGGCAAGCAAGAAACTCGCCAGGCCCAAATACATTTTCAGAATTTGAGGCCGGCTTGGTATAAGACCATTGGACCCCGTTGGACCCCGTTTGCATACTGTTCATTCAAACTTTGCAAGAGGGATTACAATGAACATTTTCCCTTTGAAATTATAGAGCAATCACCATAGATAAAGCATCATTTTACACACTGAGCGAAAGCCTAAATCGTGGGTGTCCATTAATTATTCCAAAAGGGTTGCATCTAAACAAGCAATGATTTTAACTTCCATATGGAACACTAAACCATTAATCATTTAATTACAATCAGAAAATTCCTTAGTTGCACAGTTAATTGCCACTCTGAGGGCTTGTGAAGTAGAGGGAACCCCTCTGCATAATGAAGTATAATTTGAAAACTGTAGTCATAGTATTGGGTTGTTGAGTATGCATCAACACAGGGGACGAAAAATATGTTTTAAAAAGTGACAAAGACCTATATTATGTCTCTTCATATGACTCATAGAATGACGCATGACATCATTGACATATTTATATTCCGGACTCTGACATTGCTCTTTCTAATATTTCTATATTCCTTTCTTTTTCTTTTTGGATTTGCGTGTATTGATTTCTATAGTTAGATATTACTGCACTATTGGAGCTAGGAACATAAGCATTTCGCTACACCCGAGATAACATTTGCAAAATATGTGTACGCGACCAATACAATTTGATTCGATTTTACTTTGTAATGGTATCATAAATAGATTAGCAATCTTGTCGAATTCTTTGAAGTAAATCCCAGACAGTTTTTATTTGGAGGGAAATAAAAGAAAGTATCCATTGTATCCGCACAATTTCCTGTAGATACCATGAAGTAACTCTTGAAAAAAGACTGTAAAGAAAAGCAGTAACCATGTTTCCTTACACAGAGGCACAATCTCTGCTACACACACACACTGCTTTTTAAAGACAGAAAATCACTATGCAAATAATCAAAGAGCATAATGAAGATTAACTGCTCGCATTTTTATAATGAATAAAAATTGCCATAAATTCTGTAATTAGTAGAGAATATTTTAGAGTGCACAATGAGCCACTTCTGAGCGCAGGTATATAGTTGAGGATGGGAAAGACATGTATCTGTAAGGACCGACACTGGAGTAGAGAAGAAGATACGGGGAGTCAAACCTTTAATCAGGAACAGACATGAAACAAGACAGGAACAGCGTCAGCACACGGGTATACAAGGACATAAGACAATCAATGCTGAAGCGGGGAACAGAGTGGAGGAGCAGACAGATATAGGGGAGGTAATGACAGAGGTGATAGAGTCCAGGTGAGTCCAATAATCGCTGATGTGCGTGACGGGGGAAGGCAGGTGTGCGTAATGATGGTGGTAAGAGTACGTAATGCTGGGGAGCCTGGCGCCCTCGAGCACCAGGGTGGAAGAGCGGGAGCAGGCGTTACAGTATCTGAAATAACTTTTTTATTAAATGTGTCTTTGACCATGGAATTCTGAGCAGCAAATTATTACCTGGCATAGCTTTTTCTGTGTAACATTCCAAGTGTTGATTAATTTGTTAAGTTTACTCTGTAAGTGTTAAATTAACCCTCTTTGGTGTAAAAGTATCCAAGTGTTGGTGTTAATAACCAGCAATAAAGCAAAACCACACTCATCATTATCATTTACCAGCATTCTATATTGCAGGTAGATTTCTAGAATCTATGTTTTTGCATGTGTACTGAACAAAAATATAAACATGCAACAATTTCAAAGATTTTACTGAGCTGCAGTTCATAGAAGGATATCAGTAAATTGAAATAAATTCATTAGGCCCTAATCTATGGATTTGACATGAGTAGGCAAGGGTGCAGCCATGGGTGGGCCTGGGAGGGCAGAGGCCCAGCCACTGGGGAGCCAGGTCCAGCCAATAAGAATGTTTTTCCATACAAAAGGGCTTTATTATAGACATAAATATTCCTCAGCAGCACCCCGCACTCATCAGATGATCCTGCAGGTGAAGAAACCCGGATGTGGAGGTCCTGGGCTGGCATAGTTAGACGTGGGTTATGCGGCCGGTTGGACGTATTGCCAAATTCTCTGAAACAAAATGAACATTCAATTCTCTGGCAACAGCTCTGTTGCCATTCCTGCAGTCAGCATGCCAATTGCACTCTCCCTCAAACCTTGAGACATCTGTGGCATTGTGTTGTGTGACAAAACTGCACATTTTAGAGTGGCCTTTAAAGGTGCAGCTGTGTAATGAACACGCTATTTAATCAGCTTCTTGATATGCCACACCTGTCAAGTGGATGGATTATCTTGGCAAATTAGAAAGCAGTGTGTTCATTTAACACTGAAAGTGTGGACCCGTATAGACACTGGACCAGTGTTAAAGTCAACACTATCAGTGTTGATTTAACACTGGAGAATTTCCTGTGAGCACAGTATTTTCTTTACACCATTTGCAGGTGACATTTAATTTGTCATGCTATAGTTTGTGACATTGGTGATTGATTATGTTTTAATGACGAAAAATGATCGGTGTTGAATGCTGAATTCTGCCAAAAGATGGATTATCGTTATACTCGCCCAAACAATAGCCTCCCCAATTGTGTCTTTTGTCTTAATCTAAGCACATTGTCCGATTTCAAAAAGGCTTTACAGCGAAAGCAAAACATTAGATTATGTCAGGAGAGTACCCTGCCAAAAATAATCACACAGCCATTTTCAAAGCAAGCATATACTATGTCACAAAACCCAAAACCACAGCTAAATGCAGCACTAACCTTTGATGATCTTCATCAGATGACACACCTAGAACATTATGTTATACAATACATGCATGTTTTGTTCAATCAAGTTCATATTTATATAAAAAAAACAGCTTTTTACATTAGCATGTGATGTTCAGAACTAGCATACCCACCGAAAACTTCCGGTGAATTTACTAAATTACTCATGATAAACGTTGACAAAATACATAAATTATTTTAAGAATTATAGATACAGAACTCCTTTATGCAAACGCTATGTCAGATTTTAAAATAGCTTTTCGGCGAAAGCACATTTTGCAATATTCTGAGTACATAGCTCAGCCATCACAGGCTAGCTAATTTGACACCCACCAAGTTTGGGGCTCACTAAACTCAGAATTACTATTAGAAAAATTGGATTACCTTTGCTGTTCTTCGTCAGTGTAACACTTTGGGCTTCGTGGGTGTGGAGTCAGGCGCAGGAAACAGGAAAATGTTTGGTACAATATGTAATTTAATAAGTACTGAAAACCGAGGAAATATGTCCAAACACAACAGGGCGAAACAATAACCCCGAAGTCCAAAATACATGTACCACAAAACATACAAAGTGACGACACGTAACAAGCCCGCACACAGAACAGGTGGAGAGGTGGGCTTAAATAATAAAACTAATTACTAATGGAAAACAGGTGTAACTGATAAAGACATAACTAACAGAATAACGAAAAAGGGATCGATGGCAGCTAGTAGGCCGGTGAAGACAACCGCCGAGCGCCACCCGAACAGGGAGAGGAACCGCAATCGGCAGTAGTCGTGACAGTCAAAATGCACTCCCAGGACTTCTACTTCAACAACCAATGTTGTTTTGGTTCCAAATAATCCATAGTTATATCCAAATACCTCCGTTTTGTTCGGGCGTTCAGGTCACTATCCGAAGGGTAACGTGCGAGCGCATTTCGTGACAAAAAAATTCTAAATATTCCATTACCGTACTTAGAAGCATGTCGAACGCTGTTTAAAATCAATTTTTATGCTATTTTCTCGTAAAATAGTGATAATATTCCAACCGGGCAACGTTGTATTCATTCAAAGGCCGAAATAAAAAAAATTGAGAAGTCTCGTGAACGCGCATCTCAGTCTCACTGTCCCCAGGCTGACCACTCACAAACAGAGCTGCTGTACTTTGCCCAGAGGCAGCAGACACCCCATTCCACTTTCTGGCGGCTTTAGAGAGCCAATGGAACCCTTAAAAAGTGTCACGTTACAGCACAGATGCTGTATTTTTGATAGAGATGCAACAGAAGGACAACAAATTCTCAGACAGGCCACTTCCTGCTTGGAATTTTCTCAGGTTTTTGTTTTTGCCTGCCATATGAGTTCTGTTATACTCACAGACACCATTTAAACAGTTTTAAAAACTTCAGAGTGTTTTCTATCCAAATCTACTAATAATATGCATATTCTCGTTTCTGGGCAAGAGTAGTAACCAGTTTAAAATTGGGTACGTTTTGTTTATCCGGCCGTGAAAATACTGCCCCCTAGCCCAGACAGGTCAGCGCGCTTTGCCAAGGCAGGATACTCTGAGTGCAGTCCAATCCAGAAATCTGGCTGTGGCTTCTGATAAAATTCAATTTTCACAAAACCGCTTGTTGCAATTTCGATGAGGCTCTCTTGTTCAGATATCAGTAAGTGGACTGGAGGCAGGGCATGAAATGGTTAACGAATCCAGTTGTTTGTGTCATCCATTTCGCGAAAGTACCTGCGTAATTGCGCACCCAACTACCTCAGATGCTTCGATATATCACATTTGACATTGTCCATAAGCTTTAGTTAATTTGCGCACAACAAATCATACAATTACATTTGTTGGAAAGACCTGTGTGTTGTCCTTGTTAATGCAGACAGAGAAGAGCTTCAACTTCTTAATCATAGCCTCAATCTTGTCCCGAACATTGAATATAAACTCAGCAAAAAAAGAAATGTCCTCTCACTGTCAACTGCGTTTATTTTCAGCAAACTTAACATGTGTAAATATTTGTATGAACATAATAAGATTCAACAACTGAGACATAAACTGAACAAGTCCCACAGACATGTGACAAACAGAAATGGAATAATGTGTTCCTGAACAAAGGGGGGGGGGGGGGTCAAAATCAAAAGTAACAGTCAGTATCTGGTGTGGCCCCCAGCTGCATTAAGTACTGCAGTGCAATCTCCTCATGGACTGCACCAGATTTGCTAGTCCTTGCTGTGAGATGTTACCCCTCTCTTTCACCAAGGCACCTGCAAGTTCCTGGACATTTCTGGGGGGAATGGCCCTAGCCCTTACCCTCCGATCCAACAGGTCCCAGACGTGCTCAATTGGATTGAGATCCAGGCTCTTCGCTGGCCATGACAGAACACTGACATTCCTGTCTTGCAGGAAATCATGCACAGAACGAGCAGTATGGCTGGTGGCATTGTCATGCTGAAGGGTCATGTCAGGATGAGCCTGCAGGAAGGGTACCACATGAGGGAGGAGGATGTCTTCCCTGTAACGCACAGCATTGAGATTGCCTGCAATGACAACAAGCTCAGTCCGATGATGCTGTGACACACCGCCCCAGACCATGACAGACCATCCACCTCCAAATCGATCCCGCTCCAGAGTACAGGCCTCGGTGTAACGCTCATTCCTTCGACGATAAACGCGAATCCGACCATCACCCCTGGTGAGACAAAACTGCGACTCGTCAGTGAAGAGCACTGTCTGGTCCAGTGATGGTGGTTTTGTGCCCATAGGTGACGTTGTTGCCAGTGATGTCTGGTGAGGACCTGCATTACAACAGGCCTACAAGCCCTCAGTTCAGCCTCTCTTAGCCTATTGTGGACAGTCTGAGCACTAATGGAGGGATTGTGCGTTCCTGGTGTAACTCGGGCAGTTGTTGTTGCCATCCTGTACCTGTCCCGCAGGTGTGATGTCCAGATGTACCGATCCTGCGCAAGTGTTGTTACACGTGGTCTGCCACTGCGAGGATGATCAGCTGTCAGTCCTGTCTCCCTGTAGCACTGTCTTAGGCATCCCATAGTACGGATATTGCAATTTATTGCCCTGGCCACATCTGCAGTCCTCATGCCTCCTTGCAGTATGCCTAAGGCACGTTCACGCAGACGAGCAGGGACCCTGGGCATCTTTCTTTTGGTGTTTTTCAGAGGCAGTAGAAAGGCCTCTTTAGTGTCCTACATTTTCATAACTGTGACCTTAATTGCTTACCATTTGTAAGCTGTTAGTGTCTTAAAACCTGTTGAGGCCAGGGGGCAGGATCTTATCCCGGTATTGGGATTCATTGTCATGTGACCATGGCGGGGAATTCAAAACTGCAAGAGTAATCATTTCAAATAATCAACTATTTTCCTCCATTTGAAAGATATATCTCCTAAATCTAACCACGCTGTCCGATTTTCAGAGGCTTTACGGAGAATGCATAAAGTTAGGTTATGTGAGGAGAGTACATTGACAATAGCTGCGTGTAATGTTTAGCCAATTCAAAGAAGGGCATCAACAGACAGAAAACTAGCTAGAATTATGCACTTACCTTTGACAATCTGCATCAGATGACACTCATAGGACATTATGTTAGACAATACATGCATTTTTAGTTCCATCAAGTTCATATTTATATCCAAAAACAGCATTTACAGTCGCGGTGAAATTCAGAATTTTTTTCGGCTCGAATGCTCCCAGTGAATCCAGCATTACAAATCACGGAATTACTATTCGAAAACATTGGTAAATTATAATATTGTCATTCAAAGAATAATATATTATCATCTCGTAATTGCTACCGAATGGCCAGATCTCAAAATAACTTTACTGGGAAATCACATTTTGCTATAAACTGGGTACTATGCTAACAACATAAGCTAAGCTATAAGCTAAGCTAAGCTAAACCGTTAGCATTAGCATCATCTAATATCGATAATAACATTCTAAATATCCCCTTACCTTTGATTATCTCCATCAGAAGGCGCTGCCAGCGATCCCAGGTCCAGAACAAATGTGGTTTCTTTTGACAAAGTTCATAATTTATGTCCAAATAGTTAGCGTTCAGTAGGCTCCCACAAAATGAGGTGGGCAGTGTAAAGTCACGCCGAAAAGCTAAAAAAAACCTAGTAAATAATCTATTTATGTTTGTTCAAACATGTCAAACGTTGTTTAGCATTAATCTTTTGGTCCATTTTTAACGTGAAACATCAGTAAACATCAGTAATATTTTCACACAACCTATCAAGTGTCTAGAATAAACGATTATGACAAAGACACTCTTCTCAGATTCATGCGCAGGCGCAAAAAATGAAGTGATGACGTGTCAACTTGTAAGCTTTCTAATTCGGTCTGTATTCATCACAGATGCTTCAAACAACTTTCTAAAGATCGTTGACATCTAGTGGAAGCAGTAGGAGTTGCGAACTGAATCCTTTCTCACTGTGGTATCTTTAAAACAATGACACTAAATAGTACAGTCACAAAATTCTCATTTTTTTAATCTATTTTTCACAGGTTTTTGCCTGCAATATGAGTTTTGTTATACTTACAGACACCATTCAAACTGTTTTAGAAAATTCAGAGTGTTTTCTATCCGAATGTGTTAATAATATGCATATCCTAGCTTCTGAGTTGGTGTAGGAGGCAGTTAAAAATGGGCACATATTTTTTTCAAAATTCTCAATACTGCCCCCGTGGCCCGTAGAGGTTAACTACCTTTCCACGGGTGCATGTTCATTAATTGTTTATGGTTCATTGAACAAGCATGGGAAACAGTGTTTAAACCCTTTACAATGAAGATATGTGAAGTTATTTGGATTTTTACGAATTATCTTTGAAAGACAGGGTCCTGAAAAAGGGACTGTTCTTTTTTTTCCTGAGTTTAGTTGTGGAGAGTCCCTGTAATCCTAGATTCAGATCATTCAGGCGATAAAAAACATCACCCAGATAGGCCAGTCGTGTGAGAAACTCATCATTATACAAGCGGTCAGACAAGTGAAAATTATGGTCAGTAAAGAAAACTTTAAGCTCGTCTCTCAATTAAAAAAAACATGGCAATACTTTGCCCCTTGATAACCAGCGCACTTCTGTATGTTGTAAAAGTGTTACATGGTCGCTGCCCATATCATTGCATAGTGCAGAAAATATACGAGAGTTCAGGGGCCTTGCTTTAACAAAGTTAATCATTTTCACTGTAGTGTGCAAAACTTCTTTCAAGCTGTCAGGCATTCCTTTGGCAGCAACAGCCTCTCGGTGGATGCTGCAGTGTACCCAAGTGGCATTGGAAGCAAATGCTTGCACGTGCGCTACCATTCCACTATGTCTCCTTGTTGTGGCTTTTGTGCCATCAGTACAGATACCAACACATCTTGACCACCAAAGTCCATTTGATGTCACAAAGCTGTCCAGTACATTAAAAGTATCCTCGCCTGTTGTCCTGTTTCCAGTGGTTTGCAGAAGTGGATGTCTTCCTTAATTGACCCCCCATAAACGTAACGGACATATACCAGGAGCTGTGCCAGGCCGCCACGTCTGTTGACTCATCCAGCTGTAACACATAGAATTCACTAGCTTGTATGCGAAGCAGTAATTGTTTCAAAACATCTCCTGCATGTCACTGATGCATCGTGAAACAGTGTTGTTGGATGAAGGCATTGTCTGTATAGTTTTTTGGGCTTTTTCCCCAGCATTGTCCCAACCATATCCGCAGCAGCAGGAAGAGTTAAGTTCTCCACAACAGTATGGGCCTTGCCAGTCCTAGCCACTCGGTAGCTCACCATATAAGACGCTTCTAGCCCCTTCTTATTAATGGTATCTGTTGCTTTTATTCATGTCTTACTACTCGAAAGTTGTCTAAAAAAGTCCCGTGGCTTATTTTTGAAATTGGCATGTTTTGTTTCTAAATGTCTGCGCAAGAGTGAAGGTTTCATCGAGTTGTGAGATAGTACTTTGCACATACAACACACTGTGGCTGAGGAAAGGCACTACTCCCAATATAAGTGAACACCAAATCAATGTATTTCTCATCATATTTGCGCCTCTTCAATGGTCCAACGTCCTTGCTGTTGTTCGGTGCTTTCCCGGGTAAGGGGGCAGTAGTTCTTCAGCTGCATCAGATTCACAACTGTCAGTGTCCATGCTAGCTGGGCTAACAACAAATGTAGAGCTAGCATTGGATGTGCTCATGGAAGCAGAACAACTTTTGTCGTCGACAGGTGCAGGTGTAGTACTGCTGTTAGTAACAGCCGTACTTATTTTTAACCATTTATCAATTTTTGAGCAAACGGAATGAGCAGCAGCTACATTTGGCTTCATACAGATCGTTAGTGGAATTCCCGCGAGAGAGTAACGGTTAATGTGATTGGATGTTAATTATTTGACTAGGCTACCTGTATTTGACATTGTGTTGTTATTTATGAACACTAGATGGTTTAATTGTATTTTTGGCAGTGAAACGAGGCTACTCAGGAGAGAAAAAAAACACACACAAATGTATAGCCCCGTTGGAAAATATAAATGGACTGTTTGAAAATGTGAAGAATAGTTTTTTTTAATTAAATGCGTACGACTGACGCCAGTTTGGGAATACCTGGTGAAGACTGATCAGGGGGAAAAAACAATTTAATCCAATTTACAATAAGGCTGTAACGTAAGAAAATGTGGAAAATGTCAAGGGGTCTGAATACTTTCAGAATGCACCGTATATCCCAAAGAGGATACTTTTATTCAGAGGTCAGTGTGGGCTTGTGAGGGGACAATGAGGAAGGGAAAAACAGCCTGTGTTTGTATCCAGCAGTGCTTAAAGGCGGGATCAGCCTTGTAATGAGTTTGTGATTGCGTTCAGTCTCCCTTTCATTTGATTTGACAGTCGGCTGTGTTTACCTTGGTTCCCTGTCATCCGGATCTGTTTCCACTTGGAAACCCTTCAGGTACATTTGAAAGTTGTTGGTGAGTAACTGACAGCGAAAAATATGTTGAGCCGGAGAGGCAGAGAAGTGAACAGGAGTCATGATTTATTTTATATTGTTTCCTCTCAAAATGAGTGCATTATCGCTGGAATATCCAGTCTCGGGTGCTGAGTTAAAATTCAACAGGTATCCAGAAGAGCTACAAATTAAATGTGTATTGGATTGGAGGAGAGCTAGTGGAACCACCGAATGATTTCTAATACAATACGAAGATAGATAAATGTGGAGAATGCAAAACGGCTGCTGCGCCATTTCTTTTTGAATCCTTATGCCAAGATGAAATCCTCAACTGATTATGGCATTACATGGATGACAAAACAAGATGGGGAAAATCAGGGCCCAGACTGATGCCTATGCCAATGTCCTCTTTCAAAAAATGTCCTCCTTGTCCAGTGCACATTTTCATAGTCGAGATATACCCATGTCAAGCAACACAGGTTCGGTGATTCTAAGCAATCGAGATTGATTGGGCATTTACAGTGTCTTAATCTCGTCATAACAGCAGAAATCTGGTATTGTTTGAACAAAGCTCCCTATATAACCCAAGCCATTGTATTCACCCCTGTTTGTTCCTCCATTTTGTTCCGGAAGGTTGGCAGCCCCACCAAGTAATCCAGGACAGAAGGCCAGTGTGTACATAGATGGCAGTTAGGGTTTATCTGATTATGACCAGGATAGGAGAAGATAGTAATGGTGTGATGGTGTATCATTAGCATCACTGGTATGGATTTACTGTACCAATGTCAGATGGAGGGAAGTCTAGTAATGTCAGATTGTTGGATTACTCTCAACTTTTAATGCATGAAACACACCGAGAATCTCACTAACAATAGACTGCCGATAGGTACTTATCCCAGTGGGAGGCCGTTCCTTCTCTTGCTAGAACAATAGCGGTACCTGCTGCGTGCCAACCCGATAGCGACGAACCTGCCGTTTCTAATTGTAGAATCACAATTATCGTCAGTGGCCAACAACTTGATTTTGAGCCAATCAGAGAGCATGAACCCCACGTGGGAAAGCCAACAGCAGTGACTAGAAAAAGGAAAAAATAATGCATTTTCTCAGTACATCCACAGTTAAATGTCATAAGCCAGTCACACTTCATATGCAATGTAGACTAAGGGATGGTAGCTTGCTAAGTGCACAGATGCAATGCACACAACACTAAATGCTTCCTCCAAGCTAGCTAACCACTGTAGCTAGTATTGACAATATAATTAAATCACAATGGATTAGTTTCCATGAAACAGCTGCCTGTGTTAGCTGCCGAGTTAGTGCAGTGTCCTTAGCTAGCTAGCTATGTTGTGCTAGCTAAACATTTGGCAATGGGCTGGCACTGGCAGTATGTTATTATGGAGAGTAAATTAAATTGTTTCTTTGTCATCTTCCTAGATAGTTATCTAGCTGTGGCCATCTGGTTAGTATCAATAAGGGCACAGCTAGCTAGCTAGCTAACATTGGAATCTAGACCATAAACTAAGCACCACACACAGCCATGCATTGCCAAACAACTCTACTGCTACCATCTGGTTGAGTATTTTAACAAGTCTTGAGTGGCTGTCGACTTCAAGGTTTTGCTGCCTGAACACAAAAACAATGAACAGCCGACACTGTTCAAAGGTGCTAAGTACTATCGGCAGGCAAACGTTTGACAATCCTACCTGTGTGTCTGAGCTACAAGTTTTAAATGTTCATCCTCTGTTCAGTAGTACCAGCAAATAGGTTGCAACTATGACACGAAAGACCCATCACCAGACTATACATATAGTTGCGGTCAAATATATTGACACCCTTGCACTTTACAATGGAGTGCAATAGAGCAGAATGTTCTGTTTTCTCTTTCCAAAACTGGTTGACTGGATATTTTTACACTGTACAGTAGGCACCTGCAACTTACCACAGGTGAGATAAATTACACAGTAATCAATCATCACTTGCCTGCAACCAAATTAAATTCTGAATCACAATTCTGAATTCTGAATAATTTATTCCAGTCTTTTTTTTACTTTGAAGTGAAAAATCTAAATTTCAGGTCAGATTTTTTTTTATTGGTCCTGTGCAGTTGTACATCAAACAAATACATGTGTGAACACCCAAAGTTTTTTCAATTTTAACTTATTTTAGAAGAATTAGTGAATCGTCCAAGGGTGCCAATATATTTGACCGCAACTGTATCTATTGCTGCGTTAGGCCAATGTCCTGTCATCAACCAATCAACACATTTCTTATATTGATTACATGGAATTACAATTTGATGAATATGTTGTTTGGGGTTTATGGTGAAAACATTATAATTAGCTCCATCATCACACTGTTGAGGATCAACACCATTGTTCACACGTCCTACTAGTTCCTTTCACTTCTGCTTTTTGAGGAGAGGAAACATCCTTCAATCAGACATTGATTATACTGTTGTTGTGCACTTGTGTTGTGATTAAGGCTTCATCAGATTACAAGGCAGGATAATTTGTCATGCCCATCTGTCATGTTCAGTAGAGGCATTTGTTTGCGTGTATGTGGGGAAACATACACTAAGTGTACAAATATTAGGAACACCTCTCTCCATGACATAGACTGACCAGGTGAATCCAAGTGAAAGCTATGATCCCTCATTGATGTCACTTGTTAAATCCACTTCAATTAGTGTAGATGAAGGGGAGAAGATAGGTTAAAGAAGGATTTTTAAGCATTGAGACAATTGAGACATGGATTGTGTATGCGTGCCATTCAGAGGGTGAATGGACAAGACAAAAGATTTAAGTGCCTTTGGTAGTAGGTGGTATGGATGGTGTATGGTAGTAGGTGCCAGGCTACTGGGTTTTTCCTGCTCAACAATGTCACGTGTGTTTCAAGAATGGCCCCCCACCCAAAGGACATACAGCCAACTTGACACAACTGTGGGAAGCATTGGAGTCAACATGGGCCAGCATCCCTGTGGAATGCTTTCGACACCTTGTAGTCCATGCCCTGACAAATTGAGGCTGTGCTGAGGGCAAAAGGGGGTGAAACTCAATATTAGGAAGGTGTTCTTAATGTTTTGTACACTCAGTGTATAACTGATTATTTAGCCGGTTGACACTGATAATGTGGATTATAGACGAGAATAGACAAACAGGAAATATTCTGTCTGTTTAGGGAAGGATCTACATACAGATGCAAGAGGCTAAATACCTCAACTTTCTGCTTTGTGTGTTCAACAATTTGGATTTGCTTCATGCACTTGTGATGACCAACTATTGTCAAGTCTGGTAAAACCACTTCAAATACGGTATGTCTCAAAGACAAACAATATGCACAGTAAAGGAATATGCATGCAGCTAGAATGAAAACTCATGCAGAACATTTATTTCCAAATGAGTTTTGAATGCTACGGTGTTTCCACAAAATCATACATATTGTATCTGACCGTTACATTGTAAACACTACATAAATTGTTACTTGGCAGAGAAATGGCATGGACATGTCGGAATCAGAGGTTTTGAGGTTTTGAAGAAAGTTAGTGTAGCATTACAATTTAACCCTAACTCTGCTTATTTTCACAGTGTGAGCATGTGCATGGCTGCATGCTGTTGAAAATCAAAAGCGGTGGATAATTAACAAATTACAGTGGAAGTGCTGAGTAGAAGTGGTGCAGTAGTCCCATAGGGCTGCGGTAAGGGTTATGTGCTAGTATGGGGAGGCAGAGGAATGAAAGGGGGAGGATGAGAGCAGCATTAAGCAGCATTAAGAGATCCGAGTGTGGGACTATGTAGAGAGACTGCAGGTAATAGTGATCACACACATGAGCCTTTGAATCTAAAATGAGGAGGGCTAAACACAGCCTCTGTGTTTATTTTAGCTTTTCCTTTTTCCTCTCTTTCTTCTGGTGATTCTATTCCAATAATAACATTGATTATCTATTGTAGAAGTCCCCATCTTCAAGACTTTAACTAGTGGATACAAAAATGACAGATAATGTATGTTTACTGCCGACACGGAGCCCAGTCGATCCATCACGACTGGTCTGCCGACATAACCGTCCGAGGGGGTCTAAACAGGCTCTTGCGTCACGACGTCCCCCAATGGCCCTTCTGCTAGCCTGCTATCCCCGGCCCGCTAGCTGTCTAAATCGCCATGTCTCCAGTTTGCCTAGCTACTCACTGGACCCTATGATTACTCGGCCACACATGCCTCACCCTAATGTCAATATGTCTTGTCCATTGCTGTTTGGTTAGTGATTATTGTCTTATTTCACTGTAGAGCCTCCAGCCCTGCTCAATATGCCTTAGCTAGCCCTTTTGTTCCACCCCCTACTCATGCGGTGACCTCACCTGTCTTAAATGGTGCCTCAAGAGACAAAACCTCTCTCATCGTCACTCAATGCTTAGGTTTATCTCCACTATATTCACATCCTACCATACCCTTGTCTGTACATTATGCCTTGAATCTATTATTCTGCGCCCAGAAATCTGCTCCTTTTACTCTCTGTTCCGAACGCACTAGACGACCAGTTCTTGTAGCCTTTAGCCGTACCCTTATCCTACCCCTCCTCTGTTTCTCTGGTGATGTAGAGGTTAACCCAGGCCCTGCAGCGCCTAGCTCCACTCCCATTCCCCAGGCGCTCTCATTTGTTGACTTCTGTAACCGTAAAAGCTTTGGTTTCATGCATGTTAACATTAGAATCCTCCCTAAGTTTGTTTTATTCACTGTTTTAGCACACTCAGCCAACCCGGATGCCCTAGCCGTGTCTGAATCCTGACTTAGGAAGACCAAAAACCCTGAAATTTCCATCCTTAACTATAAAATTTTCTGACAAGATAGAACTGCCAAAGGGGGCGGAGTTGCAATCTACTGTAGCGATAGCCTGCAGAGCTCTGTCATACCATCCAGGTCTGTGCCCAAACAATTTGAACTTCTACTTTTAAAAATCCACCTTTCCAGAAACAAGTCTCTCACCGTTGTTATAGACCCCCTTCAGCCCCCAGCTGTGCCCTGGACACCATATGTGAATTGATTGCCCCCAATCTATCTTCAGAGTTCATACTGTTAGGTGACCTAAATTGGGGCATGCTTAACACCCCGGCCATCCTACAATCTAAGCTAGATGCCCTCAATCTCACACAAATTATCAAGGAACCTACCAGGTACAACCCTAAATCCGTAACCATTGGCACCCTCTTAGATATCATCCAGACCAACTTGCCCTCTAAATACACCTGTGCTGTCTTTAACCAGGATCTCAGCAATCATTGCCTCATTGCCTGCGTGCGTAATGGGTCCGCGGTCAAACGACCACCCCTCATCACTGTCAAACGTTCCCTAAAACACTTCAGCGAGCAGGCCATTCTAATTGACCTGGCCCGGGTATCCTGGAAGGTTATTGACCTCATCCCGTCAGTAAAGGATGCCTGGTTTCTCTTTAAAATTGCTTTCCTCTCCATCTTAAATAAGCATGCCCCATTCAAAAAATGTAGAACTAAGTACAGATATAGCCCTTGGTTCACCCCAGACTTGACTGCCCTTGACCAGCACAAAAACAGCCTCTGCCGTTCTGTATTAGCTTCGAATAGCCCCCACGATATGCAACTCTTCAGGGAAGTCAGGAACCAATATACTCAGATAGTCAGTTAGGAAAGCTAAGGCTAGCTTTTTCAAACAGAAATGTGCATCCTGTAGCACTAATTCTAAAAAGTATTGGGACACTGTAAAGTCCACGGAGAATAAGAGCACCTCTTCCCAGCTGCCCAATACACTGAGGATAGGAAACATTGTCACTACCGATAAATCTACGATAATTGATCATTTCAATAAGCATTTTTCTACAGCTGGCCATGCTTTCCACTTGGCTACCCATACCCCGGCCAACATCTCAGCACCCCCTGCAGCAACTTGCACAAGCCACCCCCCCTGCTTCTCCTTCACCCAAATCCAGATAGCTGATGTTCTGAAAGAGCTACAAAATCTGGATCCCTACAAATCAGCTGGGCTAGCCAATCTGGACCCTCTCTTTCTAAAATTATCCACCCAAATTGTTGCAAACCCTATTACTAGCCTGTTCAACCTCTCTTTCATATCATCTGAGATCCCCAAAGATTGGAAAGCTACCGCGGTCATCCCCCTCTTCAAATGGGTAGACACTAGACCCAAACTGTTATAGACCTATCTCCATCCTGCCCTGCCTTTCTAAAATCTTCGAAAGCCAAGTTAACAAACAGATCACCGACCATTTCGATCCCACCTTACCTTCTCCACTATGCAATCTGGTTTCCGAGCTGGTCATGCGTGCACTTCAGCCACGCTCAAGGTCCTAAACGATATCATAACCGCCATCAATAAAAGACAGACCTGTGCAGCCGTCTTCATCGACCTGGCCAAGGCTTTTGACTCTGTCAATCACTGCATTCTTATCGGCAGACTCAATAGCCTTGGCTTCTCAAATGACTGCCTCGCCTGATTCACTAACTACTTCTCAGGTAGAGTTCAGTGTGTCAAATCGGAGGGCCTGTTGTTCGGAACTCTGGCAGTTTCTATGTAGATGCCACATGGTTCAATTCTCAGGCCGACTCTTTTCTCTGTATATATCAATGATGTTCTCTGATCCACCTCTAAGCAGACAACACCATTCTGTATACCTCTGACCCTTCTTTGGGCACTGTGCTAAAAAACCTCCAAACAAGCTTCAATGCCATACAACACTCCTTCCGAGGCCTCCAACTGCTCTTAAATGCAAGTAAAACTAAGTGCATTCTCTTCAATTGATTGCTGCCCGCACCCTCTCGCACGTCCAGCATCACTACTCTGGACGGTTCTGACTTAGAATATGTGGACAACTAGGTGTCTGGTTAGACTGTAAACTCTCCTTCCAAACTCACATTAAGCATCACAAATCCAAAATTAAATCTAGAATCAGCTTCCTATTTTACAACAAAGCATCCTTCGGCTCATGCTGCCGAACATACCTTCGCAAAACTGACCATTCTACAGATCCTTGACTTTGGCGATGTCATTTCAAAATAGCCTCCAACACTCTACTCAGCAAATTGGATGTAGTCTATCACAGTGCCATCCGTTTTGTCACCAAAGCCCAATATACTACCAACCACTGCGACCTGTATGCTCTTGTTGGATGACCCTCACTACATATTCGTCGCCAAACCCAATGGCTCCAGGTCATCTATAAGTCTATGCTAGGTAAAGCCCCGCCTTCTCTCAGCTCACTGGTCACCATAGCAACACCCACCCATAGCACACACTGCAGCAGGTATATTTCACTGGTCACCCCCAAAGCCAACACTTTCTTTGGCCGCCTTTCCTTCCAGTTCTTTGCTGCCAATGACTGGAACGAATTGCAAAAATCACTGAAGCTGGAGTCTTATATCTCCCTCTAACTTTAAGCATCAGCTGTCAGAGCAGCTTACCAATCACTGTACCTGTACACAGCCAATCTCTAAATAGCACACTGTAACGCCCTGGCCATAGAGAGGGGTTTTTTGTTCTTTATTTTGGTTAGGCCAGGGTGTTACATTGGGTGGGCGTTCTATGTTCCTTTTTCTATGTTTTTGTATTTCTTTGTTTTGGGCCGAGTAGGGTTCCTAATCAAAGGCAGCTGTCTATCGTTGTCTCTGAGTAGGAATCATACTTAGGCAGCCTGTTTCCTTTGGGGTTTTGTGGGAAGTTGTTTCTGTTGTGTGGTTTGCACCGACAGAACTGTTGGCTTTCGTTTTCCCTGTTTGTTTTTTGAAGTGTATCATTAAAAATCATTATGACCACTTACCACGCTGCATCTTGGTCCCCTCTTCTAGACGATCGTTACAGAACTACCCACCACAACTGGATCAAGCAGCGTGCTCAGGAGGAGATGGACACCTGGTCTCATCAGGAGTGGATTGGGAGGAGAGACTGGACTTGGGGCCAGGTGATCGACAGATATCGGAGCCTACCCGGGAAGAACAAGAGGCAGCCCCAAAACATTTTTTGGGGGGGGCACACGGGTAGTTCGGCTGGACCAGGGGTGAGGCCTGAGTCAACTACCCATGCTTTTCAGGTGCCTGCCTCTCGCACTCTCTCTCCAGTACGTCCTGTTCCTGCTCCTTGCACTAGCCTTGTAGTGCGCACTCCCAGGACCAGGCCTCCTGTGGGTCTCTCCAGCCTGGTCTATCCTGTGCCTCCTCCCAGGACCAGGCCTCCTGTGGGTCTCCCCAGCCTGGGGAGTCCAATGCCTGCTCCCAGAGTCAGGCCTCCTTCATGTCTCCCCAGCCTGGTGAGTCCTGGGCCAGAGCCGCCAGAGCCGCCAGAGCCGCCCGCCAGCCCGGAGCAGCCAGGGCCGCCCGCCAGCCCGGAGCCGCCAGGGCCGCCCGCCAGCCCGGAGCCGCCGGGACCGCCCGCCAGCTTGGAGCCGCCGGAGCCGCCAGGGTCGCCCGCCAGCCGGGCGCAGCCAGGGACGCACGCCAGCCGGGCGCAGCCAGAATCACCCGCCAGCCGGGCGCAGCCAGGGTCACCCACCAGTCCTCCGGCGCAGCTTGGGGCAACACCTAAGTGGCCGAAGCCAAGGGTGGAGCGGGGTCCACGTCCCGCACCCGAGCCGCCACCGTAGGAAGGCCCACCCGGACCCTCCCCTCCAGAGTCAGGTTTTGCGGCCGGAGTCTGCACCTTTGGGGGGGGTACTGTAACGCCCTGGCCATAGAGAGGGATTTTTTGTTCTTTATTTTGGTTAGGCCAGGGTGCTACATTGGGTGGGCGTTCTATGTTCCTTTTTCTATGTTTTTGTATTTCTTTGTTTTGGGCCGAGTAGGGTTCCTAATCAGAGGCAGCTGTCTATCGTTGTCTCTGATTAGGAATCATACTTAGGCAGCCTGTTTCCTTTGGGGTTTTGTGGGTAGTTGTTTCTGTTGTGTGGTTTGCACCGACAGAACTGTTGGCTTTCGTTTTCCCTGTTTGTTTTTTGAAGTGTATCATTAAAAATCATTATGACCACTTACCACGCTGCATCTTGGTCCCCTCTTCCAGACGATCGTTACACACCCAACTACCTCATCCCTATATTGTTACTTATCCTCTTGTTCTTTTGCACTCCAGTATCTCTACTTGCACATCATCATCTGCATATCTATCACTCCAGTGTTAATGCTAAATTGTAATTATTTCGCCTCTATGGCCTATTTATTGCCTTACCTCCCTACTCTTCTACATTTGCACACACTGTAAATAGATTTTTCTATTGTGTTATTGACTGTACGTTTGTTTATGTGTAACTCTCTGTTGTTTTTGTCGCACTGCTTTGCTTTATCTTGGCCAGGTCGCGGTTGTAAATGAGAACTTGTTCTCAACTGGCCTACCTGGTTAAATAAAGGTGAAATAAATAAAATAATAGATATTATAATACATATTTGTTGAGTCGAAATCTGGCCCATCTTAATAAGGCTCATGGAAACTAATAGTTTTAAATCCCAAGGAGTAGATGTTCCTGTCCACATCACCCTAAGTCAGAAACTGTGGAGGGATATCTTTCTTTGACCTTAGCTACATCTCTGGAGGCGGAGAGGGTGAAGTATCTGACAGAGATTCACTTTCTTCTCTTAGGGAAGGGAAGTGGCCATTAGTCAGGAAATAAGTTAATCAATGGTGTTGTACACAACAACACAGACAGCCGTACTGCATCACTGAATGATATTATCCTTAGTCAGGTTCCTGTTCAGTTGGGGTAAATACCACCCCAAAGCTACCAAATCTCCTTCCTCTTAAAAAATGAGGTCCTACGTGGGATGGTTACACTTTGAGGCACAGACAAGGGGAAGTCAAGCATGGATAGAGTGCACCTTGAGCAACATTTAGAGACAAGCCTGTCAATATTATCACAGCCAGAAACATACAGCACTAACACACTGCTAGCAAATACAATTCAGCATATAAACGTGCACAAATGCTTGCATGGAGGCTCTATACAGAGCTCTATTTGACTCATTCTGAGGGAGATGGAATATTTTGCTTCATTCTCATCTTCTTTGTCAGTGGTGCTTATGTCCGACAGTTTTGTGCTGTGGATCTGGGAAAAGGGAAGAGAGGAGGGGGCAGGGGGAGAAGGATGAGAAGTGGAGAGAGGCTCAGTGCATGGCAGACTGCCACAAGTTCACTCAGGGTTAACATGGCACTGCACCACACTCAACTTCTCTATAGCTACAAAGAACGCAGGGAGTAAATAGTCACAGCCAGTGTTAATGTGTGTTCTAGTATTTCCACAGCCTCTGCTTCAATAAGCCAACATAATTAATATAATTAGACATAAAAACATCTCGCTCGTGAGTGAGTGTGTGCAAGAGGGATAGAGAAAGAGAGTAAGACAGAACCATTCTGCATATGGTAGCTTACACTCAAAAAAATGCTGGGTTAAAGAAGACCGAATTATACCAAAAGATACAGCTGTTGCTACCTCGTTTTCATGGACTAGATCTGGCGCAGTGCCAAAACACAAAGGCGCATTTGAGAAGAGAAAGCAACAAATCAAATAAAATCTTATTTGTCACATTCACCAAATACAACAGGTGAAGACTGTGAAATGCTTACTTACAAGCCCTTAACAAACAATGCAGTTAAGGAAAATAAGTGTTAAGAAAGTATTTCCTAAAATAAACAGAATTTAAAAAGTAAATACAAATAATATATTTAAATATAAAAGAAGAAAAAAAGAAAATAGAAAAATAACAAATAATTAAAGAGCAACAATAAAATAACAGTAGCGAGGCTATATAGAGGGGATACCGGTACAGAGTCAATGTGCAGGGGCACAGGTTAGTCGAGGTAATTGAGGTAATATGTACATGTAGGTAGAGGTAAAGTGACTATGCATAGATAATAAACAGAGTAGCAGTGGTGTAAAAGTGGGATGGGGGTGGGGGATGACAATGCAAATAGTCTGGGTAGCCATTTGATCACCTGTTCAGGAGTCTTATGGTTTGGGGGTAGAAGCTGTTAAGAAGCCTTTTGGGCTTAGACTTGGGGCTCCGGGACTGCTTGCCGTGAGGTAGCAGAGAGAACTGTCTGACTTGGGTCGCTGGAGTCTTTGGCAATTTTTAGGGCCTTCCTCTGTCTGGTATAGAAGTCCTAGATGGCAGGAAGCTTGGCACCAGTGATGTACTGGTGATGTACTCTACGCACTACCCTCTGTAGTGCCTTGCGGCCGGAGGCCGAGCAGTTGCCATACCAGGCGGTGATGCAACCAGTCAGGATGCTCTCGATGGTGCAGCTGTAGAGCTTTTTGAGGATCTGAGGACCCATACCTAATATTTTCAGTCTCCTGAGGGGGAATAGGCATTGTCGTGCCCTCTTCAGGACTGTCTTAGTGTGTTTGGGTCATGATAGTTTGTTGGTGATGTGGACACCAAGGAACTTGAAGCTCTCAACCTGCTCCCCTACAGCCCTGTCGATGAGAATGTGAGCGTACTCGGTCCTCCTTTTCCTGTAGTCCACAATCATATCCTTTGTCTTGATCATGTTGAGGGAGAGGTTGTTATCCTGGCACCACACTGCCAGGTCTCTGACCTCCTCCTTAAAGGCTGTCTCATTGTTGTCGGTGATCAGGTAAAGCAAGTGTGTGAAGGTATCTTGCCTGATTCTTGAAGTTCACGGTGTTGTTATTGTGTTATTACCATTGCATCATATCATGTAGTCATTAAGGCCTAGGCGCTCTACAGGCTAGCATATGTGCTCTATGTATTTATGACAGGGGGGTTGAAAGACAATATACATTGTTGCGCCTTACATTGCAGAATAGAATATCCAGAAAACATTGTGATAAATAAACATAGGCTATATAGTGTTTTGGGTTAATGTGAAAACACTAAACCCACTACAGGCCCAGTTCATAGAGGTTTATGATAAGTGATCTTTCAATAAAGTAAAGTTTAGCTACTTACTCGTTAGATAACTTTCCATTTGGTCCAGCTGGAACAGGGGTGCATTCCACCAGGACACCAGACCACATGTGGGCAGCAATATCCCCATGGTCACAAAAGCAAACTAAGTGCTCCTCATCAACATATTCTAATTATATGAAGTACAGACATTCCTCATTTGCGGCATTCCTCAATTGCCACAACTGCCCCAGCAGTCTCTGTTGATCCTGGCGATGTAATTTAACATAACCATACCACAAGGTAGCTACTCTACCTGCTTCATTCATGACGAGAAAACTAACTGGAACAAGCTAGCTAGTTAATTTGATAGCTAAAATCAAATCAAATTGTATTTGCCACATACACATTTTTAGCAGATATTACTGCTGGTGTAGTGAAATGCTTGTGTTTCTAGTTCCAACAGTGCCGTAATATCTAACAATTCACAACAATACACACAACATAAAAGTAAAAGAATGGAGTTAAGGAATATATAAATATTAGGATGAGCAATGTCAGAGTGGCCTAGACTAAAATACAGTAGAATAGAACACAGTATATACATATGAGATGAGTAAAGCTAAAATGTGTAAACATTATTAAAACAAGTCAAAATATGTTTCTATTGACTCCTCAGATTCCCTAAAATGTAATCAAACTACAATATTTCATACAGAAATAAGTATGTTCAAAAGGAAACCGATATTAGCAGTTGCGTCTTATCTTCATCGTGCGCCCAAACATGAATTTCCAAGAGTGTGTCCCTGTACTAAAACTCAAGTTTCTTACTCGTTTTGGAAGTTACAAGTCTGAATCCTTGAACATAGACTGCTAACACCCTGTGGAAGCCATAGGAATTGCATTATGGGTGGTGGAATTCATTATTTGCCTATACTTTCTATTGTAAGAGCATGGGCTCTCAAAAAAAACATCTGATTGGTTTTTCTTTGGATTTTCTCCTAGCATATCTATTGTTTTATAGTCTCCTAACATTATTTTAACATTTATACAAACTTCAAAGTGTTTTCTTTCCAATGGTACCAATTATATGCATATCCTGGCTTCAGGGCCTGAGCAACATGCAGTTTACTTTGGGCACGTCAGTCAGGCAGAAATTGAGAAAAAAGGACCCTAGCCCTACAACTAGTTGATTGAAAACAGATTCTAATTCAATACAATAGTGTATCAGAGATTAGAAAATGGGTGGTTCGAGCCCTGAATGCTGATTGGCTGACAGCTGTGGTATATCAGACCGTATACCACGGGTATGACAAAACATGTGTTGTTACTGCTCTAATTACATTAGTAACCAGTTTATAATAGCAATAAGGTACCTCGGGGGTTTGTGGTGTCTGGCCAATATACCACTCCGCGATGCGTTGTGCCTAAGAACAGCCATTAGCCGTGGTATACTGGCCATATACCACCCCCTCGTGCCTTATTGCTTAACTGTACCCTTGGAAACCAAGGCATGCAGAGGCATATGGGTACCCATGCGGGGTACCTGATTAGGAATAACATTGACAAAACTTTTATTTCTTCTGTTGTTCGCTCATTCATGTAATGACATTCTCACATAATCAGTTGAGGATTTAATCTTAGTAACAACAAAAAAAACATAAAAAATGGTGTAGTAGCCATTTCACATTCTCCATATTAATCTATCGGTTCTGAGGGGCATTTATGTTCCTCTGCAATTGCATCCAATATACATCTCATGTGCTGTTATTCTGGACGCCTTTCACCACCTGAGACAACACTGTTATTCCAGTGATTATACTTTCAATTTGAGAGGAAGCAATATCAAATCAATCATGAGTTCTGTTTTTCTCTTTCACCTCTTCAATAACAACTATTTTTTGTTGTCAACTACCAACATGTTTAGAATTTACCACAAATAGTTGCAAAGTGGAAACAGATCTCGCTGACATGGAAAAAAACAAGGACAAGCAAGTGTCAAATCAAATTAAGAGAATGCAATCACAAACTCATTAATTCGCTGATCCCCTCTATAAGCACTCGATGCAAACTGGATGTTTTTCCCTTAGTCATTGCCCTCTCACAAGCCCTCACTGACCTCTGAGTAAAAACGCTAACTTAAGACCAACCTGGTATACCATTGTCTGGAAGTGTGGAGTGGTGTGCTCGACTACAAAGGTAGCAAGGACATCGTACTAATAAGACGAGAATTTATTGGAGGGGAAGTTTTGGAACGTAATATACTGTTTCACTTATGCAGATACACCAGAAGAGGAATTTGGAAAGAACAACAGTGCTTGTAAACATATACACAAGCACAGTGTATACAATGTACAGTGCATTCGGAAAGTATTCAGACCCCTTGACTTTTTACACATTTTGTTACATTACAGCCTTATTCTAAAATTGATTGAATAATTTTTTTTCAGGAATACCCCAAAATGACAAAATGAAGACAGATTTTTAGAAATGTTGGCAAATTTACTAAAAATAAAAACACGTTTTCCGTAAGTATTCAGACCCTTTGCTATGAGACTTGAAATTGAGCTCAGGTGCATCCTGTTTACATTGATCATCCTTGAGATGTTTTTACAACGTTACCTGTGGTAAATTCAATTGATTGGACATGATTTGGAAAGGCACATACATGTCTATATAAGATCCCACGGTTGACAGTTCATGTCAGAGCAAAAACCAAGCCAGAGGTCAAAACAATTGTCCATAGAGCTCCAAGACAGGATTATATCAAGGCACAGATCTGGGGAAGGGTACCAAAACATTTCTGCAGCATTGAAGGTCCCCGAGAACACAGTGGCCTCCATCATTCTTAAATGGAAGAAGTTTGGAACCACCAAGACTCTTCCTAGAGCTGTCACATCCTGACCAGTAAAAGGGGTTATTTGTTATTGTAGTTTGGTCAGGGCGTGGCAGGGGGTGTTTGTTTTGTGTGTTTCGGGGTTTTTGATTTATGTTCTATATTTTCATTTTCTATGTTTATTCTAGTTTTCTATTTCTATGTTGTGTTTTTTAATGACCTCCAATTAGAGGCAGCTGGTTGTCGTTGTCTCTAATTGGAGGCCATATTTAAGTGTGTTCGTTTTTCACTTGTGTTTGTGGGTGGTTGTTTCCGGTATAGTCTGTGCACCTTACTGGACTGTTTTCGTCGTTTGTTTTGTTTAAGTGTTTTTTTCTTTAATAAAATAAAGAAGATGATCAATATACCCGCTGCATTTTGGTCTACTCCTTACGACGCCCTTGACAAGAGCAGGCCGCCTGGCCAAACTTAACCATCGGGGGAGAAGGGACTTAGTCAGGGAGGTGACGAAGTCCCCGATGGTCACTCTAACAGAGCTCCAGAGTTCTTCTGTGGAGATGGGAGAACGTTCCAGAAGGACAACCATCTCTGCAGCACTCCACCAATCAGGCCTTTATGGTAGAGTGGTCAGAAGGAAGTCACTCCTCAGTAAAAGGCACATGACAACCCACTTGAAGTTTGCCAAAAGACACCTAAAGGACTCTCAGACCATGAGAAACAAGATTTTCTGGTCTGATGAAACCAAGATTGATTTCTTTGGCCTCAATGCCAAGCATCACGTCTGGAGGAAGTCTGGCACCATCCCTAAGGTGAAATATGTTGGTGGCAGCATCATACTCTGGGGCTGTTTTTCAGCGACAGGGAGACTAGTCAGGATCGAGGGAAAGATGAACGGAGCAAAGTAGAGAGAGAACCTTGATGTTAACCTGCTCCAGAGTGCTCAGGACCTCAGACTGGGGTCGTTCACCTTCCAACAGGACAATGACCCTAAGCACACAGCCAAAACAACGCAGCAATGGCTTTGGGACAAGTCTCTGAATGTCCTTGAGTGGCCCAGCAAGAGCCTGGACTTGAACCCGATCAAACATCTCTGGAGAGACCTGAAAATAGCTGTGCAGCAATGATCCCCATCCATCCTCCTGACAGAGCTTTAGCGGATCTGTGGAAAAGAATGGGAGAAACTCCCAAAATACATGTGCGCCAAGCTTGTAGCGTCATACCCAAGAAGACTTGAGGCTGTAATTGCTGCCAAAGGTGCTTCAAGAAAGTACTGGGTAAAGGGTCTGAATACTTATGTGTTTTTGCTTTGTCATTATGGGGTATTGTGTGTAGATTGATGAGGGGGAAAAACAATTTAATCAATTTTAGAATAAGGCTGTAATGTAGCAAAATGTGAAAAAAATGAAGGGGTCTGAACACTTTCTGAATGCACTGTATACCCTATGAATGGCTCATTAGTACATTCTCTTGGTTCAACTCAGCTAAAATGTGAAAAAATGAAATCTCAATTCAGTCTATTATTTATGATTGTGAAGACGCATAAAGCAGCTGTTCAATTCACTCCCAAGCAATTTGAATTTCGATATGAAGAGTGATTTGGAACATCCTAAGTGGATAATTTTCAGATCAATTACAGCTTTATCACATTTCAGTGTTGTGTATGTCTGCCTGCATTAAACGTTTGGTACTCTGGGTCTACAACATTTTGTGGTTATGGGTCACCCATGGGATAGAAATGTCTATATGCCACAATTATCACGTGAGAATGTAAAAGCTGGGTGTCTCTATGTGGATGTGTGAGAACTGTTCAATGAACCTGAAGATATTCTATAGTATTCTATTTTACAGTCAAATGTTGATCAAAGTTGGAATACTTATACTATATTACATGTTGAATTCATATATAAGGAATTGAATACATAAGCTGCATTGGTACTGTCTGTGTTACATATGTATTATAGAAGCATGAAATTTGTAAAACTGACCAAACTAACCAAGTGCTGACATTTCCCATGCAATCTCTGAGCTCAGCAAATAAATAAGGATATTAATCCACAAGGGAGGATGATGAATACACAAGTGTTGGCCCAGCACAGCCCAAAACAGCCTGTGGACAATGCTGAGGTGGTAGGAAATGTATCTGAGGGCGAGAATATGTTTTATGGAGAGCAACTCTTGAGACCTCATTAAAAAGTAAGAGTTGTGATTTCCGTCTGAGGCAGTATTGCACACCACCATCCATTACCTTCCAAGGATAGGCTCTTGGAGATTCATAACTCAATCTTATTAAAACCTAAACCCTGTGGCACAGTCATTGCATGTGATGGATTTCAGGTTGAGTCCAGTTTGAGGAGTCATCTTAGAAAATAGGGTGCAAATATTGTACACTCTCAGAAAAAAAGGTGCTTAGTAGAACCATATAGGGTACTTCGGCTTGTCCCCATAGGGGAACCCTTTTTGGTGCTGGGTAGAACCCTTTGCAAAGGGTTCTATCTAGAACCCTCTATGTAGGGTTATTCAAAGAACCCCCTGTATATGGTTCTACCTAGAACCCTCTTTGAAGGGTTCCGCCTAGAACCCTATATGAAGGAATCAACCAAAAATAATTTTATCATCTAAAGGTTCTTCCTAGAACCGTCTGCGAAGGGCTCTACCGATAACCTTTTTATCTTTGGAGGGTTCTTTCTAGAACCCTCTGTGAACGGTTCCTCCAGCCTTATTAGCCTTTACAGTATAATTATTTGTGACAATACATTACATATATCATATGGCCTTATTTGAGGGCCTAATTATACCCTGACACAGTGCTGTTAGGAATCTTCTGGTGTAGAAGCCACATCAGGCCTGCAAGTCACATTATGCTGGCTTGCAAAGTGATGTGTAATTCCTATTGGAATTCAGCCAGAGTTGGGCTATACAACAAGTGGACTTGTTAATCACCCACAACCTGCATTCAGACTAACTGCCAGGGTATGGGAGATTGAATACTGAGACTACCTCAGTCATCTAAACTGAAACAACCATCTAAGTAATGGGTGCAATACATTCAATTACTAACAGATTGGATTTGTTTAGAAAACTGTATGTTATCTATCTTTGTGTAGCACAAAAGGTATCAACCAAGCAATGTACATGCAAAAACACAGATATTGTACATGCAAAAACACAGATTCCTGCCTAAATGATTACCGCCCCGTAGCACTCACTTCGGTAGCCATGAAGTGCTTTGAAAGGCTGTTCATTGATCACATCAACAGCATCCTCCAGGATACCCTAGGCCCACTCCAATTCGCATACCGCCTCAACAGATCCACAGATGACGCAATTGCAATCGCAATCGCACTCTACACTGCCCTTTCTCACCTGGACAAAAGGATAACCTATGTGAGAATGATGTTCATTGACTACAGCTCAGTGTTCAACACCGTTGTGCCGACGAAGCTCATCACTAAGCTAAGGACCCTGGGACTAAACACCTCCCTCTGCAACTGAATCCTGGACCGCCTGACGGGCCGCCCCCAGGTGGTAAGGGTAGGCAACAACTTGTCTGCAACGCTGATCCTCAGCACTGGGGCCCCTCAGGTGTGTGTACTTAGTCGCGTCCTGTACTTCCTGTTGACCCATGACTGCGTGGCCAAACACGACTCCAACACCATCATTAAGTTTGCTGATGACACAACAGTGGTAGGCCTGATCACCGGCAACGATGAGACAGCCTATAGGGAGGAGATCAGAGAACTGTCAGTGTGGTGCCAGGACAACAACCTCTCCCTCAATGTGAGCAAGACAAAAGAGCTGATCGTGTACTACAGGAAAAGGCGGGCCGAACAGGCCCCCATTAACATCAACGGGGCTTTAGTGGAGCGGGTCAAGAGTTTCAAGTTCCTTGGTGTTCACATCACCAACAATATATCATGGTCCAAACACATCAAGATAGTCGTGAAGAGGGCACAACAAAACCTTTTCCCCCTCAGAAGACTGAAAAGATTTAGCATGGGTCCCCAGATCCTCAAAAAGTTATACAGGTGCACCATCGAAAGCATCCTGACCGGTTGCATCACCGCCTGTTATGGCAACTGCTCGGCATCTGACCACAAGGTGCTACAGAGGGTAGTGCGTACGGTCCTGTACATCACTGGGGCCAAGCTTCCTGCAATCCAGGACCATTATAATAGGCAGTGTCAGAGGAAAACCCATAAAATTGTCAGAGACTCCAGTCACCCAATTCATAGACTGTTTTCTCTGCTACCGCACGGCAAGCGGTACCGGAGCGCCAAGTCTAGGACCAAAAGGCTCCTTTTAACAGCTTCTACCCCCAAGCCATTAGACTGCTGAACAATTAATCAAATGGCAACCGGACTATTACATTGACCCCCCCCCCCCTCCATTTGTTTTGTACACTGCTGCTACTCGCTGTTTATTATCTATGCATAGTCACTTCACCCCTACCTACATGTACAAATTATCTCTGACCTGTACCCCCGCACACTGACTCGGTACCGATACCCCCTGTTGTCACAGGGGTCGTTGAATGGAGACCAAGGCGCAGCGTGTATTGTGCTCATTCTTTGTCTTTAATGAATACACTTTAACAACAAAACGACCAACCACAGTCCCGTCAGGTACACTAGACTAAACGGAAAACACTACCCACAAACCCCAAAGGAAAACAGGCTGCCTAAGTATGGCTTCCAATCAGAGATAACGAAAGACACCTGCCTCTGATTGGAAACCATACCCGGCCGAAACATGGAAAACGAAACATAGAAATAGAATTCTAGCACGATCCCACCTAGAAACAGAAAACCCCAAAACCATCCAAAACAACCACCTGTCACGCCCTGACCACTCCACTATGGCAAATGACCTCTTACAATGGTCAGGACGTGACACCTGTATATAGCGTCGTTATTGTTATGTTATTGTGTTACTTTTTATTATTACTTTTACTTTTGTTTATTTGGTAAATATTTTCTTAACTCTTCTTGCACTGCACTGTTGGTTAAGGGCTTGTAAGCAAGCATTTCACGGTAAGGTCTATACTTGTATTTGGAGCATGTGACAAATAAAGTTTGATTTGATATTTCAGTAAAACCATCAAAAATACTACTTGTGAAAAACTCTAAAAGAAATTGGTTTTAAATATACTTCATTGTCAAAAGTACATGAAATTGCACAAATATACTTAAGTATCAAAAGTAAAAGTATAAAAAATTTGAAATTCCAATCCAGATGGCACAATTGTTTTTTTTAAATTGACAGACGGTAAGGGGCACACACCAACAATCAGGCATAATTTACAAACGAAGCATTTGTGTTTAGTGAGTGCCAGATCAGAGGAAGTAGGGATGACCAGAGATGTTCTCTTGATAAGTGCGTGAATTGGACCATGTTCCTGTCAAAATGTTACGAGTGCTTTTGGGTGTCAGGGAAAATGTAGGAGTAAAAACTATATCATTTTCATTAGGAATGTATTGAAGTAAAAGTAAAAGTTGGCAAAAATATAATTAGCAAAGTACAGATACCCCAAAAAACTATTTAAGTAGTACTTGAAAGTATTTTTACATACAGTTGAAGCTGGAAGTTTACATACACTTAGGTTGGAGTCATTAAAACTCATTTTTCAACCACCACAAATTTAACAAACTATAGTTTTGGCAGTCGGTTAGGACATCTACTTTGTGCATGACACAAGTGATTTTTCCAGAAATTGTTTACAGACTTATAATTCACTGTATCACAATTCCAGTGGGTCAGAAATTTACATACACTAAGTCGACTGTGCCTTTATACAGCTTGGAAAATTCCAGAAAATGATGTCACGGGTTTAGAAGCTTCTGTTAGGCTAATTGACATCATTCGAGTCAATTGGAGGTGTACCTGTAGATGTATTTCAAGGCCTACTTTCAAACTCAGTGCCTCTTTGTTTGACATGGGAAAATCAAAAGAAATCAGCCAAAACCATCCTTGGGAGCAATTTCCAAATGCCTGAAGGTACCACGTTCATCTGTACAAACAAAAGTACGCAAGTATTAACACCATAGGATCACGTAGCCGTCATACCGCTCAGGAACGAGATGCGTTCTGCCTCCTAGAGATGAACGTACTTTGGTGCGATAAGTGCAAATCAATCCCAGAACAGCAGCAAAGGACCTTGTGAAGATGCTGGAGGAAACAGGTACAAAAGTATGTATATGCACAGTAAAACGAGTTCTATATCAACCTAACCTGAAAGGCCACTCGGCAAGGAAGAAGCCACTGCTGCAAAACAACAGACTACGGTTTGCAACTGCACATGGGGACAAAGATGGTACTTTTTGGAGAAATGTCCTCTGGTCTGATGAAACAAAAATAGCACTGTTTGGCCATAATGACCATCATTATGTTTGGAGGAAAAGGGGGGCGGCTTGCAAGCTGAAGAACACCATCCCAACCGTGAAGCACGGGGTGGCAGCATCATGTTGTGGGGGTGCTTTGCTGCAGGAGGGACTGGTGCACTTCACAAAATAGATGGCATCATGAGGACGGAAAATTAGGTGGATATATTGAAGCAACATCTCAAGACATCAGTCAGGAAGTTAAAGCTTGGTCGCAAATGGGTCTTCCAAATGGACAATGACCCTAAGCATACTTCCAAAGTTGTGGCAAAATGGCTTAAGGACAACAAAGTCAAGGTATTGGAGTGGCCTTCACAAAGCCCTGACCTCAATCCTATAGAACATTTGTGGGCAGAACTGAAAAAGCGTGTGCGAGCAAGGAGGCCTACAAACCTGACTCAGTTACACCAGCTCTGTCAGGAGGAATGGGCCAAAATTCACCCAACTTATTGTGGGAAGCTTGTGGAAGGCTACCCAAAACGTTTGACCCATGTTTAACAATTTAAAGGCAATGCTACCAAATACTAATTGAGTGTATGTAAACTTCTGACCCACTGGGAATGTGATGAAAGAAATAAAAGCTGAAATATATTATTCTCTCAACTATTATTCTGACATTTCACATTCTTAAAATAAAGTGGTGATCCTAACTGACCTAAAACAAGGAATTATTACGGGGATTAAATGTCAAGAATTGTGAAAAACGGAGTTTAAATGTATTTGGCTACGGTGTATGTAAATTTCCAATTTCAACTGTAAGTACTTCACACCACTGGTTCTATGTAGAACCCTTCTTGCCTTCCAAAGAATCCTTCTTGCCTTCCAAAGAATCATCAAAAAACCCTTTCTTCCAAAAATGGTTATTAGGATTTTAAAGGTCCTTATCAAGGCTCAGGAGAAGACCCAGATGCAGACAGTTTTAAAGTAACAAAAGTTTATTACAAAAACAGGGGGGCAGTTAAACAACAGGTCAAGGGCAGGAGAGGTCAGTACTCCAGATCAGAGTCCGAAAGGTACAGAATGGCAGCCGGGCTCAGGGTCAGGGTAGGCAGAGGTCAGTAATCCAGGGTGGTGTGACAAGGTACAGAACGGCAGGCAGACTCATAGTCAGGGCGGGCAGAGTGGTCAATAACCAGGAAAGCTAGAAAACAGGAACTTGAGACAGACAGGAGCAAGGGAAAAATGCTGGTATGCTTGACGAAACAAAACAAACTGGCAACAGACAAACAGAGAACACAGGTAGAAATACACTGGGGATAATGGGGTAGATGGGCAACACCTGGCGAGGGGTGGAGACAAGCACAAAGACAGGTAAAACACATTAGGGTGTGACAGTTCTAGGTAGAACCCTTTGCCTTACAAAGAATCCTTGTATTCCAAATAGGGTTCTTCTGATCAAAACAGTTGTTGGTAGAACCCTATCCCTCCCCAAAGAACCCTTTTGGAATCCTTTTTTGTAAGAGTGTACCATTGCTTTGAAGTACAGTTTGTAGTGGATACTGAGAAGCACTATATATATGATAAAACCCTAAAGAAAAACAAAATCCACATATACAACGCAAAAGGCATTCATTTTCAGTACATGTCCTTTGGCTAGTCTACCTTGTAAACTTCAACAAATAGTATGAAAGTGCGAACATGCCTTTTCAGTCGCACTTTATGATAACTCCATGTAATAAAGCATTTATAATGGATCAGTAAATAGTTTATTAATAATTTATTAATAATTATTCCCACATTTGTAAATGTTAGTAACCTAGTTAGTCACACATTGATCAACAACTTTTAATGTATTTAATAATGATTAATCATTTAATTAATTGGAAGTTTAATATTGGTCCTTATAAAACATTTACTAATCATTAGTTAATTGGCTTCATCTAAAATGTGCTATTTATACTTTATAAATCCTTATTTTGAGTGACCAGTGTAATTTCTCACAAAAATATGGACATGCCATTGGTAGACATTCCAGCATTATACCATAAGTTCTCAAAATGGTCCCTAGAATATATCAATGGTTAAACAATAAGCACACAATACATAGGATGTTTAAGAAAAATATATAGAACATTTTATTCCAAAACAGTCACACTGTTTTAATATTGTGATGTGTAATTTCAGACACACTCTATGCTGAGTAAAATAATGTTTTTAGTCCTAAATTAAGGATTCCAAAAGGGTTCTTTGGGGAGGGATAGGGTTCTACCAACAACTGTTTTGATCAGAAGAACCCTATTTGGAATACAAGGATTCTTATACATTATGAATAAACTATTTACTAATCCATTAGAAATGCTTTATTACATGGAGTTATTATAAAGTGCTACAGCCTTTTCCTATGTCCCTTTTAGTCTGGTTCCAGTAAATGATATTCCCCCGACCCTCTATACCATCCTCTCCCACAAACCTTATTACAGAGCACATTTCTGAGCACACTAATAAGGAGCCAGGGCAGTCAAGGCTCTCTACTATATCTCTCTCATCCACCCCATCACATCTGTGCAACTCACATCCACTTTGGACAGAGAATCAGAGCCTCTCTTGCTCACCACCCGCCCAAATAAATGAACAGTTGGTGTTTATATCTCGCATTCTCTCTACCACTTTGATGAGTTTCAATGCCTTTGGGATGTTTTGGGAAGCTTTGGAAAGCTTTGGAAAGTTTGGGGCTTGTGTGGGAAATGGAAAGTGTAACTTTTTGCTGCTTTTTTGTGTTTGATCCATTCCTTCTATGATCTTTGCAGGCGGATTGGATAGCCAATGCAAAACCGTTACCAAATGTATTAGTCTGTTTGGTTCAGCTAGCGGTTGGACAAATCCTCACAAGGCTTGGGAGTCTGATCTACGTTCCATTGCTAATTGTATTCACTATTCAGCAGCTTGGCCAAGGTTTTTTATACCCAGCCAGGTTATGTGTTCCTAATACAATGGATTTGGGTTTATTGGTCTCTATTGGCAAAGAGAATAATGCAGGATTATCTAAAATTGTATGGGAAATGTACCTTCTTTGTTTCACTAAATATCATAATACAATCTCTTTTTTCTATTGGTGAATTGGAAATGTTAAGACAGTTTCAGAATTCTAATAGAAGGATCCACTGCCTTTCAATAGCAAAAGCCAGTGCACTTTCTTTAGCAGAAACAATCCCTCAACCTTTGTGAGGATACTGCAGTACGACATTAGAATGGCACTCAATGTTCCAAGATGGTCAATAACCTGATATGGTAGGCAAACAACGTGAGAGTAGAGTGACTTCTTCAATTAAATGATCCCTTTTAGTCAAGGGACAATTTTCAAAAAGATTTGACAGTGAAAGCAGGAAGCGTAGGGTCTCAGGAACATTGGTTAATTCTTGATTCATCAAAACATTATCCAAAGTTTTTCTACCTTTGATGAGATGCCACCGACAGTGACTGCTTGCCCTAAACCAGAAACTTAACAAAATGTTCCCCTCTCGTGTCCTATATCTAAAGCATTTGAAATTAATATGAAGAGAAACTTCAGAGCGAGAGTACAGCGTGGGTTGGCTACCTCACTGACTGGCTCACACATAAATACTGAATGGCCTAAGAGGAAAGAGTTACTGGGTTGAACTTCTGAAGAGGACATCATGAAAAGTTGATCTGCTGAAATAGAAAAATGTATAATAAAAAGATGGAGAGGAGTAAAGAAGAGAGGAGAGGCAATTTAAGAAAAAAAGGGGATGGTGGGCAGAAACTTCAGAACAAAGATCGAGAAGGCAGGAAAAAAATATGATGGAAGAGAGGGAGGAAGGGAGATGGGGGGGGCTTTGAATCCTGTCTGATCACAAGTTGCTGTCAGATCAGTTGCACCAGCTGATGTCAGCACACTTAAAACAGCAGAACCCTCCATGGCACTGGGTTTCTCACTGGGTCCCTGAGGATCTTTGGAGCGGGGAATAAGAAACAGAAGAGCGACATCTGTGGTCTTAAAGAGAGGAGAACTATGATTTAGGATACTGTAAGTACAGTAGGATCCCTCTTTACCGCATATCAGAGCCTGCTAACACATCGTATTGTCATATGAGCCAATATGTGTAATAATGAATAGCAGGGTCAGGGTCAATTCCAAATTCGAATTCCAAATTAAATTCTGGAATTCAAGCAGGAAGTGGAGAATTTACTTGGAATTGAATTTGAATTGCAGCAATCTTGAACATATTTAATTGTAATTTAGATTTTCTGAATTAGAATTGAAATTGTAAAATAAAATCATCACAGGAATTGAAATTTAGATGGTCTGAATTGGAATTGAATTGGAATTGAAAAAAAACTCATCATTGGAATGGAATTGGAATTGAAATTTAGAATTGTAAAGGATGCCCCGGCTAACTGTAAGTGCTGATATAATTAGAAACGTCTAGGAGCAACAGCCGTGAAGTGGTAGGCCACACAAGCACATAGAACGGGACCGCCGAGTGGTGAAGCGCGTAGCTCATAAAATCGTCTCTCCTAGGTTGCAACACTCACTACCGAGCTCCAAACTCCCTCTGGAAGCAACGTTAGCACAAGAACTGTTCGTCGGGAGCTTCATAAAATTGGTTTCCATGGCCGAGCAGCTGCACACAAGACTAAGATGACCACGCACAATGCCAAGCATTGGAAACACGTTCTCTGGAGTGATGAATCACTCTTCACAATCTGGCAGTCCGATGGACGAATCTGGGTTTGGCGGATGCCGGGAGAACGCTTCCTGACCAGATGCATAGTGCCAACTGTAAATTTTGGTAGAGGATAAATACTTTTCTGGGGCTGTTTTTCATGGTTCCATGAATTGTATTTTTAAATTGACTTAGACTTTGAAATTCATTTCATTTAGTGAATTGATGTGGAAGAATATTGAACTGGGAATTTAGTTTTGAATTGACTTAACATTTGAATTTGAGTTTAATTGACTCTGAATTGATTATCTGCTATGGAATTTTGAATTGAATTGATGGAATTTGAATAGAATTTGTGCAATTGAACCCAGCACTGCTGGAATTGTTTATCATACTTATGGAATTTTCATGAAGAGGGAATTTAATTTGAATTTAACTTGTGGAATTGACCCCAACCCTTATACAGTAACGAACTAATCAATTACTACATGAATGTACCTAAACATGTAAATGGATAAATGCTGTCACTTTTTTTCTACCAATTACAGTAACAGCAGTCTGATTTCATAATAAATGAAAGCATTGAAATATTTTACAAGAGGAATGCAGTGCAAAAAAAAAAAGATAGAGAGGAGGGAAGATCAGAGAATGTGTGGTGTGAAAGATCAGAGAATTAGACGTGTTTTCTTGCATAACTATTCTGCCAGAAGCCAAGCAGTAGTTTCTCAGAGCTTCTTCAACACCCCACTATCCTCCTAGATGCCGCAAATGGGATGCGGGGAGAGGGAGGATGCGGGGGAGGGGAGGGGAGGGGGGGGTTGTGTTTTTATACCATTGCATGTGCAGGCCACACTTCAGAAGGGTATGTTTTAAATTGTTGTTAATGTCAGCATGAAGAATATGGGTGTTGTGATTCATGGGAAAAATGATTTTAATTAGCAACATGTTCATAAGTGAAACATAATTCATATCCATTTAAAAACTTAACAGGCAAGAACAAAGTGAACACATGAAGACAGTGTGCCTTGAAAATAAAGTCAAATACAATTGTGCTCAAGGTCTAAAGCAAATGCAGCAACACTTCAGGAGGCATAACCTGTGCGTATGTAAAATCTTCCTCGGTATGGGCAATCAGTAACTTATTTCCCAAGTCAAACATGTACAGAGAATATAGCTTTTTAAAACAATTTACCAATGATTTAAGGTCAAATACATATATTTGTCCTTTTTCACTGCATGAACAAGTGGGTAACCTGTACGAGTGTGAGCTGTGAAATGGAAATGTATTTTATACATATTCCAAATCCCCATGATAAACCCTCGGAGAATCAGGTCACAGCCAGGTTTTATGTACCATGATGAACACAAGCTTGTATTAGGCTGCAGAAATTCGTACCTGCTCATCACAGATAACATGCAACAACATGTAACACCTTTCCCCCTCAGGAGACTGAAAAGATTTGGCAGGGGTCCCCAGATCCTCAAAAAGTTCTACAGCAGCCCCATGGAGAGCATCCTATGCGGTTGCATCACCGCCTGGTATGGCAACTGCTCGGCATCTGACCGTAAGGCGCTACAGAGGGTAGTGCATACGTCCCAGTACATCACTGGGGCCAAGCTTCCTGCATTACAGAACCTATATAATAGGTGGTGTCAGAGGAAAGCCCAAAACGTTGTCCGAGACTGCAGTCACCCAAGTCATAGACTGTTTTCTCTGCTACCGCACGGCAACGGTACCGGAGCGCCAAGTCTAGGAGCAAAAGGTTATTTTGCAGCTTCTAGCCCCAAGCCATAAGACTGCTGAACAATTAATCAAATGGCCACTGGACTATTAACATTGAAGCAAGGATATGCATTTTCTTACCATTTGAAAGGAAACACTTTGAAGTTTGTGGAAATGTGAAAGGAATTTAGGAGAATATAACACATTAGGTCTGGTGAAAGATAATACTAAGAAAAAAACAACCGTTTTGTTTGTCGATTTTTTTGTACCATCACCTTTGAAACGTAAGAGAAAGCCATAATGTATTATTCCAGTCCAGGTGGAATTTACATTTTGGCCACTAAATGGCAGCAGTGTATGTGCAAAGTCTTAGACTGATCCAATGAACCATTGCATTTCTGTAAAAATTTTTTTTATCAAGACTGCCCAAATATGCTAATTTGTTTATTAATAACTTTTCACGTTAAAAACTGTGCACTCTCCTCAAACAATACCATGGTATTCTTTCACTGTAATAGCTACAGTAAATTGGACAGTGCAGTTAGATTAACAAGAATTTAAGCTTTCTGCCATTATAAGATGTCTATGTCTTGTGAACTTTTCTTGTTACTTACAACCTCATGCTAATTGCATTAGCATGATCCAAGATGTCCAAGATGGTGTAGCAGTCAGACGTCTTTGTCCTTCGTCTGTCGTGTCCCATGTATATATCTTTTTAGATATTTTTCATCGCATATCTTTTTAATATTTTTCGAAACCTCAATTTCAAAATACTCTCCCGCAACCCGCCTCACCCAATGAGGTGGAGATCTGTTTTTTCTAAAGTATTTTTATTTACCTCGGAACCAGAATCCCCCAACAGAAGCTAGCCAACAGAAGCTAACAGAAGCTAACAGAAGCTAGCCAGCTCACTAGCTACTAGTCAACTAACCACTGCTAGCGGTCATCAGCTAACCTTCAGCTCTGAAAGCTCTGGCCAGTTTGTACAATGCGATTCAAACCAGAGCATACTGGACCTATTTTCTCACCATATCCCCAGATTCCTACCGCATGCTCTGAACCTTTTCACCTGGCTCATCGCAGCTAGCTAGCTGTTATCCGAGTGACTACTCCTAGCTAACATCTGTCCCGAAGCAAGCACCAATTAGCCTGGAGCTAGCCCATGCTAGGCCCATTCTCCCGGCTAGCTGAAGAGGCCCATTAGCCACTCCTGGCCTACAATACCCGGACCCCTTCTACTGCCGGTATGGGGCACGGAACCCCGCCGATCCTTCACGGCTGGACTACGACGTAATCTGCTCGAGGGGGTACTCAACTGGCCCCTACATTGCGACGTCCCCTGAATGCCCATCTGCTAGCCTGCTAGCCGCGGCATGCTAGCTGCTAACAGTGGCCCGCTAGCTGTCTAGAGCATATTGGACTGTTAGCTGAATAGATCCATCGGCCAATTTCTTGGGCCACTATACCTATTTTGCCAATTGGACTTGGACCCCTCTGCTACTCAGAAACCTACTAATCCATCACGACTGGTCTATCGACGTCAGGCTAAAACAGACTTTCCTCCGTCAAGACGTCCCTCTAAGGCCCTTCTGATAGCTTGCTATCCCCGGCCTGCTAGCTGTCTGAATCGTCTACAGCCAGCCCAACCACTCACTGGACCCCTCTGATCACCCGGCTACGCATGCCTTTCCCTAATATCAATATGCCTTGTCCATTACTGTCCTGGTTAGTGATTGTTGTCTTATTTCACTGTAGAACCTCTAGCCCTGCTCAATATGCCTTAACCAACCATTTAGTTCCACCTCCCACATATGCAGCGACATCACCTGGTTTAAACATCTCTAGAGACAATATCTTTCTCAGCATTATTCAGTGCCTAGGTTTACCTCCAATGTACTCACATCCTACCATACCCTTGTCTGCAAATTATGCCTTGAATCTAATCTATTCTATCGCACCCAGAAACCTGTTCCTTTTACAATCTGTTCCGAATGTACTAGACGACCAGTTCTGGTAGCCTTTAGCCATACCCTTATCCTACTCCTCCTCTGTTCCTCTGGTGATGTAGAAGTTAATCCAGGCCCTGCAGTGCCTAGCTCCACTCCTACTCACCAGGTGCTCTCATTTGTTGACTTCTGCAACCGTAAAAGCCTTGGTTTCATGCATGTTAACATTAGAAGCCTCCTCCCTAAGTTTGTTTTATTCACTGTTTTAGCACACTCTGCCAACCCGGATGTCCTAGCCATCTGAATCCTGGCTTAGGAAGACCACCAAAAACCCTGAAATATCCGTCCCTAACTATAACATTTTCCGACAAGCTAGAACTGCCAAAGGGGGTGGTGTTGCAATCTACTGCAGAGAAAGCCTGCAGAGTTCTGTCTTACTATCCAGGTCTGTTCCCAAAACAATTCGAGCTTCTACTTTTAAAAATCCACCTTTCCAGAAACAAGTATCTCACCGTTGCCACTTGCTATTGACCACCCTCAGCAGTGCCCTGGACACCATATGTGAATTGATTGCCCCCATCTATCTTCAGAGCTCGTGCTGCTAGGTGACCTAAACTGGGACATGCTTAACTCCCCGGCCATCCTACAATCTAAGCTAGATGCCCTCAATCTCACACAAATTATCAATGAACCCACCAGGTACAACCACAAATCCGTAAACACGGGCACCCTCATAGATATCATCCTAACCAACTTGCCCTCCAAAAACACCTCTGCTGTTTTCAACCAAGATCTCAGCAATCACTGCCTCATTGCCTGCATCCGTAATGGGTCCGCGGTCAAACGACCACCCCTCATCACTGTCAAACGCTCCCTAAAACACTTCAGCGAGCAGGCCTTTCTAATCGACCTGGCCCGGGTATCCTGGAAGGATATTGACCTCATCCCGTCAGTAGAGGATGCCTGGTTATTCTTTAAAAGTGCCTTCCTCACCATCTTAAATAAGCATTCAAAAAATGTTGAACCGGGAACAGACACAGCCCTTGGTTCTCTCCAAACCTGACTGCCCTTGACCAGCACAAAAACATCCTGTGGCGTTCTGCATTAGCATCGAATAGCCACCGTGATATGCAACTTTTCAGGGAAGTTAGGAACCAATATACACAGGTAGTTAGGAAAGCTAAGGCTAGCTTTTTCAAGCAGAAATTTGCATCCTGTAGCACAAACTCAAAAAAGTTCTGGGACACTGTAAAGTCCATGGAGAATAAGATCACCTCCTCCCAGCTGCCCACTGCACTGAGGCTAGGAACCACTGTCACCACCGATAAATCCACTATAATTGAGAATTTCAATAAGCATTTTTCTACGGCTGGCCATGCTTTCCACCTGGCTACCCCTACCCCGATCAACAGCCCTCCACAGCAACTCGCCCAAGCCTCCCCCATTTCTCCTTCACCTAAAAAAAGAAATTGGATGCAGTCTATCACAGTGCCATCCGTTTTGTCACCAAAGCCCCATATACTACCCACCACTGCGACCTGTACGCTCTCGTTGGCTGGCCCTCGCTTCACACTCGTTGCCAAACCCACTGGCTCCAGGTCATCTACAAGTCTCTGCTAGGTAAAGCCACGCCTTATCTCAGCTCACTGGTCACCATAGCAGCACCCACATGTAGCACGCTCTCCAGCAGGTATATCTCACTGGTCACCCCCAAAACCAATTCTTTCTTTGGCCACCTTTCCTTCCAGTTCTCTGCTGCCAATGATTGGAACGAACTGCAAAAATTACTGAAGCTGGAAACTCATATCTCCCTCACTAGCTTAAGCAGCAGCTGCCAGAGCAGCTCACAGATCACTGCACCTGTACATCTGTAAATAGCCCATCCAACTACCTCATCCCCATACTGTATTTATTTATTTATTTATCTATCTATCTTGCTCCTTTGCACCTCAGTATCTCTACTTGCACATTCACCTTCTGCACATCTACCATTCCAGTGTTTAATTGCTATATTGTAATTACTTCACCAGCATGGCCTATTTATTGCCTTACCTTCCTTATCCTACCTCATTTGCACATACTGTATATAGACTTTTTCTACTGTATTATTGACTGTATGTTTGTTTATTCCATGTGTAACTCTGTGTTGTATGTGTCGAACTGCTTTGCTTTATCTTGGCCAGGTCGCAGTTGCAAATGAGAACTTGTTCTCAACTAGCCTACCGGGTTAACATCTCTTGGGTAGGGGGCAGTATTTTGACGTCCGGATGAAAAGCGTGCCCAAAGTAAACTACGTGTTACTCAGGCCCAGATGCTAGGATATGCATATAATGGTAGATTTGGATAGAAAACACTATAAAGTTTCTAAAACTGTTAAAATAATGTCTGTGAGTATAACAGAACTGATATGGCAAGCAAAACCCCGAGGACAAACCATCCCACCCCAAAGAAATTCAGCCTACCACTATTTTCAATGGCCATCACTTTTATTATAAGGCCAAGTTCTCCAAGATTGCAGTTCCTAGGGCTTCCACGAGATGTCAACAGTCTTTAGAAAGAGTTTCAGGCTGGTTTTTGGAAAAAATGAGCCAGAAATTGTAGTTTTTCTAGGTGGCTCCCATTTTGGCTGTAGTGTTTCCAAGCGCGTGGAAGAGAGCGCGTTCTTTGGTATTTTTTCTCCGGTAAAGACAATAACGATTCTCCATCTGAAATTTTATCATTTATTTACGTATTAGGGTACCTAAGATTTGATTATAAACGTTGTTTGACTTGTTTGGAAAAGTTTATTAGTAACGTTTGGGATTCATTTTGTATGAATTTTGATGGAGGGAAACTGGGTGGATTATTGACTGAAGCGCGCCAGCTAATCTGAGTTTTTATGGATATAAAGAGGGACATTATCGAACAAAAGGACCATTTGTGATGTAACAGAGACCTTTTGGAGTGCCAACAGAAAAAGATCAAAGGTAAGGCATATTCTATATCGCTATTTCTGACTTTCGTGTCGCACCTGCCTGTTTGAAATATGTTTTCATGTGTTTGTATGTGGGGTGCTGTCCTCAGATAATCGCATGGTTTGCTTTCACCGTAAAGCCTTTTTGAAATCTGACACAGCGGCTGGTTTAACAAGAAGTTAAGCTTTATTTTGTTGTGTTACAGTTGTGATTTTATGAAAGTTAAATATTTATAATACTGTAGTTTGAATTTTGCGCTCTGCAATTTCACCGGATGTTGGCCAGGTGGGACGCTACTGTCCCACCTGCCCATAAGAAGTTAAATAAAGGTGAAATAAAAATAGCCTTTGTTAGCTCAACCGTCCCGCAGGGGACCCACCGATCTTGAAGTTTTAACTTTAGCTAGCTATGACAATCAATTTGTATTGCTAGTACTCAATGGATTGGGATTATGGTTCATTGTTTAGCTAGCATGTCTAAACAAATGACCCCACTTCGCCAGATGATTACATGACCCGTCAATTTAGCCAGGTGTCTGACGGTGATAACGGCTATCTATTGTATAATAATGCCAAAATATTTATATCTGGAATTTGTCTTTCAGCATCAGTAGAACATGCCTGACTCTCCTCCACCAGTCATACAAGAAGAATGGTCTAATGCCTCCCATCAAAAAGAGCGCTAGCCCAAGCAAGCACAGGTTACATCTGAAGCATGAGGACTTGCAGCGAGTGGTAAACTTCATCAACAACTACGAAGAGGATAATGCAATAGTATTACCAGGACACCACCCAGGACACAAACACTTTGTTGGAAAGCTGCGGCCATCCCATGTGACAAAATCAGCAGTGTGGCATCTCTACAAGGGATCGATGACAACACTTGGTGTATGAAGCATAAACAACACGTTTTGATTATTTAATTGACCTCCAACATGATTGTCACTACTTTTATTGATCTTACATTATTTCTGTATTTTCCAGAGGTACGTGTAGTCAGGCTGTGCATTATCATTTTAACTTCCAGTTTCTAAAATTAAGTTTCTGTATGCAGTGTTGCTGCTTTGCACATTTGTAGGTAAGTGAAACTTACCTGACAATGATGCATTAAAAAATGATATTATGTTTTACGTTACATTTTCCTTTCATTAATTTATCTTAATGTTATTTTGTTGTTTGAAGGTGCACTATCTTTCTGACCATATGCAGCCAGGTCCCATCTAGTTTTTAACTCCTCACAACTCCAGTGGGCAAAACAAGGACAAGTTTGTGCTCTGGTATCGCACCTGGCGGACCATGCACAAGCTCCACCACAGTCTGGACCTTCAGTTCCTGATCACAGGCCACACCAAGTTTGCCCCGACTGGTGCTTCAGAAAGACCAAAGTGAACACTTTGTCTGAGATTGCTGTTGTTGTGAATGACAGCACTGTGACAGGGGTCAACATCCCACAGCTGGTTGGACTGGAGGATTGTACATTGCTGATGGAACGCTATGGCTGGCAACAACACCTGACTCCGTACTTCAGACTGCTGCCACAGTTCATTCAGTACCAGCACTTCAGGTGAATATAATTTTCATTGCATTGTATGAGATTCTTCTTCTTATCTAAACTTGGGAGGTGAATTGATGTTGTGCAAGGTTGTAATGTCTTAAAAAAATATCTGGACACTTTGTTTACCTGGAATTGTTTCTTATTGTAGGCTCCTACTTTTACCACTTTTAGTCTTAATCTTTACTACACTACTCACTGTTTAGCACATGACCTCACATGTGAATCCTTAAAGAGATGGGTGGAGCTGGCTTAAGAGGGTGTAAACAATGCTGAATAGGTGTAGACAAAGTAGTGCTCTCCAGTAGGTACCAAAGCATTCAAATGCCATTTTCTCAAAAGTGAGTTCACAAATGTATCAACTTTCAAAGCAGGATTACTTTCCCTTTGTTCCTAAAAATGCAGTGTATGATATACCATTTTGTAGCTCTGAGTCTCTACTTTTATCCAATGTAAAAAAAAACATGATTTCAAATTTTGCTACATAAGACCAATTTGAGCCGGTCACAAAATATATTTTAGATTCTTCAATGTAGCCACCTTTTGCACACCGTTGGCATTCTCTCAACCAGTTTCATGAGGTAGTCACCTGGAATGCATTTCAATTAACAGGTGTACCTTGTTAAAAGTTTGTGGCATTTCTTTCCTTCTTAATGCGTTTGAGCCAATCAATTGTATTGTGACTAGGTAGGGGTGGTTTACAGAAGATTTCTATTTAGCCAGGCAAGTCAAGTAAGAACACATTCTTATTTACAATGATGGCCTAGGAACAGTGAGTTAACTGCCTTGTTCAGGGGCAAAATGACAGATTTTTACCTTGTCTGCTCGGGGATTCGATCTAGCAACCTTCCGGTTCCTTGCCCAACGCTCTAACCTGCCGCCCCAGAAAGTCCTACAGATAGTCCTATTTGGTAAAATACCAAGTCCATATTATGGCAAGAACAAGCTCAAATAAGCAAAGAGAAACGACAGTCCATCATTACTTTAAGAAATGAAGGTCAGTCAATGCAGAAAATGTCCAGAACTCGCATAAAACATTAAGCGCTATGATGAAACTGCCTCTCATGAGGACCGCCACAGGACAGGAAGACCCAGAGTTACCTCTGCTGCAGAGGATAAGTTCATTAGAGTTTCCAGCCTCAGAAATTGCAGCCCAAATAAATGCTTCAAAGAGTTCAAGAAACAGACACATCTCAACATTAACTGTTCAGAGGAGACTGCGTGAATCAGGCCTTCATGGTCGAATTGATGCAAAGAAACCACTACTAAAGGACACCAATAAGAAGAAGACTTGCTTGGGCCAAGAAACACAAGCAATGGACATTAGACCGTGGAAATCTGTCCTTTGGTCTGATGAGTCCAATTTGAGATTTTTGGTTCCAATTGCTGTGTCTTTGTGAGAGGCAGAGTAGGTGAACGGATGATCTCTGCATGTGTGGTTCCCACCGTGAAGCATGGAGGAGGAGGTGTGATGGTGTGGGGGTGCTTTGCTGGTGACAATGTCGGCAATTTATTTTGTATTCAAGGCACACTTATCCAGCATGGCTACCTCAGCATTCTGCAGCGACACACCATCCCATCTGGTTTGCGCTTAGTGGGACAATAATTAGTTTTTCAACAGGACAATGACCCAACACACCTCCAGGCTGTGTAATGGCTATTTGGCCAAGAAGGAGAGTGATGAGTGCAGCATCAGATGACCTGGCCTCCACAATCACCCGACCTCAACCCAATTGAGATGGTTTGGGATGAGTCGGACTGCAGAGTGAAGGAAAAGCAGCCAACAAGTGCTCAGCATATGTGGGAACTCCTTCAAAACTGTTGGAAAAGCATTCCAGGTGACTACCTTATGAAATTGGTTGAGAGAATGCAAAGCTGTCATCAACGGAAAGGGTGGCTACTTTGAAAAATCTGAAATATAAAATATATTTTGATTTGTTTAACACTTTTTTGGTTACTACATGATTCCAAATGTGTTTTAACATAGTTTTGATGTCTTCACTATGTCAAAAATAGTAAAAAAATAAAGAAAACCCTTGAATGAGTAGGTGTTTCCAAAGTTTTGACTGGTACTGTAAATATATACCTATTTTCCTTGTTTGTTTTCGTGGTGAAAGTGTGTTATGGGGAAGGTTTTCTCTGGTCACCGGGAGTAGGGATGGGAGGTTGGGGGGTCTGGGGGATGACTGACAAGGAACCCCAGTTCCTTGTGGGGGTGGGAAGGGGTGGGATACTTGGTTGGCTGGGTGGGGTTGGGGGGTTGAGAGGTTGGGGGTGGAGGCCTACTTATTTATTATTTATTTTTATACTGAATTTATTATTACTTAAAATGTATTTCTTATTTGTTTTTCTTTTGAATGGCAGCCCAAGTCAACATTTTATATAAACTGAATAGATTAATTGAAAAGGATATTGTACCTTTAATTTGTTTTTTAAACGTTGTACCAGCAGTTACAATGCAATGCCTGAAACTCTTTTTATCCTGTTCATCCTTATTCTTTCTTTTTGAGTCCCAGATTTATACCTACATTCCATTTTAGCCAGAGCTCCGATTTTTAGCTAGCTAGATCCTAAAATCAGGGGTGTAAAGTATTTAAGTAAAAATACTTTAAAGTACTACTGAAATATTTTTGGCACAATCTGCACTTTACTATTCATCTTTGACAACTTTTACTTTTGCTTCACTATATTCCTGTCACGTCCTGACCATAGTAAGCTGCTATTTTCTATGGTAGAGTAGGTCATGGTGTGACAGGGGGGGTTTCTAGTTTAGTTTTTCTATGTTGTTATGTTCTAGTTTTGTATTTCAATGTCGGGTTTTGTTTGGGATGATCTCCAATTAGAGGAAGCTGGTCATCGTTGTCTCTAATTGGAGGTCATATTTAAGTTGGTGTTTGTCCCACCTGGGTTTGTGGGAGATTATTTTTGAGTAGTGTATGTTTCACCTCTGCGTCACGGTTTGTTGGTTTTGTGAGTTCAGTTTATTGTTTAGGTATCGCATAGTTTCACGCTGAAAATAAAATGTGGAACGACACACGCTGCTCTTTGGTCCGCTTCTCCTTACGACAACCGTGACAATTCCTAAAGAAAAGAATGTCGTTTTTACTCTATACATTTTCCCTGACACCCAACATTTTGAATGCTTAGCAGGACAGGAAAATGGTCCAATTCACGCACTTCGCAAGAGAACATCCCTGGTCACCCCTATTGCCTCTGATCTGGCAGACTCACTGAACACAAACGCTTAATTTGTAAATTATGTCCAAGTGTTAGAAAGTGACCCTGGCTTTCAATAAATAAAAAAAACAAGAAAATGGCGCCGTATGGTTTGCTTAATATAAGGAGTTTGATACTTAAGTATATTTTAGTAATTACATTTACTTTTGATACTTAAGTATATTTAAAACCAAATACTTTTAGACTTTTACTCAGGTAGTATTTTACTGGGTGAATATCACTTTTACTTGAGTCATTTTCTATTAAGCTATCTTTACTTTTACTTACACTACCATTCACAAGTTTAGGGTCACTTGGAAATGTCCTTGTTTTTTAAAGAAAAGCAAATTTTTTATCCGTTAAAATAACATCAAATTGATCAGAAATACAGTGTAGACTTTGTTAATGTTGAAAATGACTATTGTAGCTGGAAATGGCAGATTTTTTTATGGAATATCTACGTAGGAGTACAGAGGCCCATTATCAGCAACCATCACCCCTGTGTTCCAATGGCATGTTGTGTTCGCTAATCCAAGTTTATCATTTTAAAAGGCTTATTGATCATTAGAAAACCCTTTTGCAATTATGTTAGCACAGCTGAAAACTTTTGTCCTTCTTTAGACTAGTTGAGTATCAGGAGCATCTGTCACACCCTGATCTGTTTCAACTGCCCATGTTATTGTGCTTGTCTCCACCCCCTCCAGGTGTCACCCATCTTCCCCATTATCCCCTGGGTATTTAAACCTGTGTTTTCTGTCTATCTGTGCCAGTTTGTCTTGTATGTTCCAAGTCAACTAGTGTGTTTTTCCTGTGTGCGGTCCGGTTATGTTCTCTTTTGCTAGTCTTCCCGGTTTTGATCTTTGCCTGTTTTCTGGACTCTGTACCTGCCTGCCTGACCATTCTGCCTGCCGTGACCTCGAGCCTGCCTGCCACACTGTACCTCCTGGACTCTGAACTGGTTTTGACCTTTTGCCTGTCCATGATTATTCTCTTGCCTACCCCTTTCGGATTATTAATAAATATCAAAGACTCAAACCATCTGCCTCCCATGTCTGCATCTGGGTCTCGTCTTGTGCCCTTATAGCATCAGCATTTGTGGGTTCGATTACAGGCTCAAAATGTCCAGAAACAAAACTTTCTTCTGAAACTCGTCAGTCTGTTCTTGTTCTGAGAAATTAAGTCTTCCATGCGAGAAATTGCCAAGAAACTGAAGATCTTGTACAACGCTGTGTACTACCTCCTTCACAGAACAGCACAAACTGACACTAACCAGAATAGAAAGAGGAGTGGGAGGCCCTGGTGCACAACTGAGCAAGAGGACAAGTACATTAGTGTCTAGTTTGAGAAACAGACACCTCACAAGTCCTCAACTGGCAAGTTCATTAAAGAGTACCCTGTAAGTACTTTTTCCACCACTGCCTAAAATGCATTATGTGAATCCATGGCAATGGACAAATGTGCCAGTGATGGAGTTATGTCACGCTGGCCCGGGTTGAACTGGGCAAAGACCAGTCACGACATTGGGCGAAAGCAGGGAGGGAGGAGCACCCTTTAACCCAAACATTAATCTGCGCAGTTCTGTTATTTCATCAACAAGGCAGCATGAATCATCATCCAGAAACAAACATATCTTTTCCATAAAATAAATGTTAGAATTGTTAGAACTAGTTTTCATTAGGAAGGCAGATACAAAACCACAGAATCCTACTAATTACAACACATGCTTAACAACATCCCTTTTGTTTTGAGCCGACTTCACCGTCAGACAGAGCGGGGCACCTGGCTCACGCCAGGAGGCAGCCTGATTCCAAATCAAGATTGATCGAACGCCCTCAATCATATGGGTGGTAATATACATATAAATCAATGCCAAAATACCTATTTTCTAAACTTAATATAGTAATCAACAACAAAAATAATATAATTATTTTCTGCTTATTTTTTCAATGATATGACAAATGTTCCTGTGGGACCCACTCATTGAAGCTCCACCCTTGTGTGTGTATTTGTCCATAAGAGAGAGAGGGAGGTCCTCAGTCCTCTCCTCCACTATCAGTCAGTGTGTAATAGTGCTGGTGGACATGTGTTCACAGGAGATAACAGGGAACTGGCTGAGGAGGAATGTCTGACAGACAACCCTAACAGACTGGCACTGATGTTCCAGTACTGATCAGTCTGTCAGGAGAGAGAGGCCCACCAAGATACGTGGGAGGTGCTGGTCTGGGAAGACATCTCGGAGATGAGCTAGACTTATTTGGACTACTCTGCCATGGTAGTACGATGCATTAAAACAAATTGGGGTCATAGCATTTACATAGAAGTAAACGGATATGTGACATTGCCTCCTGTCCATATGTTCCTACACTACTGCATGCAGGTACATAGCAAATTCTCCAGTGTTAAAAAAATGATACAATTACGTGTTGAGTGTTAAAGGTCCTGAACAGTCATTCTGATTTCAATGTAAAATAGCCTTTTGATTGACTAAATTATCACTCATGAATATTTGTTTTGGATAGAGATGCTAAACATTTTAGAATAAGTTATTTTCTCTCAAATCTAACTACCAGGAAGTTTGAACAGACAGGCTGAGTGGGCGGGGAACTTATATTCATGAGCGCGCCTTGACTGACAGCTCTTTAAAAGCCTATGTCAAGGAACTTGGATGCAATGAGCAGTGAAATCATCTCAAACAAATTTGGTGATACACAAAGCAACTCAAACAACATTGAAACTGCATCAATGACGTCAATTTTTCCATACATCGTCCGTTTGGCATGTCTCTTGTGATGCGGTTCACAGCAGTACTGACAGATGTATTGACATGACAACTGCATCAGAGTTTTGAACCACCCTTCTCCCCCTTTTGTTCCATGCTGGCTTAAGACCTAGCTAACCAGTAAATAGCTAACACCGGATACAGATGAAAATAGCAACATAGAAGTATCTTTACCATAGATGAATAATGTAAACTTTTAATTATATTTGCTGACAACCTACAGTCAAATTTTGGCACCAGTAGTGTAGCTATATAGTTATATAAACACTCGTCAAACACGCCTTCTCCAATGATGGTTACAAGGCAGTACTTATTAAAATTATGTAAGAGAATATCATGTTACAATTGTTATATTAAAATTAGAGTTAGGGTGTGTCTCCCTATCTCCTTAATAATCCCGCCTCCTGAATCCAAGTGTTTGACATTGGGGAGGGGACCAGTAACTTTATGATCAACCTTCATCAATGTAGAAGCAACACTCTTTTTCATACTTTGATCTGATTTCATCCAAATATCATCCAGTTTCATGAAAAATATGTTTTTACTGTTCCTGACATTTAAATACACTATATATACACAAAAGTAGGTAGACACCCCTTCAAATTAGTGGAATCGGCTATTTCAGCCACACCCGTTGCTGACAGGTGTATAAAATAGAGTGCACAGCCATGCAATCTCCATAGACAAACATTGGCAGTAGAATGGCTTTATTGTAGAGCTCAGTTACTTTCAACGTGGCATCATCATTGGATAACACCTTTCCAACAAGTTTCTGCCCTGCTAGAGCTGCCCCGGTCAACTGTAAGTGCTGTTATTGTGAAGTGGAAATGTCTAGAATCGACGGCTTATCCTCAAACTGGTAGGTCACACAAGCTCACAGAATTGGACCGCCAAGTGCTGAAGCGCATAGCTCCTTAAACTCGTCTTTTCTCGGTTGCAACACTCACTACTGAGTTCCAAACTGCCTCTGGAAGCAACATCAGTACAATAACTATTCGTCTGGAGCGTCATTTCCATGGCCGAGCAGCCGCACACAAGCCTAAGATCACCATGCGCAATGCCAAGTGTTGGCTGGAGTGGTGTAAAGCTTGCCGCCATTGGATTCTGGAGCAGTGGAAACGCATTCTTTGGAGTGATGAACCACGATTCTGTGCTTCCAACTTTGTGAAAACATTTTGGGGAAGGCCCTTTCCTGTTTCAGCATGGCAATGCCCCTGTGCACCAAGCGAGGTCCATACAGAGATCGGTGTGGAGGAACTTGACTGGCGTGCACAGAGCCCTGACCTCAAACCCATTGAGCACCTTTTAGATGATTTGGAACACCGACTGCGAGCCAGGCCTAATCGCCCAACATCAGTGCCCGACCTCTCTAATGCTCTTGTGGCTGAATAGAAGCAAGTCCCCGAAGCAATGTTCTAGTGCTAAGCCTTCCCAGAAGAGTGGAGGCTGTTATAGCAGCAAAAGGGGGGTCAACTTCATATTAACACCCATGATTTTGGAATGAGATGTTTGACAAGCAGGTGTCCACACACTTTTGGTCATGCGTGCGTTCACCAAGTGAGGTCCTAAACATATTTGTTTAGGGTGAAGTCCTTAGGACCGAAAATGGATGAATACAGTCATAGTGGTAACTCCACAATTTACTCAAAAGGCACTCTGGGAAATATTTGAATAAGCCTTTACACTAAGCAGTGTGCTAATTTAACACTGTTCAGGTGTCTATATAGGTCCACAGACTCAACAGTGTTGATTTAACACTGTCAGACTGGATAATTTGCTGTGTACCACTAATGTATAAACTATAAATTCAAAAAGGCACACACGTTCTGATCACTCAGTCAAATGATTGTGCTGAAAAGGATTGAGATCTGATTCTGTGCCAGGTGAATCATTGCATTATTCCTCTCAATGCAATGCAGTGGAAATTGGTCAGTTTGTATCGAGAGCTGACTAAACTGGAATAGCAGAGGCTTTGTTTGCTATGAATTATATTTCTATTTGGACGGTTGACTCAATTTTGACACTGTGCCCACAGGCTAATGCATGCTACAATGAATAATAACCATCTAAATGTTAATCCTTGGATGCAAGTGTCAGGATGCGAGAAAGTCATTTAAAACTAATAAAAGAACATGCACGGCTCTTTAAACAGCAGTGTTTTTAAACAAACAAACTTTCTGTTTCATTACATGCTGTTTATTAGTGAAGGGCTGTTGCGTATTGAAGATATTATAAAACGCTACAGGACAATTATTTATTGCCATGGTGTCTAAATTATTTCTAAAGACATTTAAAGCAACTATAGCTCCCAAAGAATATGAAAAACATTAGGCTTACGAGGTTCCAATGTGGTTCCAAAGTGTTGATTGAAAGAAGTTCACCGTATTGGCTTCATTCTGTTTTGACTGACGACACAGATGATTCTTGAACATAAGAATCTCATTTGTCCGCTTGGATGGGTGCTACTACAGTAAATTACGCTTCTTGCGTTTTATAAAGACGGTGTTCATGGATTTGTGCAATGCTAGATCTGCATCATTGGCCATGTTCGCCAGAGGTGAAACTATTTTTGAATGATAAAGCACCTGATCATTGACCGAAGTATATGGATTGTACTCTGTCTATAACTGTATCAATCTGGTGTGTAATGGACCTGGACTTCCAGAGGGTCCCTGTTCCCCCACAGTCATTTGGCGAAGAAGTCGAATGGTGACACTTAAACCTAATAGATCACCTCCTATGAAGATAAATTCTAATTTGTTATGGTATTGCTACATGGATAGCTATTTTCCCCATATGTGTGATTTGGACTGCTTCGTTTCGTCTGTTTTCCTCTCTACCCCTCTTTCTTTTGCTCACTCTTTTTCACACTCTCTTGCATCTCTCGCACTCCTCCATGCCTCCCTGACTCTCTCATTTCTCTCTTTCCCACACCACACACACACACACCCACATAGGCAAATGCATAAGTAAGCACACATACACACACACCTGACTCATAGCAGGATTGATTTCTTGGCCATGAACGTACGCTGTAGTAATGAGATTACTGAGCAAGTTCAGGAAGAGTACAGAAGGCTTAACAGCTCAGATGAGAAGGGGAGAATACACCCCTCTGTGCTCTACTCACACTGATACAATAATATTGTAATATAGACTATATATTCCTTTCAGTGATTGTTGTAACATAATTCAACTTGTACAAGCAAGAAGTACTCTTCTTGTTTGTACAAGAAGTATTGCTAAAATACACTATATATACAAAGGTATGTGGACACCCCTTCGAATTAGCAGAGGCTGTTATAGCAGCAAAGGGGGGACCAACTCCATATTCATGGCCATTTTGGAATGAGATGTTCGACGAGCAGGTGTCCACATACTCTTGGTCATGTAGTGTATTTATACCAAAGGGGGGAAATACAGTATGTTGTACAATAAATGCAAAGAAAGGAACTAGTCCCTGAGCAAGAAAGAAAGAGATGGTTTGGGAAGTTTTGAAATGGACCTGGAGCAATCACAAATTTTTATTATTTGGGCTTCTCAGTTTGTTAACGCCCTACAACCTTGGTAGATAATGCTCAAATGTTTTTCTTTTTCGGTACTTTAGAATGATAGTTAAAAATAATTACAATATCATCTGGAGTCATACATTGCATATGGGTACAGATTAAGAGAGAACAAATTATATTTGAGAACCAAATGGCAACTCCATTACCTAGCACTGGCAGAACAAAAGGTCATGGTGAGAAATGTTTCACATGAAACACTAAGGAGTACAGCCGATACCAAGAGAGAGTACAGGGTTCAGAACCAGGTCACCGTCAGACAGATTAATTAGCAGAGATATGAATAATTAAATCCTTCAGGAAAAGGGGTGATAGGGCATGCTAAAAAGGAGAGGCGTGAGGTGTGTTTGGTAATGAGAGAATGTGTTGCCTTCAATATTCATCTTACTAGAGTCTGTCTATTTTGTCATTCCCTGCTAATCCCTCGGTATGTTTCTTTATCTATGTGCTCTTACTACTACAGACCACAGAGACACTACTACACATCAACATTTCAATGCATATCCTCAGGCCATATTCAAGCATACTCAAAAAAAGAGACATTCTATCAGTGGGGAGTAGTTCAGACCCCTATGTTCATTATCTGTTGATGAATTTCAACAGTACATCAGACTCTCAATCCGGATATGTCAGGGGTTTTATACATCCTATTACAGTGTGCTTGTAGTGAATTGATTTTTTATTTAACTAGGCAAGTCAGTTCAGAAAGAATTCTTATTTACAATGATGACCTACCAGGGAACAGTGGGTTAACTGCCATGTTCAGGGGCATAACAATAGATTTTTACCTTGTCAGCTCGGGGATTCGATTCAGCAACTTTTCGGTTACTGGCCCAACACTCTAACCACTAGGCTACCTGCCTTTTATGCTAACAACCAAGCTATGAATGCCAGTCTGAATAAGTCATTTACATCAGGCCATTGTGCTATTTCCCACATACATTTTTTTTTACAGTTTACTATAGAATACTACAGAAGTTACTATAGTATTCTGAAGTAAACTGTAGAATACTATACTACACTCTGTAGTATCCCTATAACATGTGTAGTACTTACTATAGAATGCTGTAATATGCTGTAAAATACTATATTAAATACTACAGTATTATCCATCCAAAACAACACTAGTAAATACTACAGAAATGTACGCAAAAACACTGCACTTTTTTTAAGCTATAGTAAATACTACAGTATTGAATTTACATATACCCTGCCCATTCCCCTCCCCCATTTTCCAATTTCTGCCACCCATCAGTCAGAAACCTACATTCCAAGTATAGACCATATTTTGTGTTCATTGTAAACTTATAAATGAAAAGTGCTGAACTATCAATTCATACTACCTACCTACCTACAGTATCTGTTAACCTGTCTGTTATGGAAAAAGATAATAAAATAAAAATGCTGTGTTGTAAATCCTAGTGATGGGGAAATTAAGCTTCTTTAAGCATTGACCATTTCCAGACAATTGTGTTGAAAATAGCTTCATTACACAAGGCTTTGCTCAACACAGTGTACAGTAGTGCTACTTGGTTGTCAAAATAATGTTTGACAAAACGTAGCTTCGGACATCGTTCGTTCATGTGCTTCTGATAAAGTGATACAAGCATCAACACACTGCTTTCAAATAAACTGCTTAGCTATTTCGACGCATGCCTCGGAGCTCCGGTATCAAACGTAACACCACTAGTAAATACTACAGTAATGTCCACAAAATCACTACAGTAAATACTACAGTATACCACAGTCTGCAAAAATGTTACAGTAAATACAATGGTATATTACAATTCGTAAAAACACTACATTAATCACTATAGTATATACTAGTTTTCTTTTACTACAGTATTTATACTATATTTAAAGGACATGAAATTGGATGATATTTGAAGGAAAAGTATGAGAAACGACTTGCTTCTACATTGATAAAGTTTGATCATAAAGTTATTGATACCCACCCTCATGTCAAACACCTGGATTCATTATTAAGGGAACAAGGTGACCACCTTAACTCTCATTTTAATACACCAATGGTAACATCGGAGAAGGCGTGTTTGCAGAGGGGCGTGGTTTAGATCGCTAGATAGCTACTCTTCTGGTGCCAACATTTTACTGTAGGGTGCCAGCAAATATAATTCAAAGTTTACCCTATTCATCTATTGCAAAGATACTGTATTTATATGTTTCCCCTTTCATCTGTGTCTGGTGTTTGCTAGTTACTGGTTAGCTAGGTCTTCTGCCAGCATGGAACAAAAGGGTCGGGAAGGGTCATTCAAAACTCTGATGCAGTTGTCAAGTCATCCGTCAGTGCTGCTATGCACTGCATCACAAGAGACATGCAAAATGGGAACATTTTTTTTCTTCCAAAAAATAAAATAAAGGTGTATCCTTGATGCAATTTCAACGTTGCTTTGTGCATCACCAAATTTGTACTGATGGGGAAACAAAGCTTCCTGGAGTATTGAATATTTCTAACCAATTGTGTCAAAAATGGGTTTGTTAATTGAGGCTTTGATCAACACATTTTACACTAGTGGCACCTGCTGGTCAAAAGAATTTAGAACAGCCAAATTACTATAGATGACATCACACACGCCAGAGCACACGCGCAGGGTAGCCATTTTGTCTTATACTGAAAGCAATACCAAATCAATCAGGTGGTTGTTCGACAACACAAAGCTTCGGACGTCATTGATTACGTGATTCTGACAAAGTGATACAAGCATCGGCACACTGCTTCAAAGTAAACTTCTTAGCGAATTTGATGCATGCCTCAGAGCTCCGGTATCAAAAGTAACATCACTACAAATTTGCTTGAGATTATTTAATTGAAACACAGCTCACTGCATCCAAGTTGCTTGACATAGGCGTCTCAAAGAGCTGTCTGTCAAGGCGAGATCATGAATATAAGCTCCACGCTCACTCAGCCTTTCTTTTCAAACTTCCATGCTTCTACACCTGCATTGCTTGCTGTTTGGGGTTTTAGGCTGGATTTCTGTACAGCACTTTGATACATCAGCTGATGTAAGAAGGGCTATATAAATACATTTGATTTGATTTGGTAGTTAGCTATGAGAGAAAAAGTCATTTTCAGAATGACTGTTCAGGACCTTTCACTGTAAATACTACAGTATACTACAGTAAATACTACAATATTCACTGTAGTGCTTTTGCGGACTAAAGTCTGCAGTAAAGCCCTCTAAAACACTACAGTGACTACTAGTACTTATACCATGGTATACTGTTGTATTTTTTTCATGTGGAGAGATTTACCGGGTAGTTCTATGACTTGTGTGGGAGGTGAGGTTGGTGGAGAGATGTACTGCATGTGTCTATCCATCATATATCTGTATCCTCACCCTGATGTATGCCTTCAGCTGCTTGCTGAAAACCCACTGACACAGATAGCTAATCAAGAGAACCATGTAAGGTCAATACAGCTAGAAAATGTATGTAGCAAATTTAGTGAGTGATCGTGAGAAAGAGCTGAACCAGAGATCCTGCACCAGGGACTCTGCACTTATAAGCACAAGATTTTGTGTCCAACAAAATCGTCGAAACTGCCTCCCTCCAGGACCAAGAGATCCACTGCTACAACAGAACCACTGAAGCTGGACTCTTGGGTATAGGCTGAAAGATTATTGCAGCATTGTCTGCAGAGTTGGTGCTGCCTTATTGTGCGTATAACTGAATAGAAGCAAGAGCTAATTCTATAATCCTGATGAGACAAACCTTGTAAGCATAACTTTCAAAATAAATATATATTTAACAAGAAAGGACACCATCGGGGGAGATGCCTTTGTTGGCAGTAAAATAAGAATTCCATCAATTTTTATGAGTAAGATAATAACAAAAAGAGGTTTAAAGGCAAGATTTCTATGTCAGACTTTTTCAAGTCCCCCCTCCCCTACCTGGGTGCACATTTCAGTTTTTTTACCCAAGGACTACACAGCGGATTCAAATAACCAACTCATCATCAAGCTTAGATTATTTGAATCAGCTGTGTAGTGCTAGGACAAAAACCAAAATGTGCACCCAGGGGGGCAGGGGCAGGACCGAGTTTGGGAAGCTCTGCTTTAGAGCCAAAATAATACATTTACACCCAATAAGATGTATCAACTTATATTTAAAAAAATCACAGATCGATTCAGGTTCTCAAAGGGTCAGTATTACATTTTACAAGAGAACTTGGCACAACTTTTAATGCATTTCCCAGCAATACTTTAATGAGAAGATCAAAGGGTGAGGCACAGTTTAAACTGGAATTATATTATCTATTGGCACTGTGTTCCAGCTTTTTCAATATAGCTTTATTTAATTGATTCCAAAATACATTTATGAAACACAATTTTAGAATGAAAAAGGATTTGCTTGAATTTTCAGAGCTGAGAGTTGTAAACAGTTGCATTAATTCAGGCTTAGAACATAATTTTGTCATTCTCCCAAAATAATGGTTTAACATGTAATAAAGTAAGTCCAAAGTCAGTATTAGACTTATCAAGGTCAACTTCAGTTGTAGAAGTATAGTTTAAAATGTTCCTCTCAATCCTGAGGGTACTTGCTATTCACTTGCCCTCCCAGAGTGCAAAGAACGTTAGCTTGGCCCTGGACAACACCCTGTCGATCTCTGCAAACCTCAAAGCAGTGACTCGCTCCTTCAGGTTCTTACACTATAACATCCGTAGACCTCACACATGAAGCGGCGCAGGTCCTAATCCAGGCACTTGTCATCTCCTATCTGGACTGCTGCAACTTGCTGTTGGCTGAGCTTCCTGCTTGTGCCATCAAACCCCTGCAACTTATCCAGAAAGCTGAAGTCTGCCTGGTTTTTAACCTTCCCAACTTCTCCCATGTCACCCAGCTCCTCCGTAAACTCCACTGGCTTCCAGTCAAAGCTAGCATCCACTACAAGACCATAGTGCTTGCCTATGGAGCAGCAAGAGGAAGTGCCCTCCCTACCTTCAGGCTACGCTCAAACCCCTCACCCCAACTCGAGCACTCCGTTCTGCCACCTCTGGTCTCTGAGTCCTCCCACCCCTATTGGAGGGCAGCTTCTGCTCAGCCAAGTCCAAGGTCTTCTCTGTCCTGGAACCCCAGTGGTAGAACCAGCTTCCCCCTGAAGCTACAGTAGGACAGCAGAGTCCCTACCTATCTTCCGAAATAACCTGAAACCCTACCCCTCAAAGAGTATCCTAAATAATCCCTCTCCTCACCTTGACACCGTTCTAGCTCTGACTTTGCTACATTATTGAATAAAAGTGCATTTACTATGCCTCTGATATGTGGTTATCCCACCTAGCTATCTTAAGATGAATGCACTAACTGTAAGTCGCTCTGGATAAGAGTGTCTGCTAAGTGACTAAAATGTAAATGTAAAATATACACTGCTCAAAAAAATAAAGGGAACACTTAAACAACACAATGTAACTCCAAGTCAATCACACTACTGTGAAATAAAACTGTCCACTTAGGAAGCAACACCGATTGACAATAAATTTCACATGCTGTTGTGCAAATGGAATAGACAACAGGTGGAAATTATAGGCAATTAGCAAGACACCCCCAATAAAGGAGTGGTTCTGCAGGTGGGGACCACAGACCACTTCTCAGTTCCTATGCTTCCTGGCTGATGTTTTGGTCACTTTTGAATGCTGGCGGTGCTTTCAATCTAGTGGTAGCATGAGACGGAGTCTACAACCCACACAAGTGGCTCAGGTAGTGCAGCTCATCCAGGATGGCACATCAATGCGAGCTGTGGCAAGAAGGTTTGCTGTGTCTGTCAGCGTAGTGTTCAGAGCATGGAGGCGCTACCAGGAGACAGGCCAGTACATCAGGAGACGTGGAGGAGGCCGTAGGAGGGCAACAACCCAGCAGCAGGACCGCTACCTCCGCCTTTGTGCAAGGAGGAGCAGGAGAAGCACTGCCAGAGCCCTGCAAAATGACCTCCAGCAGGCCACAAATGTGCATGTGTCTGCTCAAACGGTCAGAAACAGACTCCATGAGGGTGGTATGAGGGCCCGACGTCCACAGGTGGGGGTTGTGCTTACAGCCCAACACCGTGCAGGACGTTTGGCATTTGCCATAGAACACCAAGATTGGCAAACTCGCCACTGGCGCCCTGTGCTCTTCACAGATGAAAGCAGGTTCACACTGAGCACGTGACAGACGTGACAGAGTCTGGAGACGCCGTGGAGAACGTTCTGCTGCCTGCAACATCCTCCAGCATGACCGGTTTGGCGGTGGGTCAGTCATGGTGTGGAGTGGCATTTCTTTGGGGGGCCGCACAGCCCTCCATGTGCTCGCCAGAGGTAGCCTGACTGCCATTAGGTACCGAGATGAGATCCTCAGACTCCTTGTGAGGCCATATGCTGGTGCGGTTGGCCCTGGGTTCCTCCTAATGCAAGACAATGCTAGACCTCATGTGGCTGGAGTGTGTCAGCAGTTCCTGCAAGAGGAAGGCATTGATGCTATGGACTGGCCCGCCCGTTCCCCAGACCTGAATCCAATTGAGCACATCTGGGACATCATGTCTCGCTCCATCCACCAACGCCACATTGCACCACAGACTGTCCAGGAGTTGGCGGATGCTTTAGTCCAGGTCTGGGAGGAGATCCCTCAGGAGACCATCCGCCACCTCATCAGGAGCATGCCCAGGCGTTGTTGAGAGGTCATACAGGCACGTGGAGGCCACACACACTACTGAGCCTCATTTTGACTTGTTTTAAGGACATTTCATCAAAGTTGGATCAGCCTGTAGTGTGGTTTTCCACTTTCATTTTGAGTGTGACTCCAAATCCAGACCTCCATGGGTTGATAAATTGGATTTCCATTGATTATTTTTGTGTGATTTTGTTGTCAGCACATTCAACTATGTAAAGAAAAAAGTATTTCATAAGATTATTTCTTTCATTCAGATCTAGGATGTGTTGTTTAAGTGTTCCCTTTATTTTTTTGAGCAGTACATTATACTAAGTAATGCACATGATGAAAGGATTCTATAGCGTGTAGTATAATACAGTCTACTAGACAATTCTATAGTAACTACTCCAGTATTCTATAGTAAACGCTAGTATATTTTACGTGGGAGGGGACCTCTACCTTCATCAAACTGCAGTGAAAATTATTGCAGAATCACAGAATATTGGCCCTTAGTTTTTTCATGTCAGATTACATTCGGAGATAAGGCTTGGGAGGATAAATAATTCATAAATTACCACACTAAATAACATCTCTTATAAATACATGTCACAGAGAATGTGTATAGGCTATACTCAAACACAGTTTTTCCATCTGACACGTCCCTGGGTACAGCACACGGCATATGCAGATGTGCCAAGCAACCCTCTTACAAACCCAGGACCTGCATTTTTATGACAGTCACACAGAGTTAACGACATCTGAAAAGAGCTAAACAGGAAAGGGGATGGATGGGGTGAGAGCTAATAAGGGTCAGAGTAAACTCGGGTCTCTCTAAGCAGCAACTAAAATTAGAAATGTTAAAGAAAATGTTAACACGCACACACACGCTACCAGAAATTCATAGTTGCACAAAGTAGGGGTGCTGAGGGTGCTGCAGCACCCCCTGAAAAATCAGAATACATTTTTGAAATGTATATTATTATTTAACTTTTTTCACAAAAGTAGTGCACTGGGCCTTTACTAGTCCTTCATTAGCGGAACGTTATAGTCATATTTTTCAATTGATTGGGTTATTCAAAATGCTTATTTTTTCTAAGTGGTTTGACAGTGTTACAGCTTAGACATATGTGACTTGCTCTATCATAATCAGTCACATTGACCCCAAAAACACAGTTGGAGTTTTATACAGGCTGGAAAGAGGAGAGTGTTACAATTCTAACTAGACCAACATGATCTCTCTACTCCAAATATCAAGCGAGTTATGTGCCATTACATGCTGAGTGTCACCAAACCGTGTTTTTGAGAAAAACGCAGTCAAAGTTTGCAGTTACTTTTAAGACATTTGGAGATAAGGCTTGGGAGGATAAATAATTCATAAATTACCACACTAAATAACATTTCTTATAAATACATGTCACAGAGAATGTGTATAGTCTATACTCAAACAATTTTTTTCCATGGGTACAGCACACGGCACACGACACTCAAATAATGAATAACGACTATTTACTTAACACAAAACACAATACATGAAATCCATTGACATGAGTGCCCGTGTTCTTTCCATTTCTCTTTCACACGCATACGCACACGCTTTTGCCATGATATGTGCGAGGACTGCATGCGGTGTGCACGTGTTTGTGTGCACCCGTGCACGTCTCATATAGTCCTCGCACATATCATGGTTGTGGCCCTTAGTTTTTCCATGTCAGATTACATTCGGAGATAAGGCTTGGGAGGAGAAATAATTAATAAATTACCATGTTAAATAATCTCTTATAAATACATGTCACAGAGAATGTGTATAGGCTATATTCAAACACATTTTTTTTTCATCTGACACGTCCCTGGGTACAGCACACTGCATATGCAAATGCTCCAAAGCAAACCCAGGACCTGCATTTTTATGACAGTCAAACAGAGTTAACGACATCTGAAAAGAGCTAAACAGGGAAGGGGATGAGAGCTAATAAGGGTCAGATGTTAAACAATACAAAGGAGTGAACAACTTCCAGCTAGCATCAACACCTTTGATTCCGTTCCAGGTAGCAAGTGTGTTTCATTTGGTGATCTCATGAAGTACAGGAAACACACATAACGGTATCTCTTAAAGTGTACATTTCCCAGCTGTCAGGTTTACATCTAAATATTGTGAAAAGTATGTGATTAAACATGAAACTGTTTGTGAAAAGATGTAATGAGATATTAGCCTTCTAAATGAGAGTATGGATTTTCATATAAAGATTAACTTGTCAGTGGCCACACCCCCGTGAGCACAGACATCACATTAGGCGTCATGGACCACACTTTTCTACCCTTACGTATAAAACCCACTACTGATGAAATTCACTTCAGACTAAACAAAACCCAACGTGAGGTTGCAAATGGTTGAATTTCTGAGACCAAAACAAGCCGGGTGACGCTGGTGTGTGAAGTGGTTTAAACTACAACTCTACCGAAGGACAAGACTATTTCACGTGGAGAATTGGCAGCTGGAAATGGTTAAACTCTGAGACTATTGATCCCTACAGAATAAGAGCAAATCTTAGACACAAATTACTAGTCTGCAGCTAGAAATTATGTAAATCAAGGACGAGAATACAGGCAACCCCCGAAACATCTATCCTATGAGAAAGTTTCTGAATGATGCTCTGAAGTATCTATTCTAACCCTGAAATACTTTGTGACTTCCATGACAGTTAACCAGAGAGACTGTCGACTCTCTCCTGCAGACGGACCGGATTCCAACAGAGAAGACAATAACGACACGTGGCCGTAAATATAAATTGCAATTTCTTTTCGAATGAGCTGCCGTTCATGGGCAAAGGATTACCATTTCAATTAATATAATTATAGATGGTGTGTAATGAATCCATGTTGTCTTTCTCAGTCCACACCCCCTTTGTCTACCAAGCTGTCATATCGGCTTAGCCCACTAGGGACTCGATCTCATCATTGTTAGTAACCAATATCTACTGTTTGTTTGTTACGTATTTCTGTGATTATTTAGTTAGTTAGTAATAAATAATTAAGCCAATTTGTATGTTGCTGATTCATAAGTATAGGCTGGGTTCGTGCAGATTACCAAGAATTTTACGACATTTGGAATGAGAACGGATGAGGTAATAATGAATTAGTAGAGACTGTACTCGATAAGATATGAAAATATCTTTAGAGTCGATTCGGGAAATAGACTCTATAAACATTCTTCCGTGGTGCCCCGACTTCCTAGTTAATTAAAGTGTACATGATTAGTTTAATCACATAATAATAATTACATGTAGAGAATTGATTTGATAAAATAACAGTCTTCACATTTAATGACAAGTCAGAGACACAACATTATTATTGGCGGGGGTTTAGAGGTACAATATTCAAACAAGAAAGCAAAAAGGAAGTGGGCCTCCACCCCTAACCTCTAACTCCACCCAGCCAACATGTCTCCATCCAACCGACTTTAACTTTAACCTCAGTAGTCTTTCTCTTCGTGAAATGATAACCATGCATCCCCCAAAAAGAAAGAAGCAGTACTACAATGTGAAGTCATCTATAAATAAGGGTGAATGCCTTTTGTTATCCAAACACTGACAAAAGCTGTGGCCGAAATCGAAATGTATCTGTTTGTCCTGACTGCTGTTAAAAAAAATACATTAAAACTTAAAGAATATTCCAGTGAGTGTAAGTTTTTCCTTTCACCAAAGCAACCAACCATGTGTTGTGGTGTGTGAACATCCCTTTGCCAGCCATGTCACATGGTGTGTGAAATGTGATTAGCTGCCACGTAGGGCAGAGTCGCAGAAAGCAAAAGAAGATTTGCCATTTTAATTGGTAATGAAAAGTGTAGCAAATTGCTGAGCTCGTGTGTATTTAAATCTCTAACTGTATAGTATTATATGTTTAATCAATAAGGCCCGAGGGGGTGTGGTATATGGCCAATATACCACGGCTAGCACTCCGCTTTGCATTGCGCATAAGAACAGCCCTTAGTCGTGGTATATCGGCCATATATCACAAACCCGAGGTGCCTTATTGCTATTATAAACTGGTTACCAACGTATTTAGAGCAGCAAAAATAAATGTTATAATTGCAATTATGAACTGGGTGGTTTGAGCCCACAATGATGATTGTCTGAAAGCTGTGGTATATCAAGACCCTATAACATGGGTTGCCTCGTGCCTAAGAACAGCCCTTAGTCATGGTATATTGGCCATATACCACACCCCCTCGTGCCTTATTGCTTATTTAGATGGCCTATGTTATATACAGAGACAAAAGTGCTAATTAAGTCATATAACAATCAATAGAATAGAATAAGGTTACAGGTTAACCAAGGACAAGATAGTTCTGGACATCACACTCACAGGAGTCACGTCAACATGTCAAAGTGACTAGCTAGCAGATCCTTAAATCTCTTATTCAAATGTATTTATAAAGCCCTTTTTACATCAGCAAATGTCACAAATTGCTTATACAGAAACCCAACCTAAAACCCCAAAGAGCAAGCAATGCAGACGTAGAAGCCTGGTGGTTAGGAAAAAGTCCCTAGAAAGGCAGGAACCTAGGAAGAAACATAGAGAGGAACCAGGCTCTGACAGGTGACCAGTCCTCTTCTGGTTGTGCTGGTGGAGATTATACAGGTACATGTCCATTAAGGCTAGATAGTTCTTCAAGATGTTCAGACGTTCATAGATGACCAGCAGGGTAAAATAATAAACACAGTGGTTATAGAAGGTGCAACAGGTCAACACCTCAGGAGTAAATGTCAGTTGATTGTTTATACCTGAGCATTCAGAGGTCAAGACAGCAGCTGCGGTAGAGAGAGAGAAAGAAAGGGAGGGAGAGGGTTAAAACAGCAGGTCCGGGATAAGGTAGCATGTCCGATGAACAGGTTAAGGTTCCATAGCCGCAGGCAGAACATCAGAAACTGGATCAGCAGCACGACCAAGTGGACTGGGGACGGGGACAGCTGTCTCCCACCCCTTCTAATGCAACTAGCCCTGATGCTCCCCCCTCTTTTTAAATAACAAAAATATATATAAATAAAGGAGTCATCAGGCCAGGTAGTCCTGAAGCATGGTTCTAGGACTCAGGTCCTCCAGGAGGGAGAGAGAGATGGGAGAATTAGAGGGAGCATATTTAAGATCACACAGGACACCAGATAAGACAGAAGAATTACAACAATGGAAGATCAAGTCAGTGACTCAACCCACACAAGTCGAGTATAGCAAAAAAAGCCTGGTAAGACATGATGCACCCTTCCTATGGTGTACAGAAGGACCAAATCGGAGAGATAGGTAGGAGCAAGTCTATGTAATGTTTTGTAGGTTAGCAGTAAAACCTTGAAATCAACTTTAGCCTTATCAGGAAGCCAGTATAGAGAGGCTAGCACTGGAGTAATATGATAGAATCTTGACTGCAACCCCAAAATTGTAACAGCCATATTCAGCACTAGCTGAAGTTTATTTAGTGCTTTATCCGGGTAGCCAGAGAGTAGAGCATTGCACTAGTCTAATCTTGAGGTGGCAAAAGTATGAATTAGCTTTTCAGAATAATTTGTAGAACAAAACATTTTTGAAATATTTTTAATATGTTCCTCAAAAGAGAGATCAGAGTCCAGAGTAACGCTGAGGTCTTTCACAGTTTTATTTGAGACGACTGAACAACCATTGAGATTAATTGTCAGATCTAACAGCAGATCCCTTTGTTTCTTGGGACCTAGAACTAGCATCTCTGTTTTGTCCGAATGTAAAAGTTTAAAAAAATGCTGCCATCCACTTCCTTATGTGTGAAACACAGGCTTCCAGGGTAGGCAATTTTGGGGCTCCACCATTTTTCATCGAAATGTATCATCTGCACAGCAATGAAAGTTGACATTGTGTTTCCAAATCACATCACCAAGAGGTAGACAATCTACTGAAAATAATAGTGGTCCTAAAACGGAACCTTGAGGAACACCAAAACTTACCATTGATTTGTCAGAGGACAAACCATTCACAGAGATGAACTGACATATTTCTGGCAGGTAAGATCTAAACCAGGCAAGAATATGTCAGCATTTTTCCATCTCTCCCCAAAAAATGTATTGATGGTGTCAAAAGTGGTCGAGGAGCACGAGGACAGACGCAGAGCCTTGGTCTGACGACCATTGAAAGGTAATTTACCACCTTCACGAGTGCAGTCTCAGTACTATGATGGGGTCTAAAATCAGACCAGAGCGTTTCGTATACATGACTTGTCTTCAGGAAGACAGTGAGTTGCTGAGCAACAGCTTTTAAAATATTTTTTAGAGGAATGGGAGATTCGATATTGGCCGATAGTTTGTAAAATTTTCAGGAGAGGCTTTATTACTTTTAGTGAGTTTGGTACACATTCGGAGGATAGGGAGCCTTTTATTTATCACACACAAACACACACAAATATCGACAGTGCCATACAAGGAAGTGCAACATTCAAAGAATGAACACACTGTGTTTTGCCATGTTTTAGACAAAGCACTGGGCATGGTTTGAAGATGCTGGATGCTTGTCTTCCCAATTGGCAGGTGCATTGTGGCTATCTCTAGTCCATATGGAAGGATTTAGAACTGGAATGGGAAAGGAATGAAAGAGAAGAAGGGAAGAAAATACCAATTTTGTTGGCGAATGGTTTTGGAGGAGGTTGATAGTGTGTAATTGTTGGAGGGAGAAGGGCTTGGCACTGTAGTGATTTGAACAGGTGTGGTGAAGATAAGGTGAAAACATGCCACTGCTTCTGCTGTGAAAAGGTCACGCTCGTCTGGACGCACAGAACCGTGTTTTAGGGGCTCCTGTTTTGGTGGGGGAGGAAAACAAGGTTACACAGGGTTGGGTTGCAGTCAAATGAAACCACATACCTAAGAGTAAAACAGCTTTAATCACCATTTTCATACAGTTACGTTGCATATTATTTTTATACAGTTACGTTGTCTATGAACATCGCTCCTGCTTCTCCGACTCTGAATGGGTCGATTCATATTTACAGTGTTGGGAAAGAAAGAAAGGTTGTTTTAGTAAGAAAATATACACTGTCCCTACAGGTCATGTTCTAGGACAGTTGTTAATATCAGCCTTGAAGAACTATAAAAATAGCCTTTTAGTTGGTGGACCCAGCTTAAGAAACTACATTTCATATGGCTGATTAATATGCACAAAATATTTACAATATAATTACCTCAAAACGAATTGAATATGTATTGCACTCTAAACAATACTGTCTGGGATATGCAAAGAAAAACTGCTGGATAATGTTATTATGTACTATACATAGCCCTGCTTTATTGAAGTCCTAATGCTTTCTTCTTGTTCCAAGCCTGGAATATATGAACAGAGCACAAAGGAAAATAGCAAGTCTCTACTGTATTATACCACATGTTAAATTACTTCTGTCTTGCAGTATGTTAATGTTTTGCTACCAGTCTTTCTCATTTTGGAGTGATACATACAACTGTAAGGACTTCGAAGGGAACTTGGGGGATTGTACCACTGCTACATCTTATATTTTATTTTCTTAAAAATACAAAATTTCTACTCTAAATATATCAGACAAAATCACTAGGCTATTTCAGTTTCTCAGAATTCTAGTCACCGAACTGGTGGTTTTGCCATTTCAGATCTCTTCAGAACAAACTTTGAATCAATTTGTTCTTTGATTATTATTTCATACTGTATTTGTGAAACCTTTCAAGTCATCCATTAATAAAAATGAACTTTGATACCAACAGGCATCTTCACAGAGACTGTCTGGGATCTCTTCAAGGTGCAGACAGGCTGCTAATCCTTCTGTCTCACATCTCTAAAATCAAGGCTTATTTTTCATCCTGCAGGGGTTGTTGATGTTCATGAGCTTGGCATTTTGTGCCTGCAGTGAGATGAACTGCAGAGGAGGTGATGGGGATTGGCTAGACAGAGTGTTCTAACATGCATTAAATGTAGGTATCCATTGCATACTCCCTTCCTTAGTTGTCTATGGTTGTGGTTTACCGTTTTCAACTTTTCAGCTCTGTGATATTTCCCTTGTCTGTTCTTTTCAAATAAAATAGAATATCTTATTTGTCACATACACATGTTTAGCAGATGTTATTACGAGTGTAGCGAAATGCTTATGCTTCTAGTTCAAACTGTGCAGCAATATCTAATAAGTAATATCTAACAATTTCACAAGAAATACCTAATACACACAAATCTAATGCAGTATATACATATGAGATGAGTAATGCAAGATATGTAAACATTATTAAAGTGACTAGTGTTCCATTTATTAAAGTGGCCAATGATTTCAAGTTTGTGTATGTAGGCACCAGCCTCTCTGTGCTAGTGATGGCTATTTAACAGTCTGATGGACTTGAGATAGAAGCTGTTTTTCAGTCTCTCGGTCCCTGCTTTGTTGTACCTGTACTGACCTTGCCTTTTGGACAATAGCGGGGTGAACAGGCAGTGGCTCGGGTGGTTGTTGTTCTTGTTGATCTTTTTGGCCTTCCTGTGACATCGGGTGGTGTAGGTGTCCTGGAGGGCAGGTAGTTTGCCCCCGGTGAAGCGTTGTGCAGACCACACCACCCTCTGGAGAGCCCTGTGGTTGTTGTCGTTGCAGTTGCCGTACCTGGCGGTGATACACCTCAACAGGATGCTCTCAATTGTGCATCTGTAAAAGGTTTTAGGTGACATGCCAAATTTCTTCAGCCTCCTGAGGTTGAAGAGGCACTGTTGCGCCTTCTTCACCACACTGCCTGTGTGGGTGAACCATTTCAGTTTGTTATTCATATGTACGCAGAGGAAATTAAAACTTTCCACCTTCTCCACTGCTGTCCTGTCGATGTGGATAGGGGGATGCCCCCTCTGCTCTTTCCTGAAGTCCACGATCATCTTTTTTGTTTAGGTGACATTGAGTGAGAGGTTGTTTTCCTGAAACCACACTCCCAGAGCCCTCACCTCCTCCCTGTAGGCTGTCCTGTCATTGTTGGTAATCAAGCCTACTACTTCTGTGTCGTCTGCAAACTTGATGATTGAGTTGGAGGTGTGCATGGCCACGCAGTCATGGGTGAACAGGGAGTACTGACTTTTTCTGACTCTGTGCAGCATGCCGCTGTTTGGTGATGAAAGTCTATGTACAGCAGGGTTATTTGTCCTCATTCTTCCACTCAGGGCAGTGTGTCTGCCTCTGCCACGGTACTGAACACTGGAAACGGCATAAGCTGGGCTGATAGATCGCAGCCAAGCACCGGTGCTCAGCTCAGCTCTCTGCGACACAGTGACACCCTTTAGCCCAGAGGTATGGCTTAGTGTGCTGCTATTGGAGTGCCCCTGAAGATTTAATGAGCTAATTACAGCACAGTGCTGAACAGCTGATAAAGTACAGCATGTACTGTTAGGAATGTTTCATTGTGGTTGGGGGAAAGGACGTGTGCAGGTCTTGTTTAGCAATAGCCCTTTTAACACCCAGTGGCTGGTAAAGAGATCTGCACTTAGCTTTTGCTCTAGTTGGGTAAAACATCCCATTGTATCTTTTTCTTCTGCATCCTGCCAATTGAAACAATGCCAAGCTGTAATTCTCTCCTCTCCTCTAGATCCCCTCACTGACATCAAGTGAAACAAGTCAATCTCTCCTGTCTCCGGAGGCAAGCTGCCAATTGATTCCATGAACATGTCTCTGGAGCCAGGAGGACTGAAATAAAAGTGATGGAACACATGCACCGAATTATCTATTTAAGTGGAGAAGTACTCCTAGAACGTATCACTGTTGGTACACTTACAAATAACACAGCCTAAACAACGTAACAGAAACATAGGGATATAGTATTCCAACAGTTTAGAAAGGTACGGCTGATAGAGCTTGCCCATAAGCACCTGCTTACAATACATCGTTTTTGTTATTTTCATGCAGGTAATATTACCTGGAGGGTGCATAACTGACAGTAAAAGAGACAATAAGTCTTGCTGTACAGATGAAACAGAAACAGACAGAACCAGCCCAGATGTGCTCCACCCTAACTGTTAATTAGCAGTTAATTGAAACAGGCCCAGTGGCCATCATCATCATCATCAGCTGTTCGGGTCTTGGAAACTCCTGGTCTTCACAGAGGTGTCACATTAATGACCTCTGATTGGCTACACAGCCTCTGATCCCCCCAACCCCTCTTCCCCTAGTCACCAAGCTCCAATCTGTCCCTTTCTGTTAATTGCATGTACACTCTCAGTAATCACACTGGACCAACAGCGAGCCAAAGGCGCTGCTGACCTCTCACTCTCCACTACACTAAGTGTAGTCATTATAATGCAGTATGTGTATGAAGACTCAATATGCTTTATGTGGTTGCAATTATTGTGCAATGAGCACCCAGCCTACTACAAATGGACAGTCCTAACAATTACTGTACTGTATACACTGAGTGTACAAAACTTTAGGAACACCTTCCTAATATTGAGTTGCACCCCATTTGCCCTCAGAACAGCCTCAATTCGTCGGGCCAAAGCGTCCACAGGGATGCTGGACAATGGTAATTCCAATGTTTCGATTAGTTGTGTCAAGTTGGCTTTATGTCCTTTGGGAGGTGGACCATTCTTGATACAAACTGTTGAGCATGATTTGTAGTTTTGACACACTCAAACCGGTGCACCTGGCACCTACTACCATACCCTGTTCAAAGACACTTGAACAGGGTATGGCACACTGAATGGCACACATACACAATCCATGTCTCAATTGTCTCAAGGCTTAGAAATCATTCTTTAACCTGTCTCCTCCCCTTCATCTCCACTGATTGAGGTGGATTTAACAGGTGACATCAATAAGGGATTTGTATTTGTATTTATTAGGGATCCCCATTAGTTCCTGCCAAGGCAGCAGCTACTCTTCCTGGGGTCCAAACACATTAAGCCACTTACATCACACATTAAAAAAAAGACAAAACAGTACATCATATAACATTATTACACCACTTTACGTCTACAATACAAAATGTATAAAATCACCATGTATCTGTGCTAGCGTGTGTGTGTGCACATGCATATTTCTGTATGTCTCTTCACAGTCCCCGCTGTTCCATACGCTGTATTTTTATCTGATTTTTAAATCGGATTCTAACGTTTGCATCAGTTACAGTACCTGATGTGGAATAAAGTTCCATGTAGTCATGGCTCTATGTAGTATTGTGCGCCTCCCATAGTCTGTTCTGGACTTGGGGATTGTGAAGAGACCCCTGGTGGCATGTCGTGTGGGGTGTACATGTGTGTCATAGCTTTCACCTGGATTCACCTGGTCAGTCTATGTCATGGAAAGAGTAGGTGTTCCTAATGTTTTGTACACTCAGTGTATATCTTAAAATCCCTATAAAACCTCCTTTGGGTATTTCAGCTCTGCCTTGTATAGAGTGTTAATAATTCAATGCGTTAGACATGTGTAATAAGGCAAACATTTCTAGCTATATCACTACAGTACATCTTACAAAATGAAGAAAAGATGAAGCGCACAATGTCAACAACAAAAAAAATGGTTTTTTTTTAAATTCTGAACATTGCTGGTGGTTTGGTGTAACTATCAAGACTAACATAACCTACTTGAATTAGTGTTTAGCTGTGAGATGTGTTGTTATACACTGTATAAAGCTTGCCTAGGCTATATATTGCTATACATGTGCTCGATGTTACATCCTTGTAAAGAACCACAGTCCTAACGAGGTCTTCAGTTCCTATAGTTTAGCCAAACTCTGTCACTTGATCAACAGTTGACTTATCCATCTGTGATGAAAGACACTTGACATATGGCTGCCTAGTTAGCTCTGATTTATATACAATCCACCATTGGCCAATGCTGACTCACTACCTCAGTGATGAAAGCCAAACAGATTTTTCTGAGACATTGTCCTCTCTTTCAGTCTACTTAGCCCCATAAAATTGTGAGATATTCCTCTCGACTCCTGTTAGTGTGGGCCATAGCCATTTATAAAGCAACGGCACAATTGACAGGGAATGCCTGAGTGCAGAGTTGGATGTTAAAACCATTGGGAGCATTTTTGTACCCTAAAATAAAGCTGTCTTATAGGAATAAATCTGTATGAAATAAAGGAGTTAAAGCTAGTTTATGTTAAATACCTTCAGAAAGTATTCAAACCCTTTGACTTAGTCCACATTTTGTTGTTACAGCCTGAATTCAAAATTGATTCAATTAAGAAAATGTCACACTTATCTACACACAATACCTCATAATGACAAATAGAAAAAATGTTTTTAGAAATGTTAGCAAATATATTGAGAATGAAATACATAAGTATCTCACTTATATAAGTGTTCACACCCCTGAGTCAATACATGTTAGAATCACCTTTGGCAGCAATTACAGCTATGATTTCACATTATTCTTTTAAGAAACTCTTCAAGCTCTGTCAAGTTGGTTGTTGATCATTGCTAGACAGCCATTTTCATGTCTTGCCATAGATTTTCAAGCTGATTTAAGTCAAAACTGTAACTAGGCCACTCAGGAACATTCAATGTTGTCTTGCCTAGCAACTGGCCTTGTATTTTAGGCTATTGTCCTGCTGAAAGGTGAATTTGTCTCCCATTGTTTGTTGGAAAGCAGACTGAACCAGGTTTCGTCTGGCTGTGATAGGACAAAACTGAGGATGGATCAACAACATTGTAGTTACGCCATAATACTAACCTTTTGCTTAGCTCAATTCCGTTTATTTTTATCCCCCACAAAAAACTCCCTAATCTTTGCCGATGACAAGCATACATGATGCAGCCACCACAATGCTTGAAAATATGAAGAGTGGTAGTCAATGATGTGTTGTGTTGGATTTGCCCCAAACATTACGCTTTGTATTCAAGACATAAAGTAAATTTCCTTGCCAGATTTTTTGCAGTTTTACTTTAGTGTCTTATTGCAAACAAGATGCATGTTTTGGAATATTTTTATTCTGTACAGGCTTCCTTCTTTTCACTCTGTCATTTAGGTTAGTATTGTGGCGTAACTACAATGTTGTTGATCCATTCTCAGTTTTCTCCTATCACAGCCATTAAACTCTAACTGTTTTAAAGTCACCATTGGCCTCATTGTGAAATTCCTGAGCGGTTTCCTTCCTCGCCAGCAACTGAGTTAGGAAGGACGCCTGTATCTTTGTAGTGACTGGGTGTATTGATTTAAAATCCAAAGTGTAATTCATAACGTCACTCTGCTCAAAGGTATATTCAATGTCTGCTTTTATTTTATTTTTACCCGTCTAGCAATAGGCGTCCTTCTGTGTGAGTCATTGGAAAACTTCCCTGGTCTTTGTGGTTGAATCTGTGTCTGAAATGCACTGCTCGACTGAGGGAGCTTACAGATAATTGAATTTGTGGGTTACAGAGATGAGGTAGTCATTTAAAAAATCATGTTAAACATTATTATTGCACACAGAGTGAGTCTATGTAACTTATTATGTGACTTGTTAAGCACATTTGTATTCCTGAAGTTATTTAGACTTGCCATAACAAAGGGGTTGGATATTTATTGACTCAAGACATTTTAGCTTTAAATTTGTAATTAATTTGAAAAATATATTTAAATAAAAACATAATTTCACTTTGACATTATGGGGTATTGTCTGTAGGTCAGTGACACAAATTCTCAATTTATTATGTCCTAACCTGGGTATCTTTAACCTAGAGTGACTATGAGTGTGGATAGGGACTTACAATGTGTCAAACCAAGGAACAACATAAAATGCCTTCAGAAAGTATTCACACCCCTTGACTTTTTCCATATTTTGTTGTGTGTGAATACTTTCTGAAGGCATCTTCAACCTATAGGTTGAGTGAAATAGGAAGTGGGTGTGTCAGTAAAGGGAGAAGCCATCTTGACAGAATTCTGTGGTTAGAAATATTTGGTAACTTGGACAATCTTTTTATGTTTAAAAGCCTAGTTTTCTCAACTCCATACATCAAGAGAAGTTTCCATTCTGTGGACTATTAACTTCCAAGAACTACCAACTGGGCGCATACTGGTTGAATCAACGTTGTTTCCATGTCCTTTTAATGAAATTACGTTGTACTAAGGTGGAATAGGCATTGAATTGACGTCAATGCCCAGTGGGTAAAGTGTGGAAGGCTATTTCTAAGTCCAATTTATATATTTTGGGGGTTTCATTTGGATTATTACACAGACTAACAAATGAACTGGAAAGATTTCTCCGTATTTCATTTTCTTGCAGCTGGATTATTTCGATTTTAGAATTTGGGAGGGATTTCTTGATGGATTTTGGGACTGAACTGAATTGAACATTTACTTTAATTGGAAGACAAATACCTTGTTGCTCAACTAAAACAGACTTGATTTTGGATTTTCATTTGAGACCGAGAGACTGAGCCTACACATTTGAGTTGATTTTGGGGGTATTTTGATTTGATTATGTATGCCAATTTATTCAACTGTAACACCTCATTCTTTTCATGACATTTGTGCCTTCCCTTATTTTCCTAATAGCAGTGTTGGGTTTAGTGCTCACTGACCATTATAACGTCATCATTGTCATCATTGTCAGTCGAACAGTTGCTTAATGATGTGCAACTATGTTCAGATTTGGGGGTTCATTTCAAGGGTCCCAGCCCAAGCAGTGGGCGCTCCAGTAAATAATGGTGCATGTAGTAACGATTATTGACCGCACATCAATCATTATTTAATTCCTCTGCTATCACTGAACACCCCTTTGTAATTGTCATTCAGCGAGGTTTCCTTATTTAGTTGGTGAGGGATGGAGAATGACTGGGTCAATGTTAATGTCTGTTGTCTGGTTATCTCCCCAGCCAACATGTTGAGCGTCTTGTCTACTGCAGTGCACACTAATTTAATTTGGGCGAGAACAAAGTAACTAGCCTAACGCACACTGACTTACAGATCGGCACGGGATTGTGCTTACTTTGATTAAAACATTTGGATCAGCACAGTATGTGAATGTCCTGTATTACACTCCATCTCCTCTGATCACATTAACTCTTGAAGCATTCAACCCAAATTGTATCTCGGGACAATAAATATTTTTGAGGTGGAGGTCTGAATGGAACAGAAAAAAATTCTGAATAGCAAGGAACTCACTTTCCAAACTTATAATTCATGTTTGAACTATTGACTGTCGAGCCATGACCATAAACATCTCTATGAATGCTTATTACATCATGGTTGATGGACTTCTTGTCACTTAGGTAATTTATATTATACATTTCTTGTCCTGAGCACTTTTAATGATGAAAACAATTCGTTTTTTAGTTCTCCGCTTCTCCATTGTTGAAAATTCCATCATGTCATAGAGTCTACTATGACACCTAAAGCCACAGAAAAAGAGAGACAGTGAGTGACTCAACAGACAGTGCTTTATTGACAGTCACCACTGATTCTGACATTCCCTCTGAAGCAGACTTCAAAGGGGAGGACAGGTTTGCAATTCTCTCACGATTCTGTGAGAAATTTCCTTTGCTTGGCATGAAGGAACAGTGGGAGCCTATATTCAGTGGGCCTGTTGTGAATTTCATCAACTATGGCTGAAAAACACATTGTGCTTCATTAGGTGAGCGCTTGAAATAGGTTTGGTCAAAACGTAAGCATTATCTGATGATTACCTAAGTTACTTTGGTTACCTGGAGGGTAAAATTCGTACATGTAATATATCTTGAATGTTGGAAATACAATCTGAATAACATTGGACTTGAAACACCCTTATGGAAAAACAACATGAATTTCCCATGTGATCACGTGATTTTGTGTGATCTCTTTGTGTGAAACGACATGTGACAACATTTGAGCACTTGAAAACCAAGGTGTCAAATGTCATTGAAAATATTTTACTTTAAACTGCTTAATTGACAGTACTTCAATTTAAACAGTCATGGCCTCATGCAGGTTTGATTTAGTTACCAGTTTGTTTCAGTGGCATACCAAGACTGTTTTTGGAACATTGTGTCACGGTTCCCTGGATTACTTGGTACTGCACCTCACTTGGGATTTGAAGTCACAGCCTCTTGGTTGCTAAGTACCTGAAGTTCCTGCTTCACCACCTGGTCTTTGGAAATAATGGAGATTGGCTTTTCATACACTGAGTGTACAAAACATAAGGAACACCTGCACTTTCCATGGCATAGACGGACCAGGTGAATCCAGGTGAAAGCTATGATCCCTTATTGATGTCACTTGTTAAATCCACAATGTAAATGAAGGGGGGGAGACAGGTTAAATAATGATTTTTAAGCCTTGAGACAAACTGTAGATTGTGTGTGTGCCATTCAAAGGGTGAATGGGTTAGAAAAAAATATGTAAGTGCCTTTGAACGGGGGATGCTAGTAGGTGCCAGGCGCACCAGTTTGAGTGTGTCACCAACTGCAACCCTGTTGGGTTTTCCACTCTCAACAGTTTCCTGTGTGTATCATGAATGGTCTACCACCCAAGGACATCCAGCCAACTTGATACAACTGTGGGAAGCATTGACATCAACATGGGTGTTCCCTGTAGAACGCTTTCGACTCCATGCCCTAACAGATTGAGCAATTGGGCAATTCAATTTTAGCAAGGTGTTCCTAATGTTTTCTACACGTATATTGCCAATAATACATTTTTGCACTTTGCCTAAAGTTTATACAACAACTTGAAGGTGTTACTTCTATAACATGACAGTATGCTGTTGCATTCTTATGTCAATTAGTGTAAAAAACAACAACCATGGTAATATGACCACACTTGGGACTCAGCCTAACCTGGGATTTGTACTTAAAACCTCTTGGTTGTTAGCAACCTAAAATGTTTAGCTACAGTACATGTCCTGCTACACCATCAGATATGTGAGCATAGAATAGATATGGCTACAGACTTATTGGCAATAATATATTCCTGTACTTTGCTAAAAGCTGCTGAGAATCAAGTAAATAATTGTCCATTGATCACCACCAACGTTGCATCAACGTAAAACTAGCAGTGCTCAACGACACTTGACATAGACTATACACTAATGCTTTGAACTTGCAACCTCCCGGATGAGTGCATCAATGTTTCTGCAGTGGCATCAGGTTGACTCTTATTGCTTGGAACATGTATTAACAAATTCAAAATATAAAGGTATGATTAAGGTACACTTCACAGGTACACATATGAACTCACATGGTACAGTTTGGTACCTTGTATTTTTCTACCCAATATTTTGTATATAAGGTACAATCATCACTGCACTTTGATAGGTGGGGGCAATGTACTGGTGGGGCTCATTAGCATATTTGGCATATTTGGGGATGTGGTCAAATATATGAGTATTTGTGCCAAACATCAGTGGAAGTGTTGTAGCAGTTGTGTTTGATGCCGATGACACTCTTCCACAAACTTTGTAAGAGGGTGGGTCACTAATGAGCTGTACGCTAAAGAGGTTATTGTGCACTTTCTTAATTGGAAACCATTTGTCAGTAAGTCCTTGTAAAGTTCACAGTAACTTGCAGGCAACTGGCTGCCACTAGCAATACATGCCAGTAACCTACTGTACCTTCACTGACAATATGCTACATTACTTGCTAAATGGCAGCATACTGTTGCAGGGGCAGCCTATCAGAATTGCATGCATGGCTTATTGGAGGCGTGACTTTCAACTACTGTAGGTCTTTTTGGTCTCCCATGAGAGGGAATGCAATCTCAGTTAATCATGTCTAAATACTAGGCATTTACACTAAGTCCATGTGATGCCAAAGAGCCAAACAATATTTCATTAATAGCTAGTTACCATCAGATTGTAATACTCACTTCACAGCCCCACCATTAGGTCAATGAGTAACAGAAACTAGAGTAACTTAATGCAAAACATACAATTACTGACTTGCAGCTAGTTGACAGCAAGTTATTGAAAATTAAACATTACATTTCTGTGAACCAGCTGCCGTTAAGCTACTAGAATATGCACAGCAGCCTATAAACAGTGCAGTTCTTGATTGCCACAAGTTCTTACACAGCTAGCATCACAAACATTGTCCAAAGAGGTGCTTAACCTTGTTTCGCATAATGATAAACCACTTAAACTCGTACATTTCCACTGACAGTTGGCACAAATACAACATATTTTACACCATGCCCCCAAATATGTTAATGAGCCCCAGACAAAACAGTAGCAACACATGATTTCATATGGAAAATGACATGATTTCACATGTGAAATCATGTGAAAACGTGTTTTCGGAACACTTCACGTGACATTTCACATGTAAAAACATGTGAAAACATGGTTTTGGAACACCACGTGACATTTCATATGTGAAAATGTGTTTCCTTACATGTGAAAGCATGTGTTTTTGGAACACTTGAAATTCCTATACACATTCATTACCTATTATAAACTGGGTGGTTTGAGCCCTGAATGCTGATTTGCTGAAAGCCGTGGTATATCAGACCGTATACCATGGGTATGACAAAACATTTATTTTTACTGCTCCAATTATGTTGGTAACCCGTTTATAATAGCAATAAGGCACCTCGGGGGTTTGTGATATATGGCCAATATACCACGGCTAAGGGCTGTGTCCTAGCACTCCAGGTTGCATACTGCCTAAGAACAGCCCTTAGCCGTGGTATATTGGCCATATTCCAAAACCCTTTGGGCCTTATTGCTTAATAATACATCTCTGCACTTAGCAAAAGAGTGCCATCTGCACTGCTATTTTAGTTATACATTAATCTGACTATTCTCTCGACATTGATTTAATTGACATATTTCAAAAATTTGAGGGTTTTCTATATAATTGTTTAATGTTGGTGGGGCATATTATTCTGATCCAATTTCATTTCTGAATCTCTATGATAAATATAATCATTTTTCTTGAGTTTAATTTTAACAAAGCTGAGATTCATTTTAAAGTCCAAACTGTAAGAATACAGGTGAAATCAGTTAGTGACACAGTTGTGGTTTTGTAGCAGGAAGATCGGAAGGCCATAAACCAAGAGGTTGTGAGTTCAAATCCCAGGTGAGGACACGTTGAATAATAATGACTGTGTAAATGAACATACACAATGCGTGTGTCAAATATGTACATTGAAAACACTATGTTAAAAGTACTGTGTGTATCATAACGATTCATTTTTGTTTTGACATTTGTTCCAAAACTAAGTTTTCACATGTGAAATGTCACATGAGAAGTGTTCCAAAAACACATTTTCACATATGAAATGTCAAATTTGAAGTGTGCCAAAAATTTCACATGTGAATTATTATTTTTATTTTTTTTGTAAGGGCAGTATTATCATATTTGTACTTTTACCTTCAAGATATATTACATTTTGTTTCCTCACGCATATACTTCATCAAGGCAACATGAGAAAAAATCTGAACCTCTGCAAACCTAATTTGTCATACATTTTACATGTTAATAGTAGTGATGGGGAGATTGGACTGTCTGTCGTGTTGTTGCTGCTAGAATAAAAGTATGATTATATTCTGAGCTTATCTTTCTTTCATTGAATTCCATCACTCTGTGAGTCATGGCAAAGGCTTCCTCATTTAGAATCCTTATCAACTTCTGCTTTTCAACTCTACTAGGCCTTTGTGAAAAATCTCTCACAGATGTTCCTCTCCCTCTCCCTCCATGCCTCTATTCCTCCCTCTCTATCCCTGTGGCATTGAAGACTACACATGATGCCCCAGACACATTACAGATGTCACATTCTCTGAATTGCCTTCTGTCTATTTAGTTAGTTGCCCACTCTTTGTTGACAGTAGCACCCCTGCAGTCTAATGTGCAACCAAAAAATAGCCCTTTGTTCCAAAATAGCAAAGACATTTAGTATGAAGCTAAGCCCAATGTTACAAATCTTAAGCAAGTGTTAGGTCTTGTGAAAGTTCCTTGCTTTACTGTAGTCGACATTAATATACCTCCCTCAGCCACTTGATTAATTATGCCTTAACCGAAAGGCAGAGTTAACTCTGTGGGGTAAACTTTGTCTTCCAGAGGCAAGCAGCTGACCCAAGTTTGGTTTCCAGTCAGTCACATATACGTTCAGAGGCCTACATTAGCAAGCCTTTTTGAGGCCAACAATATCTAATATCTACCATGTCATATGTTGACATCAGTTCCCCAGGCTGATCCGAGGCATTCACTCATTTCCTGACTATAGGATGAGCAGTCCATAATCAATTCCAGAGGTAGCAAACTTTTTTGGTGATTGATAGCGAGTTGTCACTAATGGCAAAATAATAAAAGTGTGGTACGGCTCAATCATGCCACTGGGGTACCTGACAAGCGATGGCATCTACAAAAGATGAATTCATTACACATGTCAATGCTGAAATAGTCAATGGACTGCACTGCTTCAATACATCACAATTTTAAGTAAAAAAAAGATATACAGTCCATTCGGAAACTATTCAGACCTCTTGACCTTTTCCACATTTTGTTACGTTACAGCCTTATTCCAAAATCTTTTACATTGTTTTTTTCCCTCATCAATCTACACAAAATACACCATAATTGACAAAGCAAAAACCACATTTACATAAGTATTCAGACCCATTACGCAGTACTTTGTTGAAGCACCTTTGGCAGGGCAGCGATTACAGCCTTGAGTCTTCTTGGGTATAATGCTACAAGCTTGGTACACCTGTATTTGAGAGTTTCTCCCACTCTTCTCTGCAGATCCTCTCAAGTTCTGTCAGGTTGGATGGGGAGCGTCGCTGCACAGGTATTTTCAGGTCTCTCCAGAGATGTTTGATCGTGTTCAATTGCGGGCTCTGGCTGGACCACTCAAGGACATTCAAAGACTTGTCCCGAAGCCACTCCTGCGTTGTCTTGGCTGTGTGTTTGGGGTCATTGTCCTGTTGGAAGGTGAACCTTCACCCCAGTCTGAGGTCCTGAGTGCTCTGGAGCAGGTTTTCATCAAGAATCTCTCTGTACTTTGCACCGTTTATCTTTCCCTCAATCCTGACTAGTCTCCCAGTCCCTGCTGCTAAAAAAAATCTCCAAAGCATGCTGCTGCCACCACCATGCTTCACTGTAGGGCTGGTGCTAGGTTTCCTCTAGATGTGATGCTTGGCATTCAGGCCAAAGAGTTTAGTCTTGGTTTCATCAGACCAGATAATCTTGTTTCTCATGGTCAGAGTCCTTTAGATGCCTTTTGGCAAACTCCAAGTGGGCTGTCATGTGCCTTTCACTGAGGAGTGGCTATCGTCTGGCCACTCTACCATAAAGGCCTGATTTGTGGAATGCTGTCCTTCTGGTTGTCCTTCTGGAAAGTTCTCCCATCTCCACAGCGGAACTCTTGGTCACCTCCCTGACCAAGCACCTTCTCTCCCAATTGCTCAGTTTGGCCGGGCAGCCAGCTATAGGAAGACCCTTTGTGGTTCCAAACTTCTTCCATTTAAGAATGATGGAGGCCAGTGTGTTCTTGGGGACCTTCAAGGCTGCAAAAAATGTTTTGGTACCCTTCCGCAGATCTGTGCCCCGACACAATCCTGTCTCGTAGCTCTACGGACAATTCCTTCAACCTCATGGCTTGGTTTCTGCTCTGACATGCACTGTCAACTGTGGGACCTTATACAGACAGGTGTGTGCCTCTCCAAATCATGTCCAATCAACTGAATTTACCACAATCAAGTTGTAGACACAGCTCAAGGATGATCAATGAAAACAGGATGCACACTAGCTCAATTTCGATTCTCATAGCAAAGGGTTTGAATACTTATGTAAATGTTTTCAGATTTTCATTTTTTATACATTTGCAGAAAACTCTTAAAACCTGTTTTCACTTTGTCATTTTGGGGTATTGTATGTAGATTGATCATTTTAGAATAAGGCTGTAACATAACAAAATATGGAAAAGTCAAGGGGTCTGAATGCTTTCCCGAATGCACTGTATATTTACACTTTTAGATAACTGAACTAAATGACTATCGCCCCGTAGCACTCACTTCTGTCATCATAAAGTGCTTTGAAGAGACTAGTCAAGGATCATATCACCTCCACCTTACCTGTCACCCTAGACCCACTTCAATTTGCTTACCGCCCCAATAGGTCCACAGACGATGCAATCGCCATCACACTGCACACTGCTCTATCCCATCTGGCCAAGAGGAATACCTACAGTATGTAAAAATGCTGTTCATTGACTATAGCTCAGCATTCAACACTATAGTACCCTCCAAGCTCATCATTAAGCTTGAGGCCCTGGTAGGAAACAACGTCTCCACTTCCCTGATCCTCAACACTGGGACCCCACAAGGATGCGTACTCAGCCCCCTCCTGTACTCCCTGTTCACCCATGACTGCGTGGCCATGCACGCCTGATAAGGGAATTATCTATTAAAGGTAAATGAATCAATAGACCATGATGAATTATTAGTCATACAGAATGGTTAATGAATAATCAATGTAATGATCAATGTATGGATAGATAAGTTTGATTAGTTCTGGAAAGTTCAGGAACCATGTGATAGGGAAAGGAATGTGTATATGCAATTACGAGGGACACCAGGAGACACATGTTCCTGGGAGTGAAAGCTTCAAAGCATTTCTTATCTTGAGGGAAAGAAACAGGCGAGCTCGGGAGAGTGATAAAGAGGGTGAGAAGGTTGTGGGGGAGACAGGTCACCAACAGTGTGTGTAAATGCATGTGCGTAAGAAAACAAGAACTATATAATGACTGTTTTGTTATCCTGACCTCAGAACGTTCTCTGAATAAAAGCTACAGATACCTTTTGCAGAAAGCTGAGTCCTTGCCTAATTATTTTAACCCATTGTCTTACAAACCTTGGGCATTAGTCAAGGCGAATTGATTCTTGATTATTATCATCAAAGATATAAAATTCCTTTAACAACGCCTCCAACACAATCATCAAGTTTGCAGATGACACAACAGTAGTAGGCTTGATTACCAACAATGACGAGACAGCCTACAGGGAGGAGGTGAGGGCACTCAGTGTGGTGTCAGGAAAACAACCTCTCACTCAATGTCAACAAAACAAAGGAGATGATTGTGGACTTTAGGAAACAGCAGAGGGAGCACCCTATCCCCATCGACAGGACAGCAGTTGAGAAGGTTCTCAGGAGGCTGAAGAAATGTGTCTTGTCACCTAAAACCCTCACAAACTTTTACAGATGCCCAATTGAGCGCATCCTATTGGGCTGTATGACCTCTGGGTACGGCAACTGCACCCCCCACAACCGCAGGGCTCTCCAGAGGATGGTGTGGTCTGCAAAACACATCACCGGGGGCAAACTACCTGCCCTCCAGGACACTTACAGCACCCAATGTCACAGGAAAGCCAAAAAGATCAAGCACAACAACCACCCGAGCCACTGCCTGTTCACCCCGTTACCATCCAAAAGGCAAGGTCAGTACAGGTGCATCAAACCTGGGACCGAGAGACTGAAAAACAGCTTCTATCTCAAGGCCATCAGACTGTTAAACAGCCATCACTAACACAGAGAGGCTGCTGCCTACATACAGACATGAAATCATTGGCCACTTTAATAAATGGATCACTAGTCACTTTAATAATACCACTTTAATAATGTTTACATATCTTGCATTACTCAACTCATATGTATATACTGTATTTTATACCATCTATTGCATCTTACCTATGCCACTCTGTCATTGCTCATCCATACATTTATATGTATATATTCTTATTCCATTCCTTTACTTAGATGTGTGTGTGTATTAGGTAGTTGTGGAATTGTTAGATTACTTGGTAGATATTGCTGCACTGTCGGAACTAGAAGCACAAGCATTTCGCTACATCTGCTAACCATGTGTATGTGACCAATAAAATGTTATTTTATTTTAGCACTTTTTTGCCCTTGAAATGAATGACTTGAGGGCTCTGGATATTCAGAGGAGGAATAGTATGTGCAGTTGCTATTTTAGCATGTAAATCATGGTGGGTCAAACTCCCCCCCCCCCCCACAATTTTTTTAGATGCATGCCAGAAAAGCCACTACACAGCACAACACTAAACAATACATTCAACGGTGACAAACGGTGCCCACAACACTGGGCGAAAAGTATCCATATCAGGTGATATCGTAACGTTTTGATGTTCTACAGAATACAGGCCATTTCCAATGCATATTTTGAGTTTTGTGGATAAGCACCATATCCTGACAAATTCAGAATCCAGATGTGTTTTTTAGACATATATGATATTGGGATTACTCTGAAAATCACACATGGACATTTCCTATTGCCTATTCAATATTCTGAGATACTGTATGTGACATCCTATTTTCTTTCTTCGTGTTGACAAATATTGATTGTATACATCATCTGTGTTTTCTCAGTACAGTCAAGATATTAAACTATATTAATTCCAGATATGTTTCTCTTGGCTGAGGTTCATATCCGGATTTTGATATGGTTTTTGATTTGATGAAAATAAGGACGATTTCTGATGCATTTCTGAGCTTTCAGCATATGCTCAATAATTTGTCTAATATGACATCCATATTTTTCTTTCATGCACAAATCCTTTTTGATTCTCTCCAGATATCATACATGTAATGGCCGGTTATTGACTCATTAGATATCCTGAGATCGGCTTATGTGGACATTTTATTTTCTCTATATGATGAAAAATACTGACAGTAGGCCTACATAGTATATTTTCTGAGCACATACAATGCATATGCTAAAAAAAGACAATTCCTGATGCTTGTTCGAGTTTTGTGGACATGTTCAATATCTTACCAAATATTAAATCCAAAAGATTTTTCAGACAGACGCTAAAGTTTTTATATTACACCTGCATAAAGACACAGGTAAACCCCAAGCTAACAGCTCTTGTTTTATTTATTTTATTTATTTCACCTTTATTTAACCAGGTAGGCAAGTTGAGAACAAGTTCTCATTTACAATTGCGACCTGGCCAAGATAAAGCAAAGCAGTTCGACAACATACAACAACACAGAGTTACACATGGAGTAAAACAACATACAATCAATGATGCAGTAGAAAAAAATAAGACTATATACAATGTGAGCAAATGATGTGAGATAAGGGAGGTAAAGGCAAAAAAAATGCCATGGTGGCAAAGTAAATAAAGTATAGCAAGAAAAACACTGGAATGGTAGATTTGTAGTTTGAAGAAAGTTCAAAGTTAAAATATAAATAATATGGTGCAAAGGAGCAAAATAAATAAAATAAATAAATACAGTAGGGGAAGAGGTAGTAGTTTGGGCTAAATTATAGATGGGCTATGTACAGGTGCAGTGATCTGTGAGCTGCTCTGACAGCTGGTGCTTAAAGCTAGTGAGGGAGATAAGTGTTTCCAGTTTCAGAGATTTTTGTAGTTCGTTCCAGTCATTGGCAGCAGAGAACTGGAAGGAGAGACGACCAAAGGAGGAGTTGGCTTTAGGGGTGACCAGAGAGATATACCTGCTGGAGCGCGTGCTACAGGTGGGTGCTGCTATGGTGATCAGTGAGCGGAGATAAGGGGGGACTTTACCTAGCAGGGTCTTGTAGATGACCTGGAGCCAATGTGTTTGGCGACGATTATGAAGCGAAGGCCAGCCAACGAGAGCGTACAGGTCGCAGTGGTGGGTAGTATATGGGGCTTTGGTGACAAAACGGATGGCACTGTGATAGACTGCATCCAGCTTGTTGAGTAGGGTATTGGAGGCTATTTTGTAAATGACATCGCCGAAGTCGAGGATTGGTAGGATGGTCAGTTTGTAACTGGTAGCCTAGCAACAACAATCAAATGTTTTATGATGCTGAATTCTAATTGTCATTTTTGAATTTGGGAGCCATAAATGAGTTTGGAAACAACGTGTGGTCGAACTGACAACTGGAGAAACAAAGAAGTGAAAAGCTGTAAAGAAAATACCTCAAAGAAGTGAATGCTAAAGTGAGTAGGTCATTTGAGATGTTTTATTTATCTTAATAACTAGAATCAAGAACATTAACTAATTTGGCCAGCAGCCAGTAGGGCTAGCTAGCTACTAGGCTTGATATTGGGTGAAAGCTAACTGGTAGCCTAGATCTCTATGGAGGACCTTGATGAAGAAGGAAAGGGCCAGTTATTCTCTTTACAAGTAGAAATGGACTGAATGTATGAAGAGAGAGCAAAAGGGGCATTTGTAAGATCAAGAAGGAGATGGTTGGAGGAAGGTGAAAAAAATTAAGTACTTTTACAATTTAGAAATAAAAATTCTGAATTTGCATCTATTTATAAGGTCAATATAGATGGCAAAGTAAATGAAAACCCCAAAGATATTTCAAAATAGGTTTCAGAATTCTATGGTAACCTTTATACCAGTAATGCCTGTCCTACTAGTGACATATCTGCCTTTCTAGACTCTGTCAAAGACTATGCAAAATTCATAGATGAAGACTTCCAAAAGTCTTGTGATGAAATTATTTCTATCAATGAAATAAAAAAATGTATCAGCAAGTTAAAAGAGAACAAATCTCCAGGGAATGATGGCATTATCAGTGAATTCTATAAATATTTTCAGGAGGATATTATTGAATTTATATTTAATGTTTTTAAGGTGGCAATTGATTTAGGGGTCCTGCCTGTTTCTATGACACAAGGCCTAATTTCTGTAATACCCAAACCAAACAAAGATTCTATGATGTTAGAAAATTGGAGACCAATCACATTAATGAACAATGATGGAAAGCTACTTGCATCCATCTTTGCAGAAAGACTTAAAACCTGTTACGGCTAGAAATATTTAGACAACATCCGGTTGAAATTGCAGAGCGTGAAATTCAAATTAAATTATTAGAAATATTTAACTTTCAAAAAATCACAAGTGCAATACACCAAAATTAAGCTTAACTTCTTGTTAATCCAGCCACCATGTCAGATTTCAAAAAGGCTTTACGGTGAAAGCAAACCATGCGATTATCTGAGGACAGCACCCCACCATACAAACACATGAAAATCATTTTTCAACCAAGCAGGTGCGACATGAAAGTCAGAAATAACGATATAATTCATGCCTTACCTTTGAAGATCTTCTTCTGTTGGCACTCCAATGTGTCCCAGAAACATCAAAAATTGTCATTTTGTTCGATAAACTCCTTTTTTATATCCCCAAAATGGTCATTTGATTCAGAAAAACACCGGTTCCAACTCGCCCAATATGACTACAAATTATTTAATAAGTTACCTGTAAACTTTGTCCAAACATTTCAAACAACTTTCCTAATCCATCCTTAGGTATCCTAAAACGTAAAGAATCGATAAAATTTAAGACGGAATATACTGTGTTCAATAGCGGATAAAATCAAAGTGGAGCAAGCTACAGGTCGCGCACCCCAAACAAAAGAGTCCTCTTGGCTTGACACTCATTCTGAATAGCTGTACGTCTTCATTTCTCAAAGGAAAAACATCAACCAATTTCTAAAGACTGTTGACATCTAGTGGAAGCCATAAGAACTGCAACCAGGTCCCTCATAAATCTAGTTAACCATAGAAATCTAATAGAAAACACTGAACTCAACAACAAAAAAATCCTGGATGGTTTGTCCTCGGGGTTTCGCCTGCCAAATAAGTAAGTCAATTAAGCTATTGAGTGTATAAATGCTTTCTCACATGCATTAGGTTTATCTCTGAATATTAGGAAATGTGAATTATTTGCATTGAAAAGATGTGACTTAAACTCAGTATGTAATATCCCTGTAAAATATGTGATCACATATCTTGGTATTACAGTTAGCAAAGATCGGAAAGAAAGGGCCAACTTAAATTTCTCTCCTATTGTAGAGAAAATTGGAAAGAGATTTAACTCCTGGTTATTAAAACCTCTTACGGATCCCTTAACGCTCCAATCCCTTTAGCGGGATAGATTTGACAACAGCCGGTGAAATTGCAGAGCACCAAATTAAAACTACAGAAATATAAATATTTAACATTCACGAAAATATAAGTGTAATACATCAAAATAAAGCTTAACTTCTTGTTAATCTAGCCGCTGTGTCAGATTTCAAAAAGGCTTTACGGTGAAAGCACACCATGCCATTATCTGAGGCCAGCGCCCTGCATACAAAACCATGAAAATAATTTTTCAACCAGGCAGGTGTGACACAAAAGTCAGAAATAACAATATAATAAATGCCTTATCTTTGAAGATCTTCATCTTTTTGCAATCCCAAATGTCTCAGTGACACAATGAATGATCGTTTTGTTTGAAAAATTCCTTCTTTATATCCCCAAAATGTCAATTTATTTGGCGCGTTTGATTCAGAAATACACCGGTTCCAACTCGCCCAACATGACTACAAAGTATCTAATAAGTTACCCGTAAACTTGGTCCAAACATTTCAAACAACGTTTCTAATCCAACCTCAGGTACCCTAAAATGTTAATAATCGATCAAATTTAAGACGGGATAAACAGTTTCCAATACTGAAGAAAAACAACACGGAGAGTGCTCTTGTTCAAGCGCACCAAAAGACTAGAGACCTTCTGAGTGACACATAGAAAGAATAGGACTACTTCTTAATTTCTCAAAAGAAAAACATTGAACAATTTTTAAAGACTGTTGACATCTAGTGGAAGCCATAGGAACTGCAATCTGGGCCCTAATAAATCAGGTTTCCCATAAAAACCATTGGAAAACACAATGTCCTCAAAAATACATTTGTTCTGTTATACTCACAGACATTATTTTAACAGTTTTAGAAACTTTAGAGTGTTATCTATCCAATACTACCATGCGTATGCATATCTTAGCTTCTGGGCCTGAGTAACAGGCAGTTTACTTTGGGCACGCTTTTCATCTGGACGTGAAAATACTGCCCCCTATTCCGAATAAGTTTTTAAGAGATCTTTTTTTATCTGGACGTTTACTTTTATCAAAATCTGAAGATCTGTCCAGATATGTTCATACCTCCCTTGCCTTGGATGTTCCTCTGTCAGTAACTAAAATGGTTGATACTCAATTTTTTTACTTCATATGGAGGAATAAACCTCATTATTTAAGAAAAACAGTAATATGTAGCACCCAAGGTGAGGGAGGGTTGAATGCTCTGGATTTTAAAACCGCTAATATAATATTTAAGATTAAATGGATACAAAACTATTTAAGAAATAAGGATTGCATTTGGAATATCACGCCTAATTTAATATTCCAACAGATTGGTGGTCTAGAATTCTTACTCAAATGCAACTTTGATATGGGTCAAATCAATTATTAAACAATTATTGAATAATGATGGACAACTATATGATTATCCAGAATTTATTAGAACACACAATGTTACATTCACTCCTGAGGAGTATCAAATTGTTGTTAGAGCTATCCCTGAAGGTGCTATTCTTCTTTTAGGAAAATATACCAATACTCTAAGTGCAACTGTTGAGGATTTTGTAGCCTTAATACAGTTAGAAGGAATTTACATTTTAAACTCTAAATGTAATAACATGTATATAAGGAAACTATGTCAATATGTTACTATTCCCTCTGCTAAAATGTACTGGAATGCAGCCCTAGGACAAGTGAACTGGAACAAAGTTTCGTTGTTATCTGGTAAATATTGTATATCTAATAAGGTGAAAGAAGTATCATACAAACTCATTCATAGAATCTACCCTGTAAAGACCTTTATTATACACAGATTTAAAATAGCTATTGATAACAAATGTGTATTTTGTGGTTGTGACCATTTTAGGACTGTTCTTATGTCAGAAGACGTTGGTGTGAGTTAGAAGATTTTATTTTAAAAGAAACTATAAATGTTCATTTGAAAGACTTTGACATGATGTTTTATTTTGATCCAAATGATATGGACCCTGATTTAACTTTCATTGTTAATTTGTTTATCTTTCATGGAAGATTCTTTGTCCATAAAATGAAGTGGGCAGAGAACAAACCCCTCTTCACATTGTTTAAGATAGAATTGAAATATTATTTTTAAATGATCAGTAAATGTAAAAACAAAAAAGCAATACGCACCATAAAAGTATTTAACAAATTGAAAATTAATCTTGATATGTAGTAGTCTGTAAGGTTTATGTACTCTGTTTTTTTGTATTTGTTGTGTTCATAATTTTAAATTATAATAAAATAATAATAATAATAATAACACTAACTGGTAGCCTAGCTAGCTAGCTTGCTAACAAATACAAACATTTCCTTCACTTAGGGAGTTTTTTTTTGGAACCCCTATCAAGCCTCAAGGTGACAGCTAACATTTTAAAACATTTGGGTATATTTTGTATTACCGGTTAATATAGCTAACGTTAACTAACTCATTTAGCTAGCAACTTGGCTAGCTAGCTTGTTCCAGTTAGCGTTCTCGTCATGAATGAAGCAGGAAGAGTAGCTACCTTGGGTATGGTTATGTGAAATGATAATATTTTCTTGCTATATCGACACAATTTTGATGAATGATTTATGCATTGACAGTTGGGAGTGGATCACAGACCAACACTACCACCACGTGCGTCTGGACTGCGAGTGACCACAGCCGACGTCGCTAATGACTCAATCGCATCCATCGTTGGTAACAAACAGGGCAGGCAGGGGTATTGAGAGTGTGCAACTTTTATTTTAAATAAATAAAATACATTTTTAGCAAAGATTGACCTATGTTTACATTCTTACGGAAAAACGTGTTGTGATTGTAGCTCTGGATTTGCTATGCTGCATTTTTCAAACAGAAATAGCCAAGATGTCCTTTGCATTAAATATGCCGATGTTTGCTTTTCCGTGCCTTGACGCCTCCTACTGAATATAGTTCAAATTTATGCTCTATTATGTCACCTTCATGTGAAGAAGCACAATGATTTTAGGCGCCTGAACAGGCAAAATAGTTTGGGCACCGAACATTAGCCCATTTTTGATCAGACATATGGTACCAATCAAAAGTTTGGACACACCTACTCATTCAAGGATTTTTCTTTATTTTTACTATTTTCTACATTGTAGAATAAAAGTGAAGACATAAAAACGATTAAATTACACATATGGAATCATGTAGTAACCAAAAAAAGTGTTAAAAATCTAAATATATTTCATATTCTTCAAAGTAGCCACACTTTGCCTTGATGACAGCTTTGCACACTCTTGGCATTCTCTCAACCAGAATGTGTTTCAATTAACAGGTGTGCCTTGTTAAAAGTTAATTTGTGGATATTATTGTTGAGCCAATCAGTTGTGTTGTGACAAGGTAAGGGTGGTATACAGAAGATAGCCCTATTTGATAAAAGACCAAGTCCATAATATGGCAAGAACAGCTCAAATAAGCAGAGAAACAACAGGCCATCATTACGTTAAGACATGAAGGTCAGTCAATGCGGAACATTTCAAGAACTTTGAACGTTTCTTCAAGTGCCGTCGCAAAAACCATCAAGCACTATGATGAAACTGGCTCTAATGAGGGCCTCCCACAGGAAAGGAAGGCCCAGAGTTACCTATGTTGCAGAGGATAAGTTAGAGTTTCCAGCCTTAGAAATTGCTGCCCAAATAAATTATTCACTGAGTTCATGTAACAGACACATCTCAACATGAACTGTTCAGAGGAAACTGCGTGAATCAGGCCTTCATGGTCAAATTGCTGCAAAGAAACCACTGCTAAAGGACTCCAATAAGAAGAAGACACTTGCTTGGGCCAAGAAACATGAGCAATGGACATTAGACCGGTGGAAATCTGTCCTTTGGTCTGATGAATCCAAAGTTGAGATTTTTGGTTCAAACTGCCTTGTCTTTGTGAGAGGCAGAGTAGGTGAATGGATGATCTCCGCATGTGTGGTTCCCACCGTGAAGCATGGAGGAGGAGGTGTGATGGTGTGGGGGTGCTTGCTGGTGACAATGTCAGTGATTTATTTACAATTCAAGACACCAGCATGGCTACCACCAAATTCTGCAGCGATATCCCATCACATCTGGTTTGTGCTTAGTGGGACTATCATTTGTTTTTCAACAGGACAATGACCCAACACACCTCCAGGTTGTGTAAGGGCTATTTGACCAAGAAGGATAGTGATGGAGTGCTGCATCAGATGACCTGGCCTCCACAATCCCCCAACCTCAACCCAATTGAGATGGTTTGGGATGAGTTGGACCGCAGAGTGAAGGAAAAGCAGCCAACAAGGGCTCAGCATATGTGGGGACTCCTTCAAGACTGTTGGAAAAGCATTCCAGGCAAAGCTGCTTGAGAGAATGCCAAGAGTGTACAAAGCTGTCATCAAGGCAAAAGGTGGGTACTTAGAAGAATATATAATATATTTTGATTTGTTTAAAACTTTCTTGGTTACTGCATGATTCCATATGTGTATTTCATAGTGTTGATGCCTTCACTATTATTCTACAATGTAGAAAATAGTAAAAAGAAAGAAAAACCTTTGAATGAGAAGGTGTGTCCATACCTTTGACTGGTACTGTATATATCCCCTGATATTAACCCTTTTCACCCAGTACAAACTGTTTCGGACTGCGGAGCTTTCCTTTGCGCACCATGGAGTGAATCCTTACTACCGCTACACATGGCCTCATCTGGCATCGGAACAGTTAATTCAGACTCATTTACTGCCTTTTTGAAAAACATAGCTGACATGGCCGACTTTTCTCAATAACAACCTGGTCTCAGAGCATTTTGTATTATTCTTTATGTAATTCTGAGCTAGTCCATTTAGTATGATACGTTACATTTGGCATAATTAGCAGACGGTTACTTAAGGCAAAAACGAAAGGAAGGTGGTTAGTCGAGGTGTATGGGTGCGTGTTTAACATGAATTCTAATCTCATCACGAATAACTTTAGTAACTTTTCAACTACTTACAACTTTTTAGATACTTTGCAACTACTTAGCATGTTAGCTAACCCTTCCCCTAACACTAACCTTAACACTTTTAGCTAACCCTTCATCTAACCTTAACTATTTTAGCTAACCCTAACATTAACCCTTTAACCTAACTCTTAACCCTAACCCCTAGCCTAGCTAATGTTGGCAAGCTAGCTAGAATTCGTAACATATCATATTGTCACGTCCTGACCAGTAAAGGGGTCATTTGTAATTGTAGTATGGTCAGGGCGTGACAGGGGGTGTTTGTTTTGTGTGTTTTGGGGTTGTTTGGTTCTAGGGGATTTTGGTTCTAGTTTTCTATTTCTATGTTTCTTTTTCTATGTATGGCCAGGTATGGCTTCCAATCAGAGACAGATGTCTTTCGTTGTCTCTGATTGGAAGCCATACTTAGGCAGCCTGTTTTTCCTGTGTTTTTGTGGGTGGTTGTTTTCGGTATAGCCTATGTGCCTTACGGAACTGTTTATTGTCGGTTTGTTATTTTTGTTTAACTGTTCACTTTATTTAAATAATAAAATAAGATGAGCACTTTACCTGCTGCATTTTGGTCCCCCTTCATTGACACTTGTGACACATATGTTTTGCAAATTCGTAACATTTAATTTTTGCAAATTCATAACATATTGAACGTTTTGCAAATTTGTAACATACACTGCTCAAAAAAATAAAGGGAACATTTAAACAACACAATGTAACTCCAAGACAATCACACTTCTTTGAAATCAAACTGTCCACTTAGGAAGCAACACTGATTGACAATAAATTTCACATGCTGTTGTGCAAATGGAATAGACAACAGGTGGAAATTATAGGCAATAAGCAAGACACCCCCAATAAAGGAGTGGTTCAGCAGGTGGTGACCACAGACCACTTCTCAGTTCCTATGCTTCCTGGCTGATGTTTTGGTCACTTTTGAATGCTGGCGGTGCTTTCACTCTAGTGGTAGCATGAGACGGAGTCTACAACCCACACAAGTGGCTCAGGTAGTGCAGCTCATCCAGGATGGCAGATCAATGCGAGCTGTGGCAAGAAGGTTTGCTGTGTCTGTCAGCGTAGTGTCCAGAGCATGGAGGCGCTACCAGGAGACAGGCCAGTACATCAGAAGACGTGGAGGAGGCCGTAGGAGGGCAACAACCCAGCAGCAGGACCGCTACCTCTGCCTTTGTGCAAGGAGGAGCAGGAGGAGCACTGCCAGAGCCCTGCAAAATGACCTCCAGCAGGCCATAAATGTGCATGTGTCTGCTCAAAGGTCAGAAACAGACTCCATGAGGGTGGTATGAGGGCCCGACGTCCACAGGTGGGGGTTGTGCTTACAGCCCAACACCGTGCAGGACGTTTGGCATTTGCCAGAGAACACCAAGATTGGCAAATTCGCCACTGGCGCCCTGTGCTCTTCACAGATGAAAGCAGGTTCACACTGAGCACGTGACAGATGTGACAGAGTGCTCGCCAGAGGTAGCCTGACTGCCATTAGGTACCGAGATGAGATCCTTAGACCCCTTGTGAGACCATATGCTGGTGCGGTTGGCCCTGGGTTCCTCCTAATGCAAGACATTGCTAGACCTCATGTGGCTGGAGTGTGTCAGCAGTTCCTGCAAGAGGAAGGCATTGATGCTATGGACTGGCCCGCCCGTTCCCCAGACCTGAATCCAATTGAGCACATCTGGGACATCATGTCTCGCTCCATCTACCAACGCCACGTTGCACCACAGACTGTCCAGGAGTTGGCGGATGCTTTAGTCCAGGTCTGGGAGGAGATCCCTCAGGAGACCATCCGCCACCTCATCAGGAGCATGCCCAGGCGTTGTAGGGAGGTCATACAGGCACGTGGAGGCCACACACACTCCTGAGCCTCATTTTGATTTGTTTTAAGGACATTACATCAAAGTTGGATCAGCCTGTAGTGTGGTTTTCCACTTTCATTTTGAGTGTGACTCCAAATCCAGACCTCCATGGGTTGATAAATTGGATTTCCATTGATTATTTTTGTGTGATTTTGTTGTCAGCACATTCAACTATGTAAAGAAAAAAGTATTTAATAAGATTTCTTTCATTCAGATCTAGGATGTGTTGTTTAAGTGTTCCCTTTATTTTTTTGAGCAGTGTATATTACGAATTGTATTTCGCAACATATCACACAAAATGGTCATCCACAAATTAATACATACCATACGAAACGTATACATACTGCATCATACTAAATATAGTGTCTCGGAGTTACAGAATGATAAGCAATGCTCTGAGACCAGGTTTTAAATGAATATGGTTTGTACTGACTCCTTGTGGATTTCTGTAACTCAATAAGAACAGCATTCTCCGTCAATGTTAACAAATGCCAACATGAGTTTTGACTTTTGAACCATACACTAACATTATATTTATGTTCAGTAAATTCATAATGTTTGTTATTATATCATTAAAGCTTCGCTCTAAGTATAAGCAAGTGCAAACAAGCTGCAACAAGTTAAGCCGATTCGTTCAGCTCTTTCGAAATGGACAGTTACAGAAATTCAGATAGACGTTTGATCAGATAAATTCAGCAAGATGTTGAGACCTTAACTTTACTCTTCTTTAAGTCACCACAGACAGACAGACAGACAGACAGACAGACAGACAGACAGACAGACAGACAGACAGACAGACAGACAGACAGACAGACAGACAGACAGACAGACAGACAGACAGACAGACAGACAGACAGACAGACAGACAGACAGACACTCAGCAATTAGCCTACCATTTGAAGTATTTTATTATGTGTTCTAAAAAGGGAGGAAAATACAATCACAAGGATCCATTTTTATAGACTATATACCGACGCACACACAGCGCATTGCGCAAACAAAACAACCCTCACAATATGAATTGGAATTACATGGGTCAATTACTGAACTTTTTTTGAACAAAGATATTTAAATTGAAAGATACTGTCTCTGGCAAACATGGTTATAGACCCAACAACATTATATATTATCCCTCTTACTGGCCGAAAGTTCTACCAGAGAAAGTTCATCACTTGTAACTCTACCAATGTGTGTATATGCTTACGTGCCCGTGTGGTAATGCCTACGTGGACCAAACAAATAATAATATCTGAACATAGAACTGCAATCCACACTGGCAATATTGAATATACTATGGCAAAACACTACTTAGAAGCCAAACATGGCCCATCATCCTCTTTGCGCTTTGTGGGCCTGGAACAGATCACATCCTATAGACGTGGTAACCTCCCTAAAATGCTCTCACAACGAGAGATGTTTTGGATTGATAGATTAAATACCATGCATCTTCGAAGTATAATGATGATTTCTAATTCAGACCTTTTTTTGTAGATTATAGGGCTGCACTGTGTTTTGAATGCTTATGTCACAAGCGTAAGGGACAGACCAAGGCACAGCGGGTATAGTACATATCTTCTTTTATTAATGAGTAAAGTGAACACTTAAACAAAAACTAACAAATGACAAAACGACAGTTACATAAGGTACTAAGACTATACGAAAAAACAACCACCCACAAACACAAAGGAAAAAAGGTCTGCCTAAGTATGGCTTCCAATCAGAGACAACGAAAGACACCTGCCTCTGATTGGAAACCATACTCGGCCACACAGAAAATAAACATAGAAAATGAAAACTAGAACCAATCCCCTCTAAACAAACCAACCCCAAAACACACAAAAACAACACCACCTGCCACGCCCTGACCATACTACAATGACAAATGACCCCTTTACTGGTCAGGACATGACAGCTTATGTATATCTACATTTTTGTACATTGAATTACAATCTTTGTCAGATGTAAAAAGAAAAAAAATCCCAAAGCATCTATTTTTGTAGGCTTTACTGTGCAATAGGAAGTAAATAAATGCGCCCAAATTTCTGACATTTCCTACATGTCATCATGATACCTAAATGGTATTTTTCAAGTTTATTCTGCTAATCTATGTATTTCTATATGTATTTGTAAGTATATTGTAACAATTGTTGGTTCACTAATGTTTTTATTACCACTATGTACTGCCCTCACACAGGTGTGGGCAATTGTAATTATCACCTAGGCACATTTATACCACAGTATGAGTCATAATACTCACAAAACATAACGGTCAAACAGGGAAATGGTTCCAATAGTTTTTCCACCATCAATTTTTCCCATAGGGGATTTTAGAAACACTTAAACTAAGGTCTGTGTTTTGTGAAGGCTTACCCTGGCATGACTTTTTGATAACCGTGTAAATATCTCTCAGACAAGGTGACTTTTATCAATATATTCGGCTCTATTTACTCTCAGATTCGAAAAGGCTAATTAGTATCAAAGTAGACATCATGCTTAAATCACCAAAGCTTTATTCAAATATCAGCTTTGAGAGGAGAAAAACAGTGAGCTGGCATTCCCTTTTTATCTATGTATTGTAGGCAGGCCTACATTATTTTATCCATGATTTGGTCATGCGTAAAACCCCCTCCTTGATGGAGACTACATCTGTCCATGCCCATCATGAAACAAGAGATGAGAACCTCGGTGAATACCGGTGAATCTATTTAGAAGGTATTTTCCTGTAACAATTGTTTGTTTTCCATTTCATATTTGTAAAACCCAAGCCCTCTGTAGGCTACCCTTACTTACCCTAAGGCTACTATAACGAAGGCTGGTTCAACAGCAATATGTTGTGTCGTTTTTTATCCTGCCGATTTTATGATATCATTACATTTTACATGTATTTTTTGATAATTATTCACTGACCTGGTTTCATGGTGAGAACGTTCGTGGTGCGCATGCCATGCAACTTCTGGAGAAGTGTGAATGTGATCTGTAAGATGGTTCCAATATGTGTATAAAACATTATATTTGGGAGCAGCGTAAGGGTGAGTGGACATTCCCCCTTTCTCTTTACATTGGATCTTAGTCCAGCTACTGTGAAGAGTTTAGTGTGCGTAAAACCCTCCATTCATATTATATGCCCACGGGAAGCAATTATAGTCCCTGTTAGTGTATTTAGCCTATTTAAAACAAGTTGTTTTCGTTTTGTAAAAAACATTAGAATTTTTCACTCTCTTTTAGTGAATTTAATCTTGCTTATTGACAACACTTGTCATGTTCATGCTCAGCCATAATGCAATTTACAGTAGGCCTAGCCCCTATATCAGTGTGAATGCTATGTATATATTTAAACATTGAAGCTATGCAATTACTTAAAACAGTGGTTCCCAAACTTTTTATAGTACCCCTTCAAACATTCAACCTCCAGCTGCGTACCCCCTCTAGCAAAAGGGTCAGTGCACTCTCAAATGTTGTTTTTTGACATCATTGTAAGCCTGCCACACACACACACTATACGATACATTTATTAAACATGAGAATGAGTGTGAGTTTTTGTCACAACTCGGCTCATGGGAAGAGACAGCTCTTATGAGACCAGAGCACAAATAATAACATAATCATAATCAATAATTTTGCTCTTTATTTAGCCATATTACATATAAAATCAAAAATTGTGAATAACTCACCACAAGTTAATTTGAAGGGTGTGCTTGAAAGGATGCACATAACTCTGCAATGTTGGGTTTTGTTGGAAAAAAAGTCTGTCTTAAATCATTTTCCACACACAGTCTGTGCCTGTATTTAGTTTTCATGCTAGTGAGGGCTGAGAATCCACTCTCACATAGGTATGTGGTTGCAAAGGGCATCAGTGTCTTAACAGCGCGCTTTGCCAAGGCAGGATACTCTGAGCGCAGCCCAATCCAGAAATCTGGCAGTGGCTTCTGATTAAATTCAATTTTCACAGAACCGCTTGTTGCAATTTCGATGAGGCTCTCTTGTTCAGATATCGATAAGTGGACTGGAGGCAGGGCATGAAAGGGATAATGAATCCAGTTGTTTGTGTCATCCGTTTCGGGAAAGTACCTCCGTAATTGCACATCCAACTCACTCAGGTGCTTCGCTTTATCACATTTGACATTGTCCGTAAGCTTGAGTTAATTTGCACACAAAAAATCATACAATGATGGAAAGACCTGTGTGTTGTCATTGTTAATGCAGACAGAGAAGAGCTCCAACTTTTCAATCATAACCTCAATTTTATCCCACACGTTGAATATAGTTGCGGAGAGTCCCTGTAATCCTAGATTCAAATCATTTTAGGTGAGAAAAAATATCACCCAGATAGGCCAGGCGTGTGAGAAACTCGTCATCATGCAAGTAGTCAGACAAGTGAAAATGATGGTCATTAAAGAAAACTTTAAACTCGTCAATTAAAAAAAAAGTGTAAATACTTTGGCCCCTGATAACCAGCGCACTTCCGTATGTTGTAAAAGTGTTACATGGTCGCTGCCCATATCACTGCATAGTGCAGAAAATACACGAGAGTTCAGGGGCCTTGCTTTAACAAAGTTAACCATTTTCACTGTAGTGTCCAGAACGTCTTTCAAGCTGTCAGGCATTCCCTTGGCAGCAAGAGCCTCTCGGTGGATGCTGCAGTGTACCCAAGTGGCATCAGGAGCAACTGCTTGTCTACCTGTCATGGCTTTTGCGCCATCAGTACAGATACCAACACATCTTGACCATTTGATGTCACAAAGCTGTCCAGTACTTTTAAAATATCCTCTCCTGTTGTCCTGGTTTCCAGTGGTTTGCAGAAGAGGATGTCTTCCTTAATTGACCCCGCAAAAACGTAACGAACATATACCAGGAGCTGTGCCAGGTCCGCCACTCATCCAGCTGTAACGCATAGAATTCACTGGCTTGTATGCAAAGCAGTAATTGTTTCAAAACATCTCCTGCCATGTCACTGATGCGTCGTGAAACAGTGTTGTTTGATAAAGGCCTTGTCTGTATAGTTTTTTTGGCCTTTTCCCCTAGCATTGTCCCAGCCATATCCACGGCAGCAGGAAGAATTACGTTCTCCACAATAGTATGGGGCTTGCCTGTCCTAGCCACTCGGTAGCTCACCATATAAGACACTTCTAGCCCCTTCTTATTAATGGTATCTGTTGCTTTTATCCATGTCTTGCTACTCAAAAGTTGTCTAAATTCTCGCTCAAAAAACTCCTGTGGCTTATTTTTCAAATTGGCTCATGGTTTAATTTTATTTTTGGCAGTGAAAAGAGGCTACTCAGGCGAGAAAAAAACCACACCCAAATGTATAGCCCCGTTGGAAAATATAAATAGACTGTTTGAATATGTGAAGACACTTTTTTTTTAATGTGAATCACATTTTTATTTGGCGTACCCTTGACGGCATTGCCAGTTTGGGAATACCTGACTTAGAACAATGTGGACCGCAAACAGGTTTAAGTTATCAAATTTAACAAAGATGGGTCTACATTTTGTTATTTTGTTTCTGTAAGCTTTTTAACAAACTATACTGGACTAACATTGGAATTTGAGTTGATTCCAAGGCAATACATAAAAGTCCGTAAATACTCAACTTCAAGCAACCATATATTTTGCCATGGAGCACGTTCTAATTGGCCACCCACAACTTGTTAATTCATCAAAACCCCACCCTTTCGCGCCAACGCCAGCAACTGTGGCGATAATTGTTCTTGTGAAAATAGCTCAAATATTTATGACACACCCCCGAACCTATAGCGCTCGAACATATCGCCCGGTGCTTAGATTGATCATTGCATTAGGTTTGTTCAAATAGAGCCATTTATATCGGAGTTCTCTCGAGAATGCAATGCATATTCATGGCATGAGGCTAGTAGCATAGCATTTCTGCATTGAATACAGTCCTTTGACGTCAAAATGTAAATCTGTGGCAGCACCCAAGGAGGGCTTGAACTGCCTAGCTCTCCAGTAGATTCTGCGGTGACGTAGTGTCCCCATGAGTGACAGAACCCTGAGCCAATCATGGCGCAACCAGAGAATATTAACAACGCCTATGCTCTGTGCTTTCACTTGCTGGCCCTCCACCTCAGAAAGCACTGAGCTAGGCTGAAACAGCTGCATTTTTGAGATGCCTTATTCAAAGAAAGAGTAAGTTTGTATGCTGCTCTATTAACTCAATATTATTTCTTTACATTGTTGTTTGCTGAACTGATATGTGACACAAATTAATGCCAGAATTACATGCCAAACAGACCAATTACTATAGATTTTTTTCAAAGCAGCTTCTGCCCTACCTGCCCTAAATGACAGGTCGCCACTGCAAAGGTGAAATGAAAGGCATAAAAAAATAACTACTAATGAATGAAATATGCAAATACATTCATTTTCTTTTTTAGTATGAGTGTGAATCATATCATATATTTATCTTAGATCTATATTTCATCTTGTTCTCAAGATCAATGCACACCGTGGCATCATACTGGTCTGGTCGCAAGACTTCTATTCTTCACTTGGCTTCATTGAGCATACAGTACTGCTCCAAGATTCAATTACAAGGGTGATCCAATGAATGCCTAGTGCTGCCCCTACTTCCTGGTCAATGTCACTGTGGTTATGTGTGGGCAAATAAAGAGATGCCAATCACGACCTTGTTAGCCAAGCCTCAAAGGTGATGATGACTTATTTCCCTTTGTCCCCATGAACCTGTCCTCGTGAAGGTTTTTCCACAATCCTATGAAATAATGCTAAATGAATCTCAATGACACAGAGAAGTTTCTTCTGAGAACAGCATGTGCCTTTCATCATGGCATGAGCAACAAGTCGGGCACAGTGTGGAGTCACCTAAACACTAAGTGTGCACATAAGGAAGAAGGACAACAATATCTCAAAGAAAGTGATGGCAATATAAAGGAATATGGTATGTGCATGCACACAAAATGTGCCTTTAAAGTGCATTCTGTAACTTTTTTGTCCCCAGATTCAAGTTCTAAGTAGGGGATGTGTAAGGTAATATATTTACAAAATAACTAAGACATGTAACAAAACAAAATAACAAAACTCCTGTTTTTAACATGACCAGCTTCAGTTTGTGCACGAAGTGCGCCAGACATACAGTTGTGATGCATGGTTCATCATCGGTGCAGTTCTCCCTCCCCAAGATGAGCCGTCTTACAAATCTCTCTGCTGTTTAATCCCACTATCACACTTTAGCAGTAACATGAAAAATACATTTACCCTCTAAGCTCTAACACTGAAGTTCTTTTTTTGACACATGCCTAAGGTTCTTTAGGAACACTTAATCAAGCCTACAAGGTCATTGTATTTCTAGGGAGCACTCAGAATGGTACAAGCAGATAAAACTTAAATGTTCAATTTAGCTTCCTTGCCAAACCCCTTAGTTCAATACGCAGGGCCTTATTCAATGTCATAGTTCTCTCTCATGGTGGGTGTGTCCAAGGCATGGCCTTTCGGTGTGATTCAGGGCAGACTATAGTGTCTCGCAAACTAAACTCAGTTTTGGCTGAATGTTTTATCCAGTTGTGCAATGACATAATTTAAGGATTTCTGAAATTATTTTAATCCCTTTCTGTACTCCCTTTGGTAGCAATTAATATGAGTAGAAAAAGTAGTGGCTAAGCTCCCTGTTTTTCAGTATCCCTTGCTAGGCAGTGAAGATAGTGCCATAGTCTGTCTGAGATAACTCTTTTGTCTAATTACCTTATCTTTACCTGTGGTTTCCTTTGAAGATAGCTGCCTCACAGTGTGTCCATGGGCATAATCAATTTTACATCCAGTACATGTTCTGAGGAGAACTGCCAAGCCTTTCAACTGCAATGTGTCTTTTTTTTCCTCATTTAATTTATTTCTGAGTAAAAGATACATAGTTTTTTTTTATATATATATATATATTTAAATAGATTGATTTGGAATTCAGAAACTTAAGAAAATGGTTCAGTCTATTTACACATGTATTCTGTTTTCGTCAACAGATTCCCAAGACAAGGCTAGACAAGGCTAACAAGGCTAATCTTATCTTTTAGGACAGAATTACAATTGCAAACAAGGCTGAGCCACTCAGGGGCATTTTGTGTTTTGAAGATTTGGGTGTGCCAAATAGACACAAAAGTACCTGAAGACAAACACGTCTTTGCATATTTATAAATCAGTAAGCAAAAGTCTTACACTTTTGGACTATTGTTAATTTCATGACAAGCACAATCCTCTCTCTTCTAACGATGGATCTATTGAACGTTTGCTAAACGAGGTGTTTTGGGAACCCCTTGTCAAAATGCACTGGTGTGATGTGATCCTTCATAAGTTCTATGGTACATTGTAAAGATCACTTGATATGGGATGGATCAGCTAATACTGAATCACTTGCTGTTTATTTACCTGTCCCTCAGTATATTATCATAAATTGCAATTCATTGGAGCAGTGTGCATACTAAAAAAATAAGCTTATTAGGTTTAATTAAATAGTTGTTCTCAGGCTCCCCGGTGATTGGGGGAGAGTCATTGATCTGTAGAAAACAAACCTTATTAGTACAGATTTGACTGTGATTTGGTTCACAACTAATATGTTGCAGTGCTAGGAAAAAAATCAAGTGAGAATTTTTGGATAGTAGTAGTTATATCAACTGATACTTTCATCATCAATTGGTCCACAATCATGCACTGGACCACTGTAATTAAACTTACAGAATTGTGACCACCCAAACAAAAATAATGTCCTATTCTTAGTTAAGGTTTTCTTATCATTACCTTAGTCTCAAAAGGGCTCATTCAGGCTCAGGAAATGTATGCCTTTCCTATGCACGCCTTTCCTACGCACTTCTCAGTCATTGGTATTCATGCTAACCTTATGCAGGCGCATAATGAGTTTTGCAGGCGTGGTTCCCTTGCACAGGCTGAATACATTTTATTCAACAGCTGAAAACTCTCCCACTTGCTGGCCAACACATTTTCTCATGAAGCTTTAATTCAATAGTTTTCAGTACAACTGGTTTAAAAATCTTGTAGATTATTTTGGCAAATTTTAGGATTAGGGAAGTATGTAGGACTCATAAAAAAGGTTTGGAGAGCCTTTATGTACAAATTATATTGGTGAATCAAAAATACAGTGGCTTGATTCATCCTGAAAGTTGCCATATTCAAGTTCAATCCATGAACTATTGGAAGGTGAAAAAAAGTGTACAATAGGGGTTGAACAATAGGCTAGTCCTATAAATGTACCCTGATCCTCAATCATCATGGAAGGGTAATGGCAATGGTCCAGTCATCGTGATTTGTGCGTCAGGCTCCATGTTTAATAAAAGTTTAAAGATTGGAGGGGGGGGGTACTAAGCTAACATATGGAACTGTTTTAATATGGTCATACCATGGATCGTTTAGCTATTTGATTTAGATTTTTAGGACCCCTTTAGGTATCCCCAAATAATATATAAATAATATTTGATACAATATTGAATTTGGCCTTTACTACTATAGCTCATAGAACGCATTGAATAACACGTTCATAAATGGTCAAAATTACATTCTTTATGATATTTTTTTTTACTAAGGTTTTGAAGTGTCTGTCCTATATCTAGGAGATATAAGAAATATCTGTGTTTTTTTTGTACACATATTTAACCCCTTATTTTTTGGGCGCAAAACTACCTCCATACTTCCATTCGTTTGTATGGGTTACCTTCAGATGAGTCCCGTCACACTTGTGGGGGTCGTAGAGCAAAACGGAGAACATCATCGTGAGAGTCTCCCCTTTCCTTAGTTTGTAGGCCAAACCGTTCGGACACTGCAGACGTTTTCATCAGAAGACCGATTTCCGTGATGTCTCATTGTTTGATGAACACCGCTGTTGTCACATGTGCTCCCTCTCTGGCCTCTAGGTCACCAGGCTGCTCATTATGGCGCACACCTGTCAACGTCGTTACGTGCATCAGCGCATAATGGCACTCACCTGGACTCTATCACCTCCTTGATTACCTGCCCTATATATGTCATTCCCTTTGACTCCTTCCGCAGGTGTCATTGTTTCTGTTTCAGTTTCCTGTCTGTGCGTCGTTCGTGTTTCTTGTTTTGTTTATTAAATTATGCACTCCCTGAACTTGCTTCACGACTCCGAGTGCACAGCTGTAGCTTGGTCATCTTCCAGTGCAGATGCGGAAGGCTATCATAGGCAAATGTGGTGGATTGAGATGCGGCCATTGCAAAAAAATGATATTTCCAGCATGACTGATGGATTTTGATTGGGATGTTTTAAATGTTTTTATTATTATTTAGATTGACGCATGGATTTTCAACTGTTATGTGTGTTCTGAATTCCATAATGATTCAAATAGTCTACATGTCTCAAATTATTAAACATCTTGTAATACGTTAACCTAATATGATCCACTATTGCTAGTGATCCTCAGGAACAACCACATGAACATCACAGAGGAAAGAAAGGTAACCTAACGATGTAATAGAATGAAGCAAAATGTAAGGAAACTAACATTAAAGTCAGTGGCAGTGATACATATATGTGGGTATAACTGAGGGAAAAGTCTGGGCATATAATTAAAATATTCTAGAAATCATAAATCAACTCAGGTTTGGCACTAAACTTTAATTTGCGCATGGCTACAGAAGCCTATAGCTTGGATCTCCAAATTTTACTCCAAGTTATAAGGCCAGCATTTCATAAACTTCACTGTGGAAAGGGTGATATGTTGATATGCTTCAGTTTGCTGCAATATGACTGGTTCCACATTTGTCTCCAGTGATCATGAGGTAAAATAGATCTAAAACAAGTGTAATTTATATTTACAATCACCTTATCCAAACGGCTTACTAATTTACCTAGCTCTTATCAATATCTCTTATCAATTTGTAAATTACAGTGCATGGAGAATGGTGTTAATTCTATCAGAAAAGATAAAGTAGGTGTTGTTCCACTTGGAACCGACCGGTTGCTAAACCTTATTCATTGCCCGTATGAGGGAATTAAGGCAGAGTCAGAATTCAGTCAGAATTAGGTCAGAGTTCTGCGTTTCTGTAGATACTCTTCCACCACACTTTAATTTCTTTGATCTTCACCCACAACGAATAGTGGGTGAACAGCACGCTATTCTCATGCTTAAGTTCAAGGTCAGAATACGCTAGAGAGAAAAGTGCCTAAAAAGGGAATTACATTCCATATATGCGCTTAACTCAGGTTGTAATCAGCCCCCAAAGGAACACTGAAATACTCAAATATATTTCTCAGAGGTCCAAATTAATAAAACATTTACTCTTGCATTTGACGTAGCAACTATTCATGTGACTGCTCTTGAAAATGCAGCTGAAATCAATAATTAGATGAAAACCAAGTCTCTTGTGAATGGTTAGTGTTGTGAAAACGTAATTAGTTTTTATATGTTTAATAAGCTCCAATTCTCTGCAGAGTTGAGCAGTATTTCTGAGATAACCTGCTAATGCTGAAAGACGAGCAATGTGTTGTCAGCATCTGCCTTTTGCAATAAAGCATACACTGACTTTTTTTCACTTAGAGCATATCTTCATTAATGATTACAGTCTAAACTTGTCATGGTCATCTCTTGGGATGATATCCTAATTCATTATACTGTGCTAATCAACCATGGTCCCTAACTGTCACAGGGACCAAGATGAACAAATCAGTATCGGCAATTCATGCGGGACATATTTTCAAAATGACCCTTTTCCCGATGGCCGATGCTGTGGACACGTAGGTAACTGCCCCCTTCCGCCCCACTGGAACCCTCTTCCCCAGAGCTAAAGATCCGTTTCAAATTCTGCTTGTGTTTCTTTACCTCTATTTTATTTTATGCACACATTTTTGTGGTCACCCTCTCTTCACATTTCTCACTGTCAATCATGAATGACAATGCTTCAAGTTTTACCGGTGAAATGTCCATGCAGCATCTGCATGCCAACCATTTGATCTTAATCAGTTTTATGGAAATATACATTTAGATCTACTTAGCTATGTACAGTGTTGTTTAGAAGTGGCCGACAGTGTTGTTTTGAATTCTGTACAGTGAGTGAATTGTGTTAACAAACCATAGTATACCTGTGTTTTGTTTCAATCAAAGCACATATTTTGCTGCACTGTTGAGTTGTGGCCTTATGAGAGAAATTCGCACAATCATCCTAAAATCTCATAATAAATTAGGTGGTGTTTTTTGTCTTACAGTAACATTCTACTACGCTTTTTTTATTTTTTATTTTATTGAACATACAATCTACATGCAGTGAAGCCGCTCAACATTTACATTACATTCAGTCATGTAACAGACTACCATCCAGAGCGACCCACAGAAGCAACTAGGGTCAACGCCCTGCCCAAAGGCACATCGACAGGTCTCCCACCAAGTCAAAACGGGGACCCGGCCCAAGCTCCCAACCGCCAGGCCTTCAACCCTACAAGATCCCCCCACACTTCCTTGAGAGCTGCCCTTCAACCATCTAATACCCCACCCACCTCAATTTTTTTAAATAAATAATAATAATAAAATACTTCTCCCTCCATTCCAACCCCCCCCCCCCCCCAGCCACTGTCCCCAATGCACCAACAACCAACAAAATGAACAAAAGACAAAAAAGACAAAAACAGAAAACAACAATGGAAAAGCAAAAGACATCAAGGACAACAAAAATCTAAACAGAAAGGCCAACTGTATACATTTCAGTGCATGTGTGGCACTATTTACATGTGTGTGTGTGTCCATGTGTATGCACATGTGTGCGTTTGAATGCGAGCATGTGTATATGCACGTGTACATGCGTACAAGCACCTGCACAGCATTATTCTCAGGCAAACATGCATTGGATGTAACAGCGTTGCCCCTCTGTGTCATTCAAACCAACTTTTTCGTTGAGATTATTTTGACTTATCTTTGACCGTCATTCTATCCCCCGTCCAGCAACTCCACTCCCACTTGTCTCCATTTCCACATCCCAACCCTCAGCTTCCCTCAGCTCATCCCATCTATCTCTGCTGGGCACCCTCTTCGGATGTCTACGCACCGTATATCTTTCAACTATGCTGTGATGTTTAACATACAATTTGAATCTACCTAATCGAATAGAATCCACAGATTGCGTGTTGAAGATGAATACTTTTACTAAGAGTATTAGTATATTAATAATTGACTGACCAGGTCTCTCCAGATCTCCTAACAATGCTATTTCTATGGTAAATTTTAGATTAATGTTATGGTTTTTCAGCCATTCCTGAAACAGAGACCAGAAACAGGCTGCCTGAGGGCAATACCAGAAAAAATGGTCTATTGATTTTGTATCCTTACAACAAAATCTGCAGAGCTGCGATGATTGTATGCCCCAAATATTCAACATTTTCTTGCTGGCAAGAATTCTATACAATAATTTTAGCTGAAAAGTACCAAGTCTTGAATCTTGCGTTGTTTTATATTGTCACGCCCTGATCTGTTTCACCTGTCCCTGTGATTGTCTCCACCCCTCCAGGTGTCACTTATTTTCCCCAGTGTATTTATCCCTGTGTTTCCTGTCTCTCTGTGACAGTTTGTCTTGTATGTTTAGTCAAGTCAACCAGTGTGTTTTTCCCCGTACTCCTTTTCCATTCTCTTTTGCTAGTTTTCCCGGTTTTGACCACTGCCTGACTCTGGACTACTTTCCCGCCTGCCTGATCATCCTGCCTGCCCTGACCTTCAATCTGCCTGCCCTTCGGTACCTATTGGACTCTGAACTGGTTTTGACCTTTTGCCTGTACACGACTATTCTCTTGCCTACCCCTTTTTGGATTAATAAACATTGTAAGACTCCAACCATCTGCCTCCTGTGTCTGCATCTGGGTCTCACTGTGTGCCTTGATAGTACGAACTGGCCATGACAGACCCAGCAGACTTGGACCAGCTCCGCCACGATTTTTCCCTGCAGGGAGCCACCATTGGGAGACATGAGGAGTTGTTACAGGGCCTTTCGGAAGGGCTCAGTTCCTTGATGGAACGCCACGACCATGGGTTAAAGGTTATTGTGGAGCAAATCAGGGAGTTAGCTCAGAGGCTGCCTGCCATCTCTGAAAAACCCCAATCACCCAGTAATTTTTTCCCCTATCTGTGGTGACTTTGTACAGCCTTTCTTGGCTCCCCGAGAACCCCGCTTACCTCCTCCGGAGTGATATTTGGGGGATCCTGGTACCTGCCGGGGTTTTCTTTCTCAGTGCTCGCTTATTTTTGAGCCACAGCCATCTTTGTTTCCTTCAGACCGATCAAAGTTAGCGTATATTATTACTGGGCTATGGCAGTTTGGGAGAAACAATCTGCCATTTGTGGTCATCTGGAGGAATTTATGGCAGAGGTGAGAAAGGTATTTGAGTCTCCGGTATCCGGGAGAAAGGTAGCCAGTAAACTGCTTGACTTACGTCAAAACTCCCGTAGTGTTACAGACTACGCGGTTGATTTTCGCACGTTTGCCACCGAGAGTGCCTGGAATCCGGAGTCTCTTTTCGATACTTTTCTGCACGGATTATCTGAGGAGGTAAAGGATGAGCTAGCTGCTCAGGAATTGCCAGTGAACCTCGACTCCCTTATTGCCATAACCATTAAAATCGATGGATGCCTAAGGGAATACAGGAGTGAGAGGAGGTCTGGTCTCGGGCACACTCGTGAATCCGGAAGTTTCCGAAGGCAGCTTTTCTGAGAGGATTCGAAGCCACCCAAGCCCTTTCGTGAATCTACGACAGGTGAGTTGGATACTCCTGAGCCTATGCAGTTGGGAAGAGCTAGGTTATCAGTTGGGGAACGCTCACGGAGGATGAATGGTAACTGTGGTGGGGAAGGACATTTTGGACTCTGAACTGGTTTTGACCTTTTGCCTGTACATGACCCTTCTCTTGCTGACCCCTTTTTGGATTAATAAACATTGTAAGACTCCAACCAGTCGTGAAGAGGGCACGACAAAGCCTATTCCCCCTCAGTAAACTAAATGGATTTGGCATGGGTCCTGAGATCAAGGTTCTACAGCTGCAACATCGAGAGCATCCTGACTGGTTGCATCACTGCCTGGTACGGCAATTGCTCAGCCTCTGACCGCAAGGCACAACAGAGGGTAGTGCGTACGCCCAGTACATCACTGGGGCTAAGCTGCCTGCCATCCAGGACCTCTACACCAGGCGGTGTCAGAGAAAGGCCCTAAAAACTGTCAAAGACCCCAGCCACCCCATTCATAGACTGTTCTCTCTACTACCGCATGGCAAGTGGTACCGGAGTGCCAAGTCTAGGACAAAAAGGCTTCTCAACAGTTTTTACCCCCAAGCCATAAGACTCCTGAACAAGTAATCAAATGTCTACCCAGACTATTTGCATTGTGTGCCCCCCCCCCCAGCCCCTCTTTTTATGATGCTTCTACTCTCTGTTTATCATATATGCATAGTCACTTTAACTATACATTCATGTACATACTACCTCAATTAGGCCGACCAACCAGTGCTCCCGCACATTGGATAACCGGGCTATCTGCATTGTGCCCCACCCACCACCCGCAAACCCCTCTTTTACGCTACTGCTACTCTCTGTTCATCATATATGCATAGTCACTTTAACCATATCTACATGTACCTACTACTTCAATCAGCCTGACTAACCTGTGCCTGTATGTAGCCTCGCTACTTTTATAGCCTCGCTACTGTATATAGCCTGTCTTTTTACTGTTGTTTTATTTCTTTACCTACCTATTGTTCACCTAATACCTTTTTTGCACTATTAATTAGAGCCTGTAAGTAAGCATTTCACTGTAAGGTCTACACCTGTTGTATTTGGCGCACGAGACAAATTAACATTGATTAGATCTGCCTCCTGTGTCTGCCTCTGGGTATATATATATACTGCTCAAAAAAATAAAGGGAACACTTAAACAACACATCCTAGATCTGAATGAAAGAAATAATCTTATGAAATACTTTTTTCTTTACATAGTTGAATGTGCTGACAACAAAATCACACAAAAATAATCAATGGAAATCCAATTTATCAACCCATGGAGGTCTGGATTTGGAGTCACACTCAAAATTAAAGTGGAAAACCACACTACAGGCTGATCCAACTTTGATGTAATGTCCTTAAAACAAGTCAAAATGAGGCTCAGTAGTGTGTGTGGCCTCCACGTGCCTGTATGACCTCCCTACAACGCCTGGGCATGTTCCTGATGAGGTGGCGGATGGTCTCCTGAGGGATCTCCTCCCAGACCTGGACTAAAGCATCCGCCAACTCCTGGACAGTCTGTGGTGCAACGTGGCGTTGGTGGATGGAGCGAGACATGATGTCCCAGATGTGCTCAATTGGATTCAGGTCTGGGGAACGGGCGGGCCAGTCCATAGCATCAATGCCTTCCTCTTGCAGGAACTGCTGACACACTCCAGCCACATGAGGTCTAGCATTGTCTCGCATTAGGAGGAACCCAGGGCCAACCGCACCAGCATATGGTCTCACAAGGGGTCTGAGGATCTCATCTCGGTACCTAATGGCAGTCAGGCTACCTCTGGCGAGCACATGGGCTGTGCGGCCCCCCAAAGAAATGCCACCCCACACCATGACTGACCCACCGCCAAACCGGTCATGCTGGAGGATGTTGCAGGCAGCAGAACATTCTCCACGGCTTCTCCAGACTCTGTCACGTCTGTCACGTGCTCAGTGTGAACCTGCTTTCATCTGTGAAGAGCACAGGGCGCCAGTGGCGAATTTGCCAATCTTGGTGTTCTCTGGCAAATGCCAAACGTCCTGCACGGTGTTGGGCTGTAAGCACAACCCCCACCTGTGGACGTCGGGCCCTCATACCACCCTCATGGAGTCTGTTTCTGACCGTTTGAGCAGACACATGCACATTTGTGGCCTGCTGGAGGTCCTTTTGCAGGGCTCTGGCAGTGCTTCTCCTGCTCCTCCTTGCACAAAGGCGGAGGTAGCGGTCCTGCTGCTGGGTTGTTGCCCTCCTACGGCCTCCTCCACGTCTCCTGATGTACTGGCCTGTCTCCTGGTAGCGCCTCCATGCTCTGGACACTACGCTGACAGACACAGCAAACCTTCTTGCCACAGCTCGCATTGATGTGCCATCCTGGATGAGCTGCACTTCCTGAGCCACTTGTGTGGGTTGTAGACTCCGTCTCATGCTACCACTAGAGTGAACGCACCGCCAGCATTCAAAAGTGACCAAAACATCAGCCAGGAAGCATAGGAACTAAGAAGTGGTCTGTGGTCCCCACCTGCAGAACCACTCCTTTATTGGGGGTGTCTTGCTAACTGCCTATAATTTCCACCTGTTGTCTATTCCATTTGCACAACAGCATGTGAAATTTATTGTCAATCAGTGTTGCTTCCTAAGTGGACAGTTTGATTTCACAGAAGTGTGATTGACTTGGAGTTACATTGTGTTGTTTAAGTGATCCCTTTATTTTTTTGAGCAGTGTATATCAACTCATAAACCCTGTGCCATGGAATCGGTACATCAAAAATCTCTCTTGAGTTCAACCATAATATTTGGTCTATCTTTTCAAGGGGATGAAATTGGAATTGTAACCAGGTCTGCAATGCTTGTTTGAAAGATACTTTGAAAAAGGTTTCATTTTCAATTAATCGAAAATGAGACATGGCAATCTGCACAAAGGCAAAAGTCAATTTTTAAACAATGGGTAAGCTTTTCTTAGTAATCTACTTGAGAACCATTTTGGATTCAAGTAAAACTTTTGTATAAGTGAAGCTTTTAGAGAGGTTTAGTGTGTTCATATTTAATCATCTCAACCCACCCAGTTCATATTCATTTTATAGTTAAGATAAAGAGTGCCTGTCTGGTTTAGCATCCCAGATAAATGTAAATATTTTTTGCTCATATGATATGAAAAACGAATAATCAGGAGTAGGCAGTGCCATAAGTGAGTAAACTGAGATATAACTAAGAAGTTAATCGGTATAATTGTTTCATAAATAGACAGGTATTTACCTCTCCATGGTTGCAGGATTGTGTCTATTGTTACAACTTTTCTATTGACATTCATTGTGGAGAGCTCATTTATATCTTTTGTGATATGAATACTAAGTATGTCTACTTCACCGTCAGCTCTTTTTATAGATAAACTACAGGGTAATGTAAAAGTTGTATTTATAAAGATCCAATAAGTACACTTATCATAATTAGGTTTTAGTCCAGAGAGTCCAGAAAAGTTATCTTCAATGAGAAATTGCAGGGATCTAGCTTGCTGACTTAATATAAAACTTGAGCCTTGGATTTCTAATCCTCTAATGTTATTTGATCTGATTTTAATAGCTAGCATTTCGATGGCCATAACGAATAGATATGGTGACAGCGGACACCCTTGTTTAACTCCTTTTGACAATACAAAACTTTCTGAGAACAAGCCACTATTTACTATTTTACACCTGGGGTTGCTATACATTACTTTTACCCATTGAATAAGAGAATCACAGAAATTTTAAAAAATCCAGGCATTTATATATAAAATCCAGTCTTACTTCATCAAAGGCCTTTTCAAAATCCGCTACAGTGGGGGGAAAAAGTATTTGATCCCCTGCTGATTTTGTACGTTTGCCAACTTACAAAGAAATGATCAGGCTATAATTTTAATGGTAGGTTTATTTGAACAGAGAGACAGAAAAACAACAAAAATATCCAGAAAAATGCATGTCAAAAATGTTATAAATTGATTTGCATTTTAATGAGGGAAATAAGTATTTGACCCCTCTGCAAAACATGACTTAGTACATGGCGGCAAAACCCTTGTTGGCAATCACAGAGGTCAAATGTTTCTTGTAGTTGGCCACCAGGTTTGCACACATCTCAGGAGGGATTTTGTCCCACTCCTCTTTGCAGATCTTCTCCAAGTCATTATGGTTTCGATGCTGACGTTTGGCAACTCAAACCTTCAGCTCCCTCCACAGATTTTCTATGGGATTAAGGTCTGGAGACTGGCTAGGCCACTCCAGGACCTTAATGTGCTTCTTCTTGAGCCACTCCTTTGTTGCCTTGGCCGTGTGTTGTGGGTCATTGTCATGCTGGAATGCCCATCCACGACCCATTTTTAATGCCCTGGCTGAGGGAAGGAGGTTCTCACCCAAGATTTGACGGTACATGGCCCCGTTCATCGTCCATTTGATGCGGTGAAGTTGTCCTGTCCCCTTAGCAGAAAAACACCTACAAAGCATAATGTTTCCGCCTCCATGTTTGACGGTGGAGATGGTGTTCTTGGGGTCATAGGCAGCATTCCTTCTCCTTCAAACAAGGCGAGTTAAGTTGATGCCAAAGAGCTCCAACTTGGTCTCATCTGACCACAACACTTTCACCAGTTGTCCTCTGAGTCATTCAGATGTTCATTGGCAAACTTCAGACGGGCATGTATATGTATTCTTGAGCAGGGGAACCTTGCGGGCGCTGCAGGATTTCAGTCCTTCACGGCGTAGTGTGTTACCAATTGTTTTCTTGGTGACTATGGTCCCAGCTGCCTTGATCATTGACAAGATCCTCCCGTGTAGTTCTGGGCTGATTCCTCACCGTTCTCATGATCATTGCAACTCCACGAGGTGAGATCTTGCATGGAGCCCCAGGCCGAGGGATATTGACAGTTCTTTTGTGTTTCTTCCATCTGCGAATAATCGCACCAAATGTTGTCAACTTCTCACCAAGCTGCTTGGCGATGGTCTTGTAGCCCATTCCAGCCTTGTGTAGGTCTACAATCTTGTCCCTGACATCCTTGGAGAGCTCTTTGGTCTTGGCCATTATGGAGAGTTTGGAATCTGATTGATTGATTGCTTCTGTGGACAGGTGTCTTTTTTACAGGTAACAAGCTGCGGTTAGCAGCACTCCTTTTAAGAGTGAGCTCCTAATCTCAGCTCGTTACCTGTATAAAAGACACCTGGGAGCCAGAAATCTTTCTGATTGAGAGGGGGTCAAATACTTATTTCCCTCATTAAAAATCAAATCAATTTATAACATTTTTGACATGCGTTTTTCGGGATTTTTTTGTTGTTATTCTGTCTCTCACTGTTCAAATAAACCTACCATTAAAATTATAGACTGATAATTTCTTTGTCAGTGGGCAAATGTACAAAATCAGCAGGGGATCAAATACTTTTTTCCCCCACTGTATATACTGTATATCTGGCGTGGCTTAGATGTTTCATGTTGTTCTATTAGTTCTAGTAGTATGTGTAATATCGCCAATGTATCGTTCATGTAAAAAAAAGCCGGTCTGATCAGGAGGAACAATACCTGGTAAAACATTTTTAATTCTGAGTGCCATGCATTTTGCATCACAACATTGAAATGTAAGAGGCCTCCAGTTTTTTTAGATGAACTGGATTTTTATATTTGTCACCTGGGTCTTGTTTACATAGTGGAATCAGACCTTCCTGCTGATTACCTGACAGACTACCATTTCTTTAGGTGTTGTTAAAACATGCTAATGAAATAGAATTTTATTTGTCACATACACATGGTTAGCAGATGTTAATGCAAGTGTAGAGAAATTCTTGTGCTTCTAGTTCCGACCTTGCAGTAATATCTAACAAGTAATATAACAATTTCACAACAACTACCTTATACACACAAGTGTAAAGGAATGAATAACAATATGTATATAAAAATATATGGATGAGCGATGGCCGAACAGCATAGGCAAGATGCAGTAGATGGTATAGAGTACAGTATATACATATGAGATGAGTAATGTAGGGTATGTAAACATTATATAAAGTGCCATTGTTTAAAGTGGCAAGTGATACATTTATTACATCCAATTTTTTATTATTAAAGTGGCTAGAGATTTGAGTCAGTATGTTGGCAGCAGCCACTCAATGTTAGTGATGGCTGTTTAACAGTCTGATGGCCTTGAGATAGAAGCTGTTTTTCAGTCTCTCGGTCCCAGCTTTGATGCACCTGTACATACCTCGCCTTCTGGATGATAGCGGGGTGAACAGGCAGTGGCTCAGGTGGTTGTTGTCCTTGATGATCTTTTTGGCCTTCCTGTGACATCGGGTGGTGTAGGTGTCCTGGAGGGCAGGTAGTTTGCCCCCGGTGATGCGTTGTGCAGACCTCACTACCCTCTGGAGAGCCTTACGATTGTGGGTGGAGCAGTTGCCGTACCAGGCGGTGAAACAGCCCGATAGGATGCTCTCGATTGTGCATCTGTAACGGTTTGTGAGTGTTTTTGGTGACAAGCCGAATTTCTTCAGCCTCCTGAGGTTGAAGAGGCGCTGCTACGCCTTCTTCACCACGCTGTCTGCGTGGGTGGACCATTTCATTTTGTCCGTGATGTGTACGCCGAGGAACTTAAAACTTTCCACCTTCTCCACTACTGTCTCATTGATGTGGATAGGGGGCTGCTCCCTCTGCTGTTTCCTGAAGTCCACAATCATCTCTGTTGTTTTGTTGACATTGAGTGTGAGGTTATTTTCCTGACACCACACTCCGAGGGCCCTCACCTCCTCCCTGTAGGACATCTCGTCGTTGTTGGTAATCAAGCCTACCCCTGTAGTGTCGTCTGAAAACTTGATGATTGAGTTGGAGGCGTGCATGTCCACGCAGTCATGGGTGAACAGGGAGTACAGGAGAGGGCTGAGAACGCACCCTTGTAGGGCCCCAATGTTGAGGATCAGTGGGGTGGAGATGTTGTTTCCTACCCTCACCACCTGGGGGCGACCGGTCAGGAAGTCCAGGACCCAGTTGCACAGGGCGGGGTTGAGACCCAGGGTCTCGAGCTTAATGATGAGCTTGGAGGGTACTATAGTGTTGAATGCTGAGCTATAGTCAATGAACAGCATTCTTACATAGGTATTCCTCTTGTCCAGATCGGTTAGGGCAGTGTGCAGTGTGATTGCGATTGCGTCGTCTGTGGACCTATTGGGGCGGTAAGAAAATTCGATTGGGTCTTGGGTGTCAGGTCGGGTGGAGGTGCTATGATCATTGACTAAAGCACTTCATGATGACGGAAGTGAGTGCTACGGAGCGATAGTCATTTAGCTCAGTTACCTTAGCTTTCTTGGGAACAGGAACAATGTTGGCCCTCTTGAAGCATGTGGGAACAGCAGACTGGGATAAGAATTGATTGAGTATGTCCGTAAACACACCAGCCAGCTGGTCTGCACATGCTCTGAGGACGCGGCTCGGGATGCCATCTGGGCTGGCAGCCTTGCGAGGGTTAACACGTTTAAATGTTTTACTCACGTTTGCTGCAGTGAAGGAGAGCCCGTAGGTTTTGGTAGCGGGCCGTGTCGGTGGAGCATTGAGTATAACAAAAAAGCCTTGATATACCTCAACCGGTATGCCATCAAGCCCTGGGGGTTTTCCAGACTGAAAGGATTTAATAGCATCAAAAAGTTATTCCTCTGTAATTTGGCCTTCCCACTGATCTCTCTGCACATTTGTTAAAAAAAATTGTATTACTATTTGGAAAGAATTCCTTAGAGTAATCGTCATTCAGAGGGTGAGGATGAGACAGAATAGAAAACACCTGCTTAAAATATTTAGTTTCCTATTTTAAAACATCATTCGGAGAATCATAGATGACTTAGTCTTTAGTGACAAGTTTCTGCAAATAATTTTTGGTAGGGTTCCTGTGTTGTAGATTCAGGAAGAATTTGGTGCATTTTTCTCCATATTCCATCCAGTTTGCTTTATTTTTGTAATAGATTACATTAGATCATTCTTGAATAAGTTCCTCCGGTTATTTTTGTTTTTCCTCTAACTTGTTTTGTATCTCTGTAGTACCGTTTTTATTGCTATCTACCTGTACTATTAGTTTGTGAATTTCACTTATTAGTCTTGTCTCTTTAGACAGAAACTGCTTTTCTTCTACTGATTTAATATTGAATTGAATGACCTCTGAAGGTACATTTTAAAGGTATCCCAAACAATAAGGCGATGTGCTGAACCTATATTGTGCTGGAAAAATTCAGTTCTACATTATTTTGTCTTAGTTCATTAAGAATAAATTGTCGAACAGTATACTTTGATTAAATTTCCAATGTCCACGTCCACATCGAAATTTTGTAAGAGCTTTGTGAAGGCCAATTAGATGATGGTCCGATTGCATTCTGTCTCCTACCAATACCTTTTTAACATTTTGATGCAAGAGAGAAAGGGATCAAGACCACTAGCATGATTAAGTCTCCTCCATGTATATCTCACTAGGTCAGGGTATTTTTATTCTCCAAATATACACTATTTCTAATGTGTCCATAATATTTGTGATCTCCTTAAGAGGGACAGACGTTCCGCTAGCGGAACGCCTCACCAATATCCAATGGTATAGCGTGGCACGAAATTCAAATACCTCAAAAATGCTATAACTTCAATTTCTCAAACATATGACTATTTTACACAATTTTAAAGACAAGACTCTCCTTTATCTAACCACACTGTCCGATTTCAAAAAGGCTTTACAGCGAAAGCAAAACATTCGATTATGTCAGGAGAGTACCCTCCCAAAAATAATCACCCAGCCATTTTCAAAGCAAGCGTATATGTAAAAAAAAAAAAAACACAGCTAAATGCAGCACTAACCTTTGATGATCTTCATCAGATGACACTCCTAGGACATTATGTTATACAATACATGCATGTTTTGTTCAATCAAGTTCATATTTATATCAAAAACCAGCTTTTTACATTAGCATGTGATGTTCAGAACTAGCATACCCACCGCAAACTTCCGGTGAATTTACTAAATTACTCACGATAAACGTTGACAAAAAACATAACAATTATTTTAAGAATTATAGATACAGAATTCCTTTATGCAATCGCGGTGTCAGATTTTAAAATAGCTTTTCGGTGAAAGCACATTTTGCAATATTCTGAGTACATAGCCCGGCCATCATGGCTAGCTAATTTGACACCCACCAAGTTTGGCCCTCACCAAACTCAGATTTACTATAAGAAAAATTGGATTACCTTTGCTGTTCTTCGTCAGAATGCACTCCCAGGCCTTCTACTTCAACAACAAATGTTGTTTTGGTTCGAAATAATCCATAGTTATATCCAAATAGCTCCGTTTTGTTCGTGTGTTGAGGTCACTATCCGAAGGGTGACGCGCAGGCGCATTTCGTGACAAAGAAATTCAAAATATTCCATTACCGTACTTCGAAGCATGTCAAACGCTGTTTAAAATACATTTTTATGCAATTTTTCGCGTAAAATAGCGATAATATTACAACCGGGCGATGTTGTATTCATTCAAACACTGAAAGAAAAACATGGAGTCGTCTCGTGTACACGCGTAGTGTCATTGTTCTCAGCAGGACCACTCACAAACACTCCTGCTGTTTTTCGCCCAGAGATTGGAGAGTTCTCATTCCACTTTCTGGCGCCTTCCTAGAGCCAATGGAAGCCTTAGAAAATTTCACGTTACAGCAGAGATGCTGTATTTTTGATAGAGATGCCCTAGAAGGAGAACAAATTGTCAGACAGGGCACTTCCTGTATAGAATCTTCTCAGGTTTTGGCCTGCCATATGAGTTCTGTTATACTCACAAACAGCATTCAAACTGTTTTAGAAACTTTAGAGTGCGTTCTATCCAAATCTACTAATTATATGCATATTCTAGTTTCTGGGCAGGAGTAGTAACCAGATTAAATCCGGTACGTTTTTTATCCGGCCGTGAAAATACTGCCCCCTATCCCAAACAGGTTAAGGGCACGGTGATGATAGTTTGTAAAGTGATTTCCTTTTCATTCTACTATACAATTATGTTTGGTTCTGTTAAGTAGGCCTACAATACTATCATCATGTGATCTTGCAGATATTGATTTATCTTTGATATTTATTTTATTTCACAATTATTTAACCAGGTAGGCAAGTTGAGAACAAGTTCTCATTTACAATTGCGACCTGGCCAAGATAAAGCAAAGCAGTTCGACACATACAACAACACAGAGTTACACATGGAGTAAAACAAACATACGGTCAATAATACAGTAGAAAAATAGGTCTATATACAATGTGAGCAAATGAGGTGAGATAAGGGTGGTAAAGGCAAAAAAGGCCATGGTGGCAAAGTAAATACCATATAGCAAGTAAAACACTGGAATGGTAGATTTGTAGTGGAAGAAAGTGCAAAGTAGAAATAGAAATAATGGGGTGCAAAGGAGCTAAATAAATAAATACAGTAGGGGAAGAGGGTAGTTGTATGGGCTAAATTATAGATGGGCTATGTACATGTGCAGTGATCTGTGAGCTGCTCTGACAGCTGGTGCTTAAAGCTAGTGAGGGAGATAAGTGTTTCCAGTTTCAGAGATTTTTGTAGTTCGTTCCAGTCATTGGCAGCAGAGAACTGGAAGGAGAGACGGCCAAAGGAGGAATTGGCTTGGGGGGTGACCAGAGAGATATACCTGCTGGAGCGTGAGCTACAGGTGGGTGCTGCTATGGTGACCAGTGAGCGGAGTTAAGGGGGGACTTTACCTAGCAGGGTCTTGTAGATGACCTGGAGCCAGTGGGTTTGGCGACGAGTATGAAGCGAGTGCCAGCCAACGAGAGCGTACAGGTCGCAGTGGTGGGTAGTATATGGGGCTTTGGTGACAAAACGGATGGCACTGTGATAGACTGCATCCAGTTTATTGAGTAGGGTATTGGAGGCTATTTTGTAAATGACATCGCCGAAGTCGAGGATCGGTAGGATAGTCAGTTTCACGAGGGTATATTTGGCAGCATGAGTGAAGGATGCTGTGTTGCGAATTAGGAAGCCAACTCTAGATTTAACTTTGGATTGGAGATGTTTGATGTGAGTCTGGAAGGAGAGCTTACAGTCTAACCAGACACCTAGGTATTTGTAGTTGTCCACATATTCTAAGTCAGAACCGTCCAGAGTAGTGATGCTGGACGGGCGGGCAGGTGCAGGCAGCGATCGGTTGAAGAGCATGCATTTAGTTTTACTTGTATTTAAGAGCAGTTGGAGGCCACGGAAGGAGAGTTGAATGGCATTGAAGCTTGTCTGGAGGGTTGTTAACAGTGTCCAAAGAAGGGCAGAATGGTGTCGTCTGCGTAGAGGTGGATCAGAGATTCACCAGCAGCAAGAGCGACATCATTGATGTATACAGAGAAAAGAGTTGGCCCAAGAATTGAACCCTGTGGCCCCCCCATAGAGACTACCAAAGGCCCGGACAACAGGTTATCCGATTTGACACATTGAACTCTATCAGAGAAGTAGTTGGTGAACCAGGCGAGGCAATCATTTGAGATACCAAGGCTATTGAGTCTGCCGATGAGGATGTGGTGATTGACAGAGTCGAAAGCCTTGGCCAGGTCAATGAATACGGCAGCACAGTATTGTTTCTTATCGATGGCGGTTACAATATTGTTTAGGGCCTTGAGCGTGGCTGAGGTGCACCCATGACCAGCTCTGAAACCAGATTGCATAGCGGAGAAGGTGCGGTGGGATTCGAAATGGTCGGTAATCTGATGGTTGACTTGGCTTTCGAAGACCTTAGAAAGGTAGGGTAGGATAGATATAGGTCTGTAGCAGTTTGGGTCAAGAGTGTCCCCTCCTTTGAAGAGGGGGATGACAGCAGCTGCTTTCCAATCTTTTGGAATCTCAGATGACACGAAAGAGGGGTTGAATAGGCTAGTAATAGGGGTTGCAACAATTTCAGCAGATAATTTTAGAAAGAAAGGGTCCAGATTGTCTAGCCAGGCTGATTTGTAGGGGTCCAGATTTTGCAGCTCTTTCAGAACATCAGCTGACTGGATTTGGGATAAGGAGAAATGGGGAATGCTTGGGCGTGTAGCTGTGGGGGGTGCAGTGCTGTTGACCAGGGTTAGGGGTAGCCAGGTGGAAAGCATGTTCAGCCGTAGAAAAATGCTTATTGAAATTCTCAATTATAGTGGATTTATCGGAGGTGACAGAGTTTCCTATCCTCAATGCAGTGGGCAGCTGGGAGGAGGTGTTCTTATTCTCCATGGACTTTATAGTGTCCCAGAACTTTTTTGAGTTTGTGTTGCAGGAAGCCAATTTCTGCTTGAAAAAGCTAGCCTTAGCTTTTCTATCTGCCTGTGTATATTTGTTCCTAACTTCCCTGAAAAGTTGCATATCACGGGGGCTGTTCGATGCTAATGCAGAACGTCACAGGATATTTTTGTGTTGGTTAAGGGCAGTCAGGTCTGGAGAGAACCAAGGGTTCTAAATTTCTTGAAAGGGGCATGCTTATTTAAGATGGTGAGGAAGGCATTTAAAAAAAATAACCAGGCATCCTCTACTGACAGGATGAGGTCAATATCCTTCCAGAATACCCGGGCCAGGTCGATTAGAAAGGCTTGCTCACTGAAATGTTTCAGGGAGCGTTTGACAGTGATGAGTGGAGGTCGTTTGACCGCTGACCCATTACGGATGCAGGCAATGAGGCAGTGATTGCTGAGATCTTGGTTGAAAACAGCAGAGGTGTATTTAGAGGGCAAGTTGGTTAGGATGATATCTATGAGGGTGCCCGTGTTTACGGCTTTGGGGTGATACCTGGTAGGCTCATTGATAATTTGTGTGAGATTGAGGGTATCAAGCTCAGATTGTAGGATGGCTGGGGTGTTAAGCATGTCCCAGTTTAGGTCACCTAGCAGCACAAGCTCTGAAGATAGATGGGGGGCAATCAGTTGATTGGTGAGAGACTTGTTTTTAGAGAGATGGATTTTTAAAAGTAGAAGTTCAAATTGTTTGGGTACAGACCTGGATAGTAGGACAGAACTCTGCAGGCTATCTCTGCAGTAGATTGCAACACCGCCCCCTTTGGCCGTTCTATCTTGTAGTTAGGGATGAAGATTTCAGAGTTTTTGGTGGACTTCCTAAGCCAGGATTCAGACACGGCTATGACATCCGGGTTGGCAGAGTGTGCTAAAGCAGTGAATAAAACAAACTCAGGGAGGAGGCTTCTAATGTTAACATGAATGAAACCAAGGCTATTACGGTTACAGAAGTCATCAAAAGAGAGCGCCTGGGGAATAGGAGTGGAGCTAGGCACTGCAGGGCCTGGATTCACCTCTACATCACCAGAGGAACAGAGGAGGAGTAGGATAAGGATACGGCTAAAAGCTATGAGAATTGGTTGTCTATGACGTCTGGAATAGAGAGTAAAAGGAGCAGGTTTCTGGGGGTGATAAAATAGCTTCAGGGTATAATGTACAGACAAAGGTATGGTAGGATGTGAATACAGTGGAGGTAAACCTAGGCATTGAGTGATGATGAGAGAGATATTGTCTCTAGAAACGTCATTGAAACCAGAAGATGTTATAGCATGTGTGGGTGGTGGAACTGAAAGGTTGGATAAGGTATAATGAGCAGGGCTAGAGGCTCTACAGTGAAATAAGCCAATAAACACTAACCAAAACAGCAATGGACAAGGCATATTGACATTAAGGAGAGGCATGCTTAGCCGAGTGATCATAAGGGTCCAGTGAGATTCAGACAGCTAGCCGGGCCATAGGTAGCAAGCTGGCAGAAGATGGAGGGAGGTCTGTTTTTAGCCACCTCGTCCGTTTCCGTCTGTAGATTAGTGGGGTTCCGTGTGGTAAGGGGGACCAGTCCAATTGGCAAAATAGTTATACCTATAGTGGCCCAAGTAAATTGTCCAATAGACCTATTCAGATAGCAGCCGATAAGACAACTAACGATTAGCGGGCCGCAGATGGGCATTCAGGTTACGTCGCGACGGAGGGGCCAGTTGGATAACTCCCTCGGGCAGATAACGTCGGTAGTCCAGTCGTGAAGGCCCGATGGGGCTTCGCATCGGCAGTTAAACGGGTCCAGATAGGTGATTGTAGCCCAGGAGTGGCTGATGGAACTCTTCAGCTGGCTAACTCTGGAATAATTGATGTTAGCTCCGGGACCGACGTTAGCCAATAGTCACTCGGGTAGCAGCTAGCTAGCTGCAAGATCCAGGTGTAAATGTCCAGAGCCTGCGGTAGAAATCCGGGGATATGGAGAGAAAATAGGTCCGGGATGCTCTGGTCTGAGTTGCGCTGTACAAAACTGCTGATAGCTTTTCGAGCTAAGGGATAGCTGATGACCGCCAACCGTGGCTAGCTGAACTCCAACGTTAGCCAGTGAACTGGCTAACCTCTGGCTAGCTTCTGTTGTGAATTTCAGATTTGAGGTAAATAATACTTCTTTTTTTAAATTGGTGAGGCGGGTTGCAGGAGAGTGTTTTGAGGTTGAGTTTTTTGAAAAAAATATATTAGAAGATATGCGAAGAAAAGATGTAAATATATATATATATATATATATATATATATATATATATACACGGGACACGACAAGAGGAGGACAAAGGACGTCTGACTGCTATGCCATCTTGGAAATATGATCTAACTTCCTTAAATGAGCACCAGCAGCCTGTTCTCTGGGCAACCAAACGAGTAGAGCAGAGACTGTGCGTAAAGTAGAAAATCTTGCACATGTGCAGAAACTCCAGACCTTTAGCTATTGGAAAGAGGATTCTAGAGAATCTGGACCCACAGCCACTCTGTTTCCCGATTCCCTGTGCACTAGTGTATGTGCACTAGTGTTGTGTTACGATAGACGCCACATATATATATATATATATATATATATATATATATATATATATATATATATATATATATATAAGAAAGCATCCTGAGTAATTTATGCTCAGAACATAGCATTCATGGGACAGTAGACTTCACAACACAAACTTCCCATCAGTTCAATGTTGACAACTTTACTTCAATCTATCACAACGTGACAGAAAAAACAACTATAGTATAGACTCAAGTGTATTAACCCATGCAAGGGTGACATTTAAAGAACAGTGGTGTTTCAAAATCTGTTCAAATATTCTTCAGAAAACATACACACAAAAAAACAAGGTGACCTTCAAAGAAAGTGTTGTCTTCAGTAAGGTCATCAAGCTTTAATAATTGTTGTTATTCAAACTGTTTTTATCGCAAAGTGTTTTTATTTAGTTCATTTTGTTTATATTCACACAATTCCTTTCTCACAGAGCAGCTTAAGGTAACAATAAGTTAATAACTACATGATTTATGGTTAATTAATTTAATGAATAATTCATTGATGTGTTTTTAATGGAAGTTTCCACTAATTGGCTTTCTTTATGCTTGACATCTGAACTTTGTATTTCACCTGGAATGAGCTTAAGTCTTTACCTGAATATTGACACATTAAAATGATAAGGCAGCAAATTAATCAGGAACACAGGCTGTGTCTACACAGGCAGCACAATTCTGATATTTTCCCACTAATTGTTATTTTGACCAATCACATCAGATCTTTTCACATCAGATATTTTTCAGAGCTGGTCTGACTGGTCAAAAGACCAATTAGTGAAAAGAATATCAGAATTGGGCTGCCTGTCTAAACGTAGCCATGGCCTACTGTATCATATACAGTGGTTAGTAAAATTATTGCATCAGGAGCATTGCAGAGCCCAAATGGCATTGTTGTGAACAGCCACAGTAGTGAAAAGCGTGTGCCTTTGATGTAAATATACTTTGTATGTCAATATACTCTTCTTCAACCCACTTATCACACTATAGCCTACATCTTTAGTGATATTTTTCCAAATCGAAATGGGAAGCACAGTGACAGTTCATGGGATATCTAATAATTTCCTGAAATAATTGCCTCTATGAATCCACTTGACTTTAGACATTGTAAGTCATTTTGTCTGGGGATAATTCCCCTACACTCAGCTTTTATCTTATGGAATTTGTTCATTGAAAGAATTGGCCAACTTCGTCACTTCAAGATCCATCATCACTCTGACATTTGCATTTTCTCTCCCAGGCATGCCACGATGGCTTTACATATATATATTTTTTATCCAATGTAGACCTATATTACTGATGAAGGCAGAGACTATTCTCAAAATTTCTCAATACTTTTATGCATTAAGTTTTTCTTTTTACTCTGGGCATGTTCTGAGCTTACACCGAATATGAAATGGTGATGGATTGTTTACGTCATTGGAATGATCAAATTTCCAGACAGATTAAGTCATTTAGTTTCCAAGTTGATGAAAACAAGAGGGATTGTGCAGCTCACCTACCGTTATACACTCGAACCTACCCAGGTGGGCCTTTTGGTGTTCAGAAAAGTGTTTCCCTGAAGGTGTCATGATGTTGCCAATGTGAAATGGCTAGCTAGTTAGCGGTGCATGCTAGTAGGGTTCACTCAGTGACTTCACCTGCTCGGAGAGCTAGAAGTATTTGTTTTGTGGCATGACTAGTTAACTTCATGGAGAAACATGTCGATGTGTTGATCAGAAGGTCTCTGGTTTGAGGCCAGGTAGGTGCAAGGAGAGGGGTGTAAGCAACGATGTTACACTGGGCCATTAGCAAATTAATAATGGATTTCTTTGTCTATCCAGCTCATGTAATTACCAGAAACATATCTAACAATGTTTTGAGTAGACTACTTTTATTCACCATAACAGGAATATACAATGTCATTATATACAGAAATATTTACAAGTAGGCTATGCAAGCTGCTAACTTAATGTTTTGAAGGTAATGAAATTAAAGCAGTGGAAGGTTTGAATTTAGAACATGCAGCTGTCAGGTTACCATGACAATGTTTGCAACAACAGGGTCAAAGTTGAATGTCTCTTGCTCCTATTTAAAAGGTGAATTCAGACAAGAAAGAGGTAAGAAATGGTGCTGTTTGAAAGAAACATTGCCCAATTGTTTTTATTGGCAACATACCGTGTATCCAATGTGAAAGCAGTATAAGTCATCTCCAGATTTGAGATCGCCCCCAGATGAACTTTTCTGCTTCAGTGATACTTACAGTTGACTTTAGTGTGTGAAGTTGATGGAAGAAGGCTGAGCATTGCATCCAGACAGGTTGGTTGCTACATACTGCATTTGCTACATGCTTCATTACATGCATATAGGGTAACGTGGGGTAACCTAGCCCCCCTAAGAACAATGTCCAATTGCTGACACAAAAAAGCAACGTTTGGTAAATATGTGGTACGTGGGTGATGGTCATAAAGGCAAACTATGAAGGGAAATAAGTGGCTACAGTTTACACATTTTAGTTATTTAATGAAATGTTGTTTTTAGAAAACGGGCATCTTCCCCAAGTACCGGGGTAACTGCTCCCTCACTTACCTTCATTACCTTGAGGTGACAGAGAGAGTGAAAGCTACTTTATCAACAACCACTGCAAATTAAACCATTTTTATCTTAACCTCAGGCTGATATGGGATCGTTTAATGTATTTCTATCTTCCTTACCTCTACAAAGCTAATGCCTTGTCACATCTCAGAGATATCAAATCATTGCATTTGTCTTCACCTTCACTCTTGTAATGTTGTCACCCAGACTCTGGAGGATGTTAATGGGAGGAAAAGCGGGAGAGATTTGTTTATCATATTGAATAGCAGGGCCCTTGTGATGTTACTGTAGTCATAACAAAGATAGACAGGACTGTAACGATCTAGAAGGGAGCATAACTGAGGGGCAAAAAGACACCTGTAAATGTATCAAGAGTCATAACAATGACATATGAGGGATTAAATGTGTTAAATAAAAGGTGATGGTCATGGGTGTAAAGACACAAACAGAACCTCCCACCTTAGGCACAATAATGCCATGTCTGTATCATATGAGTATAGAAGGCAAATTGAAACACACAGGGGCTAAAGCGATTTTTAAGTAACTTATTAAAAGCCAACGGACCGATATTGTTTTAGCCACGCCTAATTAATTCACTACTAAGTCTCAGTTTAGCCAATTTCATGCTCCTATGATCTGACAAAGTGCTTAAATGGTTTAGCATCTGCGAAAAACTCCAATAAGGCGTCCGTCATTAGTAAGGGTGCATTCATAAGAGTGGCTTGATCTCTCTAAGCATTCTCCTGATCTACCCAGAGCACCATATGGTCCAGTGTGCAACATAGTCAAGAACAATGCTAGAATACAAGAACATAGTCGAGGAGAAAGTAAGATGGCATTCACACATATTTAGTGTCACACACACACACACACCCACACATATCTATTAACCATAAGGATGGTATAAATATAACATTAATACAATCTGTTCATCTCTCAAGGCTGAAACCTCACCTCCTGCTGACACTGGCTATGTGTATGATATAAAGATCCACATTACAGTGTTCCTTTGTGGCCTTGTGTAAAGGTCACTACTCCATAGTTTTAGTGGGTGGGCATAACTGAGACATTTGAGTGAGTATGTTATCTGTGAGTTATGGTAATTAGGTAGATTACAGTTGTGTAACAAGGGAAATACGACGACAGATGTGGATGTGCTTGTTTGGCAGAACCTCTCCTTGTTTTGAAGCACAGTTGCCATGGAAATGTTGTAACTATTTTCCGTGTGTTTATGTCTTGTCTTCTGAGCCAATTATTTTGCTCATCAGAATGTAACATTGTGAGTGACTTATTTTCAGAGCTCCTTGTGTCACTGACTGAATGCAATTAATCCGATATGCAAAGGCCACATTTTTTTTGCAAGTCTTAATTTTAAATTAACCAGAAGCAGAACAGCTTTATAATACAGCATAGCATCAATAAATTGGCATAGTGAAGCATACCTGATGGTAAAGTGTGTGTGTGTGTGTGTGCATGAGCAAGTGATCACATGTGAGCAAGGAACACTGATTCATTCTTTTGTATAAAACCTCTCGACAACACATCAAACCCTGCGTTGGTAGGACAGGAAGCGAAGCATATGTTCACTGCAGAGTGACAGAATATGAAACACCTATAATTGGGTCTCCTCTACAAACAGGCTGTGTGAGAGAGAACCTTAGTCTGAGTAAAGGAGAAGTGGGAAGTTGACTGTTGCAGTGAAAGAATTGGAAATATGCCTGTATTCAACCAATGTTGAAATCACATTGCAAAACTAACATTTGCAAAAGAAAGTAGTTTACCAAGGATATGTCACCAACTTTAGTGCATGCAGATCTGAATATCAGCAATGTAAATACTATCTAATTCAAACACATTTCTGGAAGCTCCAACCTGTAACAGTAGGGACAGTGTAACAATGAGGGACTCAGTTGGGTTTGTGGCTTTTTCCATGTCAGTGTTGCCAACTTCACTTACTTAATTGCTTGATCTTTTCAGACCCCAACAGCATAAGCTACAAGACACAAAGTTCAATAATTATATGGATTTTGAGATTCATTTTGTGAATGCAAGACTAATAAGAAGGGTTTTGTCCATTTTCTCTTCTTTGCTGTCATTCTTTTCAATAAGTACTGTATTTTCTCTCTCATGTTTCCTGTAGCTTTCAGACTCTTCATTGTTTAGGGCCATTATGCTCAGAAGCAGAGAGCTATCTGTGCATACTCAAAATAAAGTGCTGTGCTGTATTTAGTGTATCAGACAGCCAAAGTCTACCGACAGCTCCGGAAATCTTTTTCAATTGAGAATCATCACCATGATGCTACATATACAAAATGGCCTGCTATCAAATATAAGCTAATCATAGACAACACCAAATCGCACACAACATGGAATGCGATGAGGAGCAATAATCACCTAGTAACACTTTGCATCCAAAATACATTCAATTCAATAACATATGGAATGAAATTCTCATCTAAGTCCTTTCCTAAAGTATGTTCAAACATCAGAATACGGAATGTAGATAACAGAACGAAGATGTAGACCATGTAGCCATGATCCTTTCCCCATGTCAGGTAAATAGTGCAAACCCCCTTTAGCGTGACATCAGTGGTGATAAGACCACATCAAGCTAATGAGTACAAATCCTTCCTGCTTCCAGCCTGGTTATGGCATTGAGGAACTGAAGCAGAATTAATTTACCTTGATAAACACAGAAAGGTGAGGTTCTGCACTGGGATGGGTCATGTTTGGCATGTGCTGAGTATAAATCATCATTAAACTGTGAAGACATATTGGATTACTTTTATATGTTGGTAAAATAAGAGGCAGAGCTTAGCCGACTTATCAAAGCAGACTTCATTTTTTGTTGGGTTCTAAACCTAGCTCTTCATTAAAACATACATTAAAATACCCAACATTGTTAATCAAAGTTAATTACCCTGATTTTCATGCATGCTATTGTTCCTTACCAACTCTGCCATATGTTATTTATTTCCTCTGTCTTCTCAGACTTAGTGGCTGCGTTTCTACATGCCCACCCCTAGCAGGTGTTGAGTATCTGATATGAAAGGAGCATAATTTGTACCTGTGACAAATACATTTTTTGGGAACCTATGCGATTCACTCTTAGCATTGAAAATAGGAAATCCAAGTGGGAGTTTATACATCATTGGAAAATAAAGACATTCAAACTGTAGGTGTCTTTTATTGTACTTATTTTGATTGGATTAACATTGTAAGAATGTTTACAACGTAACCCCTGGTTACATTCCCCAGCCTTAAGGTAAAGTCACCCCCATGTTACAGTATTAAAGACAAACAGGTTAATTGACTTAACCAAAGGTCAAATTTAGCTAATTTCCCAGAAAGCCCAGTTGGCGCACTTATAATTCACCCACAGAATTGACTTTGCTCAAGCTGATTCTAGTTAGGGAGAGGAATCCACTAGCCCATAAGCCCTACCTGAATCTTTATGGCATAATATGAATATTTCATTCCTAAACCCATTTTGCCAGACATGGACACACTGTACCCAACACGCCTCCATCCCTCCATGTTTGGCTGCATTGGAGATTCAGTAAGACGTGTGTTTAAAAGGAAATACTTTCAAGAGACGTCTCAGGTAGGACACATGGTGTAACCGTGACCAAGAGAAGTTATAGGATACAGGATATTTTAATTCTCTGTGTCAGTTGCCTAAAAGGTTTTTTTGGCTGTCCCCATAGGAGAACCATTTGAAAAAAAACGTTTGGTTCCAAGTAGAACCCTCTTTGTTCTATGTTGAACCCTATTGGGTTCCATGTAGAATCTAAAACCAGCAACCAAAAACGGTTATACCTGGAACCAAAAAGGGTTCTCCTATGGGGACAGCCGAAGAACCCATTTGGAAACCTTTTTTCTAAGAGTGTAAGGGTGATTTCTGAGACTTTAGAAGGTGCTATTGTTTGCCTTTCCTTGTGGGGCAAGGGCCATTATGGCCACCACAATGGACGCAAACAGCAAGTTGAGGCAAGTAAAGACCAAACTGTCCTTATTATTGCTGCCAGAAGAAACATTTAGGATAAGCATCATTGTGCGGATGAGCAGAAGATCAGCCAACTCCTGCTTGGAGAGAGTGCAGCTGCTGGCAAGCCTTTGCTTATTTAGTCAAATCATGCTTTAAAACTAATGGGAGTTGGGGAGGAAGCCAAGGGAATGTGGCGTATATAGGTTAATGGAAAACGAATTACAAAAAAAATATGAATAGCTGCATAGTCTGTGTGCATCAAGTGAGAAAATGTGTTTATGACTGAAAAGAAAGAGAAACAACTCTGTGTATATATTACCAATGTGTATTTGCTACTACCTCAAAGAAAATCACATAAACGAATGCAAGAAAATGACAGTTATCGCATGATCGTGCTTTAAGATGTGCATGAGCACATATGATTATTGATTAACACATGCTGTGTTGCTTGAACAGGTAAATAAATAGTTTGCACATTGGCGCCGCGCTGACACCACAAAGGTCCTTTTTCCATTGTGATATCAATTAACAGAATCCGTTCATCTCAGACTGTAAATTGTGTGAATATGGCACGGGAAGAACCCAATCCCCAATAATGACTTGTTAATCCGAGCACCGTTGTGTCTGTGCAGTCCATTTGTTTCTGAATTGAGTGCAATATCCATTGGCAACAATTACACATTTCCTAGGAGTCCATAACAAAACTATCATTTAGAAAATGCTAAATCCATAATTGTGACAGTGGAAATTAATTCAGTCCATATTGTGTATTAATCAACGCAGCGGGAGCTTGGACTCTGTTGGCAAAGCCGTGACTGGGCTGTGACCATGTAAGGAATCAGTTTCCCTTGTCTAAGTCTGAGAAATTCAATCTCATTCCCAGCAATAAAACTCAAAATGCCATAAATAGTCAAACCTTAATCAATGGTCTCTTTTGGGTCTTGTGCCATGTGCTTTGGCTATTAATTCATTTTAGAATATGGATTAAACCTTCACTTCAAAATTCCCAAAATGATTCCCATGGTGTGCATTTGTTTCTTCAGCTCTTGCGTGTATTTGATTACAACATTGTATGAAGCTGAGACATGAGTTATTACCATAGCAATCAAGCTCATATAATTTCCAAAACATGTACACCTGCATAGGAGAGGCCATACAAATAAAAATGTCCAGGTTTTGCTCAAAGCGAAAAGGCAATTATTAAGTGGAAAGTTGTATTTTCAGGCATCTCAAACCGCATATGTTTTAAATGCCTCAGGTGATATCCAGACATTCATTTTTTCATCTCTCTCGGGAGACATCACAGAGAAATCTCAATCAAGCTTAAAAGACAGTCAAACAGGTAGCATTTATGTCCTTAACAATGATGACAGACAATCATAAAACATCAAACGAAAGTCAAATTAAGCAGGCCTTTATGAGATCAATTATGAGATCATTTTGACATTTAGTATGGGAATATGAAGGTAGAATTCCATAATACAGTACCTCTTTTTAGAAGATAAGACTAATCTCCCTGCATTTTACTATTTTATTTTTTTATTGCAGTTCAGTATGAAGCTCCATATAGTACAACAATTTCAAAAAAGGTTAAAGCATTCGGTTAAACAGAATATTTGATATTGATTAGATACGCACATAGACTGAGAACAATGAATCGGTCCATAATTAATGCACACACATTTATTGATTCATGTTTCCCTTGGAGGATGAGGATGTTGAGTGTTCAGAGGCCCAAAGGTTGATTGAACTTTGACCCTGGCTGTCTCTGTGGCTTCTTTATGCTTTATGATCTTGGGGGAAAATGGTTTCAAAGGATGTGACATATTTACTGTATTTCTGACTATATTTACTGTATTCTCTTAACTCAAATGAATCTGTTCTTGGATCAAATTGTTAAATGTTTCCTTGTTTTTGATCATTGACATTATCGAGCTAAACTAAGCCAGTTGTTATTCATAACTCCAAGGGGTCCAGGTTTAGATAACGGGGCTGGCTAATATTGGAATGTACAGTACAGCGGATAGGGAAAGCTTACCATATCGCTGTGACACAATGATAAAAGCCGTTATTGATATATCTTATTTCAGATATTCATAAAGGGCATTCCTTTAACCTTGGGGCTCTTTGTATGATGCATCAGCAAGTGATAAAGAATGTTCGCCGCCACCTCTGAATAAAAATGGTCTGTCATTGGAAACATTATGCCTTATATTCTGTTTATTGTGATGTACATAAAATCATGTCAAAGTTGATGTAAAATCACATGTAAATAACAATCGTAATATCACACTGCTTTGTTTATTTTGTATTTTATTTAACCAGGTAGGTTGACTGAGAACACATTCTCATTTACAGCAATGACCTGGGGAACAGTTACAGGGGTGAGGAGGGGGATGAATGTAAACTGGGGATGATTAGGTGACCGTATGAAGGCCAGATTGGGAATTTAGCCAGGACACCAGGGTTAACACCCCTACTCTTACAATAAGTCCCATGGGATCTTTTAGTGACCACAGAGAGTCAGGACACCCGATTAACATTCCATCTGAAAGATGACACCCTACACAGGGCAATGTCCCCAATCACTGCCCTGGGGCATTGGGATATTGTTTTAGACCAGAGGAAAGGGGGCCTTCCTACTGGCCCTCCAACACCTCTTCCAGCAGCATCTGGTCTCCCATCCAGGGACCAACCCTGCTTAGCTTTAGAAGCAAGCCAGCAGTGGGAGGCAGGGTGGTATGCTTTTTGTAATAAGAAAAAAGATTGGCTGCAAAGGGGGAAAAAAATGCAACCATGCGTAAGTCATAACCTATTGTATTATCTTAACAGGCAAAAATGAAAAAGATATAGTTTCCATTTTGTTATCGTCCTTGTTGGTTACTGGACTCAGGGAAATGTAGAAAATATCAGGGTTCGTATGTATCAAACATCTCAGCGAAGTAGTGCTGATTTAGGATCAGTTTTGCCTTTTAGATCACAATGATTAAGAATACATGGGCAGGGGGACTAGTCCTAGATCAGCACGCCTACTGGCCTCTGATATCATGATGATCTGATGGGATCACTATGTGCCGTTGAGGGGCAAACCACAACCATGTCCACATATGGCTTTGAGGCAAACTACCTGTTGCCACCCATATTCCATTAATGAGTCATACTGTAGAGGTCTGGGACCCAAGGCTTCCAATGGTACTTCCTATAAGGTCATCAAGACCACTAGGCACAGATAGGCATTAATAATCTGATGAGTACAATATATTTTAATGAAAAAAGTCAGATACACTCTGGCGCAGGAACAACATAAACTATGACAGGTGTCTCTATGATGTAATCTTAGCAGTTAGCACATTGGGAATGTCATATTGAATGACATTAAATGTCCCAGTAGTGTATTTAGGTAAATGCGCTGGTTCTGAATCTGATGGACTGTTGCAGGTACACAATGCTGTCGAATTCCACCCTGGGGATAGCAGTGTGTTGTTAGATGTTAGATCACGAATAACAAAATAACATGCTTTACACTGTAGCCTTTAGAGAGGTATGTGACACCATAGTCATGCACACTATTGGCATTCAACCTGCATGGTCGAACAGCTTTCATTTGCCACACTGATTTAGAGTGCACAGCTAAAGTGCAGCGCAATGCTGAGCAAGCATGCACTGAAAGGAGTAATGTTAACTGTAGCCTTCAGTGCAAGGACAGCGCATCTTGTATTTTCAGTTACCGAAGAGTTAAGTCTACTGTTCACATTCAGTGCATGCTTAGTCTGATTAACGTTGCTGTATGCTACTTTACCTGTGCAAACTCTACAAGCCACTCCTGGTACACTTGTAACAAGAGTGGCTTATACCAAACGAAAATAGCCAATATCATACAGCAGACCTACTTGGCATTACAAATCGCTGGGATACAGCAACAATCACGTCCAAATGACTGCTAGGTAGTGATCCTTCAAGCAACCAGAAGTTGAAAGAACAGCCTTGATGTTACGTAGGCTCTGACATCGAGTGAGCGCTGCATCTTTAAAAAGAAAAAAAAAATCTAGAAGAAAAAACACAACCAGCTCAGTCATAACTGTAGAATGATAAGGACTACCTCTTTTACTTTTGGAGAGCGGCGAGCCGTTCGGAGAGTATTCGGCTTCAGCTGTTCTACGCTAGTCGCTCATTGCTGGATGTCGGGCTGATTCTGAGTCACATGACAGAACCGGAGGCTGAGATCTAGAGAAAAGCACATCATTTCGGGCTTGCACCGCCATACTGTATTTTGTGCCATATCACATTTTTATTGCAACATTTTACTCCCGCTCGGTGAGTACATTTCCAATGGCTTTTTCTAAGCATTTTTTGTCTTTTTAATTACTCTTTTTATTTTTCCTCCTTTTGCTGGTGTTTAAGATGATATTTGAAGTGGTGGTTTTTAGCGTTTTTCCATCCAGGCTTCAAGTTTTTAGCATGCAGTGATTCTGAATCTTGTGTACCGAGATGGGTAACGGTTTGCATCGGTCACTGGAGATTCGTGCTTGCAGTCTTGTGAAATCATGAAACTGGTTTTTCAACCAAGCGGGTTGTCAGTCTAATATTTTTCTAATGTGGTTTTACTGGTGGTTTTCAAACATTTTTATTTTTTGTTTCTGTCGACTTTTGCTGTTGCTATGCTTTGCTTTGTATTTTGCAGTGTTGTTTATACGAGTTTTGTGATTTTGGTGTCTCGGTGCTCACTGACCAAGCCTTTGCTTTTATTTTGGTCCTCTTTTCTTTAAAGGAGTCATTTTTAAACCTGATGACGTTTTAACTTGAAACTTTTCTTGCAGCTCACTGATCACAGGTTTGTTTCTTTTTGTGTTTCTTTCATTTTTTCGATTTATTATACTTTTGCAGATATCAGTGTCAAGTATTTTTGGAAGTATCATTTTTCATAGATGGTGCTGAGTGGACGAGGAGTGTTTTGATTCTTGGGTCAATGCGTTTTTGTTTTCTGTTTCAACGAGGATGAACAGACATTCTCCCTTTGCAGGTATATAATGAGTGGATTAGTTGTCACACCTTTAGTGCCTGTGTATTTGCAATAAAAAGCAAGGTGGTACAGAAATATGCACCTGTGGCTGATGCATTATTTTGTGAGGGAATATTGCGTTTATTACTGTATAGGCCTGATGCATTTGAAGGTTGTCTGAAGGTTTTGCACAATAATACTTGGTAATAGGCCAACTCAATGAAAACGAATAAAAAACACATGCAGGTTGGTACAGTATAATGAGTTTCCTTCTGATCAACAATCACCAAGTCGCCGCATGAAGATGGTAAAGGATAACACTTCTGATGTAAGAATGTAAGTACGGTTCTCTGAAATTCTACCATGGTCCCGATAATAAGTACAGCAGATCCAAAGTCTATTGCTCACTTTATTAAATATGCACCATATGACATGCCGTAGCCTATAGGCTATCCAGGCTGTTGCACCGATACAGTTTAGCTCCGCGGAAAATAAACCGGCGCTCGAGCCAATTACATCCACATTTCCTTCAGAGTGCATCATTGTGGATTAGATGAAGAAATGAGTGAGAAAATAATTGGCAATACAATGCACGCGCATAGGCTACCCTGTGGACTAATGGTACATAAACAACGCGTCCGTGCATGGTCTTTCCGTTGAAGGCAATCCATTTCGATACAGCTTTTAAAGGCTATTAGGGATGGTCCTTATTCCCTTTACCCCCTCCCCTCGCCAGTCATGGTCTGTTTGTGTGGTTCACACTTGTAGTCAATCTCTTTGTTATGATTGCAGTAGTGTAGGTACACTGTAGAGAGGTGTTGCTATGTGGTTATTGTGATTTGGTCTAAATTAGATTATGATTTGGCATATTTGTAGTAATAGTAGCTGTAGGTTACTGTTTACATAATAACAGCCAACTCCAAAATGCTGTATAGGTATCATAATCTATCAATAAGATGTATGTACCCTCTGTAGGTGTTGAAAGGTATTTCTGCCATATTGATAAAAAATACCTCGAACACGTCTCCTGCTGGGCGTTATGATGAGGCTGCATTACTTCCTGCAGTTGTTGTGTCTGCCCTCTAGGCAGCTCCCCTGTTATCTGGGCCCAGCCAGCCTCGCACAGCCCTCGCTATAAATGAAAACTGAAAAATATGATAGCTCATATGTGGAGATACCTTGGCTCTCATCATGAATAATACCTCTGACAGGAAAGTCCTGTTGACATAGAGTTGAAGTCGGAAGTTTACATACAGCTTAGCCAAATACATTTCAACTCAGTTTTTCACAATTCCTGACATTTAAACCTAGTAAAGATTCCTTGTCTTAGGTCAGTTAGGATCACCACTTTATTTTAAGAATGTGAAATGTCAGAATAATAGTAGAGAGAATGATTTATTTCAGTTTTTATTTCTTTCATCACATTCCCAGTGGGTCAGAAGTTTACATACACTCAATTAGAATTTGGTACCATTGCCTTTAAATTGTTTAACTTGGGTCAAACGTTTCGGGTAGCCTTCCACAAGCTTCCCACAGTAAGTTGGGTGAATTCTGTCCTATTCCTCCTGACAGCTGGTGTAACTGAGTCAGGTTTGTAGGCCTCCTTGCTCGCACACGCTTTTTCAGTTCTGCCCACAAATGTTCTAAAGGATTGAGGTCAGGGCTTTGTGAAGGCCACTCCAATACCTTGACTTTGTTGTCCTTAAGCCATTTTGCAACAACTTTGGAAGTATGCTTGGGGTCATTATCCATTTGGAAGACCCATTTGCGAAAAAGCTTTAACTTCCTGACTGATGTCTTGAGATGTTGCTTCAATATATCCACATAATTTTTCGTCCTCATGATGCCATCTATTTTGTAAAGTGCACCAGTCCCTCCTGCAGCAAAGCACCCCCACAACATGATGCTGCCACCCCTGTGCTTCACGGTTGGATGGTGTTCTTTGGTTTGCAAGCATCCCCCTTTTTCCTCCAAACAAAATGATGGTCATTATGGCCAAACAGTTCTATTTTTGTTTCACCAGACCAGAGGACATTTCTCCAAAAAGCCTGATCTTTGTCCCCATGTGCAGTTGCAAACCATAGTCTGGCTTTTTTATGGTCGTTTTGGATCAGTGGCTTCTTCCTTGCTGAGTGGCCTTTCAGGTTATGTCGATATTGTGATACAGTGAATTATAAGTGAAATAATCTGTCTGTGAACAATTGTTGGAAAAATTACTTGTGTCATGCACAAGGTAGATGTCCTAACTGACTTGCCAAAACTATAGTTTGTTAACAAGAAATTTGTGGAGTGGTTGAAAAACGAGTTTTAATGACTCCAACCTAAGTGTATGTAAACTTCCGACTTCAACTGTACTTGCGTGCCTTGTCCATGATTGTGTGTGTGTGTGTGTGTGTGTGTGTGTGTGTGTGTGTGTGTGTGTGTGTGTGTGTGTGTGTGTGTGTGTGTGTGTGTGTGTGTGTGTGTGTGTGTTCTGTTCAGGGACACTGCACACAACCCAACTGGCTGGGTCAAAATAGTCCAGTGTATGTTGTGTCCAATATTTATCCAGCGCTGGGTTACCAAATAACCCAAATTGATTTGTTTTTAACCCAGCCAGTTGGGTTTTTGAGGGTGTATTCAGGATATTGTTGTAGTTTTATCCCATGTAGCCATTGAAAAGGTTAAGGCTTCTAACTCTGTCAGTATATTCTGTATCCATGAAAATGCGCCTTCCTCAGATCCCCATGTCATCAAAGCTGCAGGGTGTGTGGGACAGGAATCAAAGAGTCTTTCAACAGAACTGTCTGATCTCTTAGAGGATTGGCCACAAGTAACCAATATCTGAGTCCATGAAAAGGAACTCAGGGCTTCAAGGTTGGTGGCATGCATATGGGATAGGAAGCTATTTTCACTTCTGTTACCTGAGTTCCCAGTTACACATCATGGTGAAAAGAATCAAATTAAATAAGTCATGAAATCACATTCTAAGGTTTGGTGGGAAAGCAGGGCCTGTGAGTTTAGCCTCTGGTATATGAAGGCCTTCATTGCAATGTAGTTATCAATTATTCAGTAGTTCTTCATTTTGATTGTTGAATATTCTTTGCTTCATCTCCTTGGGCTTTAGAGCTTGATATTAGTGAGTGGGTGCATCCTAAATGGGACCCTATTCCTTATCAAGTGTGCACCACTTTTGACCAAGGCACATAGGGCCCTATATAGTGCACTATATACTATATAGGAGATAGGGTGTCATTTGGGACACACAGATTGTTCTGTCATTCCTGTTGTCAAAGACACCAGCCACCCAAGTCATAGACTGTTCTCTCTGCTTCCGCACGGCAAGCGGTGCCAGAGCGCCAAGTCTGGGATTAAAAGGCTCATGAACAGCTTCTATCCCCAAGCCATAAGACTGCTAAACAGTTAATCAAATGGCTACCCTGACTTTTTGCATTGACCCCCTTTTTCCTTGCAGTGACATTCTTGCACCGGCTCTATGCACACTCTCTGGACTCCACCCACACACTCACACATACTGCACTGACACACAAACACACACACACTCACACAATATATACGCTCACACACACACACACACACACCCACATGCATATATACGCCACACTCACACATAGACACACTTTCACACTCTTCATATATGCTGTTGCTAGTCTGTTTATTATCTATCCTGATTGCCTAGTCACTGTTACCCCTACCTACATGTACATATTACCTCAACTACCTCGTACCACTGCACATTGACTCGGTACTGATATACTCTTTGTATATATAGTCTCGTTATTGTTATTTTATTGTGTTACTTTTTCCTTTCTTTTTTTGCTAATCTTTTGTTACTTTTTAACTCTGAATTGTTGGGAAAGGGCTCATAAGTAAGCATTTCACAGTAAAGTTGTATTCAGTGCATGTGACAAATTTTTTATTTATTTTCATTTTTTATTGCTCATTCGCAGCCACTCTTTTTTTTTTTACCTTGTATGGGCTCTGGCTCCATTGTCTATGTATGGCAATCTCCCATAAATAAATGATTCCTTATTATGAAAACAAACTCCCATATTTTGCACTCCACTCATATCTTAATGAGTGGTTGGATTATAAATGAGTAAAAAAAATATTTTCTCTCAATGAGGCGTTCCTCTTCTTAGCTCCATTCTCCTTTTGAAGAGATAAACAGCTTACCCATTCCGCTTTTTTTAACCGTTATGTACCTCGAGGTCCCCTTTTCTTAGCTGTTCATTTGATAAGTGAAATAATATCTCACTTAGTAATCATATTCTATACAATTAAACCCGTATCTGAAGAATTGGACCGGACTGAACGACTTTTCAGTGCCAATTATGTGGAACCATTTGAGTTATAATTCTCCACTTAAATGAGCCGTTCATGACACATTGGGACTCAATTGTGTGTGAGGATTGCTGATGAAATAGTGGTTTTAGAACAAATGACATTTCATTAGTTCGTTAATATCATGATTGATTATGGAAACTCATTTAGAAAGACAATCTTATCCAGAGCTTCCCATGTTAGTTTTATATTTTGTTTTTAATGATTGTGTATGCTGAAGGTGGTAACTTAATAGCTTAATGCTTACTTCTGGGCAAGCTTATCCACATACTATTGCAAAAGAGCTTCTGAATAGACACTACTGAAAAAGGCAAGTTGTCACTCAGTCTTGATATTGCTGTTGTCGACTGTGGACAACAGCCGTCAATTTTGTGCTGCATTACGGGGAGTGACTGAATCATCCCCCCATGATTTCACCTCTCTGTTTAGGACAGTATGTCTCATCTGTCTGTCTTCATGGCTCTTTATAAGGTTGACCCCCCACTTACCCCCATCTATCTGGAGCTAAAGCACACTGCATCTTTCTCTTCTCTATTGAATGCGATCAGAGTAGAGCCCCACAATATTGATGATAGGCCTAGTCTATATCTACCCGACAGCAATATCAACTCTCTCTCTCTCTCTTTATTTTTTTATTTCGCTCTTGCCCCTGCTGAGTAAGTGTGTGTGTGTGTGTGTGTGTGTATATGAGTGTGAAAGAAAAGAATAACTGAAAGCACCATGTCACGCTCCATTCATTTTAGGTCTGGCAAATTAGGCATTGCACATAATCTCTTTCTTTCCTTCTTTCTCGCTATTCTGTATCCCCAAATCCACTCTTGGGATGATTCCTAAATGAGTTTTGGAGAAAGAGAAATCATATTTGCAGCGAGTTTTAGTCTTCTTCATCCTTCAGACCTAATTTACTCTCTTCTCTATTATCATTGGGTTGTGACTGGTGTCATTTTTCAAATAGTTATATTTCTCCCATATCCACCAGCATGGGACCAGGGATGTATACACACCAAATACCCAACAAATCACAGGGAACAGTACACTTAGTGAATTGCCTTTACGTGTGCCAATACATTTACAGTATATCACACATTATCTGTCCTTGCTTGGAAAATATTTATAATTCAAAGTTATTTCCCCTTGCTCACAGATTCCCTGAATCTTAAACAGAAACCCAACTGGCAAGAGACCATCCAACGGGTTTTGTCATTTAATTTTTTTTATCGTAAAACATTTTCTTGGTGTTAGATACAGTCTGTGAACAAACTTAAAATGTATGACTTAATGCTTCGGATTACGAGATGGCAAGGCCATATTTTACCATAGTCTCTTCCAGTTAAAGTGCTGTTCAGATTCAATTAGATCTGTGGACCATACTTATTTAATGGCTAGCTCAGAATATGAGCTTTCCAAAAGTTATTTATATATTATAGAGATCAGTCCTTTCAGGAGCCCAGATCATTTATAAACCCCATCATTGGATGGTGCGGTAGTTGAATTTCCCAAAGGACAGCATAGCTGACATAAGTTGTAAATATAGAAAAAAATGAGTTGCCTGGTATTGCGTATGTATCTTTAAAATCTTGGAATTTTCAGAAACCATAATTGTTCAGGATATCGGTAAGCGTACGGGTTCCACATTTGGATCATTGGGGGGATGAAAAGGGGTACCCTCCAGATCACAAGGTATTATTGTGAAATATTGGAGTATGAGCATGCCATTTTGATTCCAAGTTACTTTGTTTTTCAATTTTGCACCAAATAGAAATTGTTTGAGCAATAATAGGACCAAAGCATAGTTTACATTGTTTAAAGGATATATCAATGAAGACCACCTTTGCATTTTATTAGGAAATCTGCAGTTTTGCATACATGGATGTATATAATTATGGTATGTGGGCATGTAGGGTAATTTGCACCACCAAATTAAATAAAACACTGAATTATATGATGTCTATGGATTGCACACCAAGTGCTAACTTTGGCTTGTTCATAACCATAGAGACAGTGATTAAGCAATGAAGCAAATTTCAGGACCATGGACTGGTTTTGTGATAAGGTACTTTCAATCATGGACAGTTCAGGACAATCGACACTGATTTTGTGAAAAACTATTTCAGGACCATGGACAGTGATTTGGTGATAAAGCCCATTTCAGGGACCTTGGACAGCGCTTTTGTGACATTCTTTTCAAGCCCAAGGACAGTTCAACGTTAGGGCATTGCATGATAACCCTTTATCAGAACCACGGACAACTCCAATTTCTGCAGGAGTACATTTCTGCACCAAGGACCATCCAGACATAATAACTGTACACTTATCTCTAATTAGAACAAATATACCAGACTACTATATACCAGACTACTGTAATACAAAGATAACATTTTCTGGTGAGAGTGAGTGTGTTTGCTTCTATTGCTCTCTCATTGTGTATCGATGTGCACATTATTTTATCCTTGCAGCTGATTATATCGGGATTCACTTCATGGAATCAATTTCACAGCCTATTTCAGTAGCATCCCTTCCAAGATCAGACTGAATGTCATTTTAGAGAATGATTTGTCTCGCTTCAGGTGCACAAGCTTTTCCAATGTATATACTTTTCTCAATGTATCATATTTGCTTGCAGGAAAGAAAACCGTAATTAGTGTCAAAGACTTACCCTCGGGCTTGAGTACAACTAGACAGTGACTGCTCAACAGTCTTAACATATACATCTTTTCACACTCTGGATTGTATTATGTTCGTAAAATGCTAGAGAAATGATTGGGCAAAACAAACAAGTTAACACACGCCTGTACGCACGAATGCAAACACACACGCACGCACACACACAGAGTACACACACACCGTTGCTAGTGATATTTTGGGAATATGTGGAGTGAGTAATGACAACATTCGTGACACAGTAACGCGCTAACTGGTTTTGACAGTCACACACAACACAACTCACCATTTACGTTGCTGTAACAAGCTTTGATGATGACAATGTGTCTTCATGACATGTCTGTGCGCTCTGTCTGGTTTGGGTGCTGACAGTGACTTCCCTGTCTGTGTGTGTGTTCTGTCTGTATTTGAAGTTGACAGTCCACGTGTCTCACTCCTGTGTCCTAATGGAGACAAAGATGGTTTCTGACTCTTGAGTACACAAAGCTAAAATAATGGTGACATCTCAGTGTCTTTGACTTCAACACACTCACATTCATCTCTATTTCAGATGTGCTGTCTTCATTCTATTTGGATATATTTATTCCTGCCTTTCTCTACCTCTATCTCCATCCTTTTTTGAGCCTGTCTCAATCCCTCTGAGCCTAGCCATTGGAATGAACCAATAACTTCATCTCTTACCTAAAATAGTTGGCTTTATTGAACGATTTAGTAAATAGTTTAAATCTCAATATTTCTTTATTGTGATGTTGTTATATGAGAGAGTTCATATAGAGCTCATTCCAATATGTCCCTTTTAGAAACATTTATTTAAAGTGACGTTTCGGGGAATCTGCTGAATTTTGGATGCTGAGAGCTGGGTCTTCACAACCAAATTGTACTTTTGATATTTGGTTGTAAGAGAGTACTCAGTGAAGCATTTTCTACTTTAAAGAGCTCAGTATTTTACAAAGGGTTCCACCTAAATACAATGATTCTAGGCATAGTAAAAGCAAAGGACTTGATCCATGTTCCTCAAGCACATATCGGACATGGCTATGTGACTGTGTGATATTTAGAGAGTCTGGGAAAGAACAACAAACAAACCAACAAGGAAGCAGATGAGAGGTCTGTGGCCCTCCAGAGCAGGTGGTGAAGGCCGACAGATGCTGCAGAGAAGCACTGAAGCAGATAATGCCCTGCCTGGCTCCCCAGATGACCTCTGGGACCTGATTTAAGGAGGATTTTTCCCCATCTAGGTCAGCTCCATGCTGGCTCTACCACTGGACTCATCTGTTCTGACTAGTTCTGTTGGACTCAGCTGTTCTGACTGGTTTTGTTGGACTCAGCTGTTCTGACTGGTTCTGTTGGAATCATATGTTCTGACTGGTTCTGTTAGACGCAGCTGTTCTGATTGGTTCTGTTGGCTGGTTCTGTTGGACTCAGCTGTTCTGACTGGTTCTGTTGGACTCAGCTGTTTTGACTGGTTCTGTTGGCTGGTTCTGTTGCATTCAGCTGTTCTGACTGGTTCTGTTAGACATAGCTGTTCTGGCTGGTTCTGTTGGCTGGTTCTGTTGGACTCAGCTTTTCTGACTCGTTCTGTTGGACTCAGCTGTTCTGACTGGTTCTGTTTGGAGTATGGTAGTAGGTGCCATGTGCACCGGTTTGAGTGTGTCAAGAGCTGCAACGCTACTGTGTTTTTCACGCTCAAAGGTTTCTTGTGTGTATCAAGAACGGTCCACCACCCAAAGGACATCCAGCCAACTTGACACAACTGTGGGAAGCATTTAAGTCAACATGGGCCAGCATCCCTGTGGAACGCTTTCAACACCTTGTAGAGTCCATGCCCCGACAAATTGAGGCTATTCTGGAGGCAATATTAGGAAGTGTTCTTAATGTTTTGTACACTCAGTGCACTACTTTTGACCAGGACCCAGGTCAAATTCAGTGCACAAACTAGGGAATAGAGTGCCATTTGAGACAAAGACTAAGTTTGTTGTTAGTCAGACCCACTACTATTCAAGGGTTTTCCACTAGACAGGGTTTATCATGGTTTCATAACATCTCCTCGCTCTTTCATTTCACACTTTCCACTACATCTAGTGTGTTTCACTGCCTGTCTGTATTGGTTTGAGAGGGAGTGGCGGGAGTGTGAGAGATAGAGACAGTGTGTTATAGTGTTAGGGTTCTTCCTTTCTAGTTAATCTGCCTGTTCTCCATTGAGGTGTCACACCGTGTCATCTCTGTACACCTCACTGTGTCACAGAATCACACCATGTCTTCAAGGTTGGTCACACAGCTATGCCCATAGACGTTCACCCTCTGTCACCATGTCCCACTATATCTCTATTCTGTAGCGTTCGCCATGCACAATGCAATCAAGAGCTAAGATACTCCAAAACTAAGAGATTTGCACTTTGCCTTCTGGGGGCAAATGTATCAAGTGTCTCAGAGTAAGAGTGCTATTTTAGGATCAGTTTTGCCTTTTAGATCATAATGAAAAAGGTTACATTGGCAGGGAAGACCTGATCCTAGATCAGCTCTCCTATTCTGAAATATTTGATACATACGGCACTTGCAGTATTTCTGAAATAGAGGTGCTCCCTGAGTAAGATATCTCTGCACACTTATGAGGATCATGACCTCAATTTCCAGAGTCTATCACCAGGAAAACAGAGGTTCATTCAATGGGAGAGAAGGAGAGAAGGGAGATGTGTTTGTCTTTAAGCACGTCCAGGAAGCAAACCTTCTCGGGCCCTCTCCCAATGGTTCACTCTAGCCCATCGAAAGTAAATTTTTTGGTAGTGATCTTTGATTTTGCTCCACAGGATGTTGTTTTGAACTGTGTTCCTGATGATGATTAGCCTCAGGGGAGTGCAGGAAGTAGACTCACTTGAATCTAGTGTTTGGACTGATGTAGTATGCTATGACTGCTGTAGTGATTGGAATTAGTAGCTGTCCATGAGGTTGATTCAGTGTGTGAACCCTCGACAATGCTCTTAAAGGGCCCCAGAAAGCCAGAGCTAACAGGGAATGAGGATGTGTTCCAAATAGCACCCTATTCCAAATATAACTTTTGACCAGAGCCCCGTGTCCATGGGGGAAGAGTGGAGAAGTGTCATGGGGGTAAGGATATGGAGGCAGCTAGGGAAGTCAGACATGGATGTGCTGTACACATTCAGTGGTAATGAGAACCAGCTGGGGGCTGTGAATGGTAGAGCTATGACTATGATAATGTGTGAGTGCGTGCGCGCGTGGGAGCGTGTGTGTGTGCGCGCATGTGTGGGGTGGGTGAGGGTTTAAGCATAGCAGTTGCCTCACTCATTTCATTCCGTCTGCATAGTAGGTTCCCTTTAAAACCTATGAAAAAGCCCAACCATCTGGCTGTTCAAAACATCACCATTCTAAAGTGGAACAAAATTGTCCTCTGATTTAATTTCCCTTCGCTTAGCACAGCAATTTTCTCTGGGATATCAATAGCTTGTTGACATCTTGCAGTATGCCACAGTCCATCAGGTGACGTGTGTAAACAAGACTCCATTCTCCCTATTGATTTTCTCTCTGTTTTTGACATCAGATGAAACCAAGGTGCTTAGTGGTTATTGTTCTATTAGATGCCAGGAGCCATATTGCTCCTTAATTGTTAATTTCCCCTGTTCAAATGAGTATTTAAAGCAATTCGCCATTTTTGCTCCACAAACACATTGACTCGGGTTGATGAATATGGCTATGATCCACTGGTATTACGGGAAATGGATGCAAGTGTTCACATTGATTGCAATAGATATATAACAAACCATTAGCATATTGCATCCAGAAATAATTTAGAACATCATCAAATGATCCTCCTCCACGCATCTCCAATGACTTATGTGCTCTCTGTCTCACACACACACATACACATACACACACACACACACACACACACACACACACACGCTCACAATTTTATCAGCATTTGATCTCAGGTAATGTGGTCCACTAAGCCGCTCTCCTGTATATCAATACCGGCATCTGAAGTTATTAAGTGTGTAGGAGGATCTAAGAAAATTGCATTAAATCGTGTTAGTGCGTGTGTGTGTGTGTGTGTCTGTGTGTGTGTGTGTATGTGTGTGTGTGTGTGTGTGTGTGTGTGTGTGTGTGTGTGTGTGTGTGTGTGTGTGTGTGTGTGTGTGTGTGTGTGTGTGATCCACATTCCTATCCTTCAGTGCAATTTCAGGTCCTTTGTTGTTTTGATTCAGCATCCCTCTCACTCTGAGATTGAAAAATCCTATCCAATATGTCCATGGATTAAACCTTGCACAAGGAAAGGTAGTAGAAAGCCATTATTTGTATGTAATGAATTGCTTTGTCTGTTAAGCAAACAGTAGCGCAGGGTGTATTTGTCTCTATCGTTATTATTTTGCTGTACTGTCAAAGACACATGACAATAGCATCGTTAGAGATTACCAACATAATTAAGTAATCAAGCAGACCCATTATGCAAATGGCGCTAATTAGAGACATGGGTTTAAAATAGTCCTCTGAATTAGTCACAACACTTAGATAGTGATCTCTCAAACAAATGTAATCATGGTGCTAATTAGGTCAGTCAATGAAAGTTGAAACAATTTGAAAAGCAATTCCAGTTTCCAATTACTTGTTCAGTGATACTGCCCTATAACTGGGTAGAATGCAAATATAGTACTGTCGGAGGATGCAGAGAGCTCTTTGAGCTTTGAATATGATCTCATGAATATAAGACTATGTTGCTATCATGGACTCAGTCATCCTTCATTAAGTGAGGTTGAATGTATTGTGGATATATGTATATTTGTCATGGTTTGATATTCAGAGCACAATGATGTAAATGTTGTCCTGTCCATGATGTGAAATTCCTGTCCACCCTATTCCCTATATAGCGGGGCAAAACTTTTAGAAGTGGGGGGGACATCACATTTTAGAATTTTTTATTTTGTTATTATTTTTTCCTGTCAGATAAACCCTCCAAACAGCCTACCCGACCGCTCAGAGTCGTCCGCATGGTCCTAAAGCACCGTTGCCCCGTTTTTGGATCACATTCCAATAATAAAACTGGGGTGAACAAAAAGGCAATTTCTTTCACTGGGGACATGTCCCCCCTCATCCCCAGTGAAAGTTGCACCCCTGCTATATAGTGCCCTAGTTTTGTCCAGACCCATATGGATACAGAACAAATGCATGCCTAGCAGTCCAATCTAGCTCCACCCATTATCAGGAGGACCTGCTAGAACCTGAGTGAATAGTCCATCCTCATTTGTCACATACTAGCGTAGCCTAGTGGTTAGAGCGTTGGACTTGTAACTGCAAGGTTGCAAGTTTGAATCCCTGAGCTGACAAGGTACAAATCTGTCGTTCTGCCCCTGAACAACCCACTGTTCTTAGGCCGTCATTGAAAATAAGAATTTGTTCTTAACTGACTTGCCTCGTTAAATAAAGGTAAAATAAATAAAAATTTTACCTGTAGAATCATCCCAGTAGGTTAGTCTCCTCTCTATAGCTTATCGTTGAGGGGTGTCTGCGCCCTAAGCGCTAGCCTGCTGAATACCATCAGAATAATTCAATCATTATCAGAGATCTCATTATGGGGCCTGCGCCGGGGCTTTAGCAGTCAAATTCCCATACAGTACAGTGGGTCAAGTGATTGACAGACTGAAGGTTCTTTCAGGGTGAGTTCATCATTAAATTGCGTTTCACTTCCCAGACTGTCTGAGTTGGCATTCACCCATCCAGCCTCACACGTTACTTGGATATTTTTAATCCTCTCTGTGTGTGTGCATTTCTTATGGTAATCTGTTTTATAATCTACAAGGCATGAAGCAGTAAGGCAACTATTTCTGTGTATGTATTTCCAGAAGAAGACCATTGACTATTCACATGCAGAAATAAAGATAGAGTCAGAAATTGAATATAATTAGTTTTTTTGAACATCGGTCTTTATTCTCTGTCTCCATCACTTACCAAAGCTCCTGACTAATACTGCCTGAATTTGATATCATTCAATTCCTTGTTCACTTTTCACTTCTTTCTTTTCCAACTGCGTTTACACAATAACATTTTTTTGGAGACTTCTTCATCAATAGATATTCTTTCTCTGATGATAGAGCTCCTGCGGTGCACACAATAGGCTTTTTAAAAAAAAAAAAATCTCAGAGCCCAACATGTACTGTATATTGTCACATAAAAGCACTTCACTCTTGAAATGAAACCACAAGCTAGCTTCAAGGCCTTCCTCTGAAGTTTTGATAGTGGTCCCATTGCGTTAAGTAAGTAAGTAGATAGGTAGGTAGGTAGGAGCATAGTGTACTGAAGTTTTCCAAAGAATACACACAAGGGCTCTCCTCATGCAACTGCAATCAGAGAGTTGGTTCTGGATCGTCTCATGAGAGTGCACTCGTGGATCATGGTGTGCATCTTTCTTCATCTCTGCACACTTAAAAATAAAGCAGCAAGTTGGAACCCAATAAGGTTCTTAAGAGCGACGCCATATGGGAACCATTATAGAGTCTCTGAAGAACCATAAATGGGATGGTTCTTTGAAGAACAAAAATCCCAAACCAGAAATGTTTTGACCCTCCAGGACCTTATTTGCATATTTCCTTTCAGGTGAATTTTAGAGCTACAGTACTAGTACCACACTTGACTGTGTTTGCTAGTGACAGAGACATGGTTGTTGCATTCATTCATTTTCAGTCCTGTGGTGTTCACCAAGTGAGATTCTAAGTGAATATATTGTCATTAAAATGAAATTTGTTTAAAGGTCCAGAACAGTCATTTGGATTCCCATTTAAAATAACCTTTTGAGTGACTAAAATGTCACCGTAATATTTTTTTTGCAGATAGAAATGCTTGAAATTGGTGAAAAATAACATCTTCTCTCATTTCGAGCTACCAAGAAGTTTGAAAAGACAGGCTTAGTGGGCGGGGAGCTTATATTCATGAGTTTGCCTTGACTGACAGCTCTTTGAAATGCCTATGTCAACAAACTTGGATGCAGTGAGCAGCATTGCAGTGAAAAACTCTCAAGCTAATTTGGTGATATATAAAGCAATTCGAACATTGAAATTGCATTAATGATATATATATTTTTTTATACAGCTCCTGTTTGACATGTCTCTTGTGATGCAATTCACAGCAGCACTGACGGATGTGTTGACATGACAACTATGTCAGAGTTTTGAACGACTCTTTTCTTCCATGCTGTTCCCATTTGTTCCATGCTGGCTGAAGACCTAGCTAGCCAGGAACTAGCTAACACCAGACACAGATGATAGGGGAAACATAAGTATCTTTGCTACAGATAAATAGTGTACATTTTTTATTATATTTGCTGACACCCTACAGTCAAACGTTGGCACCAGTAGAGTAGCTATCTAGCTATATAAACCACTCTCCTCTGCAAACCCACCTTCTCCGATGTTTGTTAAAAGGCGGAACTTATTTAAATTAGTTAAGAAAATATCATGTTACCATAGGTGTATTAAAAATGTTGTTATATAATCCCTGAATCCAAGTGTTTGACATGGGGGAGGGGACCAGTAACTTTATGATCAAATGTATCAGTGTAGAAGCAACAGTCATTGTTCATACTTTGGTCATCATACTTCGATCTGGTTTCATCCAAATATTATTCAATTTTATAAAAAACATGATTTTGACTGTTCATGACCTTACAATACAATACATATTTAATAAGGCCTTATTTTGAGGGCCTAGTTTTATCCTAATACAGTGGCCTGAAACTCATAGTTTACAAGTCACATTAAGCTGGCTTGCAAAGTGATGTGTAATTCCTATTAGAATGCAGCCAGAGTGGGGATATCCAACATTTTAAATTTGTATTCACCCGCAAACTGCATTCAGAAGATGACTGCCAGGATTCAGAAGACTAAAATATGAGAATACCTTAAGCATCTTAACTGGAACAACCATTCCAGTAACGGGTGCAATATAAGTCCAAGTAACATATTGGAATGGTTTAGAAAAATGTATGTTATTTATATTTGAGTAGCATGATTAATGAATCAATCAATGTACATACAAAAACATAGATATTGAAACAAACAGTTCTAAAAATCAACCTGCAATAGAGCATAGTGGAAAATATGATAATGATGGGCATGGTTTTGGTTCAATTCTGGTTATTAACACCAAAACTGGGGTTATTTTACACCACTGGGTGTTGTCTTTACAGTGTTAATTTAACTCTTGAGTCAACACTAGAAATGTTACACTGAAAAATCAACACTAGTTAACACTGGCCAATTTGCTGTGTGGTATGAAAGGGGCACCGCTGCAGGCTTAAATACATTTGTAAAAAACTTTTAGAAATCTGAAGAACCGTAGATGCCACAAAAATAACCCCACACTTAACTCAAAGGTTATTTATTCAGGCAAAAGTTATCCAATGAAACTGAGCAAGAGCTGAGGAAGAACGATTTAAGAACCTATATTTTTTTTCAGTGTGGCCCCCAATGGAATACACTATTTCACACATTATTCCCCTCTCATAAACTCCCCCCGTCTTTTACATACTTCTCCATGCTCTCATAAACTCCCCTCTCCTACTCTATTACTCACAACCTTTCTCCCACACGTGACTCCGGGCCCCCTGAAAAGTTACCTGTGGCCTGTGAAGCTTTGGTCATTTAGTGTAGCAGTTTTGGTCATTCAGAAGTTTTGGTCATTTAGCAGCTTTGTCATTTAACAGCTTTGGCCATTTAGCAGCTTTAGTCATTTAGTAGCTTTGGTCATTTAGCTGCCTCACTCCTGTCTGTTTGAAAGCCAGCCCGCCCACGTGACTCCAATTCAGACACCCTGGACTGGCCAGCAGTGGATTCCAGCAGTGGATAAGACACACTGTAAAATGGCGCCAACATGGGAGCTCTGCTTCTAGCTCCTAAGCAACTTTGCAGTATTTTGTTTCTTTGTGTGTTATTTTTTACTTTACTAGCCCAGAATGTTTTTTGTGTTATTACATACAGCCTGAAATAACTTTTGGATATCAGAGTGGCGGTAACTCACCAGCATTACGACCAGAAATACGACTTTCCCGAATTGGATCCTTTGTTCAAACACCCACCAGGGCAATTTATCTTATCCCAAGGGCTACTCCAAGACATCGCAGGGGGAGAAGTATTCGGAGTGGACTTCTAGTCCGACTCAGGAGGCGTGCACACCATCCACTGCTTCCGAGTATTTTACTCGCTAATGTTCAGTCCCTGGACAATAAAGTAGACGAGCTCATGGCTAGGATCTCTTTCCAGAGACACATCAAGGACTGTAACATACTCTGTTTCCCGGAGTCATGGCTCTCTCCGGATATATTGTCCCCGTCCATACAGCCAGCTGGGTTCTCAGTACATTGCAGAGACAGGAATAAAGAACTCTCCGGGAAGAAGAAAGGCAGTGATGTATGTTTCATGATTAACTACTCATGGTGTGAATGTGGTAACATACAGGAACTCAAGTCCTTTTTGTGCCTGTAGTACTCGCACTACAAAAACTCTCGACCATTGTTACTCCCTAGCCGCGTCCTCAGAGCATGCACACACCAGCTGGCTGGAGTGTTTATGGACATATTCAATCTCCCTATCCCAGTCTGCTGTCCCCACTTGCTTTAAGATATACACCATTGTTCCTGTACCCAAGAAAGCAAAGGTAACTGAAATAAATCACTATTGTCCCGTAGCACTCACTTCTGTCATCATGAAGTGCTCTGACAGGCTAGTTAACAATCATATCACCTCCACCTTACCTGACACCCTAGACCCACTTCAATTTGCATACCTCCCCAATAGATCCACAGATGATGCAATCGCCATTGCACTGCACACTGCCCTATCCCATCTGGAGAAGAGAAATACCTGTGTAAGAATGCTGTTCATTGACTATAACTATACCTTCAACACCATAGTACCCTCCATGCTCATCATTAAGCTCAGGGCCCTGGATCTGAACCCTGCCCAGTGCATCTGGGTCCTGGAGACAACTCCACAACTATGCTGATTCTCAACACAGGAGACCCACAAGGGTGCGTACTCAGCCCCCTTCTGTACTCCCTGTTCACCCATGACTGCATCGCCATGCACGCCTCCAACTTGATCATCAAGTTTGCAGACAACACAACAGTAGTAGGCCTGATTACCAACAGTAATGAGACAGCCTACAGGGAGGAGGTGAGGGCCCTGGCAGAGTGGTGCCAGGTCAATAACTTCTCCCTCAACGTCAACAAAACGAAGGAGCTGATCGTGGACTTCAGGAGACAACAGAGAGAGCACGCCCCTATTCACATCGACAGGACCACAGTGGAGTAGGTGAAAAGCTTCAACTTCTATGGCATACACATCCCTTATAATCTGAAATGGTCCACCCACACAGAAGAAATTTGGCTTGGCCCCTAAAACTGATGTACAATTGAGAGCAACCTGTTGGGCTGTATCACCGCCTGGTACGCCAACTGCACCGCCCACAACCGCAGGGCTCTCCAGAGGGTGGTGCGGTCTGCTCAACACATTACCGAGGGCAAACTGCCTGCCCTCCAGGACAGCTACAACACCTGAAGGCCAAAAAGATCATCAAGGACATCAACCACTCGAGCCACGGCCTGTTAACCCTGCTATCATCCAGAAGGTGAGGTCAGTACAGGTGCATCAAAGCTGGGACTGAGAGACTGAAAAACAGCTTCTATCTCAAGGCCATCAGACTGTTAAATTGCCATCACTTGCCGGCTACAACCCTGTACCTTATATGCTGCTGCCCTACAGTGAGGGAAAAAAGTATTTGATCCCCTGCTGATTTTGTACGTTTGCCCACTGACAAAGAAATGATCAGTCTATAATTATAATGGTAGGTTTATTTGAACAGTGAGAAACAGAATAACAACCAAAAAAATCCAGAAAAAACGCATGTCAAAATTGATTTGCATTTTAATGAGGGAAATAAGTTAAAGGGAGTGCTCCTAATCTCAGCTTGTTACCTGTATAAAAAAACACCTGTCCACAGAAGCAATCAATCAATCTCCAACATGGCCAAGACCAAAGAGCTCTCCAAGGATGTCAGGGACAAGATTGTAGACCTACACAAGGCTGGAATGGGCTACAAGACCATCGCCAAGAAGCTTGGTGAGAAGGTGACTACAGTTGGAGTGATTATTCGCAAATGGAAGAAACACAAAAGAACTGTCAATCTCCCTTGGCCTGGGGCTCCATGCAAGGTCTCACCTCGTGGAGTTGCAATGATCATGAGAACGGTGAGAAATCAGCCCAGAACTACACGGGAGGATCTTGTCAATGATCTCAAGGCAGCTGGGACCATAGTCACCAAGAAAACAATTGGTAACACACTACGCCATGAAGGACTGAAATCCTGCAGCACCCGCAAGGTCCCCCTGCTCAAGAAAGCACATATACATGCCCGTATGAAGTTTGCCAATGAACATCTGAATGATTCAAAGGACAACTGGGTAAAAGTGTTGTGGTCAGATGAGACCAAAATGGAGCTCTTTGGCATCAACTCAACTCGCCGTGTTTGGAGGAGGAGGAATGCTGCCTATGACCCCAAGAACACCATCCCCACCGTCAAACATAGAGGTGGAAACATTGTGGTTTGGGGGTGTTTTTCTGCTAAGGGGACAGGACAACTTCACCGCATCAAAGGGACGATGGACGGGGCCATGTATCGTCAAATCTTGGGTGAGAACCTCCTTCCCTCAGCCAGGGCATTGAAAATGGGTCGTGGATGGGTATTCCAGCATGACAATGACCCAAAACACACGGCCAAGGTAACAAAGGAGTGGCTCAAGAAGAAGCACATTAAGGTCCTGGAGTGGCCTAGCCAGTCTCCAGACCTTAATCCCATAAAAAATCTGTGGAGGGAGCTGAAGGTTGGAGTTGCCAAACGTCAGCCTCGAAACCTTAATGACTTGGAGAAGATCTGCAAAGAGGAGTGGGACAAAATCCCTCCTGAGATGTGTGCAAACCTGGTGGCCAACTACAAGAAACGTTTGACCTCTGTGATTGCCAACAAGGGTTTTGCCACCAAGTACTAAGTCATGTTTTGCAGAGGGGTCAAATACTTATTTCCCTCATTAAAATGCAAATCAATTTATAACATTTTTAACATGTGTTTTTCTGCATTTTTTTGTTGTTATTCTGTCTCTCACTGTTCAAATAAACCTACCATTAAAATTATAGACTGATCATTTCTTTGTCAGTGGGCAAACGTACAAAATCACTTTTTTCCCTCACTGTATGTACAGTTGAAGTCGGAAGTTTACATACACTTACGTTGGAGTCATTAAAACTCATTGTTCAACCACTCCACAAATTTCTTGTTAACAAACTATAGTTTTGGCAAGTCGGTTATGACATCTACTTTGTGCATGACACAAGTAATTTTTCCAACAATTGTTTACACTTATAATTCACTGTATCACAATTCCAGTGGATCGGAAGATTACTTACACTAAGTTGACTGTGTCTTTAAACAGCTTGGAAAATTCCAGAAAGGGATGTCATGGCTTTAGAAGCTTCTGATAGGCTAATTGACATAATTTTAGTCAATTGTAGGTGTACCTGTGGATGTATTTCAAGGCCTACCTTCAAACTCAGTGCCTCTTTGCTTGACATCATGGTAAAATCAAAAGAAATCAGCCAAGACCTCAGAAAAAAATTGAAGACCTCCGCAAGTCTGGTTCATCCTTGGGAGCAATTTCCAAATGCCTGACGGTACCACGTTCATCTGTACAAACAATAGTACGCAAGTATAAACACCATGGGACCACGCTGCCTTCATACCGCTCAGGAAGGAGACACATTCTGTCTCCTAGAGATGAACGTACTTTGGTGCGAAAAGTGCAAATCAATCCCAGAACAACCGCAAAGGACCTTGTGAAGATGCTGGAGGAAACAGGTACAAAAGTATCTATATCCACAGTAAAACGAGTCCTATATCGACATAACCTGAAATGCCGCTCAGCAAGGAAGAAGCCACTGCTCCAAAACCGCCCTAAAAAAGGCAGACTACGATTTGCAACTGCACATGGAGACAAAGATCGTACATTTTGGAGAAATGTCCTCTGATGACCATCATTATGTTTGGAGGAAAAGGGGGGATGCTCGAAAGTCGAAGAACACCATCCCAACCGTGAAGCACGGGGGTGGCAGCATCATGTTGTGGGAGTGCTTTGCTGCAGGAGGGACTGGTGCACTTCACAAAATAGATGGCATCATGAGGATGGGAAATTATGTGGATATATTGAAGCAACATCTCAAGACATCAGTCAGGAAGTTAAAGCTTGGTCACAAATGGGTCTTCCAAATGGACAATGACCCCTAGCATCCTTCCAAAGTTGTGGCAAAATGGCTTAAGGACGACAAAGTCAAGGTATTGGAGTGGCCTTCACAAAGCCCTGACCTCAATCCTATAGAAAATTTGTGGGAAGAACTGAAAAAGCATGTGCGAGCAAGGAGGTCTACAAACCTGACTCAGTTACACCAGCTCTGTCAGGAGGAATGGGGCAACATTCACCCAACTTATTGTGGGAAGCTTGTGGAAGGCTACCTGAAACATTTGACCCAAGTTAAACAATTTAAAGGCAATGCTACCAAACACTAATTGAATGTATGTAAACTTCTGACCCACTGGGAATGTGATGAAAGAAATAAAAGCTGAAACAAATCGTTCTCTACTATTATTCTGACATTTTACATTCTTAAAATAAAGTGGTGATCCTAACTGACCTAAAACAGGGAATTTGTACTAGTATTAAATGTCAGGAATTGTGAATTTAAATGTACTTGGCTAAGGTGTATGTAAACTTCCGACTTCAACTGTCCATAGACATGGAATCACGGGTCACTTTAAATGGAACGCTAGTCACATTAATAATGTTTACATACTGTTTTACTCATTTCATATGTACAGTCCCTTCGGAAAGTATTTGGACCCCTTGACTTTTTCCACATTTTGTTACGTTACAGCCTTATTCTAAAATTGATTAAATAAAAAAAATCCTCAGCAATCTACACAGAATACACCATAATAACAAAGCGAAATGAGGTTTACAATTTTTTACAAATGTATTTAAAATAAAAAAAACACATACCTTGTTTACATAAGTATTCAGACCCTTTGCTATGAGACTCGAAATTGAGCTCAAGTGCATCCTGTTTCCATTGATCATCCTTGAGATTTACAACTTGATTGCAGTACACCTGTGGTAAATTCAATTGATTGGACATGCACACACATGTCTACATAAGGTCCCATATTTGACAATGCATGTCAGAGCAAAAACCATGCCCCCACCAAGACTTTTCCTAGAGCTGGCCACCCGGCCAAACTGAGCAATCTGGGGAGAAGGGCCTTGGTCAGGGAGGTGACCAAGAAAGCGATGGTCACTCTGACAGAGCTCTAGAGTTCCTCTGTGGAGATGGGAGAACCTTCTAGAAGGACTTTATGGTAGAGTGGCCAGGCGGAAGCCAATCCTCAGTAAAAGGCACTAGACAGCCCGTTTGGAGTTTGCCAAAAGGTACCTAAAGACTCTCAGACCCTGAGAAACAAGATTCTCTGGTCTGATGAATCCAAGATTGAACGCTTTGGCCTAAATGCCAAGCGTCACGTCTGGAGGAAACCTGGCACTATCAATACAGTGAAGCATGTCGGTGGCAGCATCATGCTGTTGGGATGTTTTTCAATGGCAGGGACTGGGAGACTAGTCAGGATTGAAGCAAAGATGAACGGAGCAATGTACGGTGAGATTTTTGATGAAAACCTGCTCCAGAGCGCTCAAGACCTCAGACTGGGGTGAAGGTTCACCTTCCAAACAGGACACCGACCCTAAGCACACAGCCAAGACAACGCAGCAGTGGCTTCAGGACAAGTCTCTGAATTTCCTTGAGTGGCCAGCCAGAGCCCGGACTTGAACCCGATCGAACATCTCTGGAAAATCGCTGTGCAGCAACGCTCCCCATCCAACCAGACAGAGCTTGAGAAGATCTGCAGAGAAGAATGTGAGAATGTCCCCAAATACAGGTGTGGCAAGCTTGTAGTGTCATACCCAAGAATACTCAATTTTGTAATCGCTGCCAACGGTGCTTCAACAGCGTACTGAGTAAAGGGTCTAAATACTTATGTAAATTTGATATATACATTTTTTTATACATTTGCAGAAATTTCTAAAAACCTGTTTTGCTTTGTCATTATGGGTTATTGTGTGTAAATTGATGAGGGGAAAAATTATTTAATCTATTTTAGAAGAAGGCTGTAATGTAACCAAATGTGGAAAAAGTCAAGGGGTCTGAATGCTTTCTGAAGGAATTGTATATACTGTATTTTAGTCAACGCCACTCAGACATTGCTCATCCTAATATTTATATATATCTTAATTCCATTCTTTTACTTTTAGATGTGTGTATTGTTGTGAATTGTTAAATTCTACTGCACTTTGAGCTAGCAACACAAGCGTTTCGCTACACCCGCAATAACATCTGCTAAATGTGTGTATGTAACCAATCAAATTTGATTTGATTTGACTCTCACATTGACAGAATCCTGAGTGAATGTGTTGAGAAACATTCTGTCAGAGAGGACTCCATGTGCAGGGAGTGAGGGACAGGTTCTGAAAGGGTTAACTATGTTGGTAATCTCTAATGATGCTATTTGACCTCGTTAGAGATTAGCAATTTGATCAGGTGTGGATTAGCATGTTAGCTAGCAGTAGGACAGAGTAGGGGTGTGAGAGAAAGAAGCAGCCTTCTCATCCTTGGTTTGTCCTTATGTGAATCACAGAACACTCTGAATCACAGACATCTTTTGCCTCTGCTTAACTCTCCACTGAAGAATGTTTACATGGTCAGGAAGTTTTGCAGTGTTCTCATGGGAACATTTGAATGTATGTATTGAATAACAAAGACATTAACAATACTGAAGAAACAAACAAACACAATGCAAATATTACAGTACACATTAAAGCAATAGGGAATAAATTATTAAGGAAACATAAAGCAGTAGATCTGTTCTTTTTGCACTATTTATATGCTTCCCATGCGTACATTTTGTTTTTGCGTCTTTTACTTTCGGTTTTGTACAACAGCTTCAAAAATCTACAAATACAATATTTTGGATTATGGAAAATATATTTTACAGCTGTTTAGATGGTACAATGATTTGCTACACTATACTTGCTTGTTTTGTCACATAAACTGAAAATAGGTGAACTAGTCGGATTTTAGCAACCAGGAAATGGTGGAGACATTTCTGCATAGTGCATCTTTAATACATTGTGGTAAATGGGTTATTAAAGCTTTAACATTGTCACAGTGTTTTAGAATAGCTACATTCATTCTCCCATTTATTTTCTCAAAAAAGGAAGATGGCCTTGTCAGAAAATCACAGGAACAAATGCCTCTGGGCTTTTCTCTAACATCAATCTTCATTTTTTTTCTAAATTTCCTTTTCTCCTTTTCTCTGTGAGCCTCACCAGCTGTTGTTGCAGATGGGCGAAGCAGGAACAGACCCCACTCTAATAACACTATCTATTCCCACATAAGCAGACAAACAAATGGAAGCAGCTTGGCTAACCATGTGAGAATAGCAGCAACCTTTTATAATTACGCAGACAGAGAGGTATAGTGATTGTGATGACGTATGAAATGTTAGACACCTCCAATACAGCGTAAATAACCTGAGAGAAATAGGGTCGCACAAGCCACATTTTTCCTCTTGTTATCACTAGCTGTTTCCCTCTGTCTAGCTCTATGCTCACGATCTCACCATATTTCACTCTCTACCTCTCTTGCTTTATTCAGTACCTTTTCTCAGAATGCTCTTCTTTTCCTTTAATCTCTGTCACGCTGCTGTTTATTTCTGTTCATTTCTATCAATGCTTCTCTCACTCATTCCCTCATCTCCTTTCCAATATCATCCGATACCTCTGCTTTGGATTGGGACCTTCGATAAGGAGGAGAGAAATGAGTGAACCTTTTTCTCTCCTCCTTGTCGAGGGTCCAATCTTGCCAGCGTGTGACGCTGACATGTAAGCTTTTAGCTCCGTAAGCACAGAGATTTAAGGCAAAGGTGGCTTCTATTGAAAGGCCTTTGTGAGCATCCGCCTTCTACGTGGTGATAGCATCAAGTGTCACAGAGCAGAGTAGAGGTTTGTTGTGTGTGTGTGTGTGTGTTAGGAGATTCAGACTGAAAACGTTGACTTTAGATCAGATTTAATTCAAGACCAACCTAAATACAAACTGAGGATAAATGGTGTGGGGCTATTTTATGAGAAAGTCACTGTTATACAGTTCTAAAATGTGGAAAATCAGTTGTTGTGAATTGTAATATTCATTAATTATCTACCTAGTAACTAATCTACTGTATTCAGGCTGGTCAGATATTGTTAATTGCTTTAGGAAGAACAGGAAGTAGTGGAGTTAATGCATGGGTCTAACTGTGGTCAGTTCATCATTAAATCTGCAAAAGAGTAATCAGTCTCCATCCAGTGTTTGTTTACATAGCCATTCATCCTCCACCATCTAAAGAACCCTCCAACTACAATGTATCTTCTGTTTTGCAGGTACTGTCTGCAGCTGCTTGGAAGTACTGTATTGTCGCTGTCTGATCAAAATCTCGTAACTACATTTTTGCCAATGTAATATTTTTTGACATTTATTGAAAACGGTAACTCATCTCAATGTGCTCTGAACATTTCATGACTCTAGGACCAAAAACATTTATTCAAAATAGCTTCTAAAGTTTAATAATTGTATGTTCATTAAATATGCAATATGTAACTTTTTGAGCGACCCCACCAAATTCACATAGACATTTTAGTCTATAGATCTGTCATTCTCATTGAAAGCAAGTCTAAGAAGCGCTAGATCTGTTCTATGTGCGATATTTCTTTTACTTTTGGTTTTGTACACCAGCTTCAAACTGCTGAAAATACAATATTTTGCGTTGTGGAAAATATATTTCACAGCGTTCGATGGTACAGTAATTCTCTACACAAAGACTGCTTGTTTTGTCTCAAACTGAAATTAGGCAAACTATTTGAATTCTAGCAACCAGAAAATGGCGGCAGCGATTTCTGCATGTTGCACCTTTAAAAGTTTCTGCTTTGGAGATTAGGTTTTCATCAGACAACGACGGTATAGGTCAAGGTTTTATATCTAGACTAAAACTGTATTAGGCACAACATACTGTATGTACTAGAGCTGTTTGTATTGTTAAGGTGGGTGTTTTAGATCATACTTACTATTGTGTGTAGCCTTTGTTATTTTTAGATACAAAACTAGACAGCACTTCAAGTAGTTGACAATTATCAACCTTAATATAATCAGTAAACTGAAAGTCTTTTTTTTTTTGCTCAACTGTCAGACGTCACAAGAATGATGATAATGAGTGACACTGTTAACCCAATGGCAAATGAAGCAACATGAGTAAATAGGCACAACCTTAAAGCCAAGATGCATCAAAAATAGAAAGCTAATTATAGGTACACCATGTATATTTTGGCTGTCCATCTTCATATTTAAATGCCTTTTCCTCTGTCTTTGACTTCCTGCCCTTGTCAGTCTTAATGAGGAGTGGTCGAGTGGATCACATGTCTTTGTGGAGCCACACAGGGTAATGTACTGTGATGCTCTGAACAGAGGGAGACAGACTCCATGTTGAATTGGAGTGACTGAGTGGTTTGAACCTTATTGATCTCTCAGATCAGAAGTGTCGACTGGCGGACCTTAGTGAAGGTGGACCTGACAATCAAGAGCCCGTAACGTTGAAATATCATATTGATTGAAAGTAATGGGCCCATTTTAAAACCAAAATGTAGGCAGTTGTGTATGTGCGTGCGTGTGTACTGAATGTGTGTGTAATGAATTTGTGTGCATTTGGGCTCTCTGGCCAATGGGATGACCTGCCTCATGCATTGAGGGCCCCTCAAGCTTTAACCCCCTATTCCACGTAGAGCTGTAGCTTAGCTGTGACTGCAGCCTTGACTAGCTCCGTAGCTGACTTGACTCTGTGCCAAGTTTTTTTTTCTCCATTTGGCCATCAAGGAGATTCACAGCCCCCTTTGAGAGGATGGGTTTATAATAAACAAACAGGATGAAGCCAAGAATGATGTTTGAAGGCCCAGATAAGTAGAACGGGTCATACCACATCAGCTCAATGGGGTCGCACAGAGTAGTGACCTGGCACCATGAATTCCATTGATAATATTTTAAAAGCTTGTGTGGACAAAAAAAGACGGGGGGAAAGAAAAGAAAGGGTGACAAAGGGATGGACTAGTTTTGGGGTGAAACACGAGTCAGAGGAATCCATATTTATGATTTATAATTTTTATTCCAATCTCTATTAGCTGCTGAAGAAGCAGCAGCTACTCTTCCTGGGGTCCACACAAAACACTAAATATTCACTGCTGTGTTTGAATGATCAAGGTAGAGGAATCGAGGTGTGGAGAGAAAGCTTTGATAGTAAAATGACCGTCTTTTTTCATTAAAAACAATGTCGTGGGAATCTATTTACCTCAGACGTGTCAATATAAAATGAGGTGGAATGGTTCTTAATGATGAAAGGATGTTTTGAAAGCAGAGAAGATTGTGTGGAAGAGATACAGCTGGATTCGGGGTTCATAGCATCTCCTGAGTGGCATGTTGATACTGACAGACAGCCCAGACTTTTTTATTTATCCAGTAAAGCGCTGAATAGAATAAGAGGGTGTACAGTGCATTCAGAAAGTATTCAGATCCCTTCACTTTTTCCACATTTTGTTACATTACAGCCTTGTTCTAAAATGTAATAAATATTTTTTTCCCTCATCAATCTACACACAATAACTCATAATGACAAAGCACAGAGAGTTTTTTAGAAATGTTTGAACATTTTACATAACTATTCAGACCTTTTACTCATTACTTTGTTGAAGCACCTTTGGCAGCGATTACAGCCTCGAGTCTTCTTGGGTATGACGCTACAAGCTTGGCACACCTGAATTTGGGGAGTTTCTCCCATTCTTCTCTGCAGATCCTCTCAAGCTCTGTCAGATTGGATGGGGAGTGTCGCTGCACAGCTATTTTCATGTCTCTTCAGAGATATTCAATCGGGTTCAAGTCCGGGCTCTGGTTGGGCCACTCAAGGACATTCAGAGACTTGACCCGAAGCCACTCCTGCGTTGTCTTGGCTGTGTGCTTAGGGTTTTTGTCCTGTTGGAAGGTGAACCTTTGCCCCAGTCTGAGGTCCTGAGTGCGCTAGAGCAGGTTTTCATCAAGGATCTTTCTGCACTTTGCTCCGTTCATCTTTCCCGCAAACCTGACTAGTCTCCCAGTCCCTGCCACTGAAAAACATCCCCACTGCATGATGCTGCCACCACCATGCTTCACAGTAGGGATGGTGCCAGGTTTCTTCTACACGTGACGCTTGGCATTCAGGCCAAAGAGGTCAATCTAGGTTTCATCAGATCAGAGAATCTTGTTTCTCATGGTCTGAGAGTCCTTTCGTCTGGTTGAGTGCAGCAGAGATGGTTGTCCTTCTAGAAAGTTCTCCCATCTCCTCAGAGGAACTGTGGAGCTCTGTCAGAGTTACCATCGGGTTCTTGGTCACCTCCCTGACAAAGGCCCTTCTGCCCCGATTACTCAGTTTGGCCAGGCGGCCAGCTCGAGGAAGAATCTTGGTGGTTCCAAATGTCTTCAGTTTAAGAATGATGGAGGCCACTGTGTGGGACCTTCAATGCTGCAGAAATATTTTGGTACCCTTCCCCAGGTCTGTGCCTAGACACAATCCTGTCTCGGAGCTCTACGGACAATTCCATTGACCTCATGGCTTGGTTTTTGCTCTGACATGCATCGTCAACTGTAAGACCTCAATTTCGAAGTCTCATAGCAAAGGGTCTGAATACTTATGTAAATAAGGTATTTCTGTTTTTTATTTTTAATAAATGTGCAAAACAATTTACCAACCTTTTTTCGCTTTGTCATTATGGTGTATTGCATGTAGATTGATGAGGAAAATAAAGAATTGAATACATTTTAGAATAAGGCTGTAACTTAACAAAATGTGGGAAAAGTGTAGGGGTCTGAATACTTTCTGAATGCACTGTAGTGTATATCAGCTTCTAAATGTAAATTAATCATCATTTAATGTTGCACAAGCATTTGAAATGGTTTCTGCATCATCATGATATTGATTTCACACTACGTTGAGGTAGAAATCGGAGTATAATGCTTGTATGGATGTCAACCACAACACATTAACCTTTCTGGGCCAGTGGGACGCTTGCGTCCCACCCTAATCAACAGCCAGTGGAATCGCGTCGCACTAAATGCAAAACCTCATAAATGCTATAACTTCAATTTCTCAAACATATGACTATTTTACACCGTTTTATAGATACACCTCGAATCGAACCACGTTGTCCGATTTCAAAAAGGCTTTACAGCAAAAGCAAAACATTAGATTATGTCAGCAGAGTACCCAGCCAGAAATAATCACACAGCCATTTTCAAAGCAACTAGCATGCATCACAAATACCCAAAACACAGCTAAATGCAGCACTAACCTTTGACAACCTTCATCAGATGACACTCCTAGGACATCATGTTACACAATACATGCATTTTCGTTCGATAAAGTTCATATTTATATATAAAAACACCATTTTACATCAGCGCATGACGTTCAGAAAATCTTTTCCCTCAAATGCTTCCGGTGAATTAGCGCTACAATTTACAAAATTACTATTCGAAAACATTGTTAAAATGTAATATTGTCATTCAAAGACTTATAGATTAACATGTCTTGAATGCCATCGCTTTGCCAGATTTAAAAATAACTTTACTGGGAAATCACACTTTGCAATAAACGACGTGGTATGCCCAGAAAAAAAGTCTAGGCTATACATGTTGGAGCCAACTTGGAACGATCAACCATCAAAAATACTATTGTAAATAATACCTTACCTTTGATTATCTTTATCAGAAGGCACTTCTAGGAATCCCAGGTCCATAACAAATGTAGTTTTGTTCAAAAAAGTGAATAATTTATGTCCCAATAGTGTTAGCGCGCTCCGAAGCCTAGTGAAAATGTACCATGTGCGTCTGACTTGTCGTCAGGAATGAGCAAAAAATATATATTTAAGTTCGTTCAAACATGTCAAACGTTGTATAACATAAATCTTTAGGGGCTTTTTCAACCAGGGCTTCAATAATATTCCATTGGGACAGTTGCATTGTTTTTCAAAACGTTTCTTAAAGGGAGTGTAGTCATGGGCGCCGACGTCACAATGGTAATGGCCCATCCCCTGTGACCAAGTGCCACAGCCTCTCTTTGGGTCAGTTACTACCATAGGAGACTCAAACCACTTTGTAAAGACTGGGGACATCTAGTGGAAGCCATAGGAAGTGCTAAATGATTCACAGGCCCCTGTGTGTTTCAATGGCAAATGTTTGAAGTGATATCCACACATCAGATTTCAGTTTCCTGTCAGGATTTGTCTCAGGGTTTTGACTCCCATATGAGTTCTGTTATACTCACAGACACCATTCAAACAGTTTTAGAAACTTTAGGGTGTTTTCTATCCAAATCAAACAATTATATGCATATTCTACTTACTGGGCAGGAGTAGTAACCAGATTAAATCGGGTACGTTTTTTATCCGGCCGTGCAAATACTGCCCCCTATCCCCAACAGGTTTTAATGTCATCGTCACTAATCAACTGCATTACAGTTAAAAACAACTTTGACTACCACCACTGAGTTCTGTATGCTAGCAATGATAACCAGCTTGTACAAACAGGAGTTAGCATTTAGCAGTCACTTCTTCTAAACCTGGAAAGGGACAACTTCTAAATCTTATGCAGCGAAAACAGCCAAATATATCCAAATTGGACTTAAGTACCCACATTGTGGGCCCGTTACAATACATAAATCATGACGTATTTGACGAATATACACTTTGTTAGATCAGATTTGTTGAGTCTGTGCCAATCTGGTCATGGCAATGGTCTGCGTTCCGTTGACCCCTTTACCGCATCTATGTCATAAACCCTCAAAGTTCCAGAATGGGTGAAAATGGCAGCCGTATTAGTCAGGGAGAAATCCAAACCAGTCTAATTGGAATGAATGGCAGTGGAGGCATAATCCAGATTTTTCTTATGCAGGAAAATAAAAGTAAGGCATGTGATTTATCAGAAATTGTGTAATATAATTATTTTCAACCTAAAATACAATTATAAATAAAGTTTGAATGGGTTTAATAAAATATTTTCTGTATAAATAGCCTCTAAAATATATGTGAACAGACCATAAATGTCTAAATGTTTTGTTTTCTTCCAAAGCTATAAGTGCTATTATATGATACAATATCAGTACCTGTTGCATTTACAATTTGTCTTTCATTAACTGATTTTAGCCAGTGTATGCATTGTTTGGAATGTTGGCATATTGGCAGTTAATTTGAAATATGTATGGAATCCTTCCTCTAAAACTGGTTGGCTGGCTAACTAACAAACATGCAGTGCAGATAGCCTAGCGATTAAACGCATTAGGCCATCAACCAGAAGGTTGCTGGTTTGAATTGCTATTTTTAGACAGCACTTAAAGTAGGTAATAATTATCAACCAAAAAATCTGCAAACTGAAAGTCTTTCTTTTTGCTCAACTGTTAAATCTCACAAGCATGATGATAATGAGTGACACTTAGTCCAATGGCAAATTAAGCACCATGAGTAAATAGGCACAACCTTAAAGCCAACATGCATTAAAATAGAAAGCTAATTTTAGGTACACCATGTATATTTTAGCTGTCCGTCTTCGTATTTAAATGCCTCTTCCACTGTCTTTGACTTCCTGCTCTTGTCAGTCTTAATGAGGAGTGGTCGAGTGGATCACAAGTCTTTGTGGAGCCACTCAGGGTAATGTGCTGTGATGCACTGAAGGCAGGCTCCATGTTGAATTGGAGTGACTGAGTGGTTTGAACCCTGTTGATCTCTCAGATCAGAAGTGTCGACTGGCGGACCTTAGTGAAGGTGGACCTGTCAATCAAGAGCCCATAACGTTGAAATATCATATTGATTGAAAGTAATGGGCTCATTTAAAAACCATATAGGGAATAAAATGTAGGCAGCGGTTTACGTGCGTGCGTGTGTACTGAATGAGTGTGTACCGAATGTGTGTGTACTTGGGCTCTCTGGCCCATGGGATGACCTGCCTCATGCATTGGGTGCCCCTCAAGCTTTAACCCCCTATTCCAGATAGAGCTGTAGCTTAGCTGTGACTGCAGCCTTGACTAGCTCCGTAGCTGACTTGACTTTGTGCCAATTTCTTTCTCCATTTGTCCATCAAGGAGATTCCCTGGCTGGCTAGCTAGCTAACAAACATAAAGGGAAGATAGCCTAGCGGTTAAGCACATTAGGCCAGTAACTGAAAGGTTGCTGGTTTGAATCACTTAGATAACTAGATGAAAAATCTGTCGATGTGCACTTGAGCAAAGCACTTAACCCTAATTGCTCCTGTAAGTCGCTCTGGATAAGAGTTTCTATTAAAATTCATTATTTTACACAATATCTTATCACAGCACTGGCAAACCATGGTTGACCAACTCCCTGACCAAAATGGCTGACCTTTAGAAGGTTCATGTAAATTATAGTATTCTAATTCCTAACTCCATGGTCAGACCAGAGTATCATGGTGTGTATCTCTAGTCAGTACAATCCTGTTGACAGAAATCTGCTTCAGCAGCCTCTGTACTGGATGTGAGGCAAAACTCACAACATGTTTATTTTTAGACTCCAGAGTGCTGATTGAGTTGAGAGTGATTTAATAAGCAGGGGGAGATTGACGTTGCTGGGTTTTAGACATCACACTGGAAGGTTAGCCACATAAAGCAGACCTTTAGGAGTAGGAGGGAAGAGGAAGGGAGGCTTCGCTGTTCACTGCACTGACTGACGCACGTAAGTGGTCACCTGGGGGCCTTACTTAGAAACCGTGCCTAAGTACCAAATATACCCCAAAATGTGTGTGTGTTAGAAAACTTGTGCTTTGCTATATTATACTGAACAAAAATAAACAGCAAAAAAAGAAACATCCCTTTTTCAGGACCCTCCTCAAAGATAATTTGTAAAAATCCAAATAACTTCACAGATCTTCATTGTAAAGGGTTTAAACACGGTTTCCCATGCTTGTTCAATGAACCATAAACAGTTAATGAACATGCACCTGTGAAACGGTCGTTAAGACCCTAACAGCTTATGGACGGTAGGCAATTAAGGTCACAGTTATGAACACTTAGGACACTAAAGAGGCCTTTCTACTGACTCTGAAAAACACCAAAAGAAAGATGCCCAGGGTCCCTGCTCATCTGCGTGAACGTGCCTTAGGCATGCTGTAAGGAGGCATGAGGACTGCAGATGTGGCCAGGGCAATAAATTGCAATGTCCGTGAGACTAAGACAGCGCTACAGGGAGACAGGGCGGACAGCTGATCGTCCTCGCAGTGGCAGACCACGTGTAACAACACCTGCACAGGATCGGTACATCCGAACATCACACCTGCGGGACAGGTACAGGATGTCAACAACAACTGTCAGAGTTACACCAGGAACACACAATCCCTCCATCAGTGCTCAGACTGTCTGCAATAGGCTGAGGGAGGCTGGACTGAGGGCTTGTAAGCCTGTTGTAAGGCAGGTCCTCACCAGACATCACCGGCAACAACGTCGCCTATGGGCACAAACCCACCGTCGCTGGACCAGACAGGACTGGCAAAAAGTGCACTTCTTTTATGAGTCGCGCTTTTGTCTCACCAGGGGTGATGGTTTATCATTGAAGGAATGAGCGTTACACCAAGGCCTGTACTCTGGAGCGGGATCGATTTGGAGGTGGATGGTACATCATGGTCTGGGGCGGTGTGTCACAGCATCATCGGACTGAGCTTGTTGTCATTGCAGGCAATCTCAACACTGTGCGTTACAGGGAAGACATCCTCCTCCCTCATGTGGTACCCTTCCTGCAGGCTCATCCTGACAGGATGACAATGCCACCAGCCATACTGCTCGTTCTGTGCATGATTTCCTGCAAGACAGGAATGTCAGTGTTCTGCCATGGCCCGTGAAGAGCCCGGATCTCAATCCCATTGAGCATGACTGGGACCTGTTGGATCGGAGGGTGAAGGCTAGGGCCATTCCCCCCAAAAATGTCCGGGAACTTGCAGGTGCCTTTATGGAAGAGTGGGGTAACATCTCACAGCAAGAACTGGCAAATCTGGTGCAGTCCATGAGGAGGAGATGCACTGCAGTACTTAATGCAGCTGGTGGCCACACCAGATACTGACTGTTACTTTTGATTTTGACCCCCCCCCCCTTTGTTCAGGGACATGTTATTCAATTTCTGTTAGTCACATGTCTGTGGAACTTGTTCAGTTTTTGTCTCAGTTGTTGAATCTTGTTATGTTCATACAAATATTTACACATGTTAAGTTTGCTGAAAATTAACGCAGTTGACAGTGAGAGGACGTTTCTTTTTTTGCTGAGTTTATAAATGCAACATGCAACAATTTCAACGACTTTACTGAGTTACGGTTCATATAAGGGAATCATTCAATTGAAATAATTCATTAGGCCCTAATCTATGGATTTCACATGACTGGGCAGGGAGACCAGCCATGGGTGGGCCTGGGAGAGGCCCACCCACTGGGGAGCTTTTTTTCTCCACAAAAGGGCTTCATTACAGGCAGAAATTCTCCTCAGTTTCATCAGCTGTCCAGGTGGCTGGTCTCAGATGATATTGCAGGTGAAGAAGCCAGATGTGGAGGTCCTGGGCTGGCGTAGTTACACATGGTCTGTAATTGTGAGGCCGGTTGGGCATACTGCCAAATTCTCTAAATCGACATTGGAAGTGGCTTATGAACATTAAATTCTCTGGCAACAATTCTGATGGACATTCATGCAGTCAGCATGCCAATTGAACGCTCCCTCAAAACATGAGACATCTGTGGTATTTTGTTGTGTGACAAAACTGCACATTTTAGAGTGGTCTTTTATTGTTCCCAGCACAAGGTGTACCTGTGAAATCATCATGCTGTTTAATCAGCTTCTTGATATGCCACACCTGTCTTGTAGATGGATTATCTTGACAAAGGTGATATGCACACTAACAGCGATGTAAACAAATTTGTTCACAACATTTTAGAGGAATAAGCTTTTTGTACGTATGGAACATATCTGGCATAAAAAAAATGGCTCATGAAAAATGGGACCAACACTTTACATGTTGCGTTTAAATTTTTGTTCAGTATATATATATATATATATATATTTCATATCTTAAAGTCTGGCAGCCTGCAGCAAAGATACGCTCTGGGACTGACCTAGTGACATTCAAACAGAAGGCGTGTGGCATAGAGCAAGGCACCCTGGGACTAGGGCATTGGCCCTCCAGACATGCCAGATGGAGTCTCAGGAAGGGTGATATAAAGCGTGCTAACAGCCCCTGAACACTTCCTCAGATACAGGCAAGCACTGTGGCTAGCAATATGAGAGATGAACCTCTCGATATGTATATTGAGCACACTGCTGCATCACATGCGTAAAACAGCACAGATGTAGGCATAGAGATCTACATTACACAGACATACACTGTACATGATGATGATAATACAACTTTACTCCTATTATCCAAGCAGTCCGCAACCCCACTATCCTTCAGAAAGTTGGTGATCTAGTTAGTAGTGTTACAGGATATTGGCAGATATGTGTGGTAGGTCAAAACCTATTTATGCTAACATCGATACACCTTTCCATGTACTGTATTGATCGAACAGAGTGCCACAGCACTAGCCTACAGATAAATATATAAATAAACAGTGTATTGACCGAAACTGTACAGTAGGTAAAAAGCCAGCAACACTACCAATTACACACCCATACCCATATCGATCACATAGACTTCAACTGTAGCACTGTCCTTCTGAGATTGAAGCATCCAGACTTGTATCCCCTCTACACCGCAGGGATCGATATATATTGACTAATGAGACTGCTTTATGAGATTCACCCTCCGAGAATAATTATTGCCTCCGACTAAGCAGCGGCTGTATCCAGGGACATTGGTGTTCTAAGACAACAGAGCTCATCTTTTAAAAAAAAAAAAACACAGTAGAATCAAGAGGATATTTTTTGTGGTGAAATTTTGTCATCGATCAGAGACAAACATTATTTGATGATGCAGGGAGAGGTATGTTACAATTAGTGATGCTCCAATATTACATTTTTGGCCGATATCCGATATTTTCCTTGCCTAAAAGCCCTATACCGATAACCGATATAAAAAATGTAGCGGCCTTTTAAGCATTCTAGTACAGTTAAATAGTTAACACACACACATTGATGCAGCGGTCTAAGGCACGGCATCTCATTGCAAGAGGTGTCACTACAGTCCCTGTTTCGAATCCAGGCTGTGTCACATCCGGCTGTGATTGGGAGTTCCATAGGGCGGCGCACAATTGGCCCAGCGTCATCCGGGTTTGGCCAGGGTAGGCCATCATTGTAAATAAGAATTTGTTCTTAACTGACTTAACTGCCTAGTTTAAATAAAGCTTACACACAGACACCACACTGACCAAAAAGTTATTTTGTTGGCATTTACGTATGTCCCCATTACCAGTAAAACATTATCAAAACATATTTCTTTCACTTACTTGCTGTGCTGTTTCGTTGTTTATTTGTTCAGTCGTATCATTCTCAACCAGGATTTCTATGGAACGCCGTTTTGGTCTTTGCGTGTCAAAAAATATACTATTTAACACTATTTGACGTGTCAAATAACACTATTTGACATGTCAAATAAGTTTGTTGACCAATCAGGACCTGAATATGACTGAACGTCAAAATAATTTAACGCGTACATACATTTTCTATGTAGTTATTACACATTGATGACACTATCACTCGTATTTCATGTCACAACGATTCATCGATACGTATGCTATGATGCTGATAAAGTTGTCTCGCGCACCTACAGTACTGGTCATTAAAAAAAGCATGGATGCAAACAATGTTCTTCCCCAAAAACATAGCGAAACAACATAATCTGTTTCAGTAGCTATAGTTAGCTAGCTAACTATATATCTAGGTGTCATCTAAAATAACCCTCATTTATAAGACAGTTCTTATTTGATTAATGGTGGTTGGACCCATCTATGTGAAGCTAACCACAATAGTGGACTTTGCGGTTAGCCTTCAAAATAAAAGTATGGCATAATTCTACTATTTGTATTCATTTGCATCACTGTCAATTACATAGTTTTATTTTTATTTTGAAGGCAAACCGCAAGTTGCACTATTGTGGCTGGCTTCACAACACATAACCCGGTCCGGTCGACCCTCACTAGCCAGATGAAGCTTGCTGGCTGCTTATAATGTTAGCTTTTGGACAACAGGGTTAAGTAGCTGGCTAGCAATTTATTGTCATGAACTGAAGTTCAATTTCAATAGGTGAACAACAAGTGGCAACCTAGCTAATACTTACTTACAAGGATTCCTAAATCATTGCTAAGAATAATGAAAATGACTGCAGTTTCTACTGGTCATTGTTTTCAGGCTGGTTTTATTGGTGCTAGCTAGATACCAAGCTAGCTACCCCAGAAGTTGCGGTCGAACAAATTATGCTTTATATGCGGTATTGTAAATACATTGTTCGTGTCCGGTGTTTGCTTGTTTGTAGACTTTTTTGTACATCTTTGACAGTGCTAGTGTATATTTTTTTACACGCAAAACCCAAACGGCGTTCCATAGTATGTATGTCTTGAAGCTAATAGCAGTGACACTATTACTGTGTAACTCCAGAAGGGCAACATCTGAAAAATAGCGCACTTGGTAGTGTGTACCGGTGCTCGACCAGTCGGCGAAAGCCAACATCACCCACGACCGAGAACGGTTGATTGGCAAGGGCAATGAATTCCATTATCTTGGCTTTAATGGATTTCGCCTTTTGAGTTGTCTTGCTGAAATGTTCTTACTCTTTCGAATGACTGCTCGACTTGTTGACTGCTCAATCCACAGAGCAGACATTGTGGGCTAGGTTATGAATGCTTTGTTGCACGTGTAGTGGAACATTTTACATTGCGTCATTACGGCATGTACCTAGGTTATATAGGTATGCATGTCAGCTTTGACATTGGTTTTGCACATCAACGCTAAACTAGACATCGGCCAATAACGATGTTGACATTTTTAGCTAATATCGGCCGATTCCGATATGTTCACCGATATATCGTGCATCCCTAGTTACAATAATATTCAAATATTGGCGTTGTTTGGTATAAGACACATACGAGGTGTAAAGGTACAATATGTTCCATGAATATATCATGCAGACCACAGTGAAGGGCAATCTTCGGTTATTGAGCAGACAACAGCCTTCTTGTTAAACTAAGCCTACTGATTGGGTGGTACAAAAGACCATCTTGTGCTTGTCACACATCAATGTTTTTGTTAAGTGTTATAATACCACTATCAATACCATATCAGTACGCTACTCACTTATCAGTACTTATAGAGAACAAAAATATAAATGCAACATGTAAAGTGTTGGTCCCATGTTTCATGATCTGAAATAAAAGAGCATTTGTCCTTTGCCAAGATAATCCATCCACCTGACAGTTGTGGGATATCAAGGAGCTGATTAAACAGCATGATCATTACAAAGGTGCACCTTGTGCTGGGGACAATAAAAGCCCACTCTAAAGTGTGCAGTTTTGTCACACAATACAATGCCACAGATGTCTCAAGTTTTGAGGGAGAGTGCAATTGGCACCCTGACTGCAGGAATGTCCACCAGAGCTGTTTCCAGATAATTGAATGTTAATTTCTCTACCATAAGCCGCCTCCGAGGTCGTTTTAGAGAATTTGGCAGTACGTCCAACCGCCTCACAAAAGCGGAACATGTGTAACCACGCTAGCCCAGGACCTCCACATCCGGCTTCTTCACCTACGGGATCGTCTGAGACCAGCCACCCAGACAGCTGATGAAACTGAGGAGTATTTCTGTCTGTAATAAAGCAATTTTTGTGGGGGAAAACGTATTCTGATTGGCTGGGGCTGGCTCCACAGTGGGTGGGTGTATGCCCTCCCAGGCCCACCCATGGCGGTGCCCATGCCCAGTCATCTGAAGTCTATAGATTAGGGCCTAATGAATATATTTCAATTGACTGATTTCCTTATGTGAACTGTAACTCAGTAAAGTTGTTGAAATTGTTGCATGTTGCATTTATATTTTTGTTCAGTATGTATCAGTATCGTATTAGTACTCCAAATCGCAAGCTTTAAATGCCCAAAATATGTTTTCATAAGTGCACTGCTTACACATTCACTTGTATTTAACTTTGTGGTACAATAGTGCTCTTTTGAATTATCTGACATCAGCACACTCAGAGAGAGATCTAGGGACATATTTCACATTCTTGCCTCGTCTCAAACCTTTCTCTGATACAACTGTCACTTTTCATTGTGGCCCTTTTCATATATATTCATGAAGTCTAATAAGAAGAACATTTGTTTTGTTTTTATCCTGTTTATCATGTTCTGAAGGGCTATTTCATTTCACACCAAACTTGAACTTCATCCCTCTCTTTCTCATATTCATCTCCTCTGTCTGTTACAGACAATCTCCTTTCATAAATAAGCTCCAGAGAGAGTCATTAATTACAGGAGAAAGTCATTACATGTCTTCCGCATACTGAATGATGAAGCTCAGCGGAGACTCGTGTGTTAGTCGTTAATACATTCATTACCGGGCTTCAATCTGGCCTTCATCAGGAACAAGGATACAGCTGCATAATCAGCCTTCTCTTGATGCTGCCCAGTGACAAGACTTCCTTCATGAACGTGTTGGCTCTGTCACATCACAACCTACACAAACATTCCTAATTGGCCTGGTGCTCTTTAGGACACTTTGTTACTCCTGGGGAGAAACACACATTGGAATCATAGACCCTCTTGCAAAGTGAAGATTGAAGTGAAGGCTGAACAGATTCAGTATGTTAGACTTTATAGGAACTAACTATCTATGGCAGAAAGTAATTTGTACCCAGTGTTCATGTTTGAAGCTCGTAGAAGGACTATAACATATTTACTCCACCCTCTCAAACCCATGTATTTACAAGTCAATTAAACAATTCAATTATTTCATTCTCTCTACATAATGATAAGTCCTGTATAATATGCATTCAGAGGCTATTGATAGTGCATATAACCCTATAACCATATTGATGAAACATACAGTAGATGGTACACACATACCCTCAACTGCAAGGGCGGATAGCCAAAAAGCAGCAAACAGTACAATGCTATAAATTAAATGTAACAAAATGATTTGCAGCAGGTATTCAAGAGCACATTAAGTATCTCATAAAAAGTCAATGGTTTTGTGCAAGCTCAATTTGAGAGAGCCAGAACCCCTTTTGACAGCCTGCAAATGGAGCGTGGCTTATAAGGTATTTTCTACAGTGTGGTAGCATGCCAGTTTCTGAATAGCTTAGTGCTGGCTAACGGATTAAACTGTCTATAGGCATTGAACACAATGGGATCGTATTACGTGGGGAAATTATGTTTTTATGCTTCTGACGTTATTGCCTCATTGTGAAGGAACAGAACATTGGATGGGGAGGCTGAAGAAAAGGCTGCAGCAAGTCTAGATGCACACCACTGGTGTTTGTTTGTGTGTGTGTGCGAGATAGACAGAAAGTAAACATGTTGTGTGTGTGTGTGTGTGTGTGTGTGTGTGTGTGTGTGTGTGTGTGTGTGTGTGTGTGTGTGTGTGTGTGTGAGAGAGAGAGAGAGCGAAAGAGAGAGAGAGAGAGAGAGATCATCCAGGACCAGAGTTCCCCACATTCCTCAGAGAGATGGGGAACAGTAAACACTAAGCTGCCTGCAGCCCTGTCATAAATATTATTGGCTTTGATATGATGAGAGCCTCCAAATAATCCTCTTGCACTCTGTTAGGCGATTTGGAGAATGAATGTACACTGAATAAACATATGATGGCATATTGTGTGTGTGTGTGTGTGTGTGTGTGTGTGTGTGTGTGTGTGTGTGTGTGTGTGTGCGTGTGCGTGTGCGTGTGCGTGTGCGTGTGTGTGTGTGTGCGTGTGTGTGTGTGTGTGTAAGAAAATAATAACTGAAAGCACCATGCCACACTATGTGTGTCATATTGAGAATCAACAACTTCTGCCTTTGGTCAGTGTGGTCAATATACTTTAAATAAAATAATAGTTTATTTATGAATGTTTTCCGATAGCTAATGTAGCTATAGAGTAAATACCCTGCCATCCACTCTCCCATAATCCTTACTCTGCATTAGAAGGCCTATCAGCACTTCTCATTTCTCACTCTGTGTTGCATTATTCACTAGGTACTTCATCCAATGGTAATAGATTGAGCTGACAGATTTTGTGTCTTGCCCAGCTTTGGATGCAACTGGTAAAAAGCATTAAATGAGTGAGAACATTTCCTATGTTAGTAGCCATCACATCATACTGTAGTAGGAATATTTTTTTATTCTCTGCGATTATGAAATACTTTGCTAAACTAATAATTAACACAGGATATGCCATATATGAAAATAAACAGTATGGGCACTTGAAGAGTCTCCTTCCAAAGCGCTATATAAACACATTTTTCACATTTGTGTTTTTTCATCAGAAATTATTGTTTATGGGTACCCCCATTTGTGTGTAAAATATTACTGTTCTCAGATTTTGTATTCATACATTTTAGATGTGTATTAAAATGGGTTTTGTTGCAAAACGCTATATATCCATTGTTTAGATAGAATGGAATGTGTAAAACATAGCAGTACTACTTATTCCTCTGAGAGTTTGCAACGAAACATGATTGTTTGTCCCACTGAAATGAAACCATCAAGTGATAGATAAAAAAAAAATACTTGTCTGTCATTGAACAACCCCATGCCATGATAAATTCTGTAGTAATCAATAAAAGCTAATTTACTAACATTTCTGAAAATTTAGCGTTTTGTTACGAAACTCTTCACTTTTAAACCCACAACAACTACTATTCTTTTACTTGCAATGTTCAACGTGTGTATAACTGGGTTTTGCCCCGTGCAGTGGTCAGGTTAATAAAGTTAATTAAAGTGCTAACATGTTCTATTGCTTTAACTCATTCATCTTGATGACTTTAATTCAATCTCCTAACACAGCAGATAAGGCAAAACGTGTTGACAAGTTCCTAGAGCAATACCAAGAAGCACTAAATATGTCACTTACTTCATTTGTTTTCTTTATTCTTGGTGTTTACCTTATCTTGGTAACTGTCTGCCTCTCAGACTTATCACTGGAGTCTTGTTAGACACTGTATTACAGCAGCAATTCACAGGGTCACATTTGATGATATGAACTTCTGATAAATTATAAACATGGTGGATGGCAAAATGAAGAGGCGAGAGGGGGCCTCCATTTCAAGCGTTAAAGACTGTCCCCTAAATGGTCTATTTGTTTGGAACATATACGGTGGCAATGTACTCTTGTCAAGCATTAGGCGCATTAGGCACATTAACACTGTTTTTATGTGTCATTCATATTACGGATCCTACTGACATGAAATAACGTTTCTGTCGATCATGTTTCAGTTTCTATGCAGTACAAATGGTGAGGTGTAAGTGTGGCAGGGTGTTATGATTTTTGTGTTGAAGGGTGAATGCAGAAGTGGGAACATTCCTGCTCAAGTTTAGCGTTATCGCCTGGCTTTAGCTCACCCCTCCAAGACGCTCCTGTCACTAAAGCAACAGGACTAGGAAATGGTTTGAAAACTATGCTGCTTTATCAAATCTGACCTCCAAAACAGCCAGGCTGACATTTGGACTGAGATTGCTGGTGGACTTGGTTGAATTCCGCTCATAGACTGTAGTGAGGCTACTTTTATTAGGATTGGATTTTGAATGGTTTCTTGATGACCAGATAATGGGGGATTATTTTAGGAGGTCAATTTGACATTAAGTTTACATATGTGTAGTTTCTCCCTAATGTAATTCATTGTCATAAAAAAGTTTCCTGTGCTGTGATTCAAAGGAGAAGACATACCGTAGTAGAATTTGGTTTAAATATAAATGTGCTTTTATGCCTGAGGAGTTGCACAGCAATTTATGTTCAATTAAATTAGTCATGTTGAAAATTATAATTAGTCTTGTTAAGTGAAAAGATTGCCCAATTCCATATAGTGATAAAGCATGTCACGATTATAGCTGCTAGACTTGTTTTATTTTATTAATAGGGAACGAATCAAGACATCTAAAAGTATGAAGCAATGTACTTCTGAAATCAGTATAACATGGCATGTGAAGCATAGTTATGCTCTCTGAAAGTAGTGGGGTCCCTGCTGTTAGTAATTCCAACTTCAGAATGCACACAAGCAATTTTTTGTATGTCAACTTCATCACAAACACCTTTGTGAGACACAATCACAAAATAAAATCAAATTGAACCAATGATGAGACACTTTCTTTGACATCTGATTTGTGCATTCCTTCAGAGGCATTGTTTTTTTTCAGAAGTGGGGAATGAAATTGACTCGTCTACAAAGATTTGATGTTTTTCAAAGCACCCAAAGTTAAAATGTTCCTTATCTTTAACTACACTGTAAAGGGGTTACCATGAATTTGACAGTAATTTACAGGCAGCTCGATTGCTAGTCAAATTCTGTATTTAATAGATTGGCTAGCTCCTTTGAACAGAACAGTGTCCTGACGAGAGGGCACATGTTCTACGCCAGGCAAAATCGCACATCATTAGCTCATTGTCATGGACGTATCCAAATAAATGGCACTAGAAAACAGCTTAAACAAACGCAAATGCAGCTACTTTGCTGTTATTCTGTCTGCACTGTTTGACATGAACGTGTTAGCCATAGTTGGCTAGCTAGCAAGTAAGGGATAAGAGTGTTGCCAGCCAGCATGGCAACGGAACATTTGGAACAAACATCTGGGTCGTGTATCTGGCAACCTAACCGATAGAATGAACGACCAGACGGCTTGGCTAGCAACCATAGACTAGGCCTATATTTTCACAGTGGGGTGACATAGTAGCCTATGAATACATTTATCAAAATAATGTTTTTTATTATATGGTAACCCGTTGTAGAAGAGCAATTTTACACTTTAGATTGTGCCAAACTGTTTTTTTAGCACGGCTGTGCTGATCTATGGTACTTGGCGGACTGCAGCACAGCCGTGCTAAAAAAGTAGTTTAGTACACGCACTTGTGTACAATTGCTTTAGTATTCTGTGGAGTGGAATTACAGTACCAATCGAAATCTAGCAATTTTAGGGCGGCAGGTAACCTAGTGGTTAGAGAGTTGCGCTAGTAACCAACAAGGTGAAAAATCTGCCGATGTACCCTTGAGCAAGGCACTTAACCCTAATTTGCTCCAGGGGTGCCGTACTACTATGGCTGACCCTGTAAAGCAACACATTTCACTGTCATTTACAGTATACTGCTGTAAAACGTTTCAGATACCTTTTTGTTTTACTATTGATAATACCTCAAATTACCCTATGAATAGCAGTTTTTCGTTACAGTGTAGTAGTTCTACTACAACTGTAAGTATCAAACAGCAAACATTGATCATTAATAAAGAACTCCTCAACTTTTGGCTTTATGACTTGTGTCTTTTGCATATGATCTATTCAGGTAATTAACTTCAGGGAGATACATAAAGGGCTGCTGCAATGCCAATGTGTTTTTTTTTATCTCTCTGTGGAGAGGAAGACCGGAAGATACATGTTTCAACAATCCTCAAAGTACACACAAGGAAGAGAGATTGCACTGTCAAACTGGCCACATTTTTAAAGTTATACTTTGAAGACTGTGCGTGCATGAACACATGCGTGTGTGCATGAACACATGCATGGGTGTGTGTGCATTTCTTATGATAATCTGTTTGAGTCTACAAGGCATGAAGCACTAAGGCAACTATTGCTGTGTATGTATTTCCAGAAGCAGACCATTGACTATTCACATGCAAGAATAAGGATAGAGTGATGAATTGATTATAATTGGTGTCTTTGTTCTCTCTGTCGCCATCACTTACCAAAGCCTACACACAGCTCCCAACTACTGTGTGTGTGTGTGTGTGTGCATGGGTGCATGCCTGCGTGCATGGGTGTGTAAGTAGTGAGAGTGCACCTACTTTCTATACCAGTGGTGGTCGGTGCCATTTAAGATTAGGGATGACTTATTTCTAATGCAACATATTCGATGACTGTCATTCATATTCCATTCACCCAACTCATTGTAACATCGATTGTCAAGCTGGTATAAATGATTCGGGAGACAGGCGCAGGAATGCGTAATATTTGTTTTTATTATGCTCCAAATTTCAGAGTGCCGTGTAAAGCCACGGGGACGAAGACCAAACAAACACGTAACAAAAGCACAGGGTTGAAACCCAAACAAAAGAGAGAGGAGTACCTTGAATAAATAACACTAGCGCACAATGATTATCACACGGGACGAGACCCGTAATCATCTGCGCAATCCACAACGGTACGAAAGCCCAAAACACACAGCACAGGTACTCACATGCACCAAAGGACATTGTAACAATAATCGACAGGACCATGGTGAAGAAAGGGCACATATATACAAATACAATCAGTGGGAATAGGGGCCAGGTGTGCGCAATGAAAGTTCCAGAGGGATCCGTGACAGTACCCCCCCGTGACGCGCTGCACCAGCAGCACAACAACACCAGTCTCGAGGACGATCACAGGAATGCAGTGCGGGTCGATCAGGACCCGATGCAGCTGCCGAAGTTGCGTCATCATCGTCGGACTGGCCAGTTGCCGCTGCCGAAGTGAAAGTTCAAGAGGGATCGGTGACATTGATAGGTTTAGGCTATTCCATGATACTCGAATTTGAACTATAGCCATCATGAGGTTGCTATAACCCAGCCTACAAATGAAAGCTTATAACGTAGGTGCACAGGTCGAGAGGACAAATTGGAGTAATCAAGACGACTGATGGTGACACGCTCTTGCTTCCATCTAGCTGATCTTGGTTGTAATCATTAGTCCAAACAGTTGCTAAATGTTGCATTTTGCAACTAAAATGAGAGTTTCTTTTAGAAAAAGTTACTGTAGGTCCATCCCCGTTTTGTTCTGTTTGCTTCCGGTTAAGAAAAGTTTTTCAACAGAATCGGCGGAATAAATGCACACCTGATCACCCGCACACACAGTTCACTTTCATAGCAGCCACATAAAGCGTCATCACTTTTCTAGTTGTATAATTGCTTCTCGCATCGGCGCGCTCTCCTCCTCACCTTTTCCCTTCCCTTGTGGAATTCAGTGCACAACATAACAGCTGTGTGACCAGGCACAAATCTCTTCAAGCCAAACCTTCATACCATAACCACTAACCACTACACAGCCTAGAGTACATCGTTGTCACCATATTAGCTAACATTATAGTCAACAAACTAGAACCAACGCGTTAGAAAACCCACATTCCAATCCATGTGTACAATCACGCAGTACAGTGTACAGCAAGCAGTTTAGCAGTTACACCGGTGGGCCCCGGTGGCAATAAATTAATAAAACCGAAAGCTTACCTTGACTTGGAAGAGTTGCGGTGTTGGATAGCCTTAGCCTATGTGCTAACATAAATAGCATTCCTCTCAGTTTGAATCAGGTTGTTGAGTAGGCTAAATTAGCTGCGTTAACCAAGTAAGTGAAAGATAAACTGAGAAGAAGAAAAAAATAAAACGAAATATAGATTTCTCTCTCTGCTGCTTCTCCTTAATTTTGGAAGAAATGTATTTGTTCAAAACTGTTCAACTATTATCTTTTTTTCTCTTTGAGTCAACTACTGTACCAGACGTTCTGCACTTCAATACTAGCTAGCTGTAGCTTATGCTTTCAGCTGATAGGTTGGTGGACATCCTCTGGAAGTCATCATGATGACTGTGTAAGTCTATGGAAGGGGGTGAGAACTATTGGTCAATGTACCCTGAGGAGGAGGGAAAATCAAATCAAATCACATTTTATTGGTCACATACACATGGTTAGCAGAATGCTTGTGCTTCTAGTTCCGACCGTGCAGTAATATCTAACAAGTAATCTAACAATTTCACAACAACTACCTTAAACACAAATGTGTAAAGGAATGAATAAGAATATGTACATAAAAATATATGGATGGGCGATGGCCGTGCGACATAGGCAAGATGCAGTAGATGGTATAGAGTACAGTATATACATATGAGATGAGTAATGTAGGGTATGTAAACATTATATAAAGTGGCATTGTTTAAGTGACTAGTGCTACATTTATTACATCCAATTTTTATTATTAAAGTGGCTAGAGATTTGAGTCAGTATGTTGGCAGCAGCCACTCAATGTTAGTGATGGCTGTTTAACAGTCTGATGGCCTTGAGATAGAAGCTGTTTTTCAGTCTCTCGGTCCCAACTTTGATGCACCTGTACTGACCTTGCCTTCTGGATGATAGCGGGGTGAACAGGCAGTGGCTCAGGTGGTTGTTGTCCTTGATGATCTTTTTGGCCTTCCTGTGACATCGGGTGGTGTAGGTGTCCTGGAGTGCAGGTAGTTTGCCCCCGGTGATGCGTTGTGCAGACCTCACTACCCTCTGGAGAGCCTTACGATTGTGGGCGGAGCAGTTGCCGTACCAGGCGGTGATACAGCCTGACAGGATGCTCTCGATTGTGCATCTGTAAAAGTTTGTGTTTTCGGTGACAAGCCAAATTTCTTCAGCCTCCTGAGGTTAAAGAGGCACTGTTGCCCCTTCTTCACCACGCTGTCTGTGTGGGTGGACCATTTCGGTTTGTCCATGATGTGTACACCGAGGATCTTAAAACTTTCCACCTTCTCCACTGCTGTCCCGTCGATGTGGAAAGGGGGGTGCTCCCTCTGCTGTTTCCTGAAGTCCACGATCATTTCCTTTGTTTTGTTGACGTTGAGTGTGAGGTTATTTTCCTGACACCGCACTCCGAGGGCCCTCACCTCCTCCCTGTAGGCTGTCTCATCGTTGTTGGTAATCAAGTCTACCACTGTAGTGTCGTCTGCAAACTTGATGATTGAGTTGGAGGCGTGCATGGCCATGCTGTCATGAGTGAACAGGGAGTACATGAGAGGGCTGAGAACACCCTTGTGTGGCCCCAGTGTTGAGGATCAGCGGGGTGGAGATGTTGTTTCCTACCCTCACCACCTGGGGGTGGCCTGTCAGAAAGTCCAGGACCCAGTTGCACAGGGCGGGGTTGAGACCCAGGGTCTCGAGCTTAATTACGAGTTTGGAGGGTACTCTGTTGTTAAATGCTGAGCTGTAATCGATGAACAGCATTCTAAAATAGGTATTCTTCTTGTCCAGATGGGTTAGGGCAGTGTGCAGTGTGATTGCGTCGTCTGTGGACCTATTGGGGCAGTAAGCAAATTGGAGTGGGTCTAGGGTGTCAGGTAGGGTGGAGGTGATATGATCATTGACTAGTCTCTCAAAGCACTTCATGATGATGGAAGTGAGTGCTATGGGGCGATATGTTGTTTAGCTCAGTTACCTTAGCTTTCAAGGTAACAGGAACAATGTTGGCCCTCTTGAAGGATGTGGGAACATCAGACTGGGATAGGGATTGACTGAATATGTCTGTAAACACACAAGCCAGCTGGTCTGCGCATGCTCTGAGGACGCGGCTAAGGATGCCGTCTGGGCCGGCAGCCTTGCGAGGGTCAACACGTTTAAATGTTTTACTCACGTTGGCTGCGGTGAAGGAGAGCCCGCAGGTTTTGGTAGAAGGCCGTGTCAGTGGCACTGTATTGTCCTCAAAGCGAGCAAAGAAGTTGTTAAGTTTGTCTGGGAGCAAGAAGTTGGTGTCCGCGACGGGGCTGGTTTTCTTTTGTAATCCATGATTGACTGTAGATCCTACCACATACGTCTCGTGTCTGACCCATTGAATTGCGACTCTACTTTGTCTCTATACTGACGCTTAGCTTGTTTGATTGCCTTGCGGAGGGAATAGCTACACTGTTTGTGTTCGGTCATGTTTATGATCGCCTTGCCATGATTAAAAGCAGTGGTTCCCGCTTTCAGTTTTGCGCGAATGCTGCCTTCAGTCCACGGTTTCTGGTTGGGGAAGGTTTTAATAGTCACTGTGGGTACAACATCACCAATACACTTGCTAAGAAACTCGCTCACCAAATCAGCATATACATCAATGTTGTTGTCTGAGGCTATCCGGAAAATATCCCAGTCCACGTGATCGAAGGAATCTTGAAGCGTGGAATCAGATTGGTCGGACCAGTGTTGAACAGACCTGAGCACGGGCGTTTCCTGTTTTAGTTTATGTCTGTAGTCTGGGAGCAACAAAATGGAGTCGTGGTCAGATTTGCCCAAAACCTCAGGATATGTGGTTTCCAGTTTACATAGAGTCCAATGAAGTTATATCAGGGCCGTCGAGGTGTCTGCTTGGGGGGATATACACAGCTGTGATTATAATCAAAGAAAATTATCTTGGTAGACAATGCAGTTGGCGTTTGATTGTAAGGCATTCTAGGTCAGGTGAACAAAAGGACTTGAGTCCCTGTATGTTGTTATGATCACACCACAACTTGTTAACCATAAGGCATACACCCCCACCCTTCTTTTTACCAGAGATATGTTTGTTTCTGTTGGCGCAATGCGCGAAGAAACCAGTTGGCTGTACCGACTCTGATAACGTATCCCGAGTGAGCCATGTTAGTCTGAAACAGAGAATGTTACAATCTCTGATGTCTCTCTGGAAGGCAACCCTTGCTCGAATTTCATCTACCTTGTTGTCAAGAGACTGGACATTGGCGAGTAGTATACTCGGGAGCGATGAGCGATGTGCCCGTCTACGGAGCCTGACCAGAAGACCGCTCCGTCTGCCCCTTCTGCGGCGCCGTTGTTTTGGGTCGCCTACTGGGATCCGATCCATTGTCCTGGGTGGTGGTACGCTACGGGAAAGTTGTATTCCTGGTAGTAATGTTGGTAAGTTGACGTTGCTCTTACAGTTGAAGTCGGAAATGTACATACATCGTAGCCAAATACATTTAAACTCCGTTTTTCAAAACTCCTGACATTTAATCCTTGTAAAAATTCTCTGTCTTAGCTCAGTTAGGATCACCACTTAATTTTAAGAATGGGAAATGTCAGAATAATAGTAGAGAGAATGATTTATTTCAGCTTTTATTTATTTGAACACATTCCCAGTGGGTCAGAAGTTTACAAACACTCAATTAGTGTTTGGTACCATTGCCTGTACATTGTTTAACTTGGGTCAAACGTTGTGGGTAGCCTTCCACAAGCTCCCCACAATAAGTTGGGTGAATTTTGTCCCATTCCTCCTGACAGAGCTGGTGTAACTGAGTCAGGTTTGTAGGCCTCCTTGCTTGGACTTGCTTTTTCAGTTCTGCCCACAAATGGGATTTCTATGGGATTGAGGTCAGGGCTTTGTGATGGCCACTCCAATACTTTGACTTTGTTGTCCTTAAGCCATTTTGCCACAACTTTGGAAGTATGCTTGGGGTCATTGTCCATTTGGAAGACCCATTTGGGACCAAGCTTTAACTTCCTGATTGATGTCTTGAGATGTTGCTTCAATATATCCACATAATTTTCCATCCTCATGATGCCATCTATTTTGTGAAGTGCACCAGTCCCTCCTGCAGCAAAGCACCCCCACAACATGATGCTGCCACCCCTGTGCTTCACGGTTACGATGGTGTTCTTCATCTTGCAAACCTCCTCCTTTTCCTCCAAAAAAAACGATGGTCATTATGGCCAAACAGTTCTATTTTTGTTTCATCAGACCAGAGGACATTTCTCCATGTGCAGTTGCAAACCGTAGTCTGGCTTTTTTTATGGCGGTTTTGGAGCAGTGGCTTCTTCCTTGCTGAGCAGCCTTTCAGGTTATGTTATAGGACTCGTTTTACTGTGGATATAGATACTTTTGTATCTGTTTCCTCCAGCAACTTCACAAGGTCCTTTGCTGTGTTCCAGGATTGATTCGCACCAAAGTACGTCCATCTCTAGGAGACAGAACGCATCTCCTTCCTGAGCGGTATGACGGCTGTGTGGTCCCATGGTGTTTATACTTTCGTACTATTGTTTGTACAGATCAACGTGGTACCTTCAGGTGTTTGGAAATTACTCCCAAGGATGAACCAGATTTGTGGAGGTCTTCAATTTGTTTTCTGAGGCTGATTTCTTTTGATTTTCCCATGATGTCAAGCAAAGAGGCACTGAGTTTGAAGGTAGGCCTTGAAATACATCCACAGGTACACCTCCAATTGACTCAAATGATGTCAATTAGCCTATCAGAATCTTCTAAAGCCATGACATCATTTTCTGGAATTTTCCAAGCTGTTTAAAGGCACAGTCAGCTTAGTGTAAGTAAACTTCTGACCCACTGGAATTGTGATACAGTGAATTTTAAGTTAAATAATCTGTCTGTAAACAATTGTTGGAAAAATGACTGAAATTTGTGGAGTGGTTGAAAAATGAGTTTTAATCACTTCAACCTAAGTGTATGTAAACTTCAGACTTCAACTGTATATCCAATAGTTCTTCCAGACTGTATGTATTAAGACTTAAGATTTCCTGGGGTAACAGTGTAAGAAATAATACATAAAAAAACAAAATACTGCATAGTTTCCTAAGAACACGACGCGAGTCAACCATCTCTATTGGCATCATGTTAAGCAAATAGCTGTCCTCCCGCTACACCATGATGCTACCCTAGAGGCTACTGTTTAGGCTACTTCATTGCAAAACAGTGTGTTTTAATCAGTTATTTGGTCTCATGAAGGAGCCTCCACTGTTCTATACTTATTCAGCTTGTGTCCACACACAGTGAGTTTGTTACATCTGTCGTAAAGATTGGACCAAGCTGCAGCGTGGTAGGCGAACATTTTACTTTTATTTAAAATGAACACCGACAAAACAACAAAATACAAAACGAACGTAAAGTCCTGTAGGCTACACAGCAACTATACAAAAACAAGATCCCACAAACTAAGGTGGGGAAAAGGCTGCCTAAGTATGATCCCCAAAAAGAGACAACGATAGACAGCTGCCTCTGATTGGGAACCATACCTGGCAAACAAAGAAATAGAAAAACTAGAATGCCCACCCAAATCACACCCTGACCTAACCAAATAGAGAAATAAAAAGGCTCTCTTAGGTCAGGGCCTGACAGTACCCCCCCCCCAAAGGTGCGGACTCCGGCCGCAAAACCTGACTCTATATGGGAGGGTCCGGGTGGGCATCTAGCCTCGGTGGCGGCTCCGGTGCGGGACGTAGACCCCGCTCCGCTCGCGGATCCGCGATCTTCGGTGGCGACTCTGGTGCGGGGATCGTCGCCGGAAGCTCCGGACCGTGGATCGTCGCCGGAGAAACTGGACCGTGGATCGTCGCCGGAAACTCCGGACCGTGGGTCGTCACCGGAGACTCCGGACCGTAGGTCGTCGCCGGGGACTCCGGACCGTAGGTCGTCCCCGGGGACTCCGGACCGTAGGTCGTCGCCGGGGACTCCAGACCGTAGATTGCCGCAGAAGGTTCCAGACTGGGAACCCCCCCTGGAGGCTCCGGACTGGGAACCGTCACTGGAGGCTCCGGACCACCGACCGTCGCTGGAGGCTCTGGACTGCCGACTGTTGCTGGAGGCTCCGGACCACCGACCGACGCTGGAGGCTCCGAACCGCAGACCGTTGCTGTAGGCTCTGGACTGCAGATCGTCGCTGGAGGCTCCGGGCCATGGATCAAAACAAGAGGCTCCGGTCCATGGATCATCACAGGAGGCTCCAGTCCATGGATCATCACAGGAGGCTCCGGGCCATGGATCATCACTGGAGGCTCTGGGCCATGGATCATCACTGGAGGCTCCAGGCCATGGATCATCACTGGAGGCTCCGGGCCATGGATCATCACTGGAGGCTTTGGGCCATGGATCATCACTGGAGGCTTCGGGCCATGGATCATCACTGGAGGCTTTGTACTGCGGAGGCGCACTGGAGGCCTGGTACGTGGAGCCAGCACAGGGCGTACCAGGCTGGGGAGACGCACTGGAGACCGGGTGCGTGGAGCAGGCACAGGTCAATCCCGGGCTGGGGAGACGCACTGGAGGCTGGGTTCGGGGAGCTGGCACAGGATATACTGGGCCGTGGAGGCGCACTGGAGGTCTGGAGCGTAGAGCTGGCACAATCCGTCCTGGCTGGATGCTCACTTTAGCCTGGCAAGTGCGGGGCGCTGGCACAGGACGCACTGGGCTGTGAAGGCGCACTGGCGACACAGTGCGTAGAGCCGGCGCAGGATATCCTGGACCGAGGAAGCGTACTGGAGGTCTGGAGCGTAGAGCTGGCACAACGCGCCCTGGACAGATGACCACCTTCGCACGGCAAGTGCGGGGGGCTGGCACAGGATGCACTGGGCTGTGGAGGCGCACTGGAGACACGGTGCGTAGAACCGGCACACATTGTACCGGAACGGTGACACACACCTCAGGATGAGTGTGTGGAGGAGACACAGAACATACCGGACTGGGGAGGCGCACTGGAGGCCAGATGCGTGAAACTGGTGCATATGATACCGACTGGTGTCACGCTCCTCAGCACGCCCGCTCTGCAGCGCTCTCAACGCCAACACCTCTCTCCGGTATCTTTCATCGAGTTCCTCACTCGACTCCCTGACTGGCTCTGGTTCACCCCTCGGCTCTGCCGACCACTCCGTGTGCCCCCCCAAAACAAAATTTGGGCTGTCTTTTAGGGCTTGCATCCTGGTTGCGAACCCCGGAGTCGTCGTTGATCCTCCTTCGCTGCCTCCACCTGCTTCCATGGCAGGGTCTTGTCCCCTGCCATAACCTCCTCCCATGTCCATGATGTCCTCCACTCCCTTTTCTCCCGGGCCCAGGATCCCTGCTCCTTCTGGCCACGCTCCTTGGTCCTTTGGTGGTGGGATCTTCTGTTACGTTCGTCGTGGTACGCGAACATTTAACTTTTATTTAAAATGAACACAGACAAAACAACAAAATACAAAACGAACTTAAAGTTCTGCAGGCTACACAGCAACTATACAAAAACAAGATCCCAAAAACTAAGGTGGGAAAAAGGCTGCCTAAGTATGATCCCCAATCAGAGACAACGATAGACAGCTGCCTCTGATTGGGATCCATACCTGGCAAACAAAGAAATAGAAAAACTAGAATGCCCACCCAAATCACACCCTGACCTAACCAAATAGAGAAATAAAAAGGCTCTCTAAGGACAGGGCGTGACAAAGTTTGTGTATTCAGACAGACAGTTAATCTCAGCCTGTGATATATTCCACTGATATATGTGGCCTTGCAGTGTGCAGTGATAGACTCACTCTTCAGTAAAAGATGAACAAATCCGGAGTAATAAAACAAGCCACCTATCTCAATGAAACAGCAATGACCATCTAGCAGCTCTGGGGACCCATGGAGGTGTCCCCTGGGCGGCTCTGCATGGCTACATCCAGAACCTTCTCTCTGTTCTGTATGTCTACCCACTAATCACAGCTCTGAGTCATTGGTCTGTCCACTAAATTAGTAGGTAATTAGACCAGTCATTCAGGGCTACAGACCCTCTACTGCACACATTTAGGTTTTTAATTGAAAAAAAATATGCCATCCTATTTTTTGGAAGGCTTTCTGATAATGCATCAGTAATTTAAAAAATAACTTTTACCCTTCACAAACAGATTATTTTTGGTTGCCTCAGGTCAACGCGGTGCCATAAGGGTCCTAAAACACAAAGGAAAATCCAATATTTTCAGAACATTTATTAAGTGAAACATAGTACAAACAAGCACTCTTTTTGTAAGAAAATGCAAGTTGGGCATAAACTAGTATTTCATTGCCTCTCAAACCTGATTCTGGGGTCCATTCTTCCTTGCTGTCACTGTCCTCAAGCTCACTGTCCTCACTATCAGAGGGTATGATCCCTACTGCTCGATTAGGCTGAAAACATTGACCAAGGCCATCATTTTACATCAAATGATATGTCTTTCATTGAGCATGATATTACCCTGAAAAGTAGCCTAACTGGACATGGTTGCCCCAAGGCAACCAAAAAAGTAGCCTAACAGCAAAACAATGCCCCAAGGCAAAACATAAAAATAAATAAAAAATATCTAAAAACAATCTATCAAAAATGCTTATTTAGTGGTTCCTAGACAAGTGTTTTATTGTGAAGTTATCTATTTAAAAATGCAAAAGAATGAAATGTATCTTACCCTTCTCTCACACCATGCGCTCAGGTCACTCTGCTTCCTGAAATAATGTCCCTCCCCCAATTTATACATCATACCAACTTCTGCACCTCATTGGATTGTTTACAGACATGTCATCACATATTGTCATGTGTAGGATTTTTGTTTATTATTTATATGGGCGGATGTCAGGGGCAAAAAGGTTTTCTCTTGCCTGAAGGCAATGATGTGCAGTAGAAGGTTAAGAAAACAGTGGGGCATAAAGGGCAATTTTTCCAGAATACCACCAGAAAGGAGATGAAGAAAAAAGATAGGAAGAAGAAAGAGAGAAAGACTGTGGCTAATATGGAGAGACATACTTAGCGTGACAGTCTCTCTCATTAACCCTATCTGATTTTGCCTCTTCGTCATTCCTCTTATGGAGTGCTTCCCCAGACTTGAATAATTCAATGGGCTGCAGACATCAAGTGCACCTCTGCTGAAAGATTCATACACAGTGGATGGAGGAGCCATCAAATATGGAGGACCCTTTATTTGGGCTTTCTCCATTACAAACACTGTGCAATTAAAGGAAAGTGCTATGAATGGGAGTAATGAGGATTCTGCCAGGAGAGGGTGAGGGCGTGAACCATGCTTAATATAGACACCATGCACTGGCACCCAATTAAATAATGCAGTTGAACATATAATTTACCTCTCGGAGACAATTTACTTCTCAGCCTGAAGCATGTTTTAAGTTGAACCATTCAGCCAGCAATGGGGATATGTATCTACCTACAGGGATAGGTGTCTACAATGTTCCCTTTCTTAGAATTGACTGCGTTTTGACAGAGCACTCTCCTTGGAGTCAAAATATGGCATCTTGGTTCATAGAGAGTTAATGTGTTTGTTCCGGTTCAGACTGGTAAATGATTGGGTGGAATCGATTTCTTTGTCTGACATCCCCACCTGGAGGACTTGCATGTCTCGCATGAATTATTTGACAACAAGGCTCTGGTTGGACAACTCCTTCTAGCCCAGAGGAGAATACATGTTACACCTTCCTCCCAAACCTAAAACTGGTATATGGGTGGTTATCCCTTTATCTGCATTTCATTTGAATTGCCCAATGTTCTAACATTCAGTAGTTAGCCTACACATTAAGCTTATAGGGGATCAAGTGATTGAACTCAAATAAACAGTGAAAATTAGAGTCGGCAGTGATATGGTTTTCGGACATGCTGTTAGTCAAATTGTTGATTGTTGATGTGTTTTCTCAGACTTCTAATAGATCACATAATCTCAGGGAAAGGACCTAAGCCTGTCTGACAGACAGATCCGTCAACATGCAGTTGTCAGTTAAGCTTCTTGTTCATCTCTGTAACCTCACTGCAGGGCTCCAAAAGACAAAAACATCAGTCCTCCCCAAATAGAACAAAGCAAGCTAGGAAAGAAAAATAACCAGTCTTTTTACAGCGGAAAGGGGGAAGGATATTGATTCACCAGGTACAGTGTAAGAAACTGTGGACTTTTTGCAAGAAATCAGTCTCAAAGAAAAAGATGGAAAAAGCTGCAGGTACATAGTTACAGTAAAGATGAGATTAAGATTGTCCTAGACAATTCATGGGGTCATCCTCGTGTCTGGACAACATGATGTAGCCAAAGTGTTCAATTATGACTATGAATATAAGATATTGCAGGGGCGTTAATGACAGCTAGATATCCTAGAATCTCCCTTAATGGCAGCACTTAACCTGTGATTGCACAATCGTTCGACTGATTGGTGTGTTCTGGCAGCTGTAATTACCAAAGTGTCTTCAGCCAACGGAAGGGCAAAGAATGCAGGCTAGGGGCAGTCTCTGTCTCAATTAGTCTTCTCTGTTTTATCAGCCTCACTCCAAACACACTTCAATGGCACCGAGAAGGACGTCTGTCCCAGCAAAACACAGCTGGTGGGTATGTCCTGTCGTCCTTAAAACAGAACTGGAGAAATTTCAGTGAGTCCCAGAGAAGATTAAAGCTGTCATTGAATTCTGGGAGATTCTTTGAAGTTGATATTGGGTATCTGGAATTGATGTTACACAAAGGATTATACAAGCCCTTTTATGCATAATACAGAGTAACATGATACTGTAACTAATGTACTTTTTGACAAACTGCACACTTTCTTATCAGGGTATTCGGGGTATTCCTAAATTGGGGGGGGGGGGGGGGGGGGGGGGGGACGACTATGGTCCATAATAAGCTATGCATGATGGAAGCCTCTAAATTTCTCCAGGTAGAACCTTTTTGGATTCCATGTAAAACCCTCCGTGGAAAAGGTTCTACATGGAACCCCAAAAGGTTCTACCTGGAACCACAGGGGTTCTACCTGGAACCAAAAAGGCTTCTTCAAAGGGTTTCCCTATGTGACAGCCAAAATAACCCTTTTAGGTTCTAGATAGAAAAAAAGGTGCTAAGAGTGCACCTTGCATCAACCTTAAACAGAGTACAATATGTTAATGATGAAATTACAAGCCAATAAAAAAGATGCACAAATTGACAAGCTCTTCTGTCTGTGCTATGGATATACGTTGATCATGAGAAAAGCATGGCGAGGCAGAAAAATGGCAGGGGAACGCAGTAGTATGCAGATGAGCTCGAGGGCCAGAGAGGTTCAGTAATTCAACAAGAATCTAACCTTGAGTTTGTGGCAGAGGTACGCATCAAATCAAACTGAATTGTGTGGCTAGTCTTAGTAGATAGTTCTCTACTGTATATGCACATACTGTGGGAAGCAAATAGTTTGAGGCATCGTTATGACATACACACACATGCGTGCACAACATGCACGCACACTTGCGCACACACACACACACATAGACAGACACACACAACACACACACGCACACATACCTCAGGGCTACTTCACAGCTGTGTTTTTCTGAGTGAGAACAGGGGAGGGAAAATCAGAAGCAGGTCTGTGTGCGCTCCCTGTCTACCTCATCGTGCATTACTTCTGCATGAGAAATATGCACTGTCGAAAAAAAGAGGTTGAGACGCAGAACTAGCAACATGGCATCACTGTGGTGTCAGAGATGAGAGGAGTACCGCAGTGAAGGAAAGTGGGTGGTGGTCTGGTGGATGAGGAGATTCCTTACTCATGGGTCAAGTCAAGACTACTGATGTTTCACATGCTGTCAACATAGCACCATTGGAGAACAGAGAGAGAGAATCTAATACAGAGTAGAGATAATGTACAGTAGTTGGATATTTTTATAATGGTACACTGCAGAAACACATAAACCTTAAAGGGTCAGTATTTGAAAATGCGGCACAATTCCCAGTTCTGGGAGATGGTCACTTCCGGTCACTAACTCAGTTGGGAATGTTGCCTTTTGTGTTTGTCTGAGTATTTTGTCCATTTGCAAATGATTTCCATTTCTTCCTCCTTCTAATCAGACTCAGGCTGTCTCAGGCAAGCCTTGAGAGACACATAATGGACTGTCATCATGCTGATAAAGACAGGCATTTCAGCACTTATAGCACTTTCAGAGCACTTTCAGACTCTTTGTAGTCAAATGTTTTGATTTCCACCAAGCAAATATGTCTCAGACAACCGCCAATACTTTTGAGTGAATATCTTTCAAAAAGTGTTATTGATGAAACAAGAATGTGTTCCCTCAAATGCTAATTGTCCTTAAACCCCACTCATCGGTGCCAAAGAATGTTTCACCATCACATGATATCAGTTCTGATAGAAGCATACCTTTGATAACCAAAATGTACTCTGTATATTATATATTCAAAACTTTGCTTGTTGAAGGAGCCACTAATAATATTTGGACCGGCGATTATCTGTACTAATGAAGAGTTGAGACACTGTTTTACTTACCCTGCAGAGTGCAACATAAGCAAAAGCTAATTTCTTCCCATTAAAAGCACTTTCAGTTGCACCTGGTACTAAGAGTTCCAATCATGACATAGATTCTAACGAGGGAAGAAGAGCATCCCTTGAAATCAAGTACACCCAAAACAGCTAAGACTCAGTCACTGCATTACCAACCTTAAGCATGTGTGTATGATTGCCTGCTTTGACCCGACAAACTGATAGATGTTTGGTGGTACCTTTGAATCAAATTGATACATCTCTGCTGTACCTCAGATCGCATATCTGCAGATCGATTCAAATAGATACTGAACTCGGTGACATTCACACTGCCGTTACAGGCTGACAATGTTGATACCATCTGTCTCACACTGGTATATTCCAAGAGAGGTAGTAGCTAGACATATGTCCAATGTCCAAGGGTAAGCTGGGGGCAAGCGTTTTGCAGACCAAGGCATGTTTGCAGTAGATAATGGATTGGCCTGGAGCCCACGGATTTGACCAATCACCTGAGGCAATACACAGGGGTCAAATAAGTGGGGGTGGACAGAGAGGTGAGATCTTCAGGTTAAGTCATCAGAAGGGGAACCTGTTGACTTCACACATGAGCAAACCCTGAGCTGACTACAAGCATTATCATCACTCATCCCAACGTCTGTCTCCAATGCAGAGGGTTTTTCTTCCATTTTCCCTTCTATCGAGGAGATTTGCATGTCCTATATGGGAGAGCCATCTTTTACGAAGAAGTTGGTTTCAAATTGTGATAAATGACACCTATGCTGGGTTTAAAACAACGCAATTTGGGTAAATATTGGACAGAACACACGTTGGGTTATTTTGACTCAGCCAGTTGGGTCACAAACAACCCATTTTTTTCTTTAAGTTGGGTTGTTGTTGCTGGTTTATTAAGCTATGATCCAACAGGGCAGATCAGAAGACCGGAGGCGTGACTTAGTAGGTGTGTGGCTTTCAGATAGTTATTTTTGGCCACCTCTGAGAGTAAATGTAAATCCAGTTCTGTTGTATTGTCAGCACATGTCAAGGTTCAGCACTAACACGTTTGTAGCTTTAATAAGGCTTACGCAAGACTATGAGTTTCTTAAGTGCCTATGCATGTCCTAATGTTGGGATAGTTACCACTATGTTATAATAGTACATTAATTTTTTCAAAGATAATTAATGTGCAAAAACAGAAGGAAAATTTTTATTTTCAGCGTACCAACTTATCATGATGAACATGAATGACCGAAAAGAACTTTCTGAAAGCCACGCCCCCAATAGGCCAATTCTTTGGATTAAGAAACATGGGTTAATTTAACCATCAGTTGGGTTTTTAGTCACTTTCATGCTACAGTAGATTGACCCAGCAGATCAGTCTTTAGAAGTGGTGATGACCTAATGGGGGTGTGTCTTTCAGATAGGTATTTTTGGCCAACCGTGACAGTAAATGTAATTCCTATTCATCATATTATGTTAGTACACTGCAAATTAAAATGCCCCTACAATATTTTACACACTATGTATTTTAATACGCAATCATTTACATTATTGTTTAAATATTCTAAAACCAATAACTATCCCAACTTTGGGATATACGTAATCACTTGAGAAACTCAACTTCTGCAAGTGTCATTAAGCTACAAAAGTGTCAGTGTTCAACCGTAACATGGACAATACAACAGAACAGATGAACCGGAATAACATTTACTCTCACGGGTGTCCCAACTGGCTGGGTCAAAAATAACCCACTGTTTACCCAGCACTGGGTTGTTTTTAACCCAGCATTTTTTAGAGTGAACGTGCCAGCCTTACCAATCAAGTGGAACTGCGAACAGACAGGGATTGATCTTTTTTTTATTAGCACTTCTTTGTGTTCAGAGAGATTGGTGTAAATAATGTGTAGCTCGACCGTACGTTGGAAAGCAATTAAATCCAGTCACTGCAAAAGTGTTTCCCTGTCCATCATGGACAAGTGATTCCGTTCAGGCAATTTCGAGTTCCACAGTTATCCATTTGGTATTTGCAATGCTCCCAAACACACACAACTGTAGCTCCCTTTCCTCCCCTTGTCCCACACCACACCTTTGTTCAAGGTGAGGAGAATACTCCTGCAGGGAAGGGTTTTAGTTCCGTGTTGGAAGAAGAATGGTGTTCTCAGTCTTAGTAATGTCATGTTACAGAATTCATACACTGAACATTAGCTACAACATGGACATCGCAGCCGACAATAGTGACATGTTGTCCCACATTCCACAGAAGGCAATGAATAAACCGAACCTAAAGCAATTGCATATCTTTGAGTGAGGGTTATAGAGAGAAAGACCTTTTGCATATTGCATGTCATGGTCCTTGAGTTATTTTAGGCCCATTGCTGTAGAATGAGGAAGGCAAGAGACAATGTATTATCGGCAGTCTATACTCATTACACTAATAGAGTGAAGTAATTTACTGTATTGAGGGATCTTGATGCGGTGTTGTGCACAGTGTCCAGTCACAGTGGGAAAAACAGGTGAGTGTTTGACTGAGCTTTTTCAGGCTGATTGTCACTATGACAGGCTGCCTTGGCAACAGTCAGAGTAGGGCGACTGTGGCAGAGGGGAAAATGAGCAGTGGCAGAGTTGTAAATTACACAGAAGTAAATTCTGGAGAATAGCTTAATGAACCCACAGGCAGACCTCTTCAAAACTCAAACGGTTCCCTTTTAAGAACCTTCTCTACCTTGGTACAATCCATTACACTGCCAGTCCTAGCACTTGCCCTGCTAAGTCTGTCATCCAACTCTCTCATCCTGTGAGGCTTTTACTTTGCATCAGTCTGTTATGCTGGTGAAGGTTATGAATTTCAGTCAACTCTTGGAGAACCAATATCATTATGGCCTTATTTCAGAGGCAGAGAAATTAGTTGGAGAGTATCTCTGTTAGGCTTATGACCAGGGGATATTGGGAACAGGGAACTAGGACATTGCATAGTGGGCTAGTCACTGAAATGGCTTAGGTCATTGTTAGAACTTTTGCTGTACCTATTCCCACAGCATTTAGTATTTCCCATACATAATCAGTTTGCGCCATGTTTGACGTCCAAGTTGTTATCTAATGTTCTCTTCATTGCAATGTCACTCAAGTGGTTGGACAGTTTAATGCAGGTTGTAAATAAAGTAAACAGCAACAGGAACAGTGGAGATGAAATCTATTAAGAGGCCCGTGCTGAAAAAAAGACCGGAACTCTAACAGTGATGAGGAGGCCGTGGTGAGGAAGAGGGCACATATGATTACCCACGTGTGATTTATCGGAGATTGAGAGGCAATCTAACGGTTCAACGCTTATTTGTGGACTTTGTTAATTCCCTGTCCACAACGTCCATTTGGGTGTCAGAGTTGCCGGCCTAAATTACTGTTCGATGCTCATCATAACAGTAAAGTCATAAAAAATGAGTGTGCGTGTGTGTGTGTACCTGCACCAGCATTATTTTATTGCTTGCCAATAAATATCAAGGCTATAAGAGAAGGTAACTCACAGCAGTGTAATCAAGCTCAGAAACAAGTCAAACACATACTTTAACCTAGAGTCGATGTCCGCTCCCCCGCGGAAATGTACTTAGCATAATAAAGAAATCCCCATAAAATCTGACTATTTAAACTAGAGATATCTGGGTTTTTTGCATGGGATGCATCTCAGTCCACCACATACGCTAATGGTGGCCTTCCGCATCTGGGGTGGAAGGCACCGAGCTACAGCGATGTTTGTCAGACCATGAGACATTCCGAAAATTGGTCTTCTCACGAAAATGTCTGAGCGGTTTGGCCTACAAAACTAATACGGCCACTCTATGGAAAGATGAGACAATCACGATGGTGTTCTCCATTTTGTTTTACGACCCCCCGTCACGGGACACTTCTGAAGTAGGTACCCGACGATCTGCAAACTTCTGTCTGTAGAGTCCAAACAGTTTGGGCTACAAACTAATATGACCCCGCTATGGAAAGGTGAGACTCTCAAAAACACAAACATGTTTTGCTCTCCACAAGCCTCACAAGACTCGTCTGAAGATAGTCCGGTACTAGTTAAAAAAAATAATGGAAGTATATTTGTAAGCAGTGCCAAAGACAGGGGTTAAATATGGGTAAATGATGCCCCCGCATAAACTCTTAAGGATTACAGGGGTTGCTGTGAATTTGACAGTAATTTACAGGCAGCATGGTGGCAAGTAAAATATGCCAACTGCATTATAAATACTTTATCAATGCAAGTACTGTGTAATGACACACAGTACAATACAGTAAAATTTACTGAATTATACATTTAAAAACGTAAATGCTACCGTAATTGGAATGAATGGATGAATGAATGAAATTCATTAAGGGAGGGAGTTTGTATTTCACAGTATTTTATTGTAATTACAAGGGATTGTTGCAAGCATTTTTATGTTTTATGTCACTTGCACTTTTAGAGGCCTTAACAAAGGAATCCAAACTGGGCAAAACAGATCAAAAGGACATGGCAAAATGCTCAACCATTTGAGGTTTAAGCCTTGCTGTCCCTCCAATCTGTCCCCTACACATTTTAAATTTGCGGAACAGTCATTCTGAATTCCATGTAAAATAGCCTTCCAAGAGACTAAAATATCTCCCATAATATTTGTTTTGGATAGAAATGCAAAAAATGTGACAAAAGCAAACAAGCTTATATTCATGAGCTTGCCTTGACTGACAGCACTGTCAAAGGTGTTATCTTGTCAATGGAGAAATGCTCACTAACAGGGATATAAACACATTTGAGAGAAATAAGCTTTTTGTGCATATGGAACATTTCTGGGATCTTTTATTTCAGCTCATGAAACATGGGACCAACACTTTACATGTTGTGTTTGTATTTTTGTTCAGGATATATTTGCAATGTAGAGTATCTATGGAGATATATAAACCACACCCCTCTGCAAACACGCCTTCTCCGATGTTGGTTACAAGGCGGTACTTATTTAAATTAGGTAAGTGAATATGATGTTACAATTGGAGTATTAAAATGAGAGTTAGGATGAAGGAGATGTCAACCTACCCTCTTAATAATCCTGAATCCAAGTGTTAGACATGGGGGAGGGGACCAGTAACTAAATGATCAAACTTTATCAACGTAGAAGCAACAGTCATTTTTTATACTTTGGTCATCATACTTTGATCTAGTTTCATACAAATATCATACATTTTCATGAAAAACATAATTTGACTGTTTATGACCATTCAATTGTTGGGGCATTATAACCACATATGAGTCAAATTGATACAACATTCTTACTCACGGGTGCAACAAATAGAGCCTCTTCCAAGACACGCCTAAAAACGGGTTAATGAGCCAGAAACAACAATACCATGCACCCACTAATTAATGGTCAAAAGGTTTTTGGTGCTCCAAAGATATGGTACGGTACTGTATTCTGTGGGGTATAATTACAATACCATTTGAAATACAGCATTTTTCATACAATGCACTATAATTTACAGTATACTAAAGTTAAATGTTTCAGAGATTTTTACTGTTGATAATACCTACAATTACCGTATATATTACATATATTATAGTACACACACACAAACACACACACATTGCAGAAAGGTTTTCCTCTTGGATTAACCATATTTCCTTTGATTGTCTCCATTCTATGATACTTTAGATTTAACACTCACAGGACAGTAGATGATTTTGAAGTGTAGATGGAGTGTGTAATGGCTTACGCATATACTGTACTATCACAAGTCAGAGAAAGCCATGAAGGAGTGGTGTTTATGTTCCTGAGTGGGCTGCTGAACAGCCACACTAGAGTGATCTCAGTCTCAGGTGTAATGGACGACTGACAGAGAATCTCTCCCCTGTAAATCACATGGCTGCTCTCTATTTAGCGGCTGACTGAACAGCTTCCTCCCTCGGCCAGGTACAAAACAAGCTAGTTTTGGAGAGAAACTTCACTCAATGGTCAGGGACAGTTTTATTGGTAGTATTTCACTTGGGCACATTGCATCTTATTGAAGGTTAGAAATAGTCACGCGTGTCAAATGGTGGGAAATATGCATGTTTAGCCATGAGATTCAGGTTGGAAATAATGCCATTTTACCTGTTTATAAACAGATCATGAAACCTTACAAAGGGTGAAGTATTAGTCAATTAGTGTACTGAAATGTTAAGTTATAATTAAGGAAATACATAAACTGAGAGGAGAGTGAAATGTGTAGCGTTGTGCAAATTCTAGGAGATAGAGATGTTTTATCAGACCACAGACCACACATTGTGTTTGTCTGAGCTTTGAGGAAAATGGGAAAATTTCAGCTGGTAAGTCACCTTGGTGGAAAACGAATGAAAACCTACATTTCTGGGACCTCACAACAATGCAACAGTGCGTGTGTGCGTGCGTCAGTCAGTATCTGTGTTACCATGGTAACTAATCCTATTTACTGAGAATTGGACCCATTATTCAGGTATTTGGTCTCCTGTCTCAGGGACACTGAAGCAAGAGACCAGGACGATCATTGATTGTTTTCTCTGTTACTGAATATTGCACTTAATTCTGTTATTGTATTCCAAGGTCAATTCAATTATACAGCATGGTACTCTTTTAGACATTAACAACGGTGGCTGCAGTTTGCTTGTTTGACACGGGGTAAATGCTTATGTGGTCCCCTATATCACAACAGGTGTGATTTTACTCACATTCTTGGTTGTGCAAACCTTTACAACAACTGCTCCCCGGGCGCCGATGACGTGGATGTCGATTAAATACGGAAGACACATTTCGGTTGAATGCAGCCAGTTCTGCAACTGACTAGGTATCCCCTTTTTTCCCTAGTAAAATGTCTCAATCAGTGCGATGAATGCTAGTCTGAGAGATTCCATTGAGATGCTGAAGATTAGTGAACTTGGTATAACAGTGACAAGCATGGTGTTTTGCGCTCTAGGTGCAGGGCTGTCACATCGAGAAGCATTGAATGAAGTGCCGTACAGCCCAAATCTGTGTATTGCAAGCCTATTCCTTTTGACACAAGGACTCTGTGCAACCCGATGATATCTTTATAACTGACAATGCTACAATGTTATGTAAGGGCCATGACAAGTTCACTTAAAATGGTTGTGAGGGCGGCATTCAGAACTCATACTTCATTTCAGGAGACATTTTGACGTCACAAAAAAAAAGAGACGCTGTTTTAAAAATAGACGTATCACTTCAAATAGTTGTGCAAAATGTATTCAAAACAAATTCGTGACTGATCACTAGTATGCTCAATATGTGATATAAACTTTTTGCGGTCGTTTCACATGGTTTAGTTGTCTGCGGTGTTCATTATTGCTACTCCCACTTGGCCATTGCACTAGCATAAAATAAACCAAAGTTGAACATGCTGTCTTCTCTCCATTCACATTAGATCAACTCTCAGCAAAGGGGTTGGGGTTGACTAGTGACTCTAAAGCCCTCTACTCCTTGTATCTGTCTGTGTCCCAGGAGGGCAACCGGAGGAGGATGACCGGTAAGATTCAGACCAGCAACGTGACCAACAAGAATGACCCGCGCTCCCTCAACTCCAGAGTCTTCATCGGCAACCTCAACACCGCCATCGTCAAGAAGACCGACATCGAGGTCATCTTCGCCAAGTATGGCAGGATCGTAGGCTGCTCTGTTCACAAGGGCTTCGCCTTCGTCCAGTACATCAGCGAGAGGAATGCTCGCGCCGCCGTGGCTGGAGAAAACGCACGTATCATCGCTGGACAGTCGCTCGGTGAGTTGCCATTTTGATTTTCCCTGGTTTTCCATGTGAGCATCAGATTTTCTTTCAGTGTTGAGTGAATTGATTTTACAGCTTTTAGTCATCATATAGCCAGGAAATGGTTTGGTAAACTAGGACATTTGGTTTCAAGTGCATTATGTAATGCCTGCATCTGTACTCATTGCCATTGAACACAGCAATAGTTTTATTATAGACTGTGCTATTTTATAGTAATGGACTATATGTCCCTCATGGGGACCCATCATGCCTGAGACGTCTTTTAGGCTTGTTTAGATGCTCTCATGGTTCTCGAGGTTGAAGAGTATGTATGTCGTGCTGTTCTCAGGAAAGGGGACCTGCTGAATCCATTAGTTTAAGTAGTAGCGTATGTCAAAACATTTAGAATGTGGCTCACTAAAGTATGTCAAGTTCCTTTAAGAGTTCCTGTGGCTAAAACCACTAAAGGAAAAGCACAGACCTGTTTTCTTTTTGGAAAAATTCCGGCAGTAGCTACTTCTTTGTTCACTCTGTTTCAAAATGTTTTCTTTCTACTGAATATGACCTTGGTTGACACACTGCAATGCTAGTTTCAGGGTTGTTTTGCTGTGCCACGGTTTGCATTTAAAACCCTTTCTGTCACTCTAGAGCTATGGATTTTGTGTAGTTGAGGCTGTAAACGGCAGCCATTTTGGTTCTCACTTTTTAAAATTTCTTCAGTGTGTTCCCTCAGGAGACATAAAGATAAATTACAGATGCGCTGCAGCAGTACACCGTCTAACTGAAATCCCTGACCTCTCTTGGGACCACTACTTTTAACAAGGAGGTGCTACAGATAACTTACCCTTTAAGTGCAGTCTCATTATCCAATTGACCTGCTTTCAGAAAAGTTGTTTTGTTTTTGCAATGCAAATCTGTGGCACAAAAAATCAGCTCTCTATACATGATGCAGAGTATAGCCAAGAGACCACTATTAAAACTAGCCCATTTGGTTAGATGTAATTGCATGCAAGGGCAGTGAGAGTGTGTCAAAGAGAGAGAAAAAGTAGAGGATAAAAAGGAGAGAAATGATGGTGTTGTGGAGAGAGGAAGCAAGAGAGGGAGTGAAAGAGAGAGAAAGCGAGAGAGAAAGCGAGAGAGAGACAGAGAGAGAGAGTGAGAGTGTGAGAGAGATCCTCCCATGCCCCTTATATAATCTTCCACCAACACACAGGTCTGTTGGTTATTACATGAGTGATAGCTGGCTAGATGACTGATGATGGCTAATGCACTGAAAATGTCTTTCAGTATTTTAGGCCTCTCACTTGCAGTTTCCGTGTTAGCGTGAACTTGTGCATTCAGAATGTAAACAGAACAGACAGAACCATTGGCTAATGGAATCCAGTCAGGGAGATAGATACCATCGCCAAGCCTCTATTACGCCAAGCTCCCTCTTTCTCTCTCTGCAGTCATGGCAAGTGTCCTGGAGAGCCCTGCCGGATGTTACATATTTATACTGTCCGACATTGCTTTACGATAAGCAACTTGAATATAAATATTTATTTTCATAAAGCCACTCGCTTTGCGGTTTCCTGAAGACGCACACAACCTCAGGCTGTTTTCTATTTACAAACCCCATATCAGAATACAAATGTTGAAGCTATTCAGCGTTCAATACTCTTGTCACTAGCTCTACTTTGGTGATTCTGTCACTGAAGACCCATTAGTAGAGAAGGAGACAGAGATTAATCTCAGGCATACTGATGTGGGTTTATGGAACTACCTGGAATGCTGTGGTGTCCACCAAGGCAGTGTGTGGTTGTTTTTTGGGTGTTACATAAAGACCGACATTACTACATATTTCTGTTAACTTTCCCAAATTTCACAGGTTTTCCAGAAATCCCGGTTGGAAGATTCCCAGATTTCTTTCTTATTCCCTCCAGATTCTGGGAATCTTCTATCCGGGATTCCTAGTAAACCTGCACATTTTGTGTAAATTACAGGACATTTGGAACCCTAATGATGACCCGTTTTGTCACAAGGTTATCATGATACATTGCCTTCCAAATAATCTAAAAACTCCTTGAATACTTTTAAAGTGACAGGTAATTTTCCATTAGATTTTTTGCAGATGACACTGCATTTCTTGTGTTCTACTGCTCTCTGCTCTTTCTACCTACCTTATGAGTGGTAGTGCACGGTATTTTCATCACTTCCCAAAGGTCATCGACATGATCACTCAACCTACAAATCATGTGGCAGAGTAATGTTTGAAAACACATCCCCGATTGACAATTATGGATACTCATTCTCATTCTCCTGGACTGATATGTTTTATTAACATTGTGTAGAGTTGTGAATGTGCAGTACAATTATATATCGAGGACCGGCTCTCCCAAATGGACTACTGCTGAACCTGTTCTCCCTCTCCATAAATTCTCATTAAAGGAAATGGTGCTGTTAAGCCTGTCAGTTGCTTGTGGCCTAAACACCATGGTGAAAATAGTCATATAAGTGTGATGTGCCATTGTAAATCTTGCAAAAAGGAAAGAGTTGCAACCCACTACTAGCGTTACGGCATTGGAAGGTCAATTGTCATTGTCTAGCATTAGGGGTTATGACATTTGTCATGTCTTGCAGGCTATTTGATGCCTATTTTAAGAGCCACTCTACCCTTCTCCTTCTCATTCAGTTCATGTTGTTAGAGTATTCCTCCCCTTTGGCTGATGGCTGTGTGGAAGTTTCCCGTTGGCACCATAACGACAGCTAATATTCATGCCACCATAACGCATTATCTGAGATGACAGTTCCCTTACCTCACCCTTCATTGGGCTGCCGTGGTTACGTCACTACAGAGACCGACTCGCAGCCCTGAGCCATCCCAGCATGCAGTGTACCTTTCCATGTGTCAGCACAGCGCAGTGTCCAAATCCACATATGCTCAACGAGAGGAACTCCAGGAGGTCCTGAGGACGACACAACACGCTTCAACCTACATTTCTGCCTGCAGCACTGCAACCTCAGAATAGAGAACGACCAGAGAAAATAAAAGCTTTTGTCTTGGAGAGATGTTTACTGGACTCTTGCTGCAAGTAGACCTGAAAAGAAATTGAATTAGCATTCCATCTATAATTCATCAAAACATACGTCCTCATTTTATATTTATATCGATTTGTCGTACGTTTGAGATGGCAGATCTTGTGCTTCATGTCTTCCTTACTGAATCCATAAATTGACCAGTAGCATTCTCAGCTTAGTTTTCCACTGTTTCTAGTGTTGTTTGTTATAAGACTTACTGCATTGTGGAAGTTCTTGAGAGCTTAATTGAGATTGTATGGTATAACCTTGACAGGTTCAGTGCAAAGGTATGTGAATATGGATGAATTTTGTATGATGCTGCCCAGCTTGCTGACCGGGTTGGAGTTGGTTTAGTTTTCCCTCTTGACTACTACAGCATCTTCCCTTACTGTAGGGTTTGGTCAATGGGCAGGAGGTTTTATAACGACTGTGAGTTCCATACACTGTAAAAACAAGTGTTTAGGATCTGAACACATAACTAAACACTTTTCTGTAACACTTTTTAAACGTGTCAAGGCATTTAGAATTTCAATAAAAATAGTGTGTGTTTAGAACTGTTTATTTGCATTTCGGTTTAAAAAATGAAACACTGGGGGTGTTGTTTTAACACTGTAGCGTTTACAGCTGTATTTGCATATTTCCCAGCATGCATTTCGAGTGAATGTGTGTGGTACCCACCCATGATTGTGTTAGTCAGTGACAGACACATGGTTGTTGCATTCAATCATTTTTAATTTCAGGGCTTTCACTAAGTGGTTGTCTAAGTGTATGCGGTTCAATTAAAAGTTTATGATTTATGACTTTATATTACACATGTCATAAGGCTTTTAGATATGGCCTACTTATCCACAACATTGTGGTCTGAAAATCCTGGCTCATGGGTCTCATCAGACCTCAATGTCACAATATGATGGTTTGTGAAATTATTATTAACTCCTATCAAAATACAGCCAGAAAGACATCCAAGAATTTGAATATTTTATCACCCACAACCTGAAATCAAAATGACTGGTATAGTGAAGGACTTAACAGATAAGACTACCGAAACCTAAACTGGAACAACCATCTCAGTAATGGGTTCAATTAGTTTAGAAAATGTAAATTATTTATCTTTGTGTAGTATAAGATCAATTAATCATTCAATGTGTATACTCTAGATATTATAACAAACTTTTCAAAAACAAATACAATAGTGCGTGACTGCATCCCGCAATTTGGGGCATTCAGATGAAGGAACGCCCCCATTCGAGTATCCCATTGGTTCCTGCATGTACAAGACAAAGGAGCTGATCGTGGACTACAGGAAAAGGCGGGCCGATCAGGCCCCCATTAACATTGACGGGCTGTAGTGGAGCGGGTCGAGAGTTTCAAGTTCCTTGGTGTCCACATCACCAACGAACTATCATGATCCAAACATACCAAGACAATTGTGAAGAGGGCACAACAAAACCTTTTCCCCCTCAGGAGACTGAAAAGATTTGGCATGGGTCCCCAGATCCTCAAAAGGTTCTACAGCTGCACCATCGAGAGCTTCCTGACCGGTTGCATCACCGCCTGGTATGGCAACTGCACTGCATCTGACCGTAAGGCACTACAGAGGGTAGTGCGTACGGCCCAGTACATCACTGGTGCCAAGCTTCCTGCCATCCAGGACCTATATAATAGGCGGTGTCAGAGGAAAGCCCATAAAATTGTCAGAGACTCCAGTCACCCAAGTCATAGACTGTTTTCTCTGCTACCGCACGGCAAGCGGTACCGGAGCGCCAAGTCTAGGACCAAAAGGCTCCTTAACAGCTTCTACCCCCAAGCCATAAGACTGCTGAAAAATTAATCACCAGACTATTTATATTGACCCCACCTCCATTTGTTTTGTGCACTGCTGCTACTCAATGTTTATTATCTATGCATAGTAACTTCACTCCTACCTACATATAGTTTATTTGGTAAATATTTTCTTAACTCTTCTTGAACTGCAATGTTGGTTAAGGGCTTGTAAGTAAGCATTTCACGGTAAGGTCTACACTTGTATTCGGCGCATGTGACAAATAAAGTTTGATTTGATTCTGATGAACGCACCCCCTCGAGCACCGCATTGGTTTCTGCATTAACGCAAATAACTACACAGTAGAGTAACAACAACACCACGCAATTGCAAAGATTTATTGAATCAAATGTCCTATTCAGTTGTGTTGAAATGTAGGTGACATACGTTCCTAGCACTGAAATAAAAGGCATGGAAGTCACATCATTTTCTAATGACTAAATACACTAAATAGAACGATGGGAAAGTAAACATTAGTGTTTAAAGTCATTAGTGTTCAAACATTAGTGTTCTCCTGGTTGGAAACGGCTTGGAACAAGTTGACTTTCATTTTTAATTCTTGTGATGACACTTATTTTCAAATCTAAATGCCTGATATTTAAATTTTAAACACTGACGTTTAGGTTATAAACATGTCACGTGTTTCATGATTTTACAGTATGCCCAGATGTTCTGGAGAAAAAAAATCGAATCATTGATTGACTCATTTCTATCTTGATGGAGGTAAAGAGAATATTACGAACATAAATATTGTTTTGTACCTCTCCTGTGTCTTGTAGTGTTTGTTGTAACTGTGTTTAAGTGTTTGTGAGCCTGGTGGCAGCAGGATTGTGTGGCTGGCAAGGAGAGATGGAGACACTGGTAGAGGAGACTGATAGGATAACACAACATGCTGTTAGAGTGGCCGGGTATAAAGAGTCCTGAGACTCCAGCTTCAAATAGAGCGAGAAGGAGAGGAAGAGAAAGGGAGAAAAATAGAGAGAGCGTACAAGCATTTCCAGAGAGACTCATCATTAATGTTTTTCTGTTTCCCCCTTTTAATTCTATGGAGAGAAATGAACAACCGAGTCCAACAGAAATGTATTCACACATCACAAACAATAAATGTTGATATGATGTTGTGTAACCTCCAATCATCTAATAGTGTAACTCTATATCACCTGCTGCCATCCAAAGCTCTAACCCAAGGTGCAATGGCCAATGTATGGCCCATATTGTATGCACACCTTGTGTGCACTTCACCTGAACAGTAGAGGGGCTTCTGCTATTATATTACAGCGGTAATGAGCACAGTGAAGGGTAATGAATGATGGATCACCTATCGCTGTGTCTCCAAATGGAATTGGCAAGAGTTAGGCACATACATAACAAAGTGATTTAGATGCAAAATCCATCCTAAGCGGATTACAGTGGCAGCGACTCCGCAATCAATCGTCATTTTGGGCCAACATGATGCATGGCAAGTAGAAACACACATAGAAAATAACCAGTGGAGTGGAGGGAGGAAGGAAGGGAATGAGGGAGTTAGGGATGGACGGAGGGAGGGAGGAGCAGGATGAAATGACAGTAGGGCCTCTTCCAAACTCTACATAGTATCTGTGTCTGCCTCTGTAATCTCTCTTTCTCTCTTGCTCTCTTTCTTCATCCCACTCTTCCACCTGTCTGTGCCACATTGCTTTTGGAACAGGAAGGAAAGGTCACACCATCTCTTCACAAAATGGCAGCTTATCCATCTCCTCCATTCAAATAAATCATTCAGTCCCACAATCTTACACACTACCATAGTCAGCAGATTTAGTCAAATGTTGAACCTGAAAAGGTCCACATGTCCCTATGGATGCTGAACAAAAGAACAGCATGGAGCTTTGAAATGATTTAAGAATAAGCTTCAGAGGCTAGTATGTAACCAGTGATGGCAGATACTGTATTAGGCGATCACTCGAGATACACAGGTGTACGATAGTTTCCATGAATCAAAAGATACACGGGATTGTATTATTTGGGGGCCTATTCAATCCGTATTGCAGAAGTTCAGTGTTACAGCGTAATTGAAATTTCAAGGCAATGTTCCCGCGTTAGCGGAGACCGCATTGACGGTAAACGCTGCATATGTCGGCTCAATTGGAAATGACCTTTACATTTCCATTGCGCAATCTATAATGCTTCAGTGATGTAGATTGAATAGAGCCCTTGATCTTCAAGGTTACGCCAAGGAAACACGAGGACGTCTCAGTCAGGGGTGTGCAATGCCGTTTCACTATGGCCCTCACCTATGGCCCTCACCTATGGCCCTCACAAAGTTGTGAGGACCATAGTTAAGCAGCATTGCACAACCCTGACTGAGTGGAGTTCCGTGGGGATTGTTGTATGGAACTAGAAAGGCCAATCCTTCCTGATCCACTGGACTGAGCTTTGCCAGGACTAACCCCATAAGACCCACTCTCTGTCTTTTATGTCCCTGTGTTTGGTTCTGAGGCTTCGACTCTGTGTAGTGTGTGTGTGTGCGTGCGTGTGTGTGCGGGAGGGAGGGAGGACATGAAGGAGGTTTCTACTCTTTGCTCTCCTCCACAGGCAAAAAATAAGGAATTTAAGACACCTCACTGGAATGATAATTTCAAAACAACTCTCTCTCTCTCTCTCTCTCTCTCTCTCTCTCTCTCTCTCTCTCTCTCTCTCTCTCTCTCTCTCTCTCTCACACACACACAAACTTGTCTGTATAGTAGAGAGTCCTTGTGGGTGATTAAAATGCACCCTGACTGTCTGTCTGCTCTCTCATTAATCACACACTGACACACTGAGGTGGACTCACAGTGTGATCAGTGTGTGAATATACGCTGTGTTCTCATCACACCACTCCACACAGCTATTATGATGAATATTCACCTGAAAGAGCTCCACGTAGAACCATAACACTTAATATACAGCATGTAAGAACACTGTGACCATAATGCTGAAAGCAGTGAGTCTTCAGCGGGATACTGCATACACAAGGCTGAATATACAGCCGAAAAAGGGAACTGCACAGGGATCCTATTCTGTATATAATAGGATAATAATTCGGAAGATACAGCACACAGTGTGCTTTGAGAGAGAGAGAAATAAAGAGAGAGAGAGAGAGAAAGAGAGAGGGAGGGAGAGAGAGAAAGAGAGGAGGGGGGGGTGCTTGGCAGGTCTATTAAAGCTCTGTGTGCTGTGACTCTGATTCACTGCTCAGCTTTTCCAGCCTCCTGAACCCAGATTTCTAATCACAGAATTAGCAGTGTTTGTCCTGCCAACATGCAGCCTATAATCCATCTCACTTTGCCCAGGCTGTGCTTCTGTATAGCCCCATGGAGAGGTGTGTGTGTGTGTGTGTGTGTGTGTGTGTGTGTGTGTGTGTGTGTGTGTGTGTGTGTGTGTGTGTGTGTGTGTGTGTGTGTGTGTGTGTGTGTGTGTGTGTGTGTGTGTGTGTGTGTGTGTGTGTGTGCGTGCTTCTGAGTCTTTGTTGGCCAGCAATGACCACAGCAGGGCTGAATCCACTCAGCTAAACATCTCTCTCTCTCTCTCTCTCTCTCTCTCTCTCTTTCTCTTTTTCTCGCTCTCCCTCATACACTGTAAACCCCAAGGCATTTTGAACTCAAAGTCAATGAAAAGTCATTATTACTTAAAATGTTCATGTGATACTGACTCAAAACTAAATGAGAAGTCACATCAACTCTAATTTTCTTTCCCTTTATGCTCTACTGCAGGTAGATCTTTTTAGAATAGTTTTTAATATCTGTGTTTTTGCATGTCCGTTGAGAAATTGATTGATTGATCTACACAATAATAACATACATTTTTCTGCTGAAATGATTGTTCCAGTTTAAATGGCTTAGGTAGTCTCCTCACACTTTTCCTAACCCTGGCAGTCATTATGAATGCAGGTAGCGGGTGAATACAAATGTCAACTGCTGGATATCCTAACTCTGGCTCGATTCCAATATGAATTACACTTCACTTTGCAAGCAAGCATAATGTGACTTTTCGGTAGGGTTGCAAAATTCTGATACATTTCCCAGGTTTTTGAGAAATCCCTGTTGGAATATTCCTGGATATCCTTCAACCAGAATTTTTTGGAAAATATGGGAAATTTGGGAAAGTTACTGGAATTTTGCAATCCTACTTGCAGGCCTGAAGTGGCCTGTAAATCATTAGTTTCAGGCCGACCTTCCCAAATTCCTGGAGATGGTCTAGCCTCTTTGGTGAGGCGCCATGCAGCCTAGAAGTCCTACCGGAGAGAAACGAAGACGCTGGCAGAGAGGTAGATGTGCGGGGATCTTAGCGAGACGCAGATCGACCCGTCCTCCATTAGCAAGCATACTACTCACAAATGTTCAATCATTAGTGAATAAACTTGATGAACTCAGAGCGAGGATCTCCTTCTGGAGGGACATCAGATTCTTCCACATACTCTGTTTTCTTAGACTTGGCTTTCCCCCGACATCCAAATGGATTATATGTAACCAGCGAGTTTTACAGTTCATCGAGCGGACAGGAAGAGGGCTCTCTCTGACAAGAACAAAGGCAGGGGTGTCTGCTTTAGGACCAATAACAAGTGATGCGATGGGGGAAATGTACAGGAACTCCCAACTTGGAATACTTGGTTATCAAATGTTGCTCTTTTTACCTTCCGAGAGAGTTCCCAGGGATTATTGCCACGGCTGTGTACATCCCGCCCCAAGCCGACACAAAAGAATGCTCTCTAGGATCTTCATTGGACAATGAACAAAATGGGGATTGCGTACCTGGAGCCAGCGTTCATTGTTGTGGGGGACTTTAACAAAAGTAATTTAAGGCCCTCTCCTGTCCTCCTTTCGGCATATGTGTGACTCTATTTTGCTTCTCCCCGCCTACAAACAAAGACTCAAGAGGGACGTTCCGGAGGTCAAGTCTGCGCAACACTGGTCTGACCAATCAGAATCCATGCTCCAAGACTGTTTTGATCACATGGACTGGAATATGTTCCAGGTCATTTCTGGCGATAACATCAATGAATACGTCAACTCAGTCACTGGATTCATAAAAAAATGCATAGATGATGTGATACCGATGGTGACTTTCAATACTTACCCGAATGAAAAGCTGTGGATTGACGGCAGACCTTTCAGAAAATTGAAGGAGAGAGATGCTGCTTATAAACACTGAAAAGTGACCGGGGACAAGCCTATGGTTAAACAGTACAAATACGATCTACGCAGATTGATCAAGGTGGCGAAACAAAAGTATAGGGACAAAGTGGTGGAGCAATTCAGCGAGTCATACACAAGGCGTATGTGGCAGGGGCCTCTAACAATCACAGATTACAAAAAGAAAGCCAGTCACATCGCGGACAACAACGCCGCCCTACCAGACAAGCTAAACACCTTTTTCTCATGCTTCGAGCATAATGAATCTGAGCCTCTGAGGATAGCCCCTGAGGACGACACGGTCTCCATGAAGGACGTATGTAAGTCATTCAAACATGTTAACCCTCGCAAGGCCGCCGGCCCAGACGACATCCCTAGCCGCATCCTCAAGCATGTGCAGACCAGCTAGCTGATGTGTTTTCTGACATTTTCAATCTCTCTCTTGCTCAGGCCGTTATCCCCACCTGCTTCAAGATGTCCACTATCATCCCCATTTACAAAAAAGGGAAACTAACTGAACTGAATGACTACTGACCTGTAGCACTCCCTTCTGTCATCATGAAGTGCTTCGAGATGCTAGTCAAAGACCACATGACCTTCTCATGCCCCGGTACTCTCGACCCTCTCCAATTTGTCTACCGCCCAACAGATCCACGGACGACACAATCGCGATTGCGCTGCATACTGCCTTGACCCACTTAGACAAAAGGAATACCATACTCCTCCCTATGCATCTAGTCCTGAACTTCCTGATGAGCCATCCCCAGGTGGTGAAGGTAGGCAACATCACCTCCTCCACACTGATCCTCAACATTTCCCCACAAGGCTGCGTCCTCAGTCCCCTCCTGTACTCCCTGTATACCCACGACTGTGTGGCCTCACACAGTTCCAATTCCATCATCAAGTTCTCTGATGACATGAATGTAGTAGGCCTGATTACCAACAATGATGAGATGGCCTACAGAGAGGAGATAGGCACTCTTGAATTTCAGCAAAGCAAAGGACCTGATTGTGGACTTCAGGAGGAACCAGGCTGGGCACGCCCCCATTCCTCATCAATGGGGCCAACGTGGACATGATCAAAAATGTCAAGTTCCTTGGCATACATATCTCAGAGGAGCTGAAATATCTTCAACCTCAGGAGACTGGAGAAATTTGGCCTATCCCCAAGTGACAGTGTTCTCAGTGATTTAAAAGAGCACCATCAAGACATAACTGCCGGGTTGCATCACAGCCTGGTACAGCAACTCCACTACCGGTGACCACAAGGCTCTACAGAGGGTGGTACGCTCAGCCAAACACACCATCGGGTGCATACTAGTTTCCCTCTATTGACAAGTATCCTTGTTTACACACTTCAGCACTTTTAACTGCAGCAACTGATAGATTTTAAACTAGTTGTATATACAGTACCAGTCAAAAGTTTGGGCACACCTACTCATTCAAGGGCTTTTTTTGACTATTTTCTACATTGTAGAATAATAGTGAAGACATCAAAACTATGAAATAACACATATGGAATCATGTAGTAACCAAAAAAGTGTTAATCAAATCAACATTTTATATTTGAGATTCTTCAAAGTAGCCACCCTTTGCCTTGATGACAGCTTTACACACTCTTGGCATTCTCTCAACCAGCTTCACCTGGAGTGCTTTTCCAAGGAGTTCCCGCATATGCTGAGCACTGCTTTTCCTTCACTCTGCGGTCCAACTCATCCCAAACCATTTCAGTTGGGTTGAGAAAGGTGATAATGGAGGCCAGGTCATCTGATGCAGCACTCCATCACTCTCCTTCTTGGTCAAATAGCCCTTACACAGCCTGGAGGTGTGTTGGGTCATTGTCCTGTTCAAAAACAAATGATAGTCCCACTAAGCGCAATCCAGATGGTTAAGTGTGCCTTGAATTCTAAATAAATCACAGACATTGTCACCAGCAAAGCACCATCACACCTCCTCCTCCATGCTTCATGGTGGGAACCACACATGCGGAGATCTATTCACCTACTCTGCGTCTCATAAATACACGGCGTTTGGAACCAAAAATCTCAAATTTGGACTCATCAGACCAAAGGACATTGCGCGTGTTTGTTGGCCCAAGCAAGTCTCTTCTTATTATTGGTGTCCTTTAGTAGTGGTTTCTTTGCAGCAATTTGACCACGAAGGCCCCATTTCACGCAGTCTCCTCTGAACAGTTGATATTGAGATGTGTCTGTTACTTGAACTCTGTGAAGCATTTATTTGAGCTACAATTTCTGAGGCTGGTAACTCTAATGAACTTATCTTCTACAGCAGAGGTAACTCTGGGTCTTCCTTTCCTGTGGCGGTCCTCATGAGGGCCAGTTTCATCATAGCGCTTGATGGTTTTTGTGACTGCACTTGAATAAACTCAAAATTGTTGACATTTTCTGGATTGACTTAAAGTAATGATGGACTGTCATTTCTCTGTGCTTATTTGAGCTGTTCTTGTCATTATATGGACTTGGTCTTTTACCAAATAGGGCTATCTTCAGTATACCAACCGTACCTTGTCACAACACGACTGATTGGCTCAAACACATTAAGAAGGAAAGAAACTCCACAAATTAACTTTTAACAAGGCATTCCTGTTAATTGAAATGCATTCCAGGTGACAACCTCATGAAGCTGGTTGAGAGAATGCCAAGCGTGTGCAAAGCTGTCATCAAGGCAAAGGGTGGCTACTTTGAAGAATCTCAAGTATAAAATATACTTTGATTTGTTTAGCACTTTTTTGGTTACTATATGATTTCATATGTGTTATTTCATAGTACAATGTAGAAAATAGTAAAAATAAATAAAAACCCTGGAATGAGTAGATGTGTCCGAACTTGACTGGTACTGTATATATACAGTGCCTTCGGAAAGTATTCAGACCCTTTTACTTTTACCACATTTTCTTACGTTACAGCCTTAATTCTAAAATTGATTACATTTTTGTTTTCTACACACAGTACCCCATCATGACAAATCAAAAACAGATTTTAATATATAAATGTGATATTTCAGTTTTATATATATATATATATATATATATATATATATATATATAAACTGAAATATCACATTTACATAAGTATTCAGACCCTTTACGCAGTACTTTGTTGAAACACCTTTGGCAGCGATTACAGCCTTGAGTCTTCCTGGGTATGACGCTACAAGCTTGGCACACCTGTTTTTGGGGAGTTTCTTCCATTCTTCTCTGCAGATGCTCTCAAGCTCTGTCAGGTTGGATGGGGAGTGTTGCTGCACAGCTATTTTCAGGTCCCTCCGGAGAAGTTTGATCAGATTCAAGTCTGGGCTCTGGCTGGGCCACAAGGACATTCAGCGACTTGTTCTGAAGCCACTCCTGCGTTGTCTTGGCTGTGCGCTAAGGGTCGTTGTCCTGTTGGAAGGTGAACCTTTGCCCCAGTCTGAGGTCTTGAGCACTCTGGAGCAGGTTTTCATCAAGGATCTCGCTGTACTTTGCTCCGTTCATCTTTGCCTCAACCCTGACAAGTCTCCCAGTCCCTGCCACTGAAAAATATCCCCACAGCATGATGCTGCCACCACTGTGCTTCACCGTAGCGATGGTGCCAGTTTTCCTCCAGACGTGACTCTTGGCATTCAGGCTAAAGAGTTCAATCTTGGTTTCATCAGACCAGAGAATCTTGTTTCACATGGTCTGAGAGTCTTTAGATGCCTTTTGGCAAACTCCAAGCGGGCGGTCAAGTGCCTTTTACCGAAGAGTGGCTTCTTTCTGGCCACTCTACCGTAAAGGCCTGATTGGTGGAGTGCTCAGAGATGGTTGTCCTTCTGGAAGGTTCTTCCATCTCCACAGAAGAACTCTAGAGCTCTGTCAGAGTGATCATCAGGTTCTTGGTCACCTCCCTAACCAATGCCCTTCTCCCCCAATTGCTCAGTTTGGCCAGGCAGCCAGCTCTAGGAAGAGTCTTTGTGGTTCCAAACTTCATCCATTTAAGAATGATGGAGGTAACTGTGTTCTTGGGGACCTTCAACGCTGCAGACATTTTTTGGTACCCTTCTCCAGATCTCGACACAATGCTGTCTCGGTGCTCTACAGACAATTTCTTTGACCGCTTGGTTTTTGCTCTGACATGCACTGTCAACTGTGGGACCTTATATAGACAGGTGTGTGCCTTTCCAAATCATGTCCAATCAATTCAATTTAATACAGGTGGACTCCAATCAAGTTGTAGAAATATCTCAAGGATGATCAATGGAAACATTATGCACCTGAGCTCAATTTCAAGTTTCATAGCAAAGGGGCTTAATACATATGTAAATAAAGTATTCGTGTTTTTTATTTTTAATACATTTGCATAATTTCTTAAAACCTGTTTTTGCTTTCTCGTTATGGGGTATTGTGTGTAGATTGTTGAGGGAAAAAGTTTATTTAATCAATTTTGGAATAAGACTGTAACGTAACAAAATGTGGAAAAAGTCAAGGTGTCTGAATACTTTCTGAAGTACTATATATGCCGTCTTGCGATCTTTTTCATATTCTATTATTTTACTTAGTATTATTACTATTATTATTATTATTGTTTCACTCACTTCTCTTTAACCTGCATTGTTGGAGCTCGCTGCGTAAGAATTGCACTACCCTGCAATTTCATATGCAACCCTGTACATGTGACTAATAAACTCTGATTTGATTTGGGTAATGCTCGGCCTCAAAATAAGTCCTCATGAGATATGTAAATGTATTGTCATAAAGACTTTAATTATAATGATACTATTGAACTAGGAACTCACTTTGTGAAGGCCACTGGACTGAAAATTAGTGATGCACCGATATTACATTTTTGGACGATACCGAAAACCGATATTTTCCTTGCCAAAAAGAAAACCGATAACCGATATTTACAGTTTTAGTGGCCTTTTAAGCATTCTAGTACAGTTAAATAGTTAACACACACACATGGACGCAGCGGTCTAAGGCACTGCATCTTAGTGCAAGAGGCGTCAGTACAGTCTCTGGTTCGAATCCAGGCTGTATCACATCCGGCCGTGATTGGGAGTCCCATAGGGCGGCACACAATTGGCCCAGCATTGACAGAGAACGGTTGATTGTCAAGGGCAATGAATTCCATTATCTTGGCTTTAATGGATTTCACCTTTGAGTTATCTCGCAGAGATGTTGTTACTCTTTCATATGACTGCTTGACTTGTTGACTGCTCGATCCACACAGCAGACATTGTTGGCTAGTTTATGAATGCTGTGTTGCACATATAGCGCAAAATTTTACATGGCGTCATGTACCTTCGTTATATAGATATGCACGTCAGCTTTGATATCGTTTTTGCACATTGGCCGATACCGATGTTGGCATTTTTAGCTAATATCGTCCGATTCCAATATGTTCACCGATATATCATGCATCCCTACTGAAAATGATCAAATTCAACAACCATGTCTCTGTCACTAACAAATACTGTCATGGGTGGTAACTCTACAATTCACTCGAAAAGGCACACCGGGAAATTATATTGGAGGCGTGGCTTAGTGGGTTCGTACTCAAAATGTTCAATCTGATACAACTAAAATCTAGACCCGCCACACTACAGGGTCACAGTGACTCTATCGGTTTGAGTAATGACTACAGAATCACTGTATCCATTTCCTGCAGTCAAATGACCTACAGTAGTGACTCCATGAGTGGAATGTTATTCATATTTTTCATACTTTCATAATTAATAAACAATATTTTTTAAATCCTGCCAGAAATCCGGTGTTTCTATGTGAAACAGTTTTGTTATATTTCAGTCTTGATGTATAATGTAATATTGGGATGCAAACTCAAAATTGAATAGATTTCAACTCTATATCTGACATGGTACAGGTGCAATGTTCTCTCTAAGCTGCGCAGGTGTGCCAGCTCCCAGGGACTGCTGCGCAGAAGCAATATCAGCCTGCAGCAGAGAAGCACGAGATTGATTTTCACTCAAATTTCTAGTTTTTCTCTTTAGTTAACATTATCAATGCTTCCCTCTACTGTGGGAATTGCCAATATTATCCACTTTCAATGCAACATACCGAAATAAAATGAATTATGCAAGACTTAGTATGCAAAACTAACTATGAAAGAGATTTTCTTGTAGGCAGAACCCACCGGAGTAGTATTCTATGGCATTGACAGGCAGGACTCAGCCCATACTCTACAGACCAGTGCGGCATAACCAGTCACAACTGCAGTATCCTTATATGCAAATAGTACATTGCCATATATGGATCTGTGCCGTTCACTTTGAACTGAACTGTGTTTACAGCACGAGTGGTCGTGAGTAGATGCGCTTGTTTTGAGATCAAAGCGAGAGCTTCATGTAGCCATGTGTGCACATTTGTTCATATTCTTTGATAGTAAGTGTGTTACTAGCCCAGTTATAGTTAATTTCTAGTCAGCAATGGGGGAGTGGTTGCTTCTTACAAGAGCACACAACGTGTGTGCATTTCTAGCTATGTTTGAAAAGCAAGTCAGGTAAAGAGAATTTGTTATGTCTTAAAGGGGTAGTGTTGTATTTTGAGACAGGCTTGAATATGCTAGCAAATAAGTAGCAAATATGCAGAGGGTAGCATAAATTGTCTGATTCTCTGTAATAATGGTATGGGAATAATAATTCACTTTATTTTGTAAAGTAGTTTCTTGCATCAAATAGCACATTTTCAGTCACCTCCTTGTCTGAAGGACAAGTGGATAAACAGGTTAATGTCAAGTGCTGCATATTTTTTCCAAAAGTGTCACGGAATGTAGGCCTACGGGCTACAGTAGGCTGAATGATAGAACAGCTGTTTCCATGTTCAAATGTTATGGGATGCATTTTCTCCATTGTTTTTGATGGTAGGCCACTCTGATAGGCCTAGATTATGATCAAATAGCCACAGTAGCCTACTTGGCCACTGTTATAACTGTAACTTAAAGCGGGTACAGCCTCAGTGTTCACTGTAAATCCGAGCCAGAAGTTGCACCGAATTTTCACAACGTTCAAGTTTGCACTCAGCAGACCTGACATTTGCTCAGTGCCTAATTTTTTTTTTGAGGGAACATTGTACAGGTGTCTTCTTTTTTTTAAGCCCATAACCATCTGTGTGAGGTGTATACTTTTGTTTCAAAGCAGATTTGTTTAAGACTACCAAGAAACACTCTGTGTGACCCTGATTTAGCCCACTGCAGTAAAAGGTTAAGTAACTGTACTCAGATATATTAAGTACAACGGGTTTCTTCAAAAGGTTTGAGTAATGACAAGTTTACAGTGTACACAGATTTAGACTAGACCAGGGACATCATTGAGAAGATTACTGGTAAAGTGGAAAAAATACAGATGTGTGCTATAATTACACAACAACTTTAGTCTTCATGCATCCTTCCTCCATTTCATTTTGCATTTGATTCTCGCAGCAATTCTACATTCATAGATATAACATTTGAGTTTGAGTTCAGTAATCAACTTGAATGGCCCTGAAGATGTTTGTTTTCTTAGGGCAAAAAAATAGTTTGAGTGTGTTAAATGAATAATACATAATATGAAGAAAATAAATGATGTTATTTTGGGTCATGTTGACAACTAATCCTTCTATTTTCATTTTCAACTGAGACCACAGATTGGCTCTGACAGATTGATAATCATCCACGATTATGAGCACCTTGAGGCATTGAAGAATTAACAAACCATTCAATGGAGATTGTGTCATGTATTGTCATTGTAGTGTGTTCTAACTGTGTAGCATGTCTGCTTGTTTTTTTAAACATTTTTGTTTCTCTTTTTCACTCCAGTTCTCTCTTGGTGTATCTTCCATCTGACTGGTCTCTACAAGCTGCAGGACGACTGAGGTTACAGTTATTCCCCTTAGCGTTACACTGTGCAGTAAACAGCACACAGAATGTCTGTCCACTTTGAGACCGCATGGGGGAGTGTGGCATGAAGGACCAGCTCATAGCCCAACAAGAAACACTGTCTTCCAGGGACACTTATTACAAAACACACACATGCGCACACACAGAGGCAGGCACGCATGCACAAACACACACACACACATACACACACAGGCAAGCAGGCACACACACATGTGCACACACATGCACACGCACACGCACGCACACACACACACATACACAGCTCGGCTCTCTTATACAAACACAGAAGAGTCCAAGCTGTGAGGAGACTGCAGAAGTGCTGAGTTTGAGTTTTATCAGGCCATGGAAGGCTGGCATTGCAGTATTTCCCCTGGATAACTTTATCAAAGATATATGCTTGCTTACAGATGAGGTCTGGAGTTCACATAGAGGTCAATTACACCTGTGGGAGAGGGGTGGGGGGAGGGGCAGAACAGACCCCTCCGTGTATCTTTGTGGATTTGCTATTGGTCACTTGAGGGGGATAATGAACCAGTCGCAAATTTTGTCATGAAAATACAGAACTCTTTTAAGAGTTTGAAGTACATAGGCTACATGGACATTTTGCTATAAAAAAAATAGGTAGGGGAACAATTTTAGTGGTTTGGAATTGGTCCATTGAATCGTGGATTTCCAGGAAATAAAACTCCATCTCCTAGTATACACAATAATGTTTTCTAATGGACTGGAATAGAAACTCTCTTCTGCAAGAGCATGGTTGATAATGGCTTGGAACAGATCCCTGGACTACAAGGGCATGGTTTGAACTGAGTTTTAACGGGAATCCTGAGGGTATGTACTGTAATGGATTGGAACGGCTCTTTGTCTTTAGGATTAGGACTAATGGAGATGTCACAGAGTCAGCCAGCGCGACAATGTGTGTGAGGTAGAGGCGAAGACTGTGTGTGTGTGTGTGTGTGTGTGTGTGTGTGTGTGTGTGTGTGTGTGTGTGTGTGTGTGTGTGTGTGTGTGTGTGTGTGTGTGTGTGTGTGTGTGTGTGTTACGACAGGACAGCAGGTGACCTTTAAACGGAGCGAGCCTTTACAGCAGAACAGATCTTTATGGGCCTCATATGGACCCCTGGAATAGAAAAGCTGCCCTTTTTGCTCTCCATCAGGATTGATCTGCTCGCCATGCTTGGCTCGTTATTAACACCATAATCATCGACTGGTTGTGTCTGAGAGCCTATTCAACTGAGATTATATGACAGAATTAACACTAGGAGCGCGATAAGAGCAAATACAAATTGTAAAGATTACGTATACTGTAGTCTACATCGTGGTTCATGGTTTCTAATAATTCATGCTAGGATAATTACTTAGACCCTTGAGGTTTTTCTGTGACTGTGGAATTGCTCTTCTGACTCCCACAGATTAAGAATGGCTTTGACACATTTTCTGGTGTACGTAGCCCAGGACCGGAACAAGATGGACATTGTAAACAAAATAAAACACTCACACATACACACACACACACACACACACACAGTATCACACAGTACTGTATAGAGCCATAACTAAATGCAATTCTCTTCCACCTCAGGTAAATCAAGCTAGCAGTAAAATCAGATAAAAAATACATTTTTAAAAAGATAAAACAACACCTCACGGACTGTGAAGAGACACACTCACACACACCCACACATTATTCTTAGTAATGTAATGTAGTATTGTAATATTGTAATGTAATAATGGAGCAATGTCCATTTGTATAATGCACAATCATTTGTTTGATGTAACGTTTTATCTCTGTTTGAACCCCAGGAAGAGTAGCTGCTGCCTTGGCAACAGCTAAGGGGGATTCTAATAAAATACTAAATACTAAACTAACACACTCACACACAAACATAATTAGCGGCTAAGCTACGGGGCAGTGCATGAGTCACTGCAGTCACTGGTCTTCGGTGTTGTCTAATTTGCGAAGGAGCAGGAAAGCCTTGGGCCGGTCTGCCTACCAAAAGGTCACATCAAGCATATTTCAATAGACACACATTACCCCCTAGTTTATGTTGAATCACCTCCAGTTTGTTTCTATAGATACCACACATTAATTCATTATTTTACAGCATTTCTAACAATGCTACCAGCTAGCGTTAGATTTTATAGCATTGTAGACACCATCTTCTTGACCTTTGACTTCAACCAAGTGATTTTGTGTCTGTATGCCAGAGGAGACGCTCGAGTCTATTTGGCCAAATTACTGATGGAGCAGAAACTGTGCATAACACTGCATTTAGAGCACCCTGAACAGCTCTGTTAGGTCGTGTGAGTTCCTTAAAGTGTGCCATTGCTCTAGCCCTGTGGGACCACTGAGCGTGCAGTACAGTATGTGTGTGTTCTCTAAAGTGTGCCATCTCTCCCAGGCCTGCCTGTGTGACAGCATTATTAGTAGACACTGTCCATAATTATTCAACTTGTAGTCCTGGTAGAAGAGGAGCTGAGCTGACTTATTTGAGAAGTGGGACTGCTGGTGTCAAATGAAATTTGGGTCTGGGCTAAGATGATAGGCTCTTGTTATAACTAAAGTGGAACTTGATAAAATATTAATTACTTTTGAAATGATGCTGAAGAAATTCTCAATCAAGTCTTGTGCTTGTGCTTGTTGAATGAATGAATGGTCTTTATGAAAATGCTAGACATGCCTTCCAGCTCTGTCGAGATTAGATGTTCTGCTGCTTTACCTTTGTGGTCCTTAAGCGCCCCTCTGTGGGGGAAATTGGTACTGTTACAACACCTAGAGAAATGAATGCGTTATGCATATTTGATATATTCTCCTTAGATTTATTTGATAATCTACATTTAATCATATTATACTGAACAAAAATATAAACACAACATGTGAAGCTTATTTCTGTCAAATGTTGTGCACACATTTGTTTACATCCCTGTAAGTGAGCATTTCTCCTTTACCAAGATAATCCATCCACCTGACAGGTGGGGCATATCAAGAACCTGATTAAACATCGTGATCATTACACAGGTCCGCATTGTTCTGGGGACAATAACAGGCCTAAAATGTGCAGTTGTATCGCACAACACAATGCCACAGATGTCTCAAGTTTTGAGGGAGCGTGCAATTTGCATGCTGACTGCAGGAATGTCCAACTGTACCGGGCAGATGGCAGACAGTGTGTATGGCATCGTGTGGGCAAGCTGTTTGCTGATGTCAACGTTTTGAACAGAGTGCCCCATGGTGGTGGTGGGGTTATGGTATGGGAAGGCCCATTGTTGTGCCATTCATCTGCCGCAATCGCCTCATGTTTCAGCATGATAATGCACAGCCCCATGTCTCAAGGATCTGTGCACAATTCCTGGAATGTCCCAGTTCTTCCATGGCCCGCATACTCACCAGACATGTCACCTATTGAGCATGTTTGGGATGTTCTGGATCGACGTGTACGACAGCATGTTCCAGTTCCCACCAACATCCAGCAACTTCGCCAGCCATTGAAGAGGAGTGGGACAACATTCCAAAGGCCACAATCAACACCCTGGTCAACTCTATGCGAATGAGTTGTGTCGCGCTGCATGATGCAAAAGATGTTCACACCAGATACTTACTGGTTTTCTGCATTATGCACCTACCTTGATTTAAAGTATCTGTGAGACATAGACAGATTGAGAGAACTTGCCTCAGTTCCTCTTACTGACGCACCATAACTCTTTTGACTTACAAATGTAATTTACCAGTACATCACAGAATTACACTGAGTATAATTTCAATGTATTCTTTGATAGGTTGTTTGTTGGTAGCCTTTGAGAGGGAGTAGGGCTAAGGTTAAAATGTTGGCCATGTGTGACCCAATCATAGTTTTTTTCTGGATTATGACAATATTTCCTTAACCTTTTACTGTAGTGGGCTAAATCAGGGTCAGTGTTTCTTGGTAGTGTTAAATAAATCTAGTACTTTGTAACAAAAGTTATACACCTCACACACATGGTTATGGGCTTAAAAAAGAAGACACATGTACCATGTCAAATATAGAGTTGAAATGTATTTAATTTTGAGTTTGCATCCCAATATTACACTTTATATACATCATAGAAAACTGAAATATAACAAAACCGTTTGACGTAGAAACACACGATTTTCTGCGTTTTTTTTAATAATGTTTATTCATTATGAAATGATGATGATTTATAACATTCCACCCATGAGGCCACTAGGTCATTTGACTGCAGGAAAGGGCTACTAGGATTCAACACACACAATAATTAGTGTGTATGTAAGCTATTTTCTCTCATGTTCTTCCCGAAGCTGTGGCTATTGCTGTGCTGTACAGTGCACTCAGAAAGTATTCAATCTACTCATCAATCTACACACAATACCCCGTAATGACGAAGTGAAAACAGGTTTTTAGAAATATGTTAAAAATAAAAAACAAAATACCATATTTATATAAGTATTCAGACCCTTTGCTATGAGACTCGAAATTGTGCTCAGGTGCATCCTGTTTCCATTGCTCATCCTTGAGATGTTTCTACAACTTGATTGGAGTCCACCTGTGGTGAATTCAATTGATTGGACATGATTTGGAAAGGCACACACCTGTCTATATAAGGTCCCACAGTTGACAGTGAATGTCAGAGCAAAAACCAAGCCATGAGACAGGATTGTGCCGAGGCACAGATTTGGGGAAAGGTACCAAAACATTTCTGCAGCATTGAAGGTCCCCAAGAACACAGTGGCCTCCATCATTCTGAAATGGAAGAAGTTTGGAATCACCAAGACTCTTCCTAGAGCTGGCAATCGGGGGAGAAAGGCCTTGGCCAGGGAGGTGAACCTGATGGTCACTCTGACAGAGCTCCAGACTTCCTCTGTGGAGATGAGAGAACCTTCCAGAAGGACAACCATCTCTGCAGCACTCCACCAATCAGGCCTTTATGGTAGAGTGGCCAGACGAAAGCCACTCCTCAGTAAAAGGCACGACATCCCGCTTGGAGTTTGCCAAAAGGCACCTAAAGGACTCTGACCATGAGAAGCAAGATTCTCTGGTCTGATGAAACCAAGATTAAACTCTTTGGCCTTTATATATTCATAATTCCATTCCATTCCTTTATTTTGGATTTGTTTGTATTGTGTGTATTTTTGTGAAATTGTTAGATATTACTGCACTGTTAGAGCTAGAAACACAAGCATTTCGCTACACCGCAATAACATCTGATAAACATGTGTATGTGACCAATATAATTGGATTTGATTTGATTTGAATGCCAAGCGTCACGCCTGGAGAAAACCTGGCACCATCCCAACGGTGAAGCATGGTGGTGGCAGCATCATGCTGTGGGGATGTTTTTCAGCGGCAGGGACTGGGAGACTAGTCAGGATCAAGGGAAAGACGAACATAACAAAGCACAAAGAGATCCTTGATGAAAACCTGCTCCAGAACACTCAGGACCTCAGACTGGGGCAAAAGTACACCTTCCAACAGGACAACAACCCTAAGCACACAGCCAAGACAACGCAGGAGTGGCTTCGGGACGTCTCTAAATGTCCTTAAGTGGGCCAGCCAGAGCCCGAACTTGATCCCAATCTAACATTTCTGGAGAGACCTGAAAATAGCTGTGCAGAGACGCTCCGCATCCAACCTGACAGGTTGTGATGTTTTTTATTTGTAATACATTTGCAAACATTTCCCCAAAACATTTTTTGCTTTGTCATTATGGGTTATTGTGTGTAGACTGATGAGGGAACAATTTGTTTTTAATACATTTTAGAATAAGGCTCTAACGTAACAAAATGTGGAAAAAGCCAAGGGGTCTGAATACTCTCCGAATGCACTGCACGTGTCCACTTTTAGGATATCTTTATAACCCCTACTAATGCAGTTAATAACTAATAACTCATCTTTAGCAGAGGGGCCAGCTCATCATGGTGATAAAGCCCAGCTCATGTGTGTCATCATTAAGAGAAAAAGAAAGCGATTTTTTTACTTGTGAAATGTGGTTTTGGAACACTTCACATGTCATGATATTTTACATAAAGTTTCACTTGGATATTTTTCACATGAGATTTCACAGGTGATGCCATGCAAACGAAAATGTGTGGTTAGGAATTTCCGGGAATGTCAAGCAGTCGCATAGTTTTCAACTTACATATTTGACATAGAATACCAGTCAGAATTTTGGACACACCTACTCATTCAAGGGTTTTTCTTTATTTTTACTATTTTCTACATTGTAGAATAATAGTGAAGACATCAAAACTATGAAATAACACATATGGAATCATGTAGTAACAAAAAAAGCGATAAACAAATCAAAATATATTTTATATTTGAGATTCTTCAAAGTAGCCACCCCTTGCCTTGATGACAGCTTTGCACACTTTTGGCATTCTCTCAACCAGCTTCATGAGGCAGTCACCTTTTTTTAAATTATATATATAATTGAGAGAAAAAACACCCTTCCAACTGACCCTACACTCATTAAAAACACATTACCTCATTCCACTACTTTGACCCTATCTGCTCCTGCACCATGCCAACAGCCTGGAAGGACACCACAACTCAACACACCCTGTAACTCTTCTGAAGTCAAATCTCGTATACCCAAATACTTCTCTGCAGCTGCCACCACAACATCTATTTTATGTGATTTATGTTCCATTTCTGCGGTACAGTTGATAACCATTGAAATGAACGCTAAAAAGCTAACCTTACTGAAGCTTACAGTATATCACTCGTTGGCCTATCCCTCTAATCTGGCACAGATCTACTACTCACAGGGATCTTCTCAGTATCCTTCACCCTTGACCCATCCTCCTCTACTTTCTTCAATGCCTCAGCATATGACACCTTCTGCACTACTCTGACTCTGGCCACCTCAACCTAGAATCTCTCTCCTATGACACACTGACCGGAAACGTTGCATTTGAAACACTGCAGTGGATTCGGCACAAAAGCTCTAACAAGATAACTGATATATTCTAACATTACTTTATCTGGTAAATACTCAGATACTCTGACTCAAAACTCAAAAGGACTGACAGTGACTCCTCTGTTTCACCTCGCTCACCAACGGGGTCTGCGTAGCACCAAACAGCGGGCATCACAAAAAACAGGAATCTTCAACTTCAATTGCTCCACATCCACAATTCGCTCTACCCCATACCATCACTCCTTTCAATCGTGCCCTATTCCTAAGCACAAAGCAAGAAACAGATCTTGACCCAAGTTGCGTGACATGGAGCGCCCGATCCCTCAGGGCAGAATAAACACAAACAAATATCACAAGTCCACCAGCGGCAGTCAGTGCCGTTTAAGATGAGGGAGGATTATTATTTATTTTTTATTAGGACCATAGCCTTATTTCTATTACAGCATATTGGATGACTGTCATTCAAATTCCATTCACTCAGCTTAATGTAACATCAGTAGGTTTAGGCTACTACATGATACTGAAATTATCCCTGTACCCATCATTTGGTTGTTACAACCTAGCCTATGAATGAAAGTTTACGACGTAGGTGGACAGGTCAAGAGAATTTTGAGTAATCAAGATGACAGACAGTGACACATTTATTATCACCTTGCACACTCTTGCCTGCATCTAGCTGATCTAGGGTGTAATCATTAGTCCAACAGTTGCAAATGAGGGTTTCTATTGGACCAATTCAGGTATGTTTATCCCCGTTTCGTTCTGTTTGCTTCCGTTTAAGAAACATTTTTCAACAGAATCCGCGGATTGAATACATCCCTGATCACACACAAACAGTTCACTTTCATAGCAGCCACATAAAAACAGCATGATCACTTTGCTCATTGTATATATAATTCCTTCTTGCAACTATTTACGCATTGTCCTCCTCTCACCTTTTCCCTTCAGCTGTCTGTTACCAGGTGAAAGAATCTTTCCAAGCCAAACCTTCATATCCACTACAAACAGCCTACATCATTGTCACGCCATAGTCAACTAGAACTAATACAACTAACACGTTAGTAAACCCACTACGACATGCAGTAAAGTGTACATTCAGAAAGCAATTTCGCAGTTACACCGGTGGGCCCCGGTGGCAATAAATTAATAAAATCAAAAGCTTACCTTGATTTGGAAGAGTTCCAGTGTTGGATAACCATAGCCAGGTAGCTAACAAAGCATCCCTCTCTGTTTGAGCTGGGTATTTGAATAGGCTAACTAACTCTCTCTCTCTCTCTCTCTCTCTCTCTCTCTCTCTCTCTCTCTCTCTCTCTCTCTCTCTCTCTCTCTCTCTCTCTCTCTCTCTCTCTCTCTCTCTCTCTCGCTCTCTCTCTTGCTTCTACTTAATTTTTTAAGAAATGAATTTGTTCAAAACTGTTAAACTATTGTCTTTCTCTCTCTTCGAGTTTGATGCACTGCAGGACTCGCTAGCGGTAGCTTATGCTTTCAGATTGGGTGGACATGTCAGTTCATGCAGCAAGAGCTTTTATAAGTCTATGGAAGGGGTTGAGAACCATAAGCCACCTAGGTTTTGTATTGAAGTCAGTGTACCTAGAAGAGGATGGATCTAGTTGTCCTCCGGCCATGGTGCTACCCTACAGACTGCTGCTGAGGCTACCGTAGACCTTCATCGCAAAATTTGGTGACGTGAATATATTTAGTATAGTTTTATCTACAAAGGATAACTTTTTTTTAATGTTTCACTATTTAGATTTTTGTGACATTCACTGAGGAGGATGGGCCTCCCCTTCCTCCTCTGGGGTCCACAACAGGTTACCTTCACTGATTCAACACCCAACTCCTTTCCTACCCACCTTGAAACCACAAATGGATCCACCCAAAGGCGAGGATCCACTTTTTCCAAAAATGTCACTCCTACTGGACCAGATTCTTCTTTATCAGGTCCATCGATGCCAGGCTCGGGCTCTGAACTCTTCACAACACCTTCCACCTCACTTATCTCACCCTCATTCACTTCCATTTCACCTCCAGAACTCAGTCTGGCGTACGGTTCACTATGTTTTCACTTGACACCTATCTTCTTCGACACACCTCTTTCCTCCATCTTCAAAAGATTCAGACTCCCTCATTCTCTTCAACCTCTTCTTCCTCTCTTTTTCCCTCCATGGTACATTCCTCTCTTGCTAGTTGCGCAATTATACAGGAAACATTTGACTGTGTTTCTTCTCATGTGATTTAATCCTTGACATGGACTCAACATCCATTTTCATTGTTTCTCTATGAATAATTGTAATATTGATAGTACAAAACAGAAACAAATCCCAAACCAGGCAAAATTAAACAGAGAAAACAGAATTCAGGAAAATAGAATTAGAGTTGTTTATTAGCCATTATTTTACCAGGTATATAGACAGAAAACATATCTCTTGTACACCAAGGACGCGGGGAAGAGAAGAATGTGCCTGTTTGAATGCTATAAAAATATATACACTGCTCAAAAAAATAAAGGGAACACTTAAACAACACAATGTAACTCCAAGTCAATCACACTTATGTGAAATCAAACTGTCCACTTAGGAAGCAACACTGATTGACAATACATTTCACATGCTGTTATGCAAATTGAATAGACAACAGGTGGAAATTATAGGCAATTAGCAAGACACCCCCAATAAAGGAGTGGTTCTGCAGGTGGGGAGCACAGACCCCTTCTCAGTTCCTATGCTTCCTGGCCGATGTTTTGGTCACTTTTGAGTGCTTTCACTCTAGTGGTAGCATGAGACGGAGTCTACAACCCACACAAGTGGCTCATGTAGTGCAGCTCATCCAGGATGGCACATCAATGCGAGCTGTGGCAAGAAGGTTTGCTGTGTCTGTCAGCGTAGTGTCCAGAGCATGGAGGCGCTACCAGGAGACAGGCCAGTACATCAGGAGACGTGGAGGAGGCCGTAGGAGGGCAACAACCCAGCAGCAGGACCGCTACCTTCGCCTTGTGCCATCCTGGATGAGCTGCACTACCTGAGCCACTTGTGTGGGTTGTAGACTCCGTCTCATGCTACCACTAGAGTGAAAGCACCGCCAGCATTCAAAAATGACCAAAACATCAGCCAGGAAGCATAGGAACTGAGAAGTGGTCTGTGCTCCCCACCTGCAGAACCACTCCTTTATTGGGGGTGTCTTGCTAATTGCCTATAATTTCCACCTGTTGTCTATTCCATTTGCACAACAGCATGTGAAATGTATTGTCAATCAGTGTTGCTTCCTAAGTGGACAGTTTGATTTCACATAAGTGTGATTGACTTGGAGTTACATTGTGTTGTTTAAGTGTTCCCTTTATTTTTTTGAGCAGTGTATTATTAAAGTAACTAGTGTTCCATTATTAATTAAAGTGTCCAGTGATTTCAAGTCTATGTATATAGGACAGCAGCCTCTAACGTGCTAGTGATGACTATTTAACAGTCTGATGACCTTGAGATAGAAGCTGTTTTTCAGTCTCTCGGTCCAAGGTGTGATGCACCTGTACTGACCTCTCTTTCTGGATGATAGCAGGGTGAACAGGCAGTGGCTCGGGTGGTTGTTGTCCTTGATGATCTTTTTGGCCTTCCTGTGGCATCGGGTGCTGTTGGTGTCCTGGAGGGCAGGTAGTTTACTCCCGGTGATGCGTTGGCAGACCGCAACAACCTCTGGAGAGCTCTGCGGTTGTGGGCGGTGCAGTTGCCATAACAGGCGTGATACAGCCCGACAGGATGCTCACAATTATGCATCTGTAAAAGTTTGTGAGGGTTTAAGGTGCCAAACCAAATTTTCCTCCAGAGGTTGAAGAGGCGATCTTGCGCCTTCTTCACCACAATGTCTGTGTGGGTGGACCATTTCAGTTTGTCAGTGATGTGTACGCCGAGAAACTTGAATCTTTCCACCTTCTCCACTGCGGTCCGGTCGATGTGGATAGGGGGGTGCTCGATCAGCTCCTTTGTTTTGTTGACGTTGAGTGAGAGGTTATTTTCCTGGCAAAACACTCCCGGGGCCCTCACCTCCTCCCTGTAGGCTGTCTCATCATTGTTGGTAATCAGGTCTACTACTGTTGTGTCGTCTGCAAACTAAAAACTACATGAATCTACCTCTGTGCCACATTTGGTGTGTTTAGGCCCATCTAAAAAAAAAGGCCCTCAGAACTGTAATACTGTATTACCAACAGTGACCACTGTGTAAAATGCCATGACTCCCAGGGGCTAAATATGTGGTAGCTCCATATCTAAGTCTTGTCAGGGTCCATGAAACTATTGACAATTGAGTCAAACAAGTCCATGTCACAAAGATGATAATGGGATTCAAACTCACAACCAACCAATACTTCTGCTTCTTTCACCCCTTCATACCTGGTTGTGCCCCTTATTTGAAACCCATTCCACTCACTCCAATCTCTCATTAGGAAATATTAAGCTGCCAATCTGAGAGAAGCTCTATCCAACAACATCCATCATCCATGCTGTATTAATCTCAAACTGGCTGCCATTACGCTGAGAAGCAGCTCTCCACAATGGAACATCAGGAGATGATAGCCTTTTCATCATTAACCATATTACATGATGAATGCAAAGCTTAGTGGGGTGGATGGAATGAGGGAGGATGGGAAGCGTGAAGACAATTAAAAGAGAGGAAGGAAAGAGAGGAAGAAAAAATGTAATGTGCCCACAATTTTCTTTTTTTCCTAAATTTTTCTCTTTATTTCTCTCTCTCGCACTCTCTCGCTGTCTCTCCAAATATCATTCGATGGGCGCTGCGTCTGCCATTAGAAGCTCCATTATTTTGAGGAGACATTATGTTGCGTGGGGCAGGTTTCTCTAACCCCGCTGCCATGTGTGGTTTGTATTATCTCTGCTGGCTCGATGAGTGACTGCGAGAGTGATAGAGTCTGAGGCATATTAGATTAGTCAGTTTCTAATGCCTGTCTGAATAGCAATCGGCAACATTTGAATATTTCTTAATGTGACGCTTTGCACTCTGCTGCCCCTGACAGATGGAGAGAGAGAAATGGATGGAGAGGAGTGAGAGAGAAGAAAATAGAAGGAAATGTTTGCTTACAGATCTTCGTGACAAGAATAGGAAATTATTTGTCTCTTTTTCAAGACAATTTCTATAGAGTTCAATGTTTGATGTGTTTTGCTGTAGAAAACTATACATACATTATAAAACTATAAATAGACAATACGAATATTACTATATTTCTGGATGCATGGTTGATTAAGAACTTGAGTTGAAGGTTGTGGTAGGGTGACATGGTACTGTGTAGGCTGTCATCAAAACATTGAAATAATTTGAGATATATTTACTGGGGAGACAAGAAAATGGAGGATGTGATTAAATCCAGCCATGTACTGTACACTGAGTGTTCAAAACATTAGGAAAACCTGCTCTTTCCATGACATAGACTGACCAGGTGAATCCAAGTGAAAGCCAACATCCCTTATTGATGGCAATCTACTTCAATCAGCGTAGATGAAGGGAAGGAAACAGGTTAAATAAGGATTTTAAGCCTTGAGACAATTGAGACGTGGATTGTGTATGTGTGCCATTCAGTGGATGAATGGGCAAGACAAAATATTTAAGTGCCTTTAAACGGGGTATGGTAGTAGGTGCCAGGTGCACAGGTTTGAGTGTGTCAAGAACTGCAACGCTGCTGGGTTTGTCACGCTCAACACTTTCCCATGTGTATCAAGAATGGTCCACCACCCAAAGCACATACATACAAGCCAACTTGACACAACTGTGGGAAGCATCGGAGTCAACATGGGCCAGCATCCCTGTGGAACGCTTTCAACACCTTGTAGTGTCCATGTGCTGACAAATTGACACTGTTCTGATGGCAAAAAGGAGTGCAACTCAATATTAATACAATATACACTGCTCAAAAAAATAAAGGGAACACTTAAACAACACATCCTAGATCTGAATGAAAGAAATAATCTTATTAAATGCTTTTTTCTTTACATAGTTGAATGTGCTGACAACAAAATCACACAAAAATAATCAATGGAAATCCAATTTATCAACCCATGGAGGTCTGGATTTGGAGTCACACTCAAAATTTAAAGTGGAAAACCACACTACAGGCTGATCCAACTTTGATGTAATGTCCTTAAAACAAGTCAAAATGAGGCTCAGTAGTGTGTGTGGTCTCCACGTGCCTGTATGACCTCCCTACCACGCCTGGGCATGCTCCTGATGAGGTGGCGGATGGTCTCCTGAGGGATCTCCTCCCAGACCTGGACTAAAGCATCCGCCAACTCCTGGACAGTCTGTGGTGCAACGTGGGGTTGGTGGTTGGAGCGAGACATGATGTCCCAGATGTGCTCAATTGGATTCAGGTCTGGGGAATGGGCGGGCCAGTCCATAGCATCAACGCCTTCCTCTTGCAGGAACTGCTGACACACTCCAGCCACATGAGGTCTAGCACTGTCTTGCATTAGGAGGAACCCAGGGCCAACCGCACCAGCATATGGTCTCATAAGGGGTCTGAAGATCTCATCTCAGTACCTAATGGCAGTCAGGCTACCTCTGGCGAGCACATGGAGGGCTGTGCGGCCCCCCAAAGAAATGCCACCCCACACCATGACTGACCCACCGCCAAACCGGTCATGCTGGAGGATGTTGCAGGCAGCAGAACGTTCTCCACGGCGTCTCCAGACTCTGTCACGTCTGTCACATGCTCAGTGTGAACCTGTTTTCATCTGTGAAGAGCACAGGGCGCCAGTGGTGAATTTGCCAATCTTGGTGTTCTCTGGCAAATGCCAAACGTCCTGCACAGTGTTGGGCTGTAAGCACAACCCCCACCTGTGGACGTCGGGCCCTCATACCACCCTCATGGAGTCTTTCTGACCGTTTGAGCAGACACATGCATATTTGTGGCCTGCTGGAGGTCATTTTGCAGGGCTCTGGCAGTGCTCCTCCTGCTCCTCCTTGCACAAAGGCGGAGGTAGCGGTCTAGCTGCTGGGTTGTTGCCCTCCTATGGCCTCCTCCACGTCTCCTGATGTACTGGCCTGTCTCCTGGTAGCGCCTCCATGCTCTGGACACTACGCTGACAGACACAGCAAACCTTCTTGCCACAGCTCGCATTGATGTGCCATCCTGGATGAGCTGCACTACCTGAGCCTCTTGTGTGGGTTGTAGACTCCGTCTCATGCTACCACTAGAGTGAAAGCACCGCCAGCATTCAAAAGTGACCAAAACATCAGCCAGGAAGCATAGGAACTGAGAAGTGGTCTGTGGTTTCCACCTGCAGAACCACTCCTTTATTGGGGGTGTCTTGCTTATTGCCTAAAATTTCCACCTGTTGTCTATTCCATTTGCACAACAGCATGTGAAATGTATTGTCAATCAGTGTTGCTTCCTAAGTGGACAGTTTGATTTCACAGAAGTGTGATTGACTTGGAGTTACATTGTGTTGTTTAAGTGTTCCCTTTATTTGTTTGAGCAGTATATTTGTACACTAAGAGTATGTGAGCTGCAGCCACTGCTACTGTTGCTCAGCTCGCCACTAGGGGATGCTCATTCCCATCTCAGGCTCTAGAAGCACTATGACTCTTCATGTAAAATTAAAATAGACCAAGGATAGGAGGTGTTGCGTTAAAAGGAATAGGCCTAACAGTATCCCATAGAAAAAGTAATGGTTTATACTATTCTCGATAATTTGCAGGATTCTGTCCCCAAATTGCCCATGTTTTTGTTCAGACCTGGTTTTCATGACTGAGTTGAGTTCTCTCAATTTGTATTTTTCATAGCATTAAATGTAACAGATGCTTAGCCTAGACGAGAGCACCTGTTCTAGTGCAAACTGTAGCAGTGTGGTGCTTCTAATGCAAATTTGATTGACGATCAAAACTTTCCTCTAAACGAGGTTGCAATGCAGGAAATTAGTTTGTACTTGTCATCAAAGTTGAGTTACAAAGACGAGTGCGTGCATGTGTGTGTGTTTGTGTCTGAAACTATTGCGCAACACCTCGTGCAGTACAGTACGTTCCTCTAATGAGCGATTCGAAGTTATGTGCCAAAGGTTAATGAGATTGGATGGTTTTACCAGCTGGAAAAACCACCATGTAGACATTCTATCCTGTGGACAAATTGCTGTATCTCTGTTCCAGTGAGTGTCATTTGACAACAGCAAGCCTTGTCTGTAACATCAGTGAATCATAGTGGAGAATAGCAGACTTCACATGGTGCACATGAACTCTGAATGGTATACATTTTCACCAAATTTGGCAAAATACAAAAGATGGCACAGTTGGTAATCTAAAAATGACTTTTCATCCAGATCAAGTTTGTGGCCTGAGATAGTGAAGATCAAAGGTAAGCCCCACATCAACAATTGAGCCCCTTGATTAAAGTCGAGCAAAGTTTAAATGCCACAGGATAGCTAAACATCATTGCCAATCAGGTGAATCCCTTCATGGCAGCAGTGTATCCATCTGCGAATAGATTTTCCCAGCAGGATAATGCCCCATGCCACAAGGCTAGGATCGTCCCAGAATGGTTCCATGAACATGACAGTGAATTCAGCTTACTGCAGTGGCCTGCTCAGTCCCCAGATCTCAATCCAAGTGAGCATCTGTGAGATGAGATGGAACGAGCTATTCGGAGTAGAGATCCACTACCAGACAAATTGACACCACTGTGGAAAGCATTGGAGTTAACATGGGCCAGTATTCCTGTGGAACACTTTCGACCCTTTGTAGAGTCCATGCCCTGATAAATTGAGGCTGTTCTGAGGGCGAAAGGGGGTGCAACTCAATTTTAGGGAGGTGGATTTAACATGTGACATCAATAAGGGATCATAGCTTTCACCTGGATTTACCTGGTCAGTCTATGCCATGGAAAGAGTAGGTGTTCCTAATGTTTTGTACAAGTACTCAGTGTAGATGAAGGGGAGGAGCCCGTTTAAAAAAGGGATTTTTAAGCCTTGAGACTATTGAGACGTGGATTGTGTATGCGTGCCATTCAGAGGGTGAATAGGCAAGACAAAATATTTAAGTGCCTTTAAACGGGGTATGGTGCCAGGTGCACAGGTTTGAGTGTGTCAAGAACTGTAACGCTACTGGGGTTTTGACGCTCAACACTTACTTATGTGTATCAAGAATGGTCCACCAGCCAAATGACATACAGCCAACTTGACACAACTGTGGGAAGCATCGGAGTCAAAATGGGCCAGCATCCCTGTGGAACGCTTTCGACACCTTGTAGTGTCCATGTGCTGACAAATTGACGCTATTCTGAGGGCAAAAGGGGGTGCAACTCAAAATTAGGACAATATATTTGTACACTCAGAGTATGTGAGCTGCAGCCACTGCTGCTGTTGCTCAACTCGCCACTAGGGGATGCTCACTCCCATCTCAGGCTCTGGAAGCACTGTGACTCTTCACGTAAAATTAAAATAGGATAGGAGGTGTTGCGTTAATAGGAATAGGCCTATCAGTATCCCATAGAAAAAGTAATGGTTTGTACTGTTCTCGATAATTTGCTGCATTCTGTCCCCAAATTGCCCGTGTTTTTGTTCAGTCCTGGTTTTCATGCATGAGTTGAGTTCTCTCAATTTGTATTTTTCATAGCATTAAATGTAACAGATGCTTAGCCTAGACGAGAGCACCTGTTCTAATGCAAACTGTAGCAGTGTGGTGCTTCTAATGCAAATTTGATTGACGATCAAAACGTTCCTCTAAATGAGGTTTCAATGCAGGAAATTAGTTTGTGCTTGTCATCAAAGCTGAGTTATAAAGCAGAGTGCGTGTGTGTGTGTGTATCTGAAACTATTGCGCAACACATCGTGCAGTACAGTAAGTTCCTCTAATGAGCTATTAGAAGTTATGCGCCAAAGGTTAATGAGATTGGATGGTTTTACCAGCTGGAAAAACCACCATGTAGATATTCTATCCTGTGGACAAATTGCTGTATCTCTGTTCCAGTGAGTGTCATTTGACAATAGCAAGCCTTGTCTGTAACATCAGTGAATCATAGTGGAGAATAGCAGACATCACATGGTGCACATGAACTCAGAATGGTATACATTTTTAACAAATTTTGCAAATGGCAAAAGATGGCACAGTTGGTAATTCAAAAATAACTTTCCCTCCAGATCAAATTTGTGGCTTGAGATGGTGAAATTCTAGATCAAAGGTAGGTCTACATCAAGAAGATTCCTGAATATATTAATCTCAGAACTATAATCAAAAGCGTATATATTCTATTCCTTTTCATTTTCAGTTGAGGAAAGATCTTGGTGGGTACATTGAAAGACTAGCGTTTGTATTCTGACACACACATTTTACTCCAAGAGACTATTTTCGTCTACAAAAATATTTAGTTTGAACGGGAAAATATAAGATATAAACTATACGTTGCATGGATTATCATGATGCTCTCAATAATATGATACCCTGCAACAATCCCTTAAGACCAGTAGAGGGCCCCACAGGAAAGGAATGAATGATGGCTTGCCAGTGGAACGTTTCATTATGTTTTTAACCCTTACCTCAAGGAAGGCACACTGATTATAGCGTTCATCAGTTTGTTGATTGTTTTTTGTACAGAGGGGAACACTGATTGACTGTGTAGATTTGTAGGCTGTAGGTAGGCTAAATGCATAGTGCTGTGTGAAAAAATGGCAAATAAAAAATCTGAGTGTCCATTATGTGCAGAATTTACATTGAATCCATTTCGTGGGAATTCATCCTCCTTCCATTTGAGGAGAAAAAATAAACAGGTGTGATTTATCATTTTAGAGGAGAGCTGTAGACACAGAGCTGTGGAATATTGATGGGCTTCTAGCTATTTCCATACAATGCAATTGGATTTTATATTGTTCATCTTCACTGCATAATTCTTTACAGGCCCCCTCAAAATTGTAATTCCACCCGCATAGAGACAGTGCACAATAGCTGAATAAATAGCACAAGATCAACATACTGATCCCCTTCTGCTTTGTCTCCTTAGCAACCCAATCCCCTTTATAGCCTGATAAAAATGTCCTCGAGTATATGCCTACCCAGAGATGGTGCATGATTGAATATTGTAGCGACCCTGTCTATAGGCTAGGTTTCCATCCAATTGGCGACAGATTTCCATGCGAGTAGTCTAAAATCCGCATAAAAACAAAAGCATTTTCCCACAAAACATGTTTCAATGAAATTGATTTATTACAGATAAAAGGATGTGCGTGATGAGGTAATGCACATGTACCGAATAAATAACACAAGTTAAATGGGTTTTCATTGTATTTTCAACTCTACTGATGGTTTTCTCATCAAAAATGTTGCGTTATATATAGCAGGTGTGCAAACTAGCATTGGCACGTGCGCTCGAGCGCACATATAGCCTACATGATGAGATTATTACGGACAAAAGAGCGAGATTATTTTTATTTGTCAAACGGCAGCCAAGCATCGATGATCAGGTCACCAAAATATTTATTGGAAACGAGCATAAAGCTCATCACCTATCACCACCCTGTGATTTTCATAAGAACGTATTTCATCTGTAGCCTATTCAACTGCATGCTTTCCCGACGAGTCGTTGTGGGAGGACAACACAACGTGTCATCGCGTGTCTCCGCGTTTACTTCGACCTGATGATTATTAAATCAATATTACTGCCACAAAACGAACACATCTTGTCTAGTGTTTTTTGTTTTGTCAACATTTGGAAAGTACAGACAGGGCCATCATATTGGAGCTGACATTAAATAATGAATATGAGCTGAAAGTGCAGACTTTCAGCTTTAATTTTAGGGTGTTTACATCCAAATCTGGTGAACGGTGTAGGAATTACAGCACTTTTTATATTTGGTCCCCCGCTTTTTATTTAAGAGACCAAAAGTAATTGGACAATTGGCTGCTCAGCTGTTCCATGGCCAGGTGTATGTTATTCCCTCATCAGTTAATTTACAAGTAGGCAGATAAAAGGTCTAGATTTGATTTCAAGTGTGGCATTTGCACTTGGATTCTGTTGCTGTTAACCCTCAATATAAAGTCCAAAGAGCTGTCACTGCCAGTGAAGCAAGCCATCATTAGGCTGAAAAATCTAAACAAACCTATCAGAGAGATAGCAAAAACATTAAGTGTGGCTAAATCAACTATTTGGTACATTCTTAAAAAGAAATAACGCACCGGTGAGCTCAGGAACACCAAAAGGACCGGAAGACCACGGAAAACAACTGTGGTGGATGACAGAAGTCAACAATCAAGAGAAGACTTCACCAGACTTCATCCGAAGCATACCACCTCATCTGTGAAGCATGGTGGAGGTAGTGTTATGGCGTGGGCATGCATGGCTGCTAATGGAACTGATTCCCTTGTATTCATTGATGATGTGACTGCTGACAAAAGCAGCAGGATTCATTCGGAAGTGTTTAGGGATATATTATCAGCTGCAGTAAAGGCCTGGCAGAGCATCACCACGGAAGAAACCCAGCATCTGGTGATGACTGTGGGTTCCAGACTTCAGGCAGTCATTGACTGCAAAGGATTTGCAACCAAGTATTAAAACTCTTAATTTAATGTATGATTATGTTAGTTTGCCCAATTACTTTTGAGCCCCTAAAATTGGGGGGTTATGTATAAAAATGGTTGTAATTCCTACACGGTTCATACAATAACTTTGACAAAACCCTTAAATTAAAGATGAAAGTCTACAATTAAAGCACATCTTGTTTGTTTCCTTTCAAATCCATTGTGGTGGCGTACAGAGCCAAAATTATGCAAATTGTGTCACTGTCCAGATATTTATGGACCTGACTGTATACCGAAACATATTCTGTTTCCATCAGGCCTGTAGTGACATTTATTTATCCGACATGTACTTTACTCGCATAAAAAGGTTGGCTGGAAACCTTGTTATTGGTCAATAAAATACAGTTTTTGTTGAGTGAGTTAATTGTATTGGCACAATAACACATTGTGGATGCCCCTCAAGCGCATTCTTCTGAGTTGATGTACCTCATCCTTAGGAATTTACTACGCTTGTGTCAGAAGTGGGATTGGGCTGCAGTTGGGCAATTGGTTATGCATCTGGGTGGTAGTCTGAAAGGGCGTGAAAGAAACACAATCAGCCTACTGCAGTGGGTTATAGCAAAGGAGCACGCCTTGTAGACAGATGCTTTTGGTCTCCAATGGGAGAATAAAGTAGTAGACTGGATGAATTACTATTTATCATTAATAATAGCGACAGTAATGGTTCATAATATGTCCAAATTTAATTACAGTGCTTTCAGAAAGAATTCACATTCCTTTATTGTTTTACATTTTCTTGTGTTACAGCCTGAATTTAAAATGAGTTAAATGTAGATTTTTTTGGTCACTGGCCTACAAACAATACCGCATAATGTCAAAGTGGATTTATGATTTATGAAATGTTTACAGGTTAATTAAAAATGTAAACCTGACATGTCTTGAGTCAATAAGTATTCAACCCCTTTGTTATGGCAAGCCTAAATATATTCAGGAGTAGAAATGTGCTTAACAAGTCACATAAGTTGCATGGACTCTGTGTGCAATAATAGTGTTTATCATGATTTTTGAATCACTACCTCATCTCTGTACCCCACACATACAATTATCTGTAGGGTCCCTCAGTGAATTTCAAACACAGATTCAACCAAAATAACCAGGAAGGTTATGTAACCTTTATTCAACTAGGCAAGTCAGTTAAGAACAAATTCTTATTTACAATGACAGCCTACACCAGCCAAACTCGGGACGATGCTGGGCCAATTGGGTACTGCCCTATGGGACTCCCAATCACGGCCAGTTGTGATACAGCCTGGATTCAAACCAGGGTGTATGTAGTGACACCTCTAGCACTGAGATGCAGTGCCTTAGACCACTGCGCCACTCGGGAGCCCAATGCCTTGCAAAGAAGGGCGCCTATTGGTAGATGGGCACAAATAAAAAGCAGATATTGAATATCCCTATGAGTATAGTGATCAATACACCCAGTCACTACAAAAATACAGGCGTCCTTCTTTACTCAGTTGCTGGAGAGGAAGGAAACCGCTTAGGGATTTCACCATGAGGCCAATGGTGATTTTAAATCAGTTACAGAGTAATATTCCAAAACATGCATCCTGATTGCAATAAGGCACTAAAGTAAAACTGCAAGAAATGTGGTAAAGAAATGAACTTCATGTCCTGAATACAAAGTGTTATGTTTGGGGCAAACACAACCCATCACTGAGTACCACGCTTCATATTTTCAAGCATGGTGGTGGCTGCATCATGTTCAGTCTGCTTTCCAACAGACACTGAGAGACAAATTCATCTTTCAGCAGGGTAATAACCTAAAACACGAGGACAAATATACACTGGAGTTGCTAATAGCAATAAGACATTGAATGTTCCTGAGTGGCCTAGATACAGTTTTGACTTAATCAGCTTAAAAATCTAAAATATGGCAAGAGTTGAAAATGGCTGTTTAGCAATGATCAACAAGCAACTTGATAGAACTTGAAGAATTTTGATAACAATAATGTCCAAATATTGTACAATCCAGGTGTATGAAGCTCTTAGAGACTTACCCAGAAAGACTCAGCTGTAATCGCTACCAAAGGTGATTCTAACATGTATTGACTCAGGGGTGTGAATAGTTATGTAAATGAGATATTTCTGTATTTCATTTCCAATAAATGTGCAAACATTTCTAAAAACATGTTTTTGCTTTGTCATTGTGGGGTATTGTATGTAGATATGTGAGAGGGGAAAAAAGCAATTTAATCCATTTTGAATTCAGGCTATAACACAACAAAATGTGGAATAAGTCAAGGGGTATGAATACTTTCTTTAGGCACTGTACATCTATGCAGTATTATATGAGGACTTATTTCAGTATTGAAAATCCACGAATCAAGTAACTACTGATGCAGAAGAATGAAGGGGATTTGAATTATTAACCCCAAGGCTTATCGTGGCTTGAGTAAATCGTCGTGTGTACTGCCTGCTTGGCTACTGGATATCCATCCCCAAATAATTCATTCGAGAGAGCGTCCCAAAATTGATGATGGGCCAGCCATGGGCTACTGGCATGATCCTAAAACGAAGAAACCCCCCTCTCTGAATGCTGCGATTGGTATGGCCCTTACTCAAGAAGTGGTTTCAATTCTCCTCTGAAAAGGCAGATTTATTTCAAGGCATATACCAGGTTGGATGAGGCTGACATTCTTGTGCATCGACGTTGTTTCAAAGGGGTTTTCATCTCGCAAAACTGGACCCGTACAGAATGACTATGTATAAAGGAAAGCGTCGTAATCAACGATGTAAGTCGCCCTCCATCCGTACCAGTCTACTTGATTAGAAAAAAAAACATCTGTTTTTGTGTAGCGCGTGCCTTTATAGATTTTCTGAAGTTAACGATATGAACTCCGTTGTATTTGCTGTTTTTTTTTTACAGTTTTATTTATTTTGATAATTCCAGAAAACTATAGATTTAGGGGATGGACCAACCAAATTCGTCTGGGATTGGTGCGATTCGATAAGAACTATACATTTTATAAATTCACGTTTCAGTGTGGGTTAACGCTGAGCAATTGAATAATTTCACATTAACACGCAGATAATGTTTTCAGAGGTGTTAACAACTTGATTGTGAAATTAAAATTATTTAAAAAAAGTTATATTATAGCCTGTAGCTTTAGGTTATGAAACCTGTACTAGGCTATTATGAAATACAGGTATAGGTAGGGTACCTGATATTAGTGTCACTTTAAGTGTGAAATAATTAATTTCGTTTGTAAAAAGAGTTATTTTAATTTTAGTAAAGCAATTTATCTAAGACAAATATTAAAGTCTATGATAATAATCCTGTATTCTTGGGTAATGGGTATTGTAGTCAAATGTCAGTGAAAGGTGTCATTATAGTGCAATTGTGTGTGCATAATGAGATTGCATATTTGGGGTTAGGAACACAGACCGGATAGCATTGGTCTGTGCCTCTGAAAAAAATGCTTTCTGCATCTTTTCCATGTCTCAGTTATAGCTGGGATTTTGAGTTCTTAAATCGTAAATATCTAAGACTTTGCATTTAAGGAATCTTCTGAGATCAGCACATGCATGTGTTTGTGGCCATACCCACACCCTTGCAACTCAGTAGAAACAATTTACAACGTTCACAACTGGCTCTAACGTTCTAGCATTTGAGAGAAATGTATTTTTGAATGTTTGCTGCAATAGGTTCTGTTCAAAGTGTGATAGCTACCCTTTTTAGACATCCTCTGTGCGTCACGAGTTTTGACCCTCCAGACGTCTGCAGCTGTCTTTTGTTTCAAGTAGGCATTTTCACCCAAGAGTCCTAGTTGCAGTCTGCAGTGCAGGGCAAATTAATGGAAGCCCGCCGTCTCCTGCTAAACCTCTGCAGATGTTATCTGTGTTCTGTCTGTCTTGCCCTGACAGAGAGGAAGCGGGATGGAATGATAGAAACATGGCAAAGTGGCAGCACTAAGATCCTTAATAGCACCCTGTGTCAAGCCAAAGGCCCAAATTAGTTTGGTGTAATATCGCCTAAACAATCCTTATAGCATACAACAGCAGCATATTACTGTATCTTCGTTTACATCTGCCACCATAGCAGATCCTTCCTTGCATTGATGGTTAAAGGGATAGTTCACACAAATTACAAAATTACATATTGGTTTTCTTAGCCTGGAAAGAAATTTATTGGGGGAAGTGTATTTTTTTTATGTTTGCTGCAATAGATTCTGTTCAAAGTGTGATAGCTAGATATGACAACAATCCATGCTTTGGTTTAGTTTCCCTGGCACGGTTTCCAAAATGCATTTGTGGCACAAATCCCGTTCAAGTCATGGGAAATCCTTCAAATCCAATTCATAGAATTTTTTGCACATCATATTCACATCATCTATAAGTGACTTTGATTAGCTTTTTTTATTTTATTTAGTATTTTAGATACTTTCGGATGATTTGGACATAAAAATTGTAATATCAGTCCCATGACTTAAATGAGATTTGTTCCACAAATGCGAAAAAGAGCCAGGGAAATAAAACCAAAGCATGGATTACTGTCATACCTTGTCCATAGACTGCTTTCAAGGTAAGGAAACCAATGTGCTATTTTGTAATTTGGGTGAACTATCCCTTTAAGGCAGGCCTATAACTTCCAAGTGCTCCCAGTCTTAGTGCTTAGACCTTGGTATTTTGGTATTTTATTAGGATCCCCATTAGCTGTTGCAAAAGCAGCAGCTACTCTTCCTGGGGTCCACACAAAACATGAAACATTACATAATACAGAACATCAATAGACAAGAACAGGTCAAGGACAGACTACATCATTTTTGTTTTAAAGGCACACGTAGACTACATGTCAATGCATACACAAACTATCTAGGTCAAATAGGGGAGAGGCATTGTACCGTGAGGTGTTGCTTTATCTGTTTTTTGAAACCAGGTTTGCTATTTATTTGAGCAATATGAGATGGAAGGAAGTTCCATGCAATAAGGGCTCTCTAAAATACTGTACGCTTTCTTGAATTTGTTCTGGATTTGGGGACTATGACATCTCCCTAGAGACACTCAACTCAAGGATGTAAGCCTGAAAAGTGTCACTAGTGAAACAGAGATTGTGCTTGTCCTGGACATGTTAGGTGTCTGTCAGCATGGGTCTAATGAGGTCCCCTGTCTGATGAAGTTGGCTGACATATTAAACTACTTTTCTCCCCCAGCACCTCTACAGTCTCCATATACACACTGACTACTGCCTCTCCACCTGTCTCATCACCAGCAGTGTGTGTGTGTGGGTGGACAGTCGCCAGGGCAAACACCAATAATTAGTCTCACACACACACACACACACACACACACACACACACACACACACACACACACACACACACACACACACACACACACACACACACACACACATATCGTGTGCAAGAATGACTGGCAAAACACACATTCTGGTGCAAGAATGACTGCTAGCTTCTAGTTCACATATTTTAAACTTTATAATGAGGTCTGATTTGTGTGAAACCCCATAGGAAATCCACCAGCTATATAGAGCAACAGGCTTATGTGAATGACATTTTCTTGTATTAGGTCTAATGTGAGAAGTTAATGGGTATGTAAACGACTCAGGGTTGCCACAACAATATGTTCAACACTGAAGTAAATGGCTCATACTGTGTAATATATGTCAGATGTTGTACTTACTTGGTAGCAAGAGCACTTTCAGATTTTTTAGGGCAACAAGGAATAACTTGATATTGACAACAAACAGACAAACCAGCAACCCTTTTGACTTGAGGTTCTCCCATAGCTTGTCAGTACTTAGATGTTATGTTCCTACCGTACTTTTATTAACTGACACTGTATATCTGTGTTATTATCAGATATGCTCTTTATCCCCGTCTTGAAATGAAATATACATGTTGTACAGAGAAGTGCAAGGTGTTGTGATGTCAGCCCTGTTCAAGGAGATCTTTGTCATACGTTTGACACCAGAGAGTTAGCTAGTGACGGCCTATTTTTAGAGTTCATACTAGGCAGTCAGAGAGTTGCGGTAGAGAGATATACATTTGTGGTGGTAACCTGGTTATCATGGCCTATCGTGATTACATGTATTTCAAACCACAGAATATCAAAGAGAAAACACGTTCTAAAATGTGTTCATATTTGTTTTCTCCTACACGCCCCATTGCTCACAATCAAATTATCACAAGCCTTTAAGCTAATTAGGTTCCTATCCCTCTAGGGCCTTGCACACTGCAATATTTATCAGTCTCTGATGGGGAATATGGTTCAAGCCTGATTTCTCTGCTTTTTAACGAAGTGCATCATTGTTTACGGAATGGAAGTTAGCCAGCTCGCTTGATTTCACAGTTCATATCAAAGTGCTATCTCACCGGGATACCTTTTCCCTTATCTATTATTCCGGTCCCTGAGGGGCATGGATTTGGAGTTGATCCATTTAGACTATGTGGTACTCATAGTGTAGAGCTTCAGAGACTAACTGGGACAGGGGAATGAGACTAAGTCCTCTGTGTTCTGTTCACTGTAATGGAAAAAGGTGTCATAAAGTCCATGCATTTTCCACTGAATGGACAAGTCGAATATGCAGAAGAGATAAGAAACTCTGCCAAGCATTTAACATCTGTTCCATGTTAAAACTATTTATGGTTTATAGCCAAGAAAACCAGGTTACAATACAAAACAAAAATATAAACACAACATGTAAAGCAGGGCTGGCCAACCCTCTTCCCGGAGATCTACTGTTCTGTAGGTTTTCAGTCCAACCCTGATTTAGCAGTTCTGATTCAGCTAGTTAAGGTCTTGTTGAGCAGCTAATTAGTAGAAGAAGGTGTGTTAAATTAGGATTGGACTGAAAACCCACAGGATGGTAGATCTCCAGGAAGAGGGTTGGGCAGCCCTAATGTAAAGTGTTGTCCCATGTTTCATGAGCTGAAAATAAACATCCCAGAAATGTTCCATACACACAAAAAGCTTATTTCTCTCTCAGATGTTGTGCACAAATTTGTGTACATCCCTGTTAGTGAGCATTTCTCCTTCTCCAAGATAATTCATACACTTGACAGGTGTGGCATATCAAGAAGCTGATTTGGCAGCATGATCATTACACAGGTGCACCTTGTGCTGGGGACAATAAAAGGCCACTCTAAAATTTGCAGTTTTGTCACACAACACAATGCCTCAGATATCTCAAGTTTTGAGGGAGCGTGCAATTGGCATGCTGACTGCAGGAATGTTGCCAGAGAATATAATGCTCTACCATAAGAAATGTCGTTTTAGAGAATTTGGCAGCATGTCCAACTGGCCTCACAACCACAGACCACGTGTAACCACACCACCCCAGGACCTTCACATCTGGCTTCTTCACCTGCAGGATTGTCTGAGACCAGCCACTCAGACAGCTGAGGAAACTGTGGGTTTGCACAACCAAATAATTTTTGCACAAACGTTCAGAAACTGTCTCAGGTAAGCTCATCTGTGTGCTCGTCGTCCTCACCAGGGTCTTGACCTGACTGCAGTTCGGCGTCGTAACTGACTTCAGAGTGGAAATGCTCACCTTCGATGGCCACTGGCACGCTGGAGAAGTGTGCTCTTCAGAGATGAATTCCGGCTTCAACTGTACCGGCAGATGGCAGACCGCGTGTATGGTGTTGTGTGGGTGAGCGGTTTGCTGATGTCAACGTTCTGAACAGAGTGCCCCATGGTGGTGGTGGGGTTATGGTATGGGCAGACATAAGCTGCGGACACAATTGCATTTTATCGATGGCAATTTGAATACACAGAGATTCTGTGACGAGATCCTGAGGCCCATTGTTATGCCATTCATCCACCGCCATCACCTCATGTTTCAGCATTATAATGCACGGCCCCATGTTGCAATGGTCTGTACACAATTCGTGGAAGCTGAAAATGTCCCAGTTCTTCCATATATATTCACCAGACATGTCACCCATTGAGCATGTTTGGGATGCTCTGGATTGACGTGTACAACAGCGTGTTCCAGTTCCCGCCAATATCCAGAAACTTCGCACAGCCAATGAAAAAGAGTGGGACAACATTCCACAGCCCACAATCAACAGCCTGATCAACTCTATGCGAAGGAGATGCATGAGGCAAATGGGGATCACTGGTTTTCTGATCTACTCTCCTATCTTTTTTTTAAAGGTATCTGTGACCAACATATGCATACAGTTGAAGTCGGAAGTTTACATACACTTAGGTTGGAGTCTTTAAAACTAATTTTTCAACCACTCCACAAATTTCTTGTTGGCGGTTAGGACATCTACTTTGTGCATGACACAAGTCATTTTTCCAACAATTGTTTACAGACAGATTATTTAACTTCAAATTCACTGTATCACATTTCCAGTGGGTCGGAAGTTTACATACACCAAGTTGACTGTGCCTTTAAACAGCTTGGAAAATTCCAGAAAATGATGCCATGGCTTTAGAAGCTTCTAATAGGCTAATTGACATCGTTTGAGTCAATTGGAGGTGTACCTGTGGATGTATTTCAAGGCCTACCTTCAAACTCAGTGTCTCTTTGCTTGACATCATGGGAAAATCAAAAGAAATCAGCCAAGACCTCAGAAAAAAATTGTAGGCCTCCACAAGTCTAGTTCATCCTTGGGAGCAATTTCCATACGCCTGAAGGTACAATGTTCATCTGTACAAACAATAGTACGCAAGTATAAACACCATGGGACCACGCAGCCGTCATACCGCTCAGGTAGGAGACTCGTTCTGTCTCCTAGAGATGAACGTACTTTGGTGCGAAAAGTGCAAATCAATCCCAGAACAACAGCAAAGGACCTTCTGAAGATGCTGGAGGAAATAGGTACAAAAGTATCTATATCCACAGTAAAACGAGTCCTGTATCGACATAACCTGAAAGGCCGCTCAGCAAGGAAGAGGCCACTGCTCCAAAACCGCCATAAAAAAGCCAGACTACGGTTTGCAACTGCACATGGGGACAAAGATTGTAGTTTTTGGAGAAATGTCCACTGGTCTGAAGAAACAAAAATAGAACTGTTTGGCCATAATGACCATCGTTATGTTTGGAGAAAAAAGGGGGATGCTTGCAAGCTGAAGAACACCATCCCTACCGTGAAGCATGGGGGTGGCAGCATCATGTTGTGGGGGTGCTTTGCTGTAGGAGGGACTGGTGCACTTCACAAAATAGATGGCATCCTGAGGCAGGAAAATTATGTGGATATATTGAAGCAACATCTCAAGACATCAGCCAGGAAGTTAAAGCTTGGTCGCAAACGGGTCTTCCAAATGGACAATGACCCCAAGCATACTTCTAAAGTTGTGGCAAAATGGCTTAAGGACAACAAAGCCAAGGTATTGGAGTGACCTTCACAAAGTCCTGACTTCATCCTATAGAAGATTTGTGGGCAGAACTGAAAAAGCGTGTGCGAGCAGCAAGGAGGCCTACACACCTGACTCAGTTACAACAGCTCTGTCAGGAGGAATTGGCCAAAATTCACCCAACTTATTGTGGGAAGCTTGTGGAAGGCTACCCAAAATGTTTGACCCAAGTTAAACAATTTAAAGGCTATGCTACTAAAGGCTGATTGGGTGTATGTAAACTTCTGACCCACTGGGAATGTGATGAAAGAAATTAAAGCTGAAATAAATCATTCTCTATACTATTTTTCTGACATTTCACATTCTTAAAATAAAGTGGTGATCCTAACTGACCTAAAACAGGGAATTTTTACTTGGAATAAATGTCAGGAATTGTGAGAAACTAAGTTTAAATGTATTTGGTTAAGGTGTATGTAAACTTCCAACTTCAACTGTATCTGCATTCCCAGTCAGGTGAAATCCATAGGTTAGGGCCTAATGAATTTATTTAAATGTACTGATTTCCTTCTATGAACTGTAGCTCAGTAAAATCTTTGAAATTGTTGCATGTTGCGTTTATATTTTTGTTCTGTGTAATTTTGATTGAATATGGCTAGGGATACACTCAATGCACTGATAATGAAATTCTAGGCCAATACCGTTTAGCAATATTTTCTCGAATATGACGGCAGATACTGATAATAATTATAGCAAACAAACTGACATGTTTTCTCATCGTGCGATAAGGCCAACTCATGCAAAGAACAGCGTTGTAGAAGTTACACAGAAAATAAACTATGGATGAGCAACCGGCATACCATAATGCACACAGGACCATACAAACATACTGTGCACACTATTAATTATCCAGAGACATACTGTTTACATAACCCTGCTTAGTTAAAAGAGGGACAGACGGACAGACTCACTGTTTTACTTTAATATGGTTTTTAATGAATTGCCTTGTTCTGTTTGATTTGCGGAGGTCTACAGGAAAACACCTTGATATGCAGAGTGCTCAAGCCTCAATGGCAGCCAAGTGTTTTACTGTGTAATGAAATCACAGTGTAACCTCGGGCTGCATGTAGCCTTTCCCCACTGTTACCCTCTTTAGTAGCCAGCCCTGATTAGTAAACAGGTAGGCTCTCTGTTGAAAGGTCTGGCATTGAGCCAGCAAAGAGGAGAAAAGAGACGGAAGTGTTCAAGTGACAAAGGACAGTGTAAATGGTTTTGGCAAGATGGGCGACGCTTTCTATATGTGACCTCGGTTGAAGGCCGCACTGCTCGAGGAAAGGGAAGGGATAATAATAGTGTCTCCGACTGGAGGGAAGGAAAAGTGATGTCTGTATTGCAACCAAACCAGGGTACATGAAGTCTTTATTTGTCTGAAGGACAGGCGGTGATGTTAAAGGCAGGCATTTTATTTTATTTTATTAGGATCTCTTTTTGTCCTAATTTGGACTAATCTTCCAAGACTCCTTAAACATTAAAATACAATTTATAATACGATCACATTTTCACATAAAACACACTGTTACAAACAGACATAATACACTGACATATTGACCAGATAAATACTCTTAACAGTTTGAAAAGATAGATTGATTCCTTCATCTACCATAGTCCTGCACAACCTTCCGATTTATTATATTTAAATGGTTATAAAGTATTGTTTGAATTTATATGTTGAAAAGCTTCTGGTTTACTGAGAAAAATGATACAATTTCTTTATTGCTCTGAATCGAAATGTTATTTTCCCTATTTCTCTTTTCTGTCTGGAAAGCACATAGATGGTGGACAATCTATTCTTAGTATTTATTGAATGTCTGTCTCTTACCAACTGAATATTGTTCTGAATGGAGTTGGGCTGTTATAAATGGTATACATTGTGAAATAAAATAAGCATGTTTTTTTCAATTATCTTGCTGATTGATTACCAACCAAGCTCATTTTGCATGACTACAACAAAGAACCAAATATCCACCTTAAAACAATCCTTGCTGCTTTGTTCAGTGCAATCGGCAGCCTCCTAATTTCACTTGCTGATGCATTTCCCCAGACCACAGAACAGTAGTTCACCTGACTCCCAATTAGTGCTTGGGTTATTTGCTTAAGAATCTTTCCCGGTAAATATTTAGCTATCCTTCTGATCATGCGTGCAGTTTAAATATATATTTTATTACATAGATTATTTATTTGAGATGACCATGATAAGCAGTTGTCTAGCTGCACCCCTAGTAGTTTGGTTTTTGCCACTTCCTCAGTTAGTACTCCCCTGTGACGACCCTCCCACTCTGTCTGCCGTATTCTCTCTTGTTCTTGTTTCTTTATTAGGAGGCCGGTGGGCGGAGTTGGAAGGGTCGTCAGATGAAGGGGAAACACCTGGGCTCAGGTGTTTCCCAGGATAAATGGACCTCTTCCCCATTCATTGAGGAGACTCTCTCCACACAGACACCTTGTTGATTTTGGTTGTGTAGTTTTGTGGTTTTCTTGGTTATTTGCTTTAGCACCTTTCAACACTCTGCATTATTACATTCAAGTATGCAACACACTCACTTACACTACTGATTACTGATTACACATGCCATTGTTACCTTCTTAGTTGTTTTATTTAATAAATATATATTTTTGTTACCCTTTGTCTCCACGTTGTCTCCCTTTTGTTGCGAACCCTGAGCCGGTTCGTAACAAGTGGGAGCTCATCCGGGATCTTGAACTTGTGTTTGGGAGAAAACGTGGAGGTATGTTAACTTGAGGTGTTTTGTTTGTTAGTTTGAGTTTGGTGCTCAGTACTGGTTGTCTTTGGTTGTTTTGTTTGTGTGCTGCGTTGGAGAGAGTACATTGGTTAGTTTTCAGGCCTCTGCCCAGCCTGGAAACACTTGTTGTACTCGCTGTTGGAACATTGGTCTGAGGTGAGTAGAATCAGCTGTGTACCTCGGTGGGAGATTTGGTTAGGGTAGTGAAACTTACTACCTGGAGCTATAGTCTTTTTCCCCTGATAGGCTTAGCGACGTGTTTCATTTTGGAATATGTTGGGCATTGTTAATGTTTGTTATTTTTGTGTGGTGTCTGTGGACTGAGCAGTTGTCTCGGGAGCACATCCGTGGCTTGGTGGAATCTACCAGCGTGCTGGGGGGTTACTTCCTCGCCAGCGGGCTACAGTGCATAATTACCCACCGCAAATCTGCATGAAGACTAGGGTTGAGTTATTGTAGGTTTTGGGGAAGCTCCATATCTCATCTCTTTTCTGTGGTATCAGTGTGATTGGTTTTTCTCTTGTTGTGGTCTGGTGTGCTCAGAGGGGTTGAGTGAGATTTTTTTTTCTCCCGTTCCTCTCTCTCTCTGACTATGGCGTCTAATGTAGACGAGTTCATTCGCTTTCCATCAGAGGAACTGTTAGACTTATGTACTAAAGAACAGCTGTTGAAGGTTGCTGAACACTACAAAATTGAAATTAGTGATAAACGTCTAAAAAATTCCATTAGGTTAATAGTGAAGGCCAATCTGATGGAGAGTGGTATTCTTGACGTTACCACTGGGTAACGGATGAGCCCCCATCCCGGATGAGCCCCCACTTGTTACGAACCGGCTCAGGGTTCGCAACAAAAGGGAGACAACGTGGAGACAAGGTGTATCAAAAATATATATTTATTAAATAAAGCAACTAAGAAGTTAACAATGGCATGTGTAATCAGTAATCAGTAATGTAAGTGAGTGTGTTGCATACTTGAATGTAATATTGCAGAGTGTTGAAAGGTGCCAAAGCAAATAACCAAAAGAACCACAAAACTCCCCAACCAATATCAACAAGGTGTCTGTGTGGAGAGAGTCTCCTCAATGAATGGGGAAGAGGTCCATTTATCCTGGGAAACACCTGAGCCCAGGTGTTTCCCCTTCATCTGACGACCCTTCCAACTCCGCCCACCGGCCTCCTAATAAAGAAACAAGAACAAGAGAGAATACGGCAGACAGAGTGGGAGGGTCGTCACACCCCCCATACTTAATTGTTCCTGGTGAAACAGACCAACATAACCTTGGTTTTCTTGGTGTTCAAAACACGTTTGTTCCGGCATACCCAATTCCTGATATTTCCCAGATCTACTTGTAGAATTTGCTGTACCTATTGTACTGATTGTCTTGCTGTATAAATTGTAGTGTCATCTGCAAATATAGTAGCTTGAGTTTCAGATAAGGCATAAGGAAGGTCGTTGGTATATATTAAGTAAAGAAGTGGCCCAAGACAGCTGCCCTGCGGTATTCCACAGTTTAAAGCATGAGGGGAAGAAAATGACCCATTGATATAGGTGGACTGTTTCCTGTCAGTTAGATATGACTTTACCTGATTCAATGCTGCCTCCTTAAACCATAATGTAATAATTTTGTCAAAATTATTTCATGATCCACTGAATCAATTTCTGCACTAAAATAAAAGAAATAGTACACCAAAAAATCTGCCATTATCTATAGCATTGAGCCACTGGTCAGTCATGTCAACCAATGCATTGCTAGTGGAATGGTTTGTCTACTCACAATACCCTCCGATATCTTACTGAGTGATGGGAGTAGACTAATTGGTTGACTATTGGCAGGCGTAATGGGTTCTTTGCTGTCTTTCAGGATTGGACACAGTTTAGCATGCTTCCATACATTTGGAAATGTCCCCTTTTCCAGTGACCAATTAAATATGTATTTCAGTGGAGCTGCAATCTGTGGAGCAGTATAGCGAAGTAAAGAATTGTCCATAAGATCCTAACCTGTAGATTTACCACTGTCACGCTCTGACCTAAGAGAGCTGTTTTTTCTCTGTTTAGTTAGGTCAGGGTGTGATGGGGGTGGGCATTCTATGTGTTTGTTTTCTATGTTTTGACCAGGTATGGTTTCCAATCAGAGGCAGCTGTCTATCGTCTCTGATTGGAAGCCATACTTAGGCAGCCTTTTTCCCTTGGTTTGTGTGGGTAGTTGTTTTCTGTTTTGTTAGATTAACCTGTCAGAACTGTCGGCTGTCATTTTTGTTAATTTGTATTCAGTGTTCTATTTTCATTCAAATTAACGATGAGCACTCAACACGCTGCGCCTTGGTCCCCTTCATATGACGCCCGTTACAACCATTGGGTAATGACTACAATAGGTTTAACACCTCCTTTACTGACACCATTTGTAGACTAAAAGAGCCAGGGTTTTTTGCTCATAATATGATCATCAATCAATTGGACAATAGCTTGTTTGGAAGAATGGGTGTCAGCAAAATGATTGCCATTATCAGCTTGTTTTGTTATTGTTCTCCCGTCAATCTCCACTCTAGATGGGCATGATGAGATAGCCCTTTACTGTATTCCATACCTTTTTAGAATCATTTTTACAATTAAATAAAAGCATTTTTGTAAAATAACGTTTTTTTCTTACAATTTAATTTAACTGCATAATTACGTAGTGTTCTACAATTCTGTTAATCAATTTCTAGTTTAGATTTGGCTGCAAAGACTTTTGCCATATTTCTTTGTGAAAATGCCTCACCCAGTTCATCATCAATCCATGGAGATAGACGAGCCCCAACTGTACTCTTTCTTACTGGGGCATGATGGTCCATTACCTCAGTGAGCAAATCAATAAAACATTCTGTAGCGTGATCTAAATCATCCTCTAGATAAATCAGCTCCCAGGGTACAGCAGCCAAATCCTTTTGAAGTAGCTCATGATTAAATGTTTTAACATTTCTCTTGACCACAATCCTCAGGGGTTTCTTTGGAACCTTGGTGTTTATGGTTACGGTCACAATATTATGGTCTGTCCAGCCCACTGGCATTGATCTGGCTTTTAAGCATTACAAAGGTATATTACAGAAGATCAGATCAATGCACGTGTCTGAACGGTGACCTAACTTAGTTGATGATCTACTATTTGTTTCAAACCACCGCTCTCTGCATGCCTCATTCATTTAGTTATATATGGAATTATTATGATCCTTTCAATTTATATTAAAATCACCCAAGATAAGTACATCTCTGTTACTATCTTTGGCCTGGTCAAAACCAGTGTATAAGTCATCCAGATAGGACACCTTAGACTAGAGCTTGGAGATCAATACACACATCCTACCAATATGGGTACCTGGTAAGGCAGATGTACTTGAGCCCATAGTGCCCCTATTTGACATACATTAAGGTCATCCCTCCTCTTAAAAGGTATATGATTCTGAATGTACAGTGCTACACCCCCACTATTCCTGTCCCTTCTAAGTAGATTATATCCATGAATGTTCATTTGCCCATCATTTACAGATGTATCCAAATGCGTTTCGGTCAAAGCCAAAATATGAATATTATTTATGTTGACCAAGTTAAAAGCCCCATGTATTTTGTTAGGAAGGCTACATACATTAACCTGAGCTATATGCAGCCCTTTTCTTGTCAAGTGAAGATTTGTTATAGTTGAAGTTGTCATGATACACTACAACACACAAACTCAGATTTGAACATTGGATTACAATATCCAGGGAGTTACCCTGGTGTCCCAATACAATTGGCCGTTGATGTAAAGTGTATCCATCACCAAGGAGACTCGTTGGTTCAGGCAACGCTTTTCTTTCATGCTGGGCTTTTTTTCTCCTTTCATTGATCTCCGTGGGGAAAAAATAATTAATTCCAAAATCAGTGTTCCTGAGTTCACTGCCCCTGCTCTTTGCCATTACCTTTTGCTTTAAATGTTCAAAACATGCAATAATAGCCCGTGGCCTATTCCCAGAGGCCTTACCCATTCTATGGACTCTGGAGAATGTGGCATTACACACGACATCTGTGAGCAGTTTCAGTTGAGTTAACAGTGTCGGACAGTGTCCTCACAGCTTCTGCTGTTGTCATTCTCCGGTATCCCTGAAAATATGAGATTGTCTCGCATTGATCGACACTGTACATCCAGCAAGGTTTCTTTAAGCTGTTTGTTCTCCCTTTGGACCACCTCCACCTTGCCATGAATATAGTCTATAGTACCTTTCAGCTCCGTGTTCTCATCAATCTGACATTGGCTGATTTCTAGCCTGGCACATAATGCATTCATGTCCTCTCGTAGTATATCCAAGATATCAAGTTTGGCAAGCCTTTCATTGATGGATTTTTAAAAAGTCAACATCCATATCAATAAACCTCTCTTCACTCTCCACGCTTGGGGATGGTTTGATGCCATCATTGATACCGCTTGGCCAACTTGGCTTTGGTTTGTTTTGTTGATTGGGTTTGTTGTCCTTAACAGTGCTTGAATCCTCCAAAACCTGCGACATGTTTCTTTGAGCTCGTAAGTATCTCTCGTCAATCATACACTGGATGATTCAATGGATTCTGAATAATCCAGCGTGTTTGCAGGCAGAGTAAAACAATAATTAACAAAACGACGGATATATCTTTCCGGACAAATACATTCCAAAACAAAAAATAAAATCAAACGATTGTGTACTCACTCCTGCCTGTTATATTGAAATATTTGCCGCAAACAATTAACCGAATCTGCCACCAATTTCACCTTCGTGTGTCAGCTTGATTTGGCCAGAGGGAATCAGAATGATATTAGCCAACTAGACAGCTGTTTCAGGAAATCTCTTTGTGGTAGCTATTCTGTCGGATCTTGAGCATAATACGTGTTCTCAGGCCTTTGCTCTAAGGGCTAGGTGGACCATACATCTTCTTTCTCTGCATCAACAATTCACATTCTTTGTACCTCACCCACGTATGACATAATAAAACCAAGTACATTACGTAATTCCTGTGTTCAACATTGTTTACATAAGAGGCTAGAGATTTATTTTCTATAGATGGAAAAGAGATTTCATTTTTCTTTTTAAAGGCAGCAAAAAATGTCAACGTGAACACCAGCGAGAATCAAAGGCGGTTTGAGTCAGACAATGTTCTCCCCACAGTTATTTATTCTGAAGACAATGTGCCGTCTTTTCACTGAGCATTACACTGAACAACTTCACCATATCCTCCCTCCTCCTCATCTTTCACCTTACCTACTCTCACGTCTAAGCAGCAGCAGTCTCGGTTAGAAAGCTATTTCAAACCATCTTAAAAACAAACTTCTGATGAGCTGTGTGGGTTGGCCACTGGGTGGTCTGACAACAATCTATTCTACTAAACGCTGCCAGCTCTCCCGCCTCGCCTCACGTCCATCACGAGCACGTCTCCTCCTCTCCTCCTCTGCTCCTCTGTTCTTTTTTCCTTCCCTCCCGCCGCTTCTCGCTTTCCATAATTAGTTACTTCGTTCAATTAATTAAGACGGAAGCAAGATTGGCGGCAGCAGACAATTCTCTTTCTCCCTCGCTCCCTTTTAAGGTTTATATTGTCAAAGAGACAGCAGGGTTAGGATGGGGGAGGAGGGAGGGTGCATGGTCAATTTGACAAAGATGTATTAGGAAACGCCAGTATTCGGGGATACAGAGTCTGCGTCTGTTTGAGGGAGATGTAAGGGATGTGTTTTTCAATGAGAGAGAGAGAGAGAGAAAGACAGAGAGAGAGTCAAAACAGCAGGTCCGGGACAAAGTAGCACGACCGGTTAATCAGGTCAGGGATCCACAGCTGCAGGCAGAGAGAGAGAGAGAGAGATCAGCAGTCACGCCGAATCAAGAAGCGCCTGGGATGCTTTCAGACCAGGCAGAAGCATCGACACTGTGGTTAATCAAGAGATGCTGTTGTAAGAGTCTGATGCACTGTAGGTCTGATTTTATCTATGTGTTTACCGTGGAGCTGTAAAACAGATGGTAGCCTAGGATGACTCAGTCTAATGTCTGGCCGGGACAACTGTCGGAGATGAGATGTGACTGTAATATATAGCGAGACCGCATTCAATGGAGCTCATTCCATTGAGTCACTGCCCAATGTCAAGCCAAGACTAAAGCATTTTTCTTAAAGGTGATGCTGTTCAAGGATGGAGTACTTGGTTTATCTGGTGATTGTACATGGGTGGCACAGTATAAGACAACTAGAAATACAGTTATGAAAATAAAAGAGTAGACCTATGGAAAAGAGACCATATTTTGCTAATATTTTAATCTTCATATGACCAGCAAATTGATTAAATAGTAAAACGCTCCCACTTTTCGCTTCCAGGCTCCATGTCTCTCACTTCTACACTTTTGCTCCTGAGTGGCGCAGCGATCTAAGGCACTGCATCTCAATGCAAGAGGCGTCACTACAGTCCCTGGTTTGATTCCAGGCTGTATCACATCCAGCCGTGATTGGGAGTCCCATAGGGCGGCGCACAATTGGCCCAGCATTGTTCGGGTTTGGCCGGGTTAGGCTGTCATTGTAAATAACAATTTGTTCTTAACTGACTTGCCTAGTTAAATCACTCCTTTTCTCCCTCCACTCACCCACTTTCTTTTCCATTAACCCTCCCTCTCTGAAGTAATTCTGTATCTCCCACTCCCACTCTGTAAGTGGGTGTGGGGTTTCTGCCCCCTCTCCCTCTGACCTTGAGGTGATCTGCCAGCTCCTTTCTCAAGCCCCAGGCTCTGTATGTATGTGTGTGTACTGTCTTACAGAGTGGGTATGAGAGTGCCTGTGTGAAGAGAAGGTCTGACCTCTCAGAGCACTGGAGAAGTGCCCTTTATAGCTGTCTGACTGTGTGTGCGTGTGTTGGGGGGGTAGTTAGGAGAGAAAAATGTCTGACCTTATTGCCTGGACTGGGTTTGTTCTCGATCTGCTTCAGTACCTTAGGTGGAATCCCTCCCAGCAATATGAGTACGTTTTTTTTCTTTTCTCTCTCTCTCTTTTCCTCTGTGCTGCACCTCCATCCTTATCTAAATTGTGGTCGTAGCCCTAATTTTATTTAGAAAATGTGCTACTGCTGCTATGGGCATTGCGTCAGCTCATTTGATCCCTCACTTTGTAGTAGTACTTACTCTAATATGCCTAAGTGCTATTACCACAGTTTTATATATCTGTACAAAGGCTATGTTGGTGAGATGGTATAACTAAATGTTGCAGTCATGGCTTATAGTCAAGGCCTCCACATATTGATACAATATTATTCATTCCTCGCTTCTGGGGATAATAAGAAAAGGGAGAGAGTGAGGCATGACATGCAAGTCTCTTTGGCAGCAGAGGTCAGATATGAAGGGCACGCGGGTAAGGCTCAGCATTAAGTGAAGCTCTCGCTCCTATGGGGAGATGTAAGGGGCACAAATAAGTCCAATAAAAAAAGCAGGCCTCCGTACCCCAGGGAGTCACGGTTGCATGTTCACTTGTCAGAAAAACACAGCTGAAGCTGAAATGATTGCTCCCTCGCGCTCTTTCCCTGCCTCTGTGTCTCTCGAATAGATTTCACCTGTACCCACTTCTTTTATTTATTCATCCTTTCAGAGAAGATACAGTATGGCTTTCACTTATTCATCCTTTCAGAGAAGATACAGTATGGCTTTCACTTATTCATCCTTTCAGAGAAGATACAGTATGGCTTTCACTTATTCATCCTTTCAGAGAAGATACAGTATGGCTTTCACTTATTCATCCTTTCAGAGAAGATACAGTATGGCTTTCACTTATTCATCCTTTCAGAGAAGATACAGTATGGCTTTCACTTATTCATCCTTTCAGAGAAGATACAGTATGGCTTTCACTTATTCATCCTTTCAGAGAAGATACAGTATGGCTTTCACTTATTCATCCACGTGGATCATTTATGTTGTAGGGCCTGCATATGATTACGGAAGTGAATGTATTGCAAGTGCAATGACAAATATAGTTTTTTTTTGTGTGTGTGTGTGTGTGTGTGTGTGTGTGTGTGTGTGTGTGTGTGTGTGTGTGTGTGTGTGTGTGTGTGTGTGTGTGTGTGTGTGTGTGTGTGTGTGTGTGTGTGTGTGTGTTATACAGAATACATACACACACTACCGTTCAAAAGTTTGTGGTCACTTTGAAATGTCCTTGTATTTGAAAGAAAAGCTATTTTTTTGTCCATTAAAATAACATCAAAATGATCAGAAATACAGTTTAGACATTGTTAATGTTGTAAATGACTATTGTAGCTGGAAATTGTCGATTTTTTATGGAATATCTACATAGGCGTACAGAGGCCCATTATCAGCAACCATCGCTCCTGTGTTCCAATGGCACATTGTGTTAGATAATCCAAGTTTATAATTTTAAAAGGCTGATTGATCATTAGAAAACCCAGAGTTGCAAAGAAAAAGCCATATCTTAGACTGGCCAATAAAAATAAAAGATTAAGATGGTCAAAGAACACAGACACTGGACAGAGGAACTCTGCCTAGAAGGCCAGCATCCCGGAGTCGCCTCTTCACTGTTGGCGTTGAGACTGGTGTTTTGCGGGTATTATTTAATGAAGCTGCCAGTTGAGGACTTGTGAGGCGTCTGTTTCTCAAAGTAGACACTCTAATGTACTTGTCCTCTTGCTTGGTTGTGCACCGGGGCCTCCCACCCCTCTTTCTATTCTGGTTAGAGCCAATTTGCGCTGTTCTGTGAAGGGAGTAGTACACAGCGTTGTACGAGATATTCCGTTTCTTGGCAATTTCTCACATGGAATAACCTTCATTTCTCAGAACAAGAATAGACTGACGAGTTTCAGAAGAAAGTTCTTTGTTTCTGGCCATTTTGAGCCTGTAATTGAACCCACAAATGCTGATGCTTCAGATACTCAACTAGTCTAAAGAAGGCCAGTTGTATTGCTTCTTTTATCAGAACAACAGTTTTCAGCTGTGCTAACATAATTGCAAAAGGGTTTTCTAATGATTAATTAGCCTTTTAAAATGATAAACTTGGATTAGCTAACACAACGTGCCATTGGAACACAGGAGTGATGGTTGCTGATAATGGGCCTCTGTTCGCCTATGTTGATATTCCATAAAAAATAAGCCGTTTCCAGCTACAATAGTCATTTACAATATTAACAATGTCTACATTGATCAATTTTATGTTATTTTAATGGACAAAAAAATTGCTTTTCTTTAAAAAACAAGGACATTTCTAAGTGATGCCAAACTTTTGAACAGTTGTGTGTGTGTGTGTGTGTGTGTGTGTGTGTGTGTGTGTGTGTGTGTGTGTGTGTGTGTGTGTGTGTGTGTGTGTTCCGGTATAAGGTGTGTAATATTACTGTGGTCAGCAAGTTCAGTGATTACAGAGTATTGAATATAGCCATTGAGATGAAGAATTAGTTCTCGTTGCGGATGCTGCGAATGATTCGGTGTGAAAGCCGGTCTGAATGGGAAGCTTTCATTTCTCCTGCAGCCAAAAGTCACCAAGTTTTCTCCCCCTCCTCCTCTCCACGGAGCTCTGATTTAGCACCATGGACAGCGCCCTTCCTCTCTACGTGTCAAGACTTAACTTGACACCAGCGAGCAGAAATTGAACATTTGTATAGTCATGCCTTGAACTCAATGGGGAAATCAAATTAAATGTGCATGCGTGTATGTCAAGTTAGGATTTGGCTGAGTGGAGTGGATGTCTGCTTTAAGTCCATGGACAGTACTCCATATTCTCCGTAGTAGTGGTGCTTGATATCAGTAGTACGGACAGCCACACTCATCATAGTGCTTGATATCAGCACCACGGACAGCGACAATATTCTCTGTATTGCACTTTATCAGCACCATGGACAACCCCTCTTTTTGACCCTGGGAATCTGATTCATTGCAAGTCATTGTCTCTGTCTCGTACTGTGCTGATGCTCCAGCGAGAGAGCCCTAAGGGCTGGTCTAGGATCAGCCTTCGCTTTCCTTGTCGCTTCTCAAATGGTGTTGCTGTAGCATTGATGGATCTCCTTCCTCCAGTGGAGTTAGCACCTGAGTCAGGTTTATCCTGACAGCCCAGTCAAACTGTTCTAAACCCTCTGGCAAGTGCCAAGTGGAGCCAATGCCGATAGACAGTCTGTCAGGTTGCTGGATGAAGTGCTGTATGGCACAGTGTCAAGTTGTGTGTGCGGGCTTTAACCCATGCAGAGATTGCTCTGTGTTATCCTAAAGTACTACAGTACCTGATCTTTATACCTGTTATCACCTGGGGCATACATGACTTCAAATGGATATTAAAGGCCCATTGCAGTCAAAAACGTGATTTTTCTTTGTTTTATACAATGAGTGTACAAAACATTAAGAACATCTTCTTAATATTGAGTTGCACCCCCTTTTGCCCTCAGAACAGCCTCAATTCATCGGGCATGGTGTCGAAAATATTCCACTGGGATGCTGGCCCATGTTGACTCCAATGCTTCCCACAGTTGTGTCAAGTTGGCTGGATGTCCTTTGGGTGGTGGACCATTCTTGATACACACGGGAAACATTTGAGCTTGAAAAACAGCAGCGTTGCAGTTCTTGACACACTCAAACCTGTGCGCCTGGCACCTACTACCATACCCCGTTCAAAGGCACTTTGTCTTGCTCGTTCACCCTCTGAATGGCAGACGTACACAATCCATGTCTCAGTTGTCTCAAGGCTTAAAAATCCTTCTTTAACCTGTCTCCTCGCCTTCATCTACAATGATTAAGGTGGATTTAACAGGTGACATCCATAAGGGATCATAGCTTTCAGTCTATGTCATGGAAGGAGCATGTGTTCCTAAAGTTTTTATATATATATATTTCCACACTATGAGGTTGGAATAATACTGTGAAATTGTGAAAATGATGATAACGCCCTTCTAGTGTAAGAGCTGTTTGAAAAGGCCACCTGAAATTTCAGCCTGTTTTGGTGGGATGGAGTTTTGGCCTTCCATGGTGACATCACCATGCGGTAAATTAGTTAAAAGACCATTTAAGAAAGAGGGTTCCAAACCTCTCTGCCTGTAACAGCAAATGTTAAGTTTTCCTCTCCCCACTCAGACCACTCCCAGACAGTACTAGCTAAATTCTTGTTTGAGAAATTTCTCTTGGCCAAGAAGCTATTTTTATTTCATTTTGACCATTTTTAATTGAAAACAATCACAGTAATGTACTTAACTGTTACCCCAAAATGTTTGATATCTTTTTGTGTCATTACTGTGGAAGAAATCAACCAAGATAAAAATGATTATTTTAGTCACACACACACCTAGGTAATAGGATTATATTAAAGTCATCCTCACTGATAATCCCCACCATACACACACAAACACACACAAACACACACACACACACACACACACACACACACACACACACACACACACACACACACACACACACACACACACACACACACACACACACACACACACATATACACACACACACACACACTATCTCTCCCACATTCTAAATGAACAAGGCAGTGTTTTAGGATGTCTGACAGGGTAATGTACAAACAGCCGTGGGCATAATCACATTTCTGTGGAGAGCGGAGGGGCGGGAAGCTAGGCTGCAAAATCCTCCCGCCGTTTATTCTGCCTCTCCCTGCTATGATCTCACTAGTGAGGTTCAGCTTCTCCCGAGTGAACCCAGCCGGGTCCACATGCATAATTTAGACTAACATCTGCTTAGATAGGACTGACTAGAAGTGCATCTTAAACAGTGAGATGTGCATACACATGGTATTTTGTTGGGCACAAAAGGCTTTGGTGAACATCCTGTACTGTCGCTCTCATCGAGGGTCTTGTTTTGTGAGGAGTGATGTATTTTCCTGTTCCTGTCTCTCTTGTGTACTGGGTTCCTGTCTCTCTTGTGTTGCCATTTCAGAACGACCTTGCAGCTCAAACAGGTCTTGAGCATCTTTGGCATGCAATAAAAAGGGATGAATTGTACAGAAGGCAGAAGTTGTGAAGGAGACCTTGTAAAAGCCTTGCTGATATAGAGATAGCGATTTGAATAGCCTATACACTCGGTGTTTGTGATCACAGGACATCTGATAAAGCGAGTCGGATAAGTTGAAACCTTCAAGGGTGACGGTCTCATACGCACATGAGAAAGTACATAGACAATAGGACACCAAAGGGAGGGAAATAGTTGATGTCATATAATACTTGTGGATAATGAGAAATAGAAAAAAACTGATGTCCTTTCCTTCAACTATCTATTTTCTACCCGAGCAATGGATGGTTGTAAATGAAAGAGCATTCGCTCTACAGCATCCTTACCTTGTTGGGTTCTCTCCTCTCCCAAGGAAGCCCATTCTGTAAATGAGTAATGAAGGACACTCTGTATTCTCTCCCTCCCCCTTACACCTGGGCTCGTACTGGTACCAAGGTTGTTATGGCTATCTTCAGAGCACTTTAGAAAAGAGCTTCAAGCAGGAAAGTTTCAAGGAGGATGTTGGACATTTTCGCATATAGACTACTATATTATTTGAAATGGTAAGTTACCTGGAATTGTTCAATTAAAGGTATTTGAATCTCCCCAGGACCGAAGATGACAAACCTTGCTCTGTATTGCATCAAATCAGTTCTCATTGTACACCATATGTTAAACATTTCATTTACGCACTAAATAATGATGTCTGACGCTATTTTTGCATCCCCTTACTGAAAAGGGTTCTTCAAAAACCTGACTTTTTCTTGTAATTTACACTGAACTGAAGTGTTAAATTGGATTAGATGCCGGAACGGTTTTTCAGCGACAGGATTGGTACTGACATGAGTTGCCGGTACTTTAGGTGTTTGACTGTTTTAGGGAGGGGAGGAAAGAGTGGATAAAAAAAAGAAAAGCTGAGTAAAGAACTGCTTTTTATTTGTATTTTTTTTACAGACATAAACATGGCAGGGGAGCCCAAACCGTACCGGCCCAAGCCAGGCTCCAAACGGCCGCTGTCGGCTGTTTACAGGTAAACCCGTAAAGATCTCTCTCACTCTGTCTGTCCCTCACTCATTTCTCCCTCTCAGCTATGGAGAGATGAGGAACCTGTCTAAAGTGTGTGTCTGAGGCTTTCTCCTGCTGTAACAACTTGTAAAGGAGTTGGATTAGTGTGTGGTGTCAGGTGAAGGCTAAGGAGTGATGCAAATTCTGATTATGTCTAGGAGTTGGCGAATCAGCAAGAAACTATAGAAAACTGGGGTTAGCAGCTACATTAGGCTAAAGATACTCTGGCTTTGCATAGGAACTCTGGAATCATTATTTTGTTAAAGGTCAGTGTTCTGTGTTGGTTTAACTCTAGGATTGTGAGGAAAAAAATCTATGAAATCGATATGGTTTTAAATCATTAACAATATGGGATTTAGTTTGGTCATGTTTCTCAAGAGCACAAAAAATAAGGAACCATGAAAACTTCTGGTAAAAATGTAAATTCTAATTTCCCAATTTACTTTACTTCCCAGGTACTAATTATTCGACTCTTGACATGAAACAGATCCAACATAAGAGGCATTTCATGCAGAAAATGTTGAATATGAAGGCTTTATTACACATGGCCTAATTTTTCTCACATACACGTCTCATGATCATCAAAGCTATATTTTTTTGTCAATGTATAATACACTCAGTGGTCAGTTTGTTAGTTACACCTCCACATTCACGAAAATGGTTCGCTCCTACAGACAGTGAGTCACGTGGCCGTGGCTTGCTACATAAATCATGCAGACAGCATTGAGGCATTCAGTTACGGTTCGATTGAACATTAGAATTGGCAAAAGAAGTGACCTAAGCAACTTTGAGTGTGGTATGATCGTTGGTCCCAGGCGCGCCGGTCCCAGTATCTCAGAAACATCCCGTCTCCTGGGCTTTTCACCCACGACAGTGTCTAGGGTTTACCGAGAATGGAGCGAAAAACAAAAAAACATCCAGTCAGCGGCAGTCCTGTGGGTGAAAATAGCCCATTGATGAGAGGTCGAAGGAGAATGGCAAGAATCGTGCCATGTTAACAGGCGGGTCACAAACAGGCAAATAATGGCGCAGTACAACATTGGTGTGCAGGACACCATCTCGGAGCACACAACTTGTCGATCCTTGTCACAGATTTGCTATTGCAGCAGACGACCACACTGGGTTCCACTCCTATCAGCTAAAAACAAGAAGAGGCTCCAGCGGTCACTAACACTGGGCAATTGAGGAGTGGAAAAACATTGCCTGGTGCGACGAATCCCAGTTCCTGTTGCGTCATGCTGATGGCGGAGTCAGGATTTAACTTAACTTTATGTAAGCAGCATGAGTCCATAGCCCCATCCTGCTTGGTGTCAACAGTTCAGGCTGGTGGTGGTGATGTAAAGGTGTGGAGAATGTTTTCCTGGCACACGTTAGGTCCCTTGATATCAATTGAGCAATGTTTCCACGCCCGAAGAATTCAGGATGTTCTGGAGGCAAAGAGAGTTCTGGCCCGGTACTAGATGGTTGTACCTAATAAACTGCCCACTGAGTGTATAACCGATGTGCAGCCATATTGGTCTATTTACTTTGACTAATGGTTAACAGACTGTTGTATAGTGGTCCCTTGACACCCTGTCAACCCAGAGTTGTCCCATTCATTGGCTTGTTCCATTAGGCCTCTTTGTTTTCTTATTTATGAATTTGCACATTGTTTTTTATGTTACAAATTCATTAAACATTAATTTGCATTTTAATACCACAGCTCAAAACAGCCGTGATGTAACATGGTAATTAGAGAGCCAAAACCAACACTAGGCTGCTCTAAATGGAAATGACATTTGCATGAATCTTAATTAAAAATTATCCCTGTGAAAAAGAAATGTGAACTTCTCTCCTGTTCTGAATAGGTGTACATTTTTTCCCTTCTCTGAAATGTAGCTTATGTGTTCTATTTTTTGTTAGTACTAATATTTTCATGATTACTCTGAGCTCACAATTGACGTGAGATTGACAAATGTGTTGTTGATGGAGGTACCTTAGTTCTTGTGACCTTCCTAGGTTTATCCACAGGTTGCGGCCTTGAATGTAGAACCACTCTGAAACCACTCTTATTCCTGTCAGTCAGTCTTTGGCCTCCGCATGTCAGATTAGCTAAGGTTTTCTCCATCTGCGGTGGCCTTAAGACTTGACCTACATGTCTGTTTGGATCAAACGGTTTCTGTTTTGATATGTTAGCATTTGACAGAGCTTATAGTAGACATTAAATGCTAAACACACTCTCTCTTTTCTCTCTCTCTCTCTCTCATCCCCAGTGGTTATGAATTTGACTATGACTACTACAGGGATGATTTCTACAGTCGGTACGTATTGAATAATTCACTTACTTTTATGACGTTTGAAAAAACTGTAAATTACGTTATGCCAAATACAAAACCGGTCAAATGAAAAATTCCCAGAAATATGGAAATGTTCTCAGCAAAGTACCTTCTGCTTCAAGTAGTTTTTGCTAAGCAACCTTCTCTCCAAATATGAATAAGATAACTTTTCAGTCGTTTCATCCATTTGAAAAGATTGAGTAGAGCACGTCCTTAAACTTTATCAACCCGTGTTTTCTTCCTCTAATTTGTTTTGGTGTTCAGTGCTTTAATCTGCTGAGACATTTACTAAATGTCAACTCGGACAGAGCTGTGACAAAAATCAACTGGCGCTGTGAAATGAGTCAAGGAAGACACATCACTTTGACATTTACATCTTATTTTATTTATCCCCCTTCCTTTAAAGATGGCTGGGAAGATAATTGATAGTACATTAGAGTATAATAGTAATTTGATCAGTGTGAAAAATAATGAAAAGTCAGGCTTGTGAGAGGTTTGACATTTATTTGCATCCAAAAGGACACACTTGAATTGGAATGTTTCAAAATGGTAGAGTACAGATTTGTACGTCATTGATAAGGAACTATTTAAGAAGTCATAGAATGAGATACAGTATACTGTATAGAAAAAGAATGTGAGACAGAGGCATAGGCTATGAATAATAGGTTGTACAAATGGATTGCCTGCATTTGAAAATACGACAATTTGATAAGCAAATCCATGTCAGATAGACCTACAGTAGATAACCATTACACAGCTACCATCAATGTTATATGTAATAGATAGATTGTTGGGGGATATACTTCATAAGTCATTGATGACAAAATACATACTGTGAGGTGTAATCATTATGGTCACGCCGGTTGGTGCGAATACACAGTAGTAGGGATTGATTGAAGCTCAATGTTAAATTCATATCTAAGCCAATATGACACCAATGTCGATGAAAATTTGCAAATCAATTTGATTGGAGGTACACGACTCACTCCCCGCCTCGCGTCGTGATCCGTCCGGCCATTACAGAGAACCTTTATACCGTATTTTCAACAGGGTCGTTATCATTAGGGTCGTCCAGATTCTTGGGACCCAAGATTAAAACGAGGCTGCGGCGTCCACAAGGTGACAATTACACTTGGATATATTTGGACTCAATACGTTTGTAGGTGCAGCAGTTTTTATTAAATTTATTATTTATCGCTCTCACATGCACATTTCAGTCCTTTAAGAACCAACGAAGTGCTACCTTTTTGTAACATTTTTGACAAAATTAAATCAAATTTTATTAGTCACATGCACAGAATAAAACCGGTGTAGACCTTACAGTGAAATGCTTACTTACGAGCCCCTAACCAACAATGCAGTTTAAAATGCAAATAGTCTGGGTAGCCATTTGATTAGGTGTTCAGGAGTCTTATGGCTTGACTTAGAAGCTGTTTAGAAGCCTCTTGGACCTAGACTTGGTGCTCCGGTACCGCTTGCTGTGCGGTAGCAGAGAGAACAGTCTATGACTAGGGTGGCTGGAGTCTTTGACAATCTTTAGTGCCTTCCTCTGACACCGCCTGGTATAGAGGTCCTGGATGGCAGGAAGCTTGGCACCAGTGATGTACTGGGCCGTTCGCAATACTCTCTGTAGTGCTTTGCGGTCAGAGGCCGAGCAGTTACCATACCAGGCAGTGATGCAACCAGTCAGTATGCTCTCGATGGTGCAGCTGTTGAAACCTTTGAGGATCTGAGGGCCCATGCCAAATCTTTTCAGTCTCCTGATGGGGAAAAGGTTTTGTCGTGCCCTCTTCATGACTGTCTTGGTGTGCTTGGACCATGTTAGTTTGTTGGTGATGTGGACACCAAGGAACTTAAAGCGCTCAACCTGCTCCACTGCAACCCCGTCGATGAGAATGGGGGTGTGCTCTGTCCTCTTTTTCCTGTAGTCCACAATCATCTCCTTTGTCTTGATCACATTGAGGGAGAGGTTGTTGTCCTGGCACCACACGGCCAGGTCTTTGACCTCCTCCCTATAGGCTGTCTCGTCATTGTTGGTGATCAGGCCTACCACTGTTGTGTCATCGGCAAACTTAATGATGGTGTTGGAGTCGTGCCTGGCTGTGCAGTCATGAGTGAACAGGGAGTACACTAGGGGACAGAGCACGCACCCCTGAGGGGACCCTGTGTTGAGGATCAGTGTGACGGATGTGTTGTTACCTACCCTTACCACCTGGGGGCGGCCCGTCAGGAAGTCCAGGATCCAGTTGCAGAGGGAGGTGTTTTGTCCCAGGGTCCTTAGCTTATTGATGAGCTTTGAGGGAACTATGGTGTTGAACTCTGAGCTGTAGTCAATCAATAGCATTCTCACAATGGTGATCCTTTTGTCCAGGTGTGAAAGGGCAGTGTGGAGTGCAATAGAGATTGCATCATCTGTGGATGTGTTGAGGTGGTATGCAAATTGGAGTGGATCTAGGGTTTCTGGGATAATGGTGTTGATGTGAGCCATGATCAGCCAATCAAAGCACTTCATGGCTACAGACATGAGTGCTACTGGTCGGTAGTCATTTAGGCAGGTTGCCTTCGTGTTCTTGGTCACAGGCACTATGGTGGTCTGCTTAAAATATGTTGGTATTACAGACTGGGACAGAGAAAGGTTAAAAATGTCAGTGAAGACACTTGCCAATTGGTCAGCACATGCTCGCAGTACACATCCTGGTAATCCATCTGGCCCTGCGGCCTTGTGAATGTTGACCTGTTTAAAGGTCTTACTCACATCGGCTGCGGAGAGCGTGATCACACAGTCATCTGAAACAGCTGGTGCTCTCATGCATGTTTCAGTGTTACTTGCCTTGAAGCGAGCATAAAAGTAGTTTAGCTCGTCTGGTAGGCTCGTGTCACTTGGCACCTCTCGGCTGTGCTTCACTTTGCAGTCTGTAATGGTTTGCAAGCCCTGCCACATCCGACGAGCGTCAGAGCCCGGTGTAGTACGATTCGATCTTCGTCCTGTATTGACGCTTTGCCTGTCTGATGGTTCGTCGGAGGGCATAGTGGGATTTCTTATAAGCTTCCGGGTTAGAGTCCCGCTCCTTGAAAGCGGCAGCTCTAGCCTTTAGCTCAGTGCAGATGTTGCCTGTAATCCATGGCTTCTGGTTGGGGTATTTACGTACGGTCACTGTGGGGATGAAGCCAATGACTGATGTGGTGTACTCCTCAATGTCATCGGAGGAATTCCTGAACATATTCCAGTCTGTGCTCGAAAAACAGTCCTGTAGCTTAGCATCTGCTTCATCTGACCACTTTTTTTATTGATCTTGTCACTGGTGCTTCCTGCTTTAATTTATGCTTGTAAGCAGGATCAGGAGGATATTATGGTCAGATTTGCCAAAAGGAGGGCGAGGGAGAGCTTTGTATGCGTCTCTGTGTGTGGAGTAAAGGCGGTCCAGAGTTTTTTTTCCTAAAACAGATGCCCTGTTTTATCCTGCCGGTACAGCGTATAACCAGCCAGCTGTATGCTGATAGTGTTGTTGTTCAGCCACGACTCCGTGAAGCATAGATATTACAGTTTTGAATGTCTCATTGGTAGTTTAATCTTGCACGTAGGTCATCAATTCTATTCTCCAAAGATTGTACGTTTGCTAGCAGAATGGAAGGAAGTGGGGGTTTATTTGATCGCCGACGAATTCTCAGAAGGTAGCCCACCCTTTGGCCCCTTTTTCTCCGTCTCCTCTTCACGCAAATCACGGGGATTTGGGCCTGTTCCTGAGAAAGCAGTATATCGTTCGCGTTGGGCTCATCAGACTCATTAAAGGAAAAAAAGATTCTGCCAGTCTATGGTGAGTAATCGCAGTCCTGATGTCCAGAAGTTGTTTTCGGTCATAAGAGATGGTAGCGGCAACATTATGTACAAAATAAGTTTAAAAAAAAGTTACAAACACGAATAAACAAACAAAAAAAACACAATCGGTTGGGGACACGTAAAATGTCTGCCTCCTTCTCCAGTGCCATTCAGCCAAATCTGAGTTCTGAAACCTGGACCAACAACTCCGTTTTTGAGTAACAGCAGCAGCTAGCTAGTAGCAGGCTAGCAGCAGCTAGCTAGTTAATACCAGTATATGAGAAGCAAGCTACAAGCAAAGGAAGCTAGCTAGCTAGGTATATTTTGCTATGGAAGGTTTTCCATATGGCTGAAGTCATCAGTGTAAACTAAATCAGAGCACAAATAAATAAGCTAGCGAACGTCCTTGGCTGCTATTATAGCACATTGCTCATCTAGCTACTCCGGAATGATACAGCCGAACTGGCTAGATAGCTACGTGTGCAGCCAGATGTTAGTTTCAACACAAACACTGCTAACATTTCCTCAACCAAGACCAGCCTCTCACAACTCAAACTGTAGCTGATAAAACAAATTGTCTTGCTAAGAAACAGTTGAATCTAAACCCAGCCAATGCACATTGGGCTCCCGAGTGGCACAGCGGTCCAAGGCACTGCATCTCAGTGCAAGAGGCATCACTGCAGTCCCTGGTTTGAATCCAGACTGCATCACGTCTGGCCATGATTGGGAGTCCCATATGGCGGCAATTGGCCCAGCGTTGGCCGGGGTAGGCTGTCATTGTAAATAAGAATTTGTTCTTAACTGACTTGCCTAGTTAAATAAAAAAAACATGCAAGTAGTGCATCGGCTGTGCATTGCAGTGAGTGTGCACATGCTAATTAGCTATATCAGCACACGAGACAGAAGACACGTCTTTGTTCAAGCATCCAGAACAAGTTCCAGCACTTACCTTATGATGCATTAATTCAGTACACCTTCCTCGGTCAATGCAATTTTCTTCATGTGATTTTAATCCGAATTTGCACTGACTGACCAACAGTGCCAAGTTACTTCTCAGTGTGTTCCCGTTTTAAAATATGTATTTTCCAGACGTTTTTTTCAGACATTGCAAATTCGTATTTTCCAGACATTGAAAATACCTATTTTCCGGACATTGAAAGGTTTTTCTTCGGTTGTTGAATGTTGAAAACACTTTCTCTACTTTTTTTACTGTAATGTACTGCACTTTTCTGTGCTCTACTGCAGTGGTTCTCAAACCTCTCCTCGGTGGCCCCCAGATGTGTCACAATTTTGCTGTAGCTCTGAACTAGCTATTGAGATTCAGGTGTGCTAGCTCTGGAATAGATAAATTAAATGGAACAGCCTAGGGTCCCCATGGAGAGATTTAAGAACCACTACTGTACTGTACTGTGCTGTCCAAACTTGTGAAACATAGATGTCTATGATTGGTTCAGATTTGGCCCGTTTTCCCATCTATGTATGGGCCAAATCAAGGCCAGTCCAGATCGGACCAAATCTCAACCAAACATTAGACGTCTATGATTGATTTAGATTTGGTCCAGACCAGAATCAAAATCTACGTCTGTGGACGAGATTCCCTAAAAACAAGCCACTTCGATACAGCTACAACGTTTTTGTAATGCTCTCCTAATTAACGTAGCAGGTTAGGAGAATTCGATTAAGTTTAGGAAAAGGGTTAGCAAAAATGCAGCAAAAATGCTTTCCTAACCTGCTTTGAAAAGTCACTTGAATCATAGCGAGTCCTGTCCGTGGACATTGAAATCAAGGCCGGTCCGGACTGCACCAAACAAACGAAAAAAGACGTCCAAAAGACGTCAGCGTAGGTCCCCTTTGTGGGAAGTAGCCATCAACTAGTAGAAACCTGGAGGGGGGTCTGGGAGTACTTCCCCTGATATATATGAAGAAAAAAATTCTCCAAATGCTCACTAAGCCAACTTATTCAGTACTTTGAGAGTCACTTACAGGAACTGGTATTTGCTTAATGTAAAGCAGCTGTTGATATTCACCCCTCTCCCCTCTTTAAAGGAAGAATCCATATGTTTTGCATAAATACAAATAGACATGTCTATGAAGTAATAGCCAGGGCCCGTTTACAAGTGTTTTAATGATGCATTGTTTGTATAACGGCCGAAGAACTAACATGCGTATCCCAAAATGCCACGTAGGGAACTTATTGAATGTATGAAGAACTTTCAATAAGTGCGTCGTCAGAGCATGTGTCGATACTGATAGGATCGAAAGAAAGGCAGTACTGCTCTCGGATCAGCGTTCTCCATTCAAACCCTAACATTAGATACTGACGATGGATCAGCTCCTAGAAAGAAAGGATCACCTATGGCAGCAAATATTGAGGCAGTTAATTCTAATGCTTAGGCTATGCACTAAATGGAATATTTGGAACATCATTGCGCACATGTTGTTAGGCCTACACATCATGAAATCGAGACAAGAATTACAGACAGTAGCCTACAATTAGAAAAATAAAACTCAATCGATTGAACTTGAAATTGATTCAATATGATTGAAATACAGTGCCTTCAAAAATACTTTTTCCACATTTTGTTGTGTTAGTGTCACGCTCTGAACTAGGAGAGCTGTGTTTTCTCTGTTTAGCTAGGTCAGGGTGTGATAGGTGGGTGGGCATTCTATGTTTTTGTTTTCTATGTTTTGGCCAGGTATGGTTTCCAATCAGAGGCAGCTGTCTATCGTTGTCTCTGATTGGAAGCCATACTTAGACAGCCTGTTTTTCCTGTGTTGGTAGTTGTTTTCCATTTTGTTAGTATACCTGACGGAACTGTTGGCTGTCGTTTTGTTGTTTTTGTTTAAGTGTTTTCATTAAAGTGAAGTATGAGCACTCTACACGCTGCGCCTTGGTCCCCTTTATACGAACCTCGTTACAGTTAGAGCTTAAAAATGATTCAATGGAGATGTTTTGGTCACTGGCCTACACACAATACCCCATAATGCCAAAGTGGAATTATGTTTTTCAAATATTTACAAATTAAATAAAAATGAAAATTCAACCCCTTTGTTATTACAAACCTAAGTTCAAGAGCAAAAATGTGCTTAACAAGTCACATAATAAGTTGCATGGACTCACTCTGTGTGCATTAATATTGTTTAACATGATTTTTGAATGACTACCTCATCTCTGTACTCCACACATATTATCTGTAAGGTCCCTCAGTCGAGCAGTGAATTTCAACCACAGATTCAACCACAAAGACCCGAGAGGATTTCCAATGCCTCGCAAAGAAGGGCACCTATTGGTAGATGGGTAAAAATAAGCAGACATTGAATATCCTAATGAGCATAGTGAAATTATTAATTACACTTTCAATACACCCAGTCACTACAAGGATACAGGCGTCCTTCCTTACTCAGTTGCCGGAGAAGAAGGAAACCGATCATGGATTTCACCATGAGGCCAATGGTGACTTTAAAACAGTTACACAGTTTAATGGCTATGATAGGAGAAAGCTGAGGACAGATCAACAACGTTGTAGTTACTCCACAATACTAACCTAATTGACAGAATGAAAAGGACGCCTGTACAGAATACTAATATTCCAAAACATGCATCTTGTTTGCACCAAGACACTAAATACTTCAAAAAATGTGGAAAAGCAATTCACTTTTGGTCCCGAATACAAATTGTTATGTTTGGGGCAAATCCAATTATTGAGTACCACTCTTCATATTTTCAAGCATAGTGGTGGCTGCATCATCATATGGATATGCTGGGGAGGTTTTCAGGGGGGGGGGAATGAAACAGAATGGAGCAAAGTACAGGCAATATCCTAGAGAAAAACCTGCTTTCCACTCGACACTGAGAGATTCATTCACCTTTCAGTAGGACAATAACCTAAAACACAACGCCAAATCTACACTGGAGTTGCATTCCAAGAAGACCGTGAATGTTCCTGAGTGGCCAAGTTACAGTTTTGACTTAAATCGGCTTGAAAATGATGGCAAGACATGAACATTGTTGTCTAGTAATGATCAACAACCAACTTGACAGAGCTTGAAGGATTGTCCAAATAAAAATGTGAAAATATTGTACAATCAAGGTGTGCAAACATCTTAGACTTACCCAGAAAGACTCACAGCTGTAATCGCTGCCAAAGGGATTCTAACATGTATTGACACAACGAAATGTAACACAACAAAATGTGGAATAAGTCAAAGGGTATGAATACTTTCTGAAGGAACTGTAAATGCAATCAATTTTATCCCACTTTGTAACACAACTACATACAGTAGGCATAGGTCTACTGTATGTAGCTTACTGTATTTATATTTGAATGCAGTCATCTCAGTTTTCATTTGAGGCATCTTTTTTACCCTTTGCTTGTTTATAATAATTGCAAAGACATTGGCAATTTTATATTTTAGTAAACTTCGTTGTGAAGTTATCGACGGTCACAGAGGGACAGATAAACATCTTTATTCTAGGTTTAGCAGAGATCTTCTATGTATGAAGTGGGCAAAAAAGCATCTAATGACCCAGTTATCTGTTCTACGGGTGGTCTGAGGCAGTCGATAAATAACGAGTGTTTTCAACTTTAGTAACGATGGTTTTGGGAAACAGCTCTGAGATGTAACCATGTGCCTACAAAGGTTTTAACGATGAACTTAGCCTTAAGATGCTTTTAGGAAACCGGGCCTTGGACAATAAATCGTGTGAGACAAAACACATAATTTGAAGCGCAAATTACATTTTTGAAAGTCACTTTTTGCATGTGGAAATATTTTTGAGAATTCTGTATAATCACCTTCCAGTGTAAAAACTATTGAAATTAAAAACAAAAAACAATGTTTTCAGTGAGAAGTAGGCAGGGGTCTGAAGCCGAAAAAGCAAGGAAATTCACGAGCACCACAATACCTACACCACCCATGCTCTACTAAACAAGTGTTTCTGAGCTTACTGTATGTCAATGTTACACAGGTAAGCTAACGGTTACAGAAATCAGGAATGGCGACATGCTCTATAGACCTCTATATGAGTGACTGTGTCCAGCACACCACCCTGTTGTTATGTTGGGCACCTACTGACCAAACAAGTATGTTGGGAAATATATATTTGTCCTCAATGACATGTATTGCTAAAATAAATGTTTAAGAACATACAGGCAGGCACCACATTACTACATTACAAAACAGCTTGCTCAGTCAAGTATGATGGCCCTTTAAGTATAAAAGCAGAGCTTGCTTTCATACAATAAAAAAGCTTGAAAAGGTAGTGGAATGGGATTAGTGGATTCCAATACTTTAACTTGTATGCGATGCAAATCACATTATTGTGGGAGCACCTCTTCTAATAGTATGAATTAGGCTGTTTGATCTCTATGGGTGTAATTCCCTCCTGTCCTCAGGCTGTTTGATCTCTATGGGTGTAATTCCCTCCTGTCCTCAGGCTGTTTGACTACCACGGCCGGGTGGCCCCACCCCCCAGGGCGGTGATCCCCTTGAAACGTTCCCGGGTCCTGGCTCCATCCACACGACGTGGGAAGACATCCTTCCCCATCAAGACCACCTCCTCTTCCTCCTCTTCCTCCAGACCACCCACCTCCTCCTCCTCCTCAACCTCTTCCGGACTCAAGTGTAGGTTCACCAACTGTTGTACTGTATATGTGGCTGATTCCAATGTAGCAATACTAGGATTGGAAAATGATTAACACATATGGCTAACATTCAGCTAAACATAATAGATATTGTATCGTCGAATGTGAGGGGGATAAATAATCCAATGAAGCAGGAAAATATGTACAGACAGATTAAGTTGCTTAATATACAACAAGTATTTCACATTGGTAAACCATCTGAAATAAAAGAAGACTTACCAAGTGATTTTACTCTCCCTTAACAAAAGGAGCTGTCATGTCCCAACCTACCTCAGCACAACTTGCACTTTCTCTGTCGCTATAATAAGCAATGCCGTTTCCAGAGACAACAGGAACGAGCAACAGCAATGTAGAGCGCAAACAGAACGCCGTATCCTTCCAGTCACAAACGATTCGTCCATATCTGCCTCTGACCCACATTGAATCGTTTGATTAGCAAATGAACAATAAGACCACGTTTTACATTTAACGTGCTGATCAGAGTTCTGTGTTCCTGAACAGCAGTCTATAAGGAACGGGCTGTATAATTGGACTCAGTGTGTGGTCTGTACGGTTTCTGCTTCTCCCTTATTCAGTGCAGTGTTATCAGTACCCACAGCTTGCTAACGTCAGTCAAGGGGCTCTGATGCAGTGGACTTATGGAGGGAGCGGAAAAACATGTTTTCCTCCTTTTTTGGATAGACTATATTGATTTTTCTCCAAGCCGGGCATCACGGTTCTATATCTGGTAGCCACAGTCGCTAAAGTCAGAACCGTGAGAAATTGCTGTTTCTATTGACGTAGATGGATTGGGAGCAGGCTATGGTTAGATAGTCCAAAGATTTGGGTAGGTGGATCTATATAGTTTGTAGGGGCTGTGGTGCATAACAGCCATTCAGATCCTATGTAAGCCATAGCTGTCAAAGACAAGGCCTAGCAGACAAATGGACTAATATTCTCAGTATTGACCTCTTTGTCCTCTACAATTCAACAGAGATAAGCTCTGCATACGACAACAAAAGTAATGTCAGTGGCAAAACAGACCATATTGCTCAGAGCATGCTGGAGATTTCCCTAGCGCTCTATTTGACTTAAAGCTATCCAGGGTTTGAAATGACTTCGGTAAAAACAATCTGAACTCTCCTTGTCTAGTGCAATCTTCATCTTGCAGTGATTCAAAGAGACCGTCGCTATCTCCAAGAACACATTCCTCTCTATGGGTCATCGTTAAGTCCCAGAATAAGATCCATCCATCCACCCCATAGAAATAGAAGAGACTATGTTGTATTTCTCTGTAATGCTGAGCTATCAGAGGGTGCTGTTGATGAAATTATGTTGGATTAGGCTGGGTATGTCTGGAGTCTCTCTATCTGTGGCTCGTGTGGCTTATAGCACAAAGGAACAGGGCCTGAAGTCACTGATAAATTAGAAATGGCTCCACACTTTCTTATCATCAAAGGACAACTATAGTAAGTTGCCCAAAGCATACGCAGTTGTTGTTGACTGTTGAAATAACAAATTGCTGTGTGTGTGTGTGCATGCTTGCGTGTGCGTCTGTGCCTGTGCGCGCGCCTACCAAAAGCATTGAGGGGACAGCAATGAAGGAGGGAGACTTCATTGTATCCTATCACACCTCCTTGGCACCATTCTCCATCTCCACTATATGCTCTATACTTTCTATTTTCTCTGTCTGTGGTATGGTTGATCCAGAGCTCTCAACGCTCAAACAACAGAGTCCATGGCCTCTTTAGGGAACAACAGGTGGCTGGCTTGTGATTCCAATACACACGTTGACTCTGCATTGCATCTGAAGTAGGATTGCATACCAGACAAACACAATGCTGCTTTGAATGGAGCGAATGCATTTACAAACACCACAGAATGCAAACACACGTTCTGTCCACACGTATGTCCTTACCGACCAATACTTTCAAGTACCTTCCACTTTAATTAATTAAGATCAACAAGGGGTCATGTCACCTCTAGGGTCAGGTGCTTGTGGTTTGATGTTGGACTGGGCAAGAGAGACAAAGACCTCTATGGCTTCAACTGTGTCCAGGTCGTCATTGTAAATAAAGTTAAATAAGTTAAACTGACCAGCTAGGAAAGGGGCAATAGAAATAAGTTCCACCAGCCCTATCTGCTTTCCCTAGAGATAAGGCTCTTTCTCCTGATCTAAAAGCAACACTGTATACGCTTAGAAAAAAGGGTTCCAAAAACGGTTCTTCTACTGTCCCCGTAGTAGAACCCTTTTTGGTTCCAGGTTGAACTCTTTTGGGTTTCATGTAGAACTCTCTGTGGAAAGGGTTCTACATGGAACCCAATAGGATTCTCCCTGGAACCAAAAGTGTTCTACCTGGAACCAAAAAGGGTACTTTAAAGTGTTCTCCTATGTGGACAGACAAAGAACCTTTTTAAGGTTCTAGATAGCACCTTTTTTTCGAAGAGTGTAGGACATGTCCTTGGTGAAAAAGTAGAGGAGAGAACAACAGCAGGGAGCTTAATGATGTGCTTTTGTGTAATAAATCAATGTTTTAACAATAAATAGTGGCTACAAAGCACCATGAGATTGCACATAATGAACATTTCTACAACATTTATCAGAGGCTTCTGATTCGGGAACTAAAGCCCCAGAATTAAGTAATGGGAACGCTTCACACAGCCACTCATGCGTCCTCGTTCTGACACTGACCAGCTTTGATCGGTGTCAAAGTCCATTTTCTTGTATCAGACTTGTGCTGTCTGTTTTTCCCTATTTTGACAGTTGTCAAATTTTCAACCATAAAAAAATTGACAACTGTACCATAAATATTGTAGAATGTTATATATATATATATATATATATTCTTTCAACCAATAGAATGGTATAAATTCTTTCAACCAATAATGTTTTATATATATATATATATATATATATATATATATATATATATATATATATATATATACATACATACACATATATATATACATACACATATATATATATATAGTATGCATATATATAGTATGCCCCATACTGTATATGGGGCATACAACCATCCCAGCTCTGCAGATTTTGCTGCGAAGAGACAGAATCATTAGATCATTTGTTTTGGTACTGTCTATGTACAGTAGCTTGTTTTTGGTCTCTGGTCCAGGTATGGCTGAAGAATTGCAACATTTACCTGGAGCTAACTCTGCAAATAGCACTGCTGGGTGATTTGAAAAGTTATAGTCAATCGATCAATAATATAATAATACTTTTAGCAAAAATGTTATCTTTAATTTACAATCTTTAGAAACTATGAGAATAGAAAGGTTCAGAGCTTTTGTTGAACTTCACATATGCCTGATAGAAATCAAAACTGAATGGTCTTCAGAGAGAGATGGAAGAGGTTGAGTGGAGCTGAAGGGTGGGACTAAAAATAACAAGATAACTAATGTAAATTATAAACTGGGTGGTTCAAGCCCTGAATGCTGATTGGCTGACTGCCGAGGTATATCAGACCGTATACCATGGGTATGACAAAAACATATTTTTATATGTTACGTTGGTAACCAGTTTATAATAGCAATAAGGCACCTCGGGGGTTTGTGATATATTGCCAATATACCACGGCTAAGGGCTGTGTCCAGGCACTCCGCTTTGCATTGCGCCTAAGAACAGCCCTTAGCCGTAGTATATTGGCCATATACCACATCTCCTCAGGCCATATTGCTTAAATATACAGTGTCCGTAAAATGAATATAGGTTCAAAACTTTTGTGAAACAGCACAGTTGGAAAATATGTGAAAAATAGAAATCAAAACTGCATGGTCTTCAGGGATAGATGGGAGGGGTTGAGGGTAGGTGAAGGATGGGACTAAAAATAAACAAAATATAACAATTGTAAAATATACTGTGTCTGTAAAATGTATATAGTATGTATTAGCTGGAAGTAGAAGCCTAAGTGTTGTTGTCCCTTAGTTAACACCAATTAGGGGAGGGGTGGTAGGGTTAGTTGAAAATAATAAAGGAAGATATATTTAAAAAATATATATACAATAGCAGTCAAAAGTTTGGACACGCCTAGTTATTCCAGGGTTTTTCTTTATTTTTACTATTTTCTACATTGTAGAATAATAGTGAAAAAAATCAAAATTATGAAATAACACATAGAATCATGTAGTAACCAAAAAAGTGTTAAACAAATCAAATCAAATTTATTTATATAGCCCTTCTTACATCAGCTGAAATCTCAAAGTGCTGTACAGAAACCCAGCCTAAAACCCCAAACAGCAAGCAATGCAGGTGTAGAAGCACGGTGGCTAGGAAAAACTCCCTAGAAAGGCCAAAACCTAGGAAGAACCTAGAGAGGAACCAGGCTATGAGGGGTGGCCAGTCCTCTTCTGGCTGTGCCGGGTGGAGATTATAACAGCACATGGCCTAGATGTTCAAATGTTCATAAATGACCAGCATTGTCAAATAATAATAATCATAGTAGTTGTCGAGGGTGCAACAAGTCAGTAACACAAGAGTAAGTGTCAGTTGGGTTTTTCATAGCCGATCTTTGAGAGTATCTCTACCGCTCCTGCTGTCTCTAGAGAGTTGAAAACAGCAGGTCTGGGACAGGTAGCACGTCCGGTGAATAGGTCAGGGTTCCAGCAAGTCTGGAACAACAGGTCTGGGACAGGTAGCACGTCTGGTGAACAGGTCAGGGTTCCATAGCTGCAGGCAGAACAGTTGGAACTGGAGCAGCAGCACGGCCAGGTGAACTGGGGACAGCAAGGAGTCATCAAGCCAGGTAGTCCTGAGGCATGGTCCTAGGGCTCAGGTCCTCTGAGAGAGAGAAAGAGAAATCAAAATATATTTGAGATGCTTCAAAGTAACCACCCTTTGCCTTGATGACAGCTTTGCATATGCTTGGCATTCTCTCAACCAGTCACCTGGAATGCATTTTAATTAACAGGTGTGCCTTGATAAAAATTAATTTGTGTAATTTCATTCCTTCTTAATGCGTTTGAGACAATCAGTTGTGTTGTGACAAGGTAGGGGTGGTATACAGAAGATAGCCATATTTGGTAAAAGACCAAGTCCATATTATGGCAAGAACAGCTCAAATAAGCAAAGAGAAATGATAAACCATCATTACTTTAAGACATGAGAGCAGTCAATCCGGAAAATTTCAAGAACTTTGAAAGTTTCTTCAAGTACAATCGAAAAAACGCATCAAGCGCTATGATGAAACTGGCTCTCATGAGGTCCGCCACAGGAAAGGAAGACCCAGAGTTACCTCTGCTGCAGAGGATAAGTACATTAGAGTTACCAGCCTCAGAAATTGCAGCCCAAATGAATGCTTCACAGAGTTCAAGTAAGAGGCACATCTCAACATCAACTGTTCAGAGGAGACTGCGTGAAATGGGGCCTTCGTGGTCAAATTGCTGCAAAGAAATCACTACTAAAGGACAGTAATAAGAAGAAGAGACTTGCTTGGGCCAAGAAACACGAGGAATTTACATTAGACCGGAGAAAATCTGTCCTTTGGTCTGATGAGTCCAAATGTGAGATTTTTGGTTCCAACTGCCGTGTCTTTGTGAGACGCAGAGTAGGTGAACTGATGATCTCTGTATGTATGGTTCCCACCGTGAATGAGTAGGTGTGTATACATAATATATATATATATATATATATATATATATATATATATATATTACACAGTACCAGTCAAAAGTTTGGACACACCTACACACCTTCTTTATTTTTACTACACTTTTTTTGGTTACTACTGTGTTATTTTATAATGTTGATGTCTTGTGTCCAAACTATTGACTGGTACTGTGTGTGTGTGTGTGTGTGTGTGTGTGTGTGTGTGTGTGTGTGTGTGTGTGTGTGTGTGTGTGTGTGTGTGTGTGTGTGTGTGTGTGTGTGTGTGTGTGTGTGTGTGTGTGTGTGTGTGTGGGAATGGGGCATTGGAAATGATGCAGAAAATTACATTGATGAAATCCACAATCTATCAGCAATATTAAAGCTGATCTACCCCCTTAAAAAATATATAGATAATTTTCAACCATCAAGATAGTGAAGCAGGATATCATTTTTTTAAACCCGGAATTCCTAGTACTTCCAGCGACTTAAGTATACAGCCTAATGTGTACTGTACATCAGAGAGATGGGCCTGCGCAGAATTAATCTGACGTCCGTCAGATATGGTGTATTTGGTAGGCCTATTTTTTAAGTGGGTGTGATCTGCATTTCAAAGTCAAATCCCATACTGTGGTTGAATCCCAAATGGCACCCTATTCACTACCTGGTGCACTGCTTTTGACTTGAGGCTGTGGTCAAAAGAAATGAAATATATTGGAAATAATGTGTCATTTGGAATGCAGGCATTTTAGGTTGGCCAATTCTTACTTCAGCGTCTTTGGTTATGTATAGTGTAAGAATGCAGCCAAATAACATTTGACCACACCTCCACAAGTTCACAAACATCATGATGCTTATCAGTTTAGTTCTATTTTTATATATCTGTTTGAAATACATTACTTATTCACATAAGACAGAATTTATTCTATATTTATCAGCTTATTGTTATTATTAGCTTATCATATTTGAACCATGCAATGCATTAATTTATTTACTGTTCATTGTTTGTTACAAAGACCTGGGTTAAAATACTATTTAGGGTATTTCAATTATTAAAAAATATATTTGGAAGTAAGTATCTGGATATTTTTTATTTGACAAGACAAGTTGAGTATTGAAATGTATTTAGAAATATACTTGGAAAGTATTGGCATGTATTTGAAAATACTCAACACTGACTCAGATACACTCCCATGCATTTAACCCAGGTATTTGAAAATAGTATTTGAAATAAGTATTTGAAAACACTTTCAAATATTAGTATATTTAAATGAAATTATTTGGAAATACTTCCAATAGAAGTAGTTGATTCTGCCACATTATTTTAAAATACTCAAATACACAGAAAATGTATTATTTAAATAACAAATAATGAAATAGACATGTATTTGAATCCAGGTCTGTTGTTACATAATGTCAAAATGGCATCATCCCCTTTATGTTGTCTTATTATGTTCCCAAAAAGTAATCAGAAATGATAAGGAGAGAAGTTGGCTACAGCCGTTAACGCAGGTAATGAGCAGGAATCAGACATCATGGTGGATGTAAGCCATGAACTAATCTCCTAATTGAAAGCAGTGGTTTCATATTTGGAATAGGAGAACTGTAACACGGTCGGATAAATTGATATGTTCACCCCTGGAGAAAATGTAATTTGGCTTGATGATAGAATGATAGGGGGGTCCTGGGGTACGATCAGATGATAACATAGTTCTGCGATACTCGGGTTTATGAAAATGAATCGTGGAGTGGTGTTTAAAATAAAAATTATCTTGTAAAATAAACCCACACTATGGTATAATAAATCGATTTATTGTCTGTTTGTGTTTTTGATTATGTCTCAGCAGTGAAGACGGACCAGCTCCAGACCATTAAACGAGAGCTAACTCAGATCAAGATAAAGATCGACTCCCTGCTCGGTCGCCTGGAGAAGATCGAGAAACAGCAGAGAGCCGAGTCCGGTGAGGGGGGAGGGGGAAGGGGGGGACAAAGAGGATAAGGGTGTCAGAGAGAAAGAGAGGGCAACGGGGGAGAGAGATAGAGACGGAAAGAGAGAAAACATGTCAGAGAGAGAGAGGACAGTCTCACAGCAGGGGAGGTGAAGTAGAAGAACATTTAAAGCTTGTTCAGATGTTAAACACATTTTCACCAAGACTGATTAGTATGATGGCATGAATCTCAATTGCAAGTCTCTCCTTATCCCCTCAGATTAGCTAGTCAGCATCTTGTTACTTTTTGTCACCAGTTGTTACTTTGGTCTCATTTCTTTGTCCTCCTCTCACTCTTTCTTTCACGCTTTCTCTTCTTTTCACGTTTTCTCCAGAGGCTCAAAGAAAGTACGAGGACAACTGTGACTCTCTCCATGAGGAGTCTGTGTCGGAGACAGCTGAGAACTCCGGGGAGGAGGCTGGCAACAGGGCACTGGATGTCGAGGCCGGAGAGATGACCGACGGGGGCGAGGATGACTACGACGAAGAGGGCAGCCATCATCTGGTAAGGGAAATGGGTGATGAAAGGGAGCCTGGAAGAGGGTCAGGGGAGATAGTGGTTTTAGGATAGGAGATTTAAATTGGGCACACCAGTATTGCCCTTAAGAAAGTTAATTCTGCCGAATTATTCAAGGCTCAAGATCTGAAAAGCAGTGTGAGGTTGCTCATGAGTAAATGATGAGTGTGCCACCACTGACAGTTTCTCCCTGACAGCCAAACTCAAGTGAAGGCGGTGGCAGGTCCCTGTTCATACACACACAAACGCACGCACGCACGCGCGTGCACACACACACCCCACACCACACACACTGTCCTGGGTTGTAATTAAAACAGGGCGCTGCAGACATACCAGGGGGACTTGGAGGCCTGTCTTAACCGGTCCAAATATGAAAATGAAGATGGAGTTGCTACTGAGGGAACTGAAAGTGTTCTTCAAAGTCACCATTTTATACTCTACAAAGAACTAGACTGAGGGAAAAACGAAAGTATTTTTGACAACTTCTGGAACAGCTGAGATGACAGCTACAATTATTGATCCCTTCAGTCAACAACTCTCCTTATTGATATTTCTCACAGTTATTATCACAAATAGAATGCTATTTGAGCATGTCATTTTCCTAAAGAAGTATATCATCCCTGTTGTGTCACTAGAGTCTTGCTCCTCATAGAGTAAACATTATTTCAAGTTCAAGCAGGAAGATCAAAGGAATTATCTATGTGGTTCATCTGTGGTTCAATGCCACCATGCTTTCCCTATTATGCGATATTTATGACCCATTATAAAATGGAGCGGGTGCATGCCGTCCAAGAGCTAAGCCTTGTCTTCTCGCTAATAGAAGAGATTATTTTTCCCAGCGAGTGTGTGGGATATTTATTTGTTTCTTCATTCAAGGTCATATTGATCAGATATAGTGGTAATGTGAAATGACCCAGGACATTTTTTTTTTCAAGTTGACAGTACTCTCCAACAACTTGGAAAAACCCTGAATTAAGCTCTGATTTGAGCAGGGTTTGTTTTATAGCTGATTACATTAGAACTGCCCAAATTGTATTTTAAATACTGATGCATTTTGTCCTTTTCTTTTCAGATAGAGAACCATGTTTCTGACATTGACAACTGAGAACAGGTAAGAATTTGGAACCAATAAACTTTTGAAAATTATATAATCTAAGCTTGTTTAGTCAGCCATTTTAGGTTCTCTAACGTTTTCCTTTAGTTTCATGAACCTTAGTAAATCACAAATGTCACAATTATTGGCGTTTTTCTTTAGGCCTAGATTCAATCAGATCAAGCATTAACCCGCGGTAGCGGACACACACATAGCTGGTATTTTGGCGATGTCGGAAGTGTAACAGCGTTAGAGCTGTCAAATCGGTGAGCGGCTGCGTTTGCTGTCATTGTCACAAAGCCACACCCATCCCACTCGCATTAGAAGTTCAGAATGAGAAAGTGTAGGCTACTGAGAAATAATGACACTCAAATTGAAAAACATTCAACGAAATTACCAGGATCTCTATCAGTCTAACCGAGGTGCAGATTACATCTCACATTCCCCTGTTCAAACTTGTAAACAAGGCTGCATGAGATTTCTCTAAATGCGACTCCGTGCAGCCAATGGCAATGTCTGCTTTAGGTTTAATGCCAGGAGTCGCTTGTGGATTTGACAGCTCTAACGCAGTCCCACCTCCGACACCGCCAAAACAACCGCTATGCGGAGGTCGGCTAGCACGGATCTGATAGAATCTAGCCCTTAATCTTAACCATCACCAAGCATCGACTCATCAGTCATGTCCTAAAGTAAAAGCACTGTGACAGACGTAGGGCCAGTTAGCTCCAGTGAAGGGCAGCTAATGCAGACACTGACAGAGAGCGTAGTAATGGAGTTGCAATGGGCCAGAACTGGCCACAAACAACATTCATCTCATTTAATAGTGTGGAAGTGGAGAGACTGAATGAATGGCAGGGCCCGAGGAAAATTGTTTCTTCTCGCCTGTCGTCCTCTCAGGCTCAGGGTAATGACCAAGGAAGCCACATCATCACTAGGCCTAGCATGCAGAGTTATCCTAGCAGGGCTATTTAGTAGTATTTATGACTTCTGTCCAAATGATGCTACATTAATCCAAAGTTCTCTTAGAGACTGACTGATAGATGAGACCACTAGCCTTGATGTAGACTAGAGAAAATGTTATATTCATGGTTGTTACAGTATTCATAATTTTTTATTATCATTGCATGTGTTGTCTTTCTTTGGTTTAAGGTTGATGGAGGAAATGTTACATGGGAGATCATATGTAAAGTACTATGTTGGCCACATATGGTGTTAAAAGTCATAGCATATGGCTGTAATGGACAATGCCAAGTTATCTTTCTCTTTATCTCTCTCCCTCTCTGCCTCTCTCTGCCTATCCGTTCATCTGGAGAGCCAATTCCCTTGCTCATCCACATATAAAACAGCCATATGTCACACTGCCATTTCCCATTTCCTTTTGATATGTTTGCCACTTTCAAATTCAATCGGTGGCCCCATCCATATGCAGCGCAACCTCAGAGCGCAGGCTTTAAAAATACCTAAAACACTTAAAACACAAACTGTTCTGCTAAGACAAAAGACTGTTCTCTAAAACACTTAAGACCAATTACAATGGAGGGAATAGCAGCCGTTTTACTGACTCCTGACCAATTATGCTATTTTGTGTATTTTTTGGCACTGATCTTATCTTTTTTTGTGCATAAAGTTTCCACCATAATTTCCTATGACCAAAAAGAGCTTCTGCATATCAGAACAGCTATCACTAAAGTCGATTTGGATGAAAACTTACACTTCAATGAATCGGAGGCAAAGGACATATTGATTATCCCGGACCAGGCCCAAATCCCCAACACTTGGAGGAGGCGGCGCTATAGAGGTGGGATACCTGTGCAATCACTGGAGAATAAACTGGACGAGCTCTGTTCGAGACTATCCTATCAATGGGATCTGAAGAACTGTAATAGTATATGTTTTACCGAGTCCTGGATGAATAAGGACATTGAAAATATAAATCAAGCTGTTTTTTCTATACATCGGCAAGACAGAACGGCAGCTTCGGGTAAGCTCAGTTTCTTTGTTAACCACAGCTGGTGCACAATCTTTAATATCAAGGAAGTCTCGGGGTCCTGCTCGCCTGAGTTAGAATACCTCACTATTTTCCAAGTGAGTTTTCATCTATATTTTTCCTAGCTGTCTATTTACCAGCACAAACCGATGTTGTAACTAAGACTGCACTCAACAAGCTGCATAGGGCAATAAGCAAACAAGAAAATGCTCACCAGAGGCGGCGCTCCTTGTGGCCGGTGATTTTAATGCAGGAAAACTGAAATCCATTTTACAAAATGTGTATCAGCATGTCACCTGTGCAACTCTAGATCACCTTTACTCCACACACAGAGATGTATGCGAAGCTCTCCCTCGCCCTCCATTTGGCAAATCTGACCATAACACTATCCTCCTGTTTCCTGATTACAAGCAAAAACTCAAACAGGTAGTGGTCCATTGAAGTGGATGCTAAGCGACAGGACCATTTCACTAGCACACTGTTCTGGGATTCATCCGATGGCATTGAGGAGTTTACCACATCAGTCACCGGCTTTAATAATAAGTGCATCTACGACGTCATCCCCACAGTGACCGTACATATCCCAACGAGAAGCTATGTATTACAGTCAACATCTGCATTGAGCTAAAGGCTGGAGCTGCCGCGTTCAAGGAGCGGGACACTAATCTGGACGCTTATAAGAAACCCTGCTATGCCCTCCAATGAACCATCAAACAGGCAAAGCGTCAATACAGGACCGAATCCTACTACACCGGCTCTGACGCTCGTTGGATGTGGCAGGGCTTGCAAACTATCACGGATCACAAAGGGAAATCCAGCAACGAGCTGTCCAGTGACTGGAGCTTACCAGATGAGCTAAATACCTTCTATGCTCGCTTCTAGGCAAGCAACACTGAACCACGCATGAGAGCACCATCTGTTCCGGACGAACGTTTGATCATGCTCCCCGTAGCCGATATGAGTAAGACCTTTAAACAGGTTAACATTACAATGCCTCAGGGCCAGACAGATTACCATGCGCTGACAAGTGTCTTCACTGACATTTTCAACGTCTCCCTGACCCAGTCTGTAATACTCTCCCTTTGCCCAAGAATGCCAAGGTAACATGTCTAAATTACTAACTACAGCTCAGCGTTCAACACCATAGTGCCCTCCAAGCTCATCACTAAGCTAAGGACCCTGGGATTAAACACCTCCCTCTGCAACAGAGATCAGAGATCTGGAAGTGTGGTGCCAGGACAACAACCTCTCCCTCAACATGAATAAGACAAATGAAACGGAGGGCCAAGCACGCCCCCATTTACATCAACAGGGCTGTAGTGGAGCGGGTTGAGAGCTTCAACTTCCTCGGTGTTCACATCACTAAGGACCTATCATGGTCCAAATACGCCAACACAGTCATGAAGAGGGCACAACAATGACTCTTGCCCCTCAGGAGGCTGAAAAGATTTGGCATGGGCCCTCAGATTCTCAAAACGTTCTACAGCTGCACCATTGAGAGAATCTTGACTGGCTGCATCACTGCTTGGTATGGCAACTGCTTGGCTTCCGACCACAAGGCTCTACAAAGGCTAGTGCGTACTGCCCAGTATATCACTGGGGCCGAGCTTCCTGCCACCCAGGACCTCTATACCAGGCGGTGTCAGAGGCGGTGTCAGAGGAGAAGGCACTAAAACTTCTCAGACTCCAGCCACCCAAGTCATAGACTGTTCTCTCTGCTACCACACGGCAAGTGGTACCGGTACCAAGTCTGGGACCAAAAAGCTCCTAAACAGCTTCTACCACCAAGCCATAAAACTGCTGAAAAGTTAATCAAATGGCTACCCGGACTGTTTGCATTGACCCCATTGTTTTTGCAGTGACATTCTTGCACTGGCCCCATGTACATTCACTGGACTCGGCCCACACACTGACACTCCAACATATACATAGTCACACACACAAAAACACACTTTCACACTCTTCACATTCACTGCTGCTACTCTGTTTATTATCTATCCTGATTGCCTAGTACATACAGTATTACCTCAATTACCTCGTACCCCTGCACGTTGACTCGGTACCAGTATGCCTTGTATATAGCCTCGTTATTGTTATTTTACTGTTTTTATTTGCTAATTTTCTTACTTTTTAACTCTGCATTGTTGGGATATGGCTCATAAGTAAGCAGATCACTGTAAAGTGTTGTATTCGGGGCATTTGACAAATAGCAAGGATTGGATTGAACATCACAGTGAAGAGCGCTAGATAGAATGTCTGGAAGGATTATGGAAGTTCTAGTCCCTACTCCCAAAAGGATCAACAAACTTCCCCAAATTCTAACTATGCGAGCATTAAGCACCGTGTAATCGTCCATTTTGCAGTATTATAAATAGTCACATTAATACAAAGGAAAGCCTGCGGCTATTTCCTGTTTTCTCATCTGCATTTTTGTCATTGTCATTTGTTTATATCTTCAGGATGAGGGAGCGGACATCTCTCCGTCTTCTCTACACCATCAAGAGACATCCTCATCACCTCCTAGAGAAAGCAAAGGATCTCTGGGGAAGGAACCATTGTGTGGTGTAAAAACAAGATGGCAGTCTCCTTCTTTTCCATCTCTCTCTCTCTGTGTAGCGGAGACGTTGAACAACATTCAGATGCCCCTCTGTGCAGCAGTAACTATATGAATATGGCCTGCTGCTGTCAGAAAAAATATATTATTTTACTGCATCTGCCCTAATTCACTCCAAGATATTCAATTTGCAATTGTTTTCAAGAGACTGATTCAATCATATTGATGCTAGAGAGAGAAGAAAATACTCATTAAAATTGTAGGGGAGTGGGATATTTGTTGATGATAACTGTCATTCCCTTGAGTTATGTTCATATCTGTTTGTGTATGGCTTTTATTTTCAGTGCTGAACACAGTCAAAGAGGACCAGTGTTTACATTTTCGTCCTGTCGATTTGATCTGTTTTTTTTCCCCCATTTGGCCCGAAAGTAATAAATGATGATAGATCATGCACTATTGAGATCACAAATGTTTTGCTTTTTTAAGGATTTGGACAGGTACAGAGGAGCATCAGTCTTACCCATGCATAAGCGATCGCTTTAGCGTAACTTTTGCAGATTTTTCCAGATTATCCATTTATCACATGCATGCCCTGGGGGGGATGATCCATTCTTTATTCTGAACTCCTACCAAATTTCAAAGGGGAGAACGGGCTTCCTGTGATAGCCAGCCAACGTCTGCTTTGGCTTCCTACCAGGGAACAGTGTCTCGCTGTAGTCGGCCCCGCACAGTTTGTACTACCCAGCATGTATCCCTCTGTAGGAAGCTGTGCCCTCTCTCTCCACACGGATCTGACCTGTACTCGGGAGAGGAGACAAGGAGAGAAACGTGTGTTCTTTTGCCTTATTTGAGCTCACTGCACCACCACCGCAGCACCACATGCGCAGAGGCTTCAAAACCTATCCGAGCAAAAATGAAAAGAGGGAGAATTATAGTGCTGTACTGTCACTTATCTCATCCAATTTAGAAAATCAGCCAAATTGAATAATGAATAGAATTGGTCCCAATGAACTAATTAGACTATTTTTAAGTCATTATTGGGATTGGATGTTGAAATATTTTTTCTGTTACTGAAATTATAATTTTTATGTTGTTGATTTTGCTGATTTTTCATTGTTATTGAGTCACCTAATAGGTGAAACAGATTCAAGGTTTCAGATAACCTAAATAGAAAGAGCAGAGGATTATATTGATACACATTCTTGTACACTTTGTAGGTTGAGATTTCTCTGCTGAAAGAGGTGTTTGTATTTGGAGTAGAATTAAAAAGGTTCAGAATCTGCCTCTGCAAAATAGTTGATTTTCGTACAATCCACACAAATTTGACTTCTGCTTATTAATATTATCACTACTTTTGTATTGTGGAATGTCTTTAAGAAAATGGTCATACCACTACCTGTTTTGACTTCACAATGATATATCCCATTCATTACTCTCAAAAACATAGTTTGAAATTCAATCAGGTCGTCACTGCAGGACATCCACACTGCTGAAACACATTGTCACTATACCACTCAAAGCATATTTTAAGTAGATAAAGTAATACATTAGATAATTATGTAGGCCTACTAGGTGGATCAAGAGAAATGCTCATTTTGATTCTATTGAAATGGTTTTTAGCCTCGATGGTTCAGCAGTGTGGATTCATTGAAATGTAGGCTTTGATTGAATCCTTAGCAGACACCATTGAGTGGAGAAAAAGAGTCTCGATAGACCAATTATTTGGGTTTGTTTGTTTGTTTATTGACGGGTAATGCAATTAGTTATATGTCATGTTTTGCATACAAGGTCATCTTTAACTCAAATCTAACTCCATAATTTTGTCTGTGGTTTATGCTACTCTGCACCTTGCAAATCAAAGCAAACCTTGCTATCAAAAGCAACAAGTGTAATTTGGTGCCAGTGGAGAGGATTAACCAAAAACCATGGAAACATCACAGAGTTGGATATGATCTTAAAGCCCGGAAAATTAGATGATCGTGACCTTGTTGCAATTGACCCCCTGTGTTTAAAATAATACTGTACTTGGGTTGGGAGTGGAAAAGGGTATTTTAGAGATGTGCAATTAAAAAATATTGTTGCATAGAAATGTACATTTTTGTAAAGATATTTTTATGAATGGCATGTTTAATCTGTGTTTTTCATTTGAATGTATATGGTTGCAACTGTTGTATGGCTATAGGGTCCATTGCATAGAACATAATACGATGACGTGTCATTGAAAATAAAAGTGTTTTATTTGTTTTCTCTTGTCGATAAAATGTTTCTGATTTATGTCATGTAATTTGAATGACACACATTTTATTTTACTTTGAAAATAAATATAAACTGAAAGACAACTGAAATGATAATATATTGTCAATAATAATGCAGTTATTGATAGCTATTTACAATACATTATCTTTGTGTTAAATTTCATCACACATTTTAGATGTTCTAAATTCTCTTGGTAATGTTAAGGCAAACCTAGAAAACTATTATTAAATGGGCAGACCATGAAGTGTGTGCTTAGTGCCGTCCTTTCATTCTTTCTCCTCAGAAAGTGTTATCTAGATTCTAGACAGAGGTCACTGTGTGAATTCACATTCCATACCCAAATAAGGTAATTCCTAGAACAACTCCAAATAGATGGGTTAGCTGACAACATCACGAAAATGATGCTCACCCTCAATGGGGCAGAAATTAGTGTGTTGTTGTGATTCTGGATGGCTAGATACTGTAGCTAGCAACAATGGCAAGAAGCTGCCATGTAGCTTGTTTCAGCTAGTTTTATCTAGTTCGTGATACCATGTCTTGTTTTGAGGTGTTTTGACTGATGTCATGTCTATGCTATTTGATTTTGAATTTTAGAACCCCTGTATGTATAAAAACATTTAAATAAATTACTACTATAGCCCATAGAAACGCATTGAATAACTCATTCATAAATAGCAAAAAAGACAGTAATATATATATAGATATTTCTAAAGGTCTGTCCTATATCAAGGAGATATAAGAAAGCTCAGGAAATAGTTTGGGTTTTGGACACATTTAACAACTTTTTTGCCACAAAACTACCTCCATACTTCCATTCATTTCTATGGGTTACCTTCACACGAGTCCCGTGATACTTGTAGGGGTCGTACATCAACACGGAGAACACCATCGAGTCTCATCTTATATGAGTTAGTAGGCCAAACCGTTCGGACGTTAAAGACGTTTTCGTGAGAAGACTGATTTTCGGGTTGTCTCCTGGTCTGACAAACATCGCTGTAGCTCTGCCATTTTGCACCGCAAATGCGGAGGGCCGACAGGCGGATGTGGGGGATTTAGACGCAGCCCATGTAAAAAAAACAGATATCTCTAGCGTAAACTGTTGGATTTTTTATGATGTTAATTAAATTGATACACGGGTGCGTCTATGGACTCTTAAATCAAATCAAATAAAATGTATTTATAAAGCCCTTACATCAGCTGATATCTCAAAGTGCTGTACAGAAACCCAGCCTAAAACCCCAAACAGCAAGCAATGAAGGTGTAGAAGCACGGTGGCTAGGAAAAACTCACTAGAAAAGCCAGAACCTAGGAAGAAACCTAGAGAGGAACCACGCTATGAGGCGTGGCCAGTCCTCTTCTGGCTGTGCCGGTGGGAGATTATAACAGAACATGGCCAAGATGTTCAAATGTTCATAGATGACCAGCAGGGTCAAATAATAATAATCACAGTGGTTGTTGAGGGTGCAACAGGTCAGCACCTCAGGAGTAAATGTCAGTTGGCTTTTCATAGCCGATCATTCAGAGTATCTCTACCGCTCCTGCTGTCTCTAGAGAGTTGAAAACAGCAGGTCTGGGACAGGTAGCACGTCTGGTAAACAGGTCAGGGTTCCATAGCCGCAGGCAGAACAGTTGAAACTGGAGCAGCAGCATGGCCAGGTGGACTGGGGCCAGCAAGGAGTCATCAGGCCAGGTAGTCCTGAGGCATGGTCCTAGGGCTCAGGTCCTCTGATAGAGAAAAAAAGAAAGAATTAGAGAGAGCATACTTAAATTCACACAGGACACCGGATAAGACAGGAGAAATACTCCAGATATAACAGACTGACCCTAGCCCCCCGACACACAAACTACTGCAGCATAAATACTGGAGGCTGAGACAGGAGGGGTCGGGAGACACAGGGCAAAACAGGCAGGACATAACCCCACCCACTTTGCCAAAGCACAGCTCCCACACCACTAGAGGGATATCTTCAACCTCCAACTTACCATCCTGAGACTAGGCTGAGTATAGCCTCAGCTATACGCCACAGCACACCCCAAGGGGGGGCGCCAACCCAGACAGGAAGATCACGTCAGTGACTCAACCCACTCAAGTGACGCACCCCTCCTAGGGACGGCATGGAAGAGCACCAGTAAGCCAGTGACTCAGCCCCTGTAATAGGGTTTAGGGGCAGAGAATCCCAGTGGAGAGAGGGGAACCAGCCAGGCAGAGACAGAAAGGGCGGTTCCTTGCTTAAGGATTTTAATGAAAGAGCTCTTTCACATAATGCTGACTTGTTAAGGTATGACAATGTCCTTGAAAGGTACATCCTATGCCTTCAACAGGGTACCTTTTAAAGGTAGCAACGCAGCAACAGATGGCTAATTTATACCAGTCAATTAATCAACAGTAAAAGGTAATGTCCCACCGTTAACGAGGGCCAACTGTGATGTCACAGGTAATTAGCCCACTGTATTAAATGGTTCCACAATACCTGGTCTGATGGCTCACAGCTGTTTCATTTAACCCATATTTATGAAACCATTCACCCCAAATAATGTGTTGGTAATGTGCTCAGCTCCTTTGGGTGATTGAATTACAGACTTTAGGATGGAAGCCAAATGGAGATTTAAAAAAAATAATAATCCTGTGAAATATGAAAGTAATAAGGGATATAAAAGGTATAAAATAGTTACAGACATAATTTCATTGAATTAAGTTCTGATATAGTGTAGGTTTAGACTTTCTATAGGTATTAATTTGTTGAGCTGTAGCCTACTCTGTGTTCTCATTCATACAATTCGACCTAAATGCATAATAATCAGGTGGCTTTTTTAATCCTTCAATATTGATTTGTTTGTCTACGTTTGGAAACCAAATAGACATACCGTTGTCTTATAAGCTTATCAGCTCAGTCACAAAATCCTCTCTTAACATTAATGCGCCTGTTTGCTGACAGATTTGCCAATCTGCAAATGTTCATCATATTCCAATTATGCTTATTACAAATGTGAATTATTGAGGGGGGGGAATAAACTTCATTTGGAGGAATGCCAAAGTAAATGAACATTTTGGCATCGAAATGGAGCAGGCATTATGCTGATAACAACTTTTCTTTTTTCATCTATTCCCTACCTACCATTTATTTACATTCCTGGACATTCCAAATGTGGAAGAAAAAACCTAATACAGTATCCAATTTCATATCCAAAAAGTTATAGAGGATTTGCCATATTGCAAATGTTCATCTCCCCAGCTCACTGCACAAATCGTCATTAACATTTATATTATATTAGCTCAGGGGTGGATGATGTGCATATTTGCAAGGTCTGATTTGAAAAATATTTAAATGAGTGTGTAGTGTTGTGTGTGCGTGCGTGCATGTGTGTGTGTGTGTGTGTGTGTGTGTGTGTGTGTGTGTGTGTATGTTGCCAATAATCTTAGTTTCAGGCTCTAGAGTAAATCAGAATAAAGTGACCTGATTTCTCGTATCTCTCAACGGATTCATGAAATATGACAAAATTAGAATGACAAACACCACTGACAAAGACTGAAGGTGAAATTGAGAGAACCGGTCAATTACATCCAACTGGCCATTCATTTTGGAATGTTTTTTCCTGCCACATCACAGAGCATAGAATGAGTCGGTCAAGTCATTGAACGAGTCATTTACTGCAAGTATATTTTTTAACAGCACTTGAGATGTAATACCACTTAAACTTTGAAAAACAGCACTATTAAGAGAATCATTTCCTGGCTATTGATGGATAACATAAAGGATTTAAAGCTGAGGTGGAACAATTCTTTTTCCTGAAAGAGTCATTGTGAAAGTCATTCAGATTGGCCCCTTATGTATCCATCAATGGATAATTTAACATGGAAAATATGCCACTGTGATGAATGACAGGAGGATAATGGGAGAGAGATGGTATGCAAAGGTCAATTTTGACTAGCTAATGGGCAGACATATGGGTATCTGGGTGAGGCTTCTCACTTTGAGATACAACATGTATATTTAAAGTATTTTGGGAAACAAGTGTTATAGCGGTAGTAAAACAGTATTTTAGGCTACAGAGTGCATGACACTCATGTGATGATTGTAGATGGTAAATATTCTGAAAAATCTCAAACTGTATACTGACATTAGTATACCAACACTGACTACTTAACTCTGACATTGACAGTTAATGAGAATTGATGACCATTAGTCAATACTGGGGATGATTCATCGATCAACTACATTCAACACTGATGACATTAGACAGACGGTACAATGATACAATCCCTAACGTGCAATGCATCTATGTAGTCTCTTCTCTGTGCTAAATGTGCTGAAGTAATATGACTATATAATCCAGTCTAATAAAAGTTTTTTGTACAGCTTGACCTTGGGGCCGTCTTTGCTTCTTGACAGTGACACTGACAGATCTATTCTACCGGGGAGAGAAATTAACAACCAGAGAGAAAGCGAGAAGAAAGGGGAAGAGAGCGAGAGAGGAAGAGAGCGAGCGAGAGAGTAGTAGGTTACAATGGAACAAGAATTTGCCTAAGAAAGTTATCTCTCTTTAAAAAAAGCCCAGCTCCCTACATACCTTTAGGTGGGTGTGTGTAATTGAATCCCTCCACCTTGGCTTCACGGTCAGGGGGCCCTGGGGGCCGAGGTGACAGGCTCCCATAGATAACACACTATCACCAGCCTGATGACTGCCTGTGGACAGACTCATTATGCCACCAGACTATTGTGCATCTGAATGGAGAAATGATAGCGTTTGGGAGACAGAATTGTCATATTATAATTATGAACACTGGGTGGAAAGGAAAAAAAAACCTAAGAGTTGTGGCGATACACCCACAGCGACACCAATTACATTTTCAACAGGACAGAGTCCATTCACACACAACTGCAAATGAGATTTCCAATTTAATAGCACTACCTGTCTTTATTATCGTTCACGGCATGACAGAACTTTCAGCTGAAAATCAACAGGCTGGAATGGCAATATCCCATTTGAAATAGTAAGAAAACAACCACATCAAAACACCAATATTCAGTGAGTGTACAAAACATCCATGACATAGACTGACCAGTTGAGTCCAGGTGAAAGCTATGATCCCTTATTGATGTCACTTGTTAAATTGACTTCTATCAGTGTAGATGAAGGGGAGGGGACAGGTTAAAGAAAGATTTTTAAGCCTTGAGACAGTTGAGACATGGATTATGTATGTGTGCCAATCAATCGGGTGAATGGGCAAGACAAACAATTGAAGTGCCTTTGAACCAGTGGAGGCTGGTGGGAAGAGCTATAGGAGGACGAGCTCATTGTAATGGCTGGAATGGAATAAATGGAACAGTATCAAACATATGGAAGTCACATCTTTGACTCAGTTTAATTTGTTCCATTCCAGCTATTTCAATGATCCGATCCTCCTATAGCTCCTCCCACAAGCCTCCACTGCTTTGAACGAGGTATGGTAGTAGGTGCCATGTGCACCGGTTTGTGTCAAGAACTGGAGCGCTGATGGGTTTTTCACGCTCAGCAATTTCCCATGTGTATCAAGAATGGTCTACCACCCAAAGGACATCCAGCCAACTTGACACAACTGTGGGAAGCATTGGAGTCAATATGGGCCAGCATCCCTATGAAACTCTTTCAACACCTTGTAGAGTGACCCGACAAATTTAGGCTGTTCTGAGGGCAAAACATTAAGAAGGTGTTCTTAATGTTTTGTACACTCAGTGTATTAGCCAAAATGTGATTTAAAAAAGGTTATGATGACAGAAATTATGGGAAAATTCTAACTATTATCCAAGAATATAGCCGACAAAAGAAGCACCGCTGTGTGCATGCATTTATGTTTTCCTCTCAGAACATGTCTGCAAAGATATTTTAGCTCCAAAGGAATTCAAGCCATTGTGGTAGAATTAAAAGTAGCCCTATCAGTCTGGATCTGTCTAGCCCATATACTGTAAGATGGCAGAGCCACTGAACGAACAGCGTGAATGATGCACTTCTTTACAGATATAACCGACATCTGTGTACTATGTTAGCATATAGCGCTGCCTCCCTGAACTTGCTTCCGACTTGGCTTGAACCACGGTCCTGTCGCCAACACACATGAGCGCCCACTTGCCAACGTACGAACCGATTGAGCTGTACAAAAGGATCCAATTTGATAGCTCCATCCGCAACATTTTAAGCTGTGGAGTGAACTTAGAGTACGTTCTTACTTTGTTACACACATATGGTCATACATATTCATCATACTTTCTTCTAGCTCTCCGAGTTATTTGGAAGACAGAGGAAGAGAATAAAACAAATTCCCCTCTGATCCAGTTCAGCTTTTGAGGACGAAAATTGCATATCGACCATCACCGCGGTGATAGCGGCTTATATCTCACTGTTGATTGATTTCCTGCAAGTCGTGACTGGCTCGGCCAAACCACCAGTGATGTGAGATGGGTTTCAGGGGTTGCAGAGCCGCGAGGTCGATACACATAATCAGATACAGCAAATTCACTGTCCAACTAGTCTGATAGACTTTCATGAAGTTTCTTATGCTTGATAGTATTGGAGATTATGAGCTCTGTTTTTCTGGGTTTTTACCCCCTTTCTTCTATTTTTGTGGCTATATCTGAAGATAGAAAGGGGATACTGAAATGAAGGTCATTCCGTTCAACTCTGTGAAGGGGCTTTGTGTAATCAGTGCTGTCAGAGTGAAAGTGACTGAGGGTTGTGGACGAGGCTGGGGCAAAGAGTTCTCTGGTATTGTGTAGGAGAATGGCAGGACTGCGACTCAGTAGGGGGGCATTCTTTCTGATGACACTTTTCTATGCATTCTCAGATTCTCGATGGAGCCTTGTGGCTTTCGTAGGATTAGTAATTCACTGACCATTGATTTTCATACAAAAATTCATTGCCTTTTGGCATGGCTGTCAAAAAAGAAATTGACCAATCATATGCCACACATTTTGATCAGTTTCCAAATTTGATTGTAGAAACTGAGGGTCTAGACTGGTGAGCAATTTGACTCCCATTTGGCCTCAGATATGCCGTAATTAAAATGGCAACACAATCCATAATCTACAGAAGGCACCACAGACTGCCATAATTAACCCTTTACACTTGTACCCTTCTACGGGTTGAAAATGTCAGATTTGGGCACTGATAAGCACCTAAATTGGAACGCAGTGGCTGTACGGTAGCATGCTATAAACGACATCAGAGCTCAGGCTCTGCGCTTCACAGCAATGTATGGGTTTTGATTGACAGCTGTTCTGAACTGAGCACCGCATGCAACAAGAGGTTGCCCTTGTCCCTCCCACTAATTGGGAAACTTTTGCAAATGTTTTGTTGTCTGAGTGAGGGAAATTAGGGAAATGCTGTAAATTAAGAGGACTCAATGTATTTTGAAAGATGAAAGGATTATAATAAATACCACTTTTATGTCATACAAGCAAGCCAAACACCCATATCATAAAACTCATGTCATCTATAGTGTAAAAGTTTATGATCACTATGTTTGATGTAAAGTTACAAGATGGCATGGCGTCATACACTGGGTTGTTCTGAACAGAATGAGTCTATGTTTGTTTAATGTGAAGAAAATTCATAGCGAAACACGTACCTGAGTGCACCAGAATTAAGATCTGTTTTTCTGAATTGCCTTGTGAAAGCATAATACTGTAAGATTGTATTTTATAACTTAGCTAGTCATGTTTGCAATAGAACAAGCTTTCAAATTATGCTCACCTGACCCAGATTACGATTTATAATGGGCCGTTTTTGGATTGCATAAACAACAACAGTAATTGTGTGATGGCGGGGATACAGGGTTGTGTTACAAACAAACAACTACAAGTCTGCTTGCTCTAGTTCAGGGGTAGGCAACTAGATTCAGCGGGCAATTTTTGTCGGAGCGGATGGTCAGGGTGCCAGACCATAATTATAGTAATTTGTACAGTGCAAATTGACCACAACTAACCCCCAAAACAGAGATTGTATATCATTTCATACCCTGATTATATTGAGACGCGATCTCTCTTTATTTTGTGGGAATGCTTGGTGAACAGATTTTCTAAATGAAACACATTTCTAGCTGAATTCATGAATTTTCACCAATAAATAAAATGAGGGCCCCAAAAAAATTACTCGGGACAGTTTCGGCCTGCAGACTGCCTGTTACCGACCCCTGCTCTAGTTCCTCAACGACAGGAGAGCTAAAAAAAACAACGCATTTACAGTAGTTGAAGACTATTCTTTAGGTCATAAAAGTGCATTGAAATATCTTAGGAATTGTACACACTTTAGAGAGGTTAGTTGAAGACTCTTCTTTGAGTTATAAAAGGGCATTGGAGAGGTGATCCTGTGGAATGGTGAGTAATGGGCACCGGAGGGGATGACTGCCGTTTTACAGGCTCCTATCCAATTGTGCTGTTCTGTGTGTTTTTTTGCTTTGTTAGTAACTTTTTTTGTACATAATGTTTCTGCCACCGTGTCTTTTGACCGGAAAGAGCTTCTGGACATCAGAACAGCGATTACTCACCTCGGACTGGACAAAGTTTTCTTTAACGAATCAGAGGTGAAAGATTTAAGGCTCCTTCCAGACCAGGCCCAAATCCCAGTCATTCACATGAAGAGGAGATGCCGATACAAGGGGCGCATATCCAGGTGCTTGGTGAGAATTCGTCAACAAGTGGATAATCCGCCATCCATCCTACTGGCGAATGTGCACTTACTGGAGAATAAACTGGATGAACTCCGTTTGAGACTATCCTACCAACAGGACATTAAAAATGGTAATATCTTATGGTTCACCGAGTCATGGCTGGATTTTCCATGCATCGGCAAGACAGAACATCAACCTCCGGTAAGATGAGGGATGGTGGTCTGTGTAATGGCCGTCGTATGAAGTAGACCAAGGCGCAGCGGGTTGAGTGCTCATTTTTAACGTTTTATTTTAATAAACTTGAACACTTAACAAAACGAACGACAGCTAAACAGTTTTGCAGGCTAACCCTAGCAGTGCAAAAACAACTTCCCACAAAAGACAGGTGAAAAAAGGGCTACCTAAGTATGACTCCCAATCAGCAACAACGATGTACAGCTGTTCCTGATTGAGAGCCATACCAGGCCAACAAAGGAATACACAACATAGAACAATACCCAAAAACCCAGAACACATAAAACAAACACCCCTCTTACATAAATACATATCCCAACAAACCCCAAACCACATAAAACAAACACCCCCTGCCACGTCCTAACCAAACTACAATAATAAATAACCCCTTTACTGGTCAGGACGTGACAGTCTGTGTCTATTTGTCAACATAAGCTGGTGCGCGATCTCTAATATTAAATCTTAAGGTTTTGCTCGCTTGAGGTAGAGTACCTCATGATAAGCTGAGGATCACACTATTTATCAAGAGAGTTTTCATCTATATTTTTTGTAGCTGTCTATTTACCACCACAAATCGATTGTCTCAATGTTTTACTAGTTAATGTGACGACTGCTGCTCATCGAATGATTAACGGTTTATAATTGTGTGATTAAATTAATCAGGCAATTATTAACTCATTAACCTGGGGCACCATAGGAAAATTAGTTTTATTGAGTTTCTATTTCCCAAATGAACTCAAAGAATATCAGAATATCGATTTTACAACAGTCGCTAATTAATCAATTTCCTCTACAGTCTCATTCTGAACGTCACATAATCCGGGAATCTGCACAAACCCGAGTCCCACCAATTTTTATTTTTTATTTTTTTATTTCACCTTTATTTAACCAGGTAGGCTAGTTGAGAACAAGTTCTCATTTGCAACTGCGACCTGGCCAAGATAAAGCGTAGCAATTCGATACATACAACAACACAGAGTTACACATGGAATAAACAAAACAAACAGTCAATAATACAGTAGAACAAAAGAAAACAAAAAGTCTACATACAGTGAGTGCAAATGAGGTAAGTTAAGGCAATAAATAGGCCATGGTGGCGAAGTAATTACAATATAGCAATTAAACACTGGAATGGTAGATGGGCAGAAGATGAATGTGCAAGTAGAGATACTGGGGTGCAAAGGAGCAAGATAAATAAATAAATACAGTATGGGGATGAGGTAGGTAGATAGACGGGCTGTTTACAGACGGGCTATATACAGGTGCAGTGATCTGTGAGCTGCTCTGATAGCTGGTGCTCAAACCCAGTGAGGGAGATATGAGTCTCCAGCTTCAGAGATTTTTGCAGTTCGTTCCAGTTATTGGCAGCAGAGAACTGGAAGGAAAGGCGGCCAAAGGAGGAATTGGCTTTGGGGGTGACCAGTGAGATATACCTGCTGGAGTGCATGCTACGAGTGGGTGCTGCTATGGTGACCAGTGGGCTGAGATAAGGCGAGGCTTTACCTAGCAGAGATTTGTAGATAACCTGTAGCCAGTGGGTTTGGCGACGAGTATGAAGCGAGGGCCAACCAACGAGAGCGTACAGGTCGCAATGGTGGGTAGTGTATGGGGCTTTGGTGACAAAACGGATGGCACTGTGATAGACTGCATCCAGTTTGCTGAGTAGAGTGTTGGAGGCTATTTTATAGATGACATCACCGAAGTCGAGGATCGGCATGAGTGAAGGATGCTTTGTTGCGATATAGGAAGCCAATTCTAGATTTCATTTTGGATTGGAGATGCTTAATGTGAGTCTGGAAGGAGAGTTTACAGTCTAACCAGACACCCAGGTATTTGTAGTTGTCCACGTATTCTAAGTCAGAAGCGTCCAGAGTAGTGATGCTGGAGGGGCGAGCAGGTGCGGGCAGTGATCGATTGAATAGCATGCATTTAGTTTTACCTGCGTTTAAGAGCAGTTGGAGGCCATGGAAGGAGAGTTGTATGGCATTGAAGCTTGTCTGGAGGTTAGTTAACACAGTGTCCAAAGAAGGGCCAGCAGTATACAGAATGGTGTTGTTTGTGTAGAGGTGGATCAGAGAATCACCAGCAGCAAGAGCAACATGATTGATGTATACGGAGAAGAGAGTCGGCCCGAGAATTGAACCCTGTGGCACACCCATAGAGACTGCCAGAGGTCCGGACAACAGGCCCTCCGATTTGACACACTGAACTCTATCAGAGAAGTAGTTGGTAAACCATCATTTGAGAAACCAAGGCTGTCGAGTCTGCCAATAAGAATGTGGTGATTGACAGAGTCGAAAGCCTTGGCCAGGTCAATGAATACGGCTGCACAGTAATGTCTCTTATCGATGGCGGTTATGATGTCGTTTAGGGCCTTCAGCGTGGCTGAGGTGCACCCATGACCAGCTCTGAAACCAGATTGCATTGCGGAGAAGGTACAGTGGGATTCGAAATGGTCGGTAATCTGTTTGTTAACTTGGCTTTCGAAGACCTTAGAAAGACAGGGTAGGATAGATATAGGTCTGTAGCAGTTTGGGTCTAGAGTGTCACCCCCTTTGAAGAGGGGGATGACCGCGGCTGCTTTCCAGTCTTTGGGAATCTCAGACGATACAAAAGAGAGGTTGAACAGGCTAGTAATAGGGGTTGCAACAATTTCGGCAGATCATTTTAGAAAGAGAGGGTCCAGATTGTCTAGACTGGCTGATTTGTATGGGTCCTGATTTTGCAGCTCTTTCAGAACATCAGCTATCTGGATTTGGGTGAAGGAGAAATGGTGGGGGCTTTGGCGGGTTGCTGTGGAGGGTGCCGGGCAGTTGACCGGGGTAGGGGTAGCCAGGTGGAAAGCATGGCCAGCCGTAGAGAAATGCTTAATTAAATTCTCAATTATAGTGGATTTATCGGTGGTAACAGTGTTTCCTAGTCTCAGAGCAGTGGGCAGCTGGGATGAGGTGCTCTTATTTTCCATGGACTTTACAGTGTTACAGAACTTTTTTGAGTTAGTGCTACAGGATGCAAATTTCTGTTTGAAAAAGCTAGCCTTAGCTTTTCTAACTGCCTGCGTATATTTGTTCCTAACTTCCCTGAAAAGTTGCATATTGCGGGGGCTATTCGATGCTAATGCAGAACGCCACAAGATGTTTTTGTGCTGGTAAAGGGCAGACAGGTCTGGAGTGAACCAAGGACTATATCTATTCCTATTTCAACATTTTTTGAGTGGGGCATGCTTATTTAATATGGTGAGGAAGGCACTTTTAAAGAATAACCAGGCATCATCTACTGACGGGATGAGGTCAATGTCATTCCAGGATACCCCGGCCAGGTCGATTAGAAAGGCCTGCTCGCAGAAGTGTTTTAGGGAGCATTTGACAGTGATGAGGGGTGGTCGTTTGGTCGCAGACCCATTACGGATGCAGGCAATGAGGCAGTGATCGCTGAGATCTTGATTGAAAACAGCAGAGGTGTATTTGGAGGGCGAGTTACTTAGGATGACATCTATGAGGGTGCCCGTGTTTACGGATTTGGGGTTGTACCTGGTAGGTTCATTGATAATATGTGTGAGATTGAGGGCATCGAGCTTAGATTGTAGGATGGCCGGGGTGTTAAGCATGTCCCAGTTTAGGTCACCTAGTAGCACGAGCTCTGAAGATAGATGGGGGGCAATCAATTCACATATGGTATCGAGGGCACAGCTGGGGGCAGAGGGAGGTCTACAGCAAGCGGCAACAGTGAGAGACTTGTTTCTGGAAAGGTGAATTTTTAGAAGTAGAAGCTCGAATTGTTTGGGTACAGACTTGGATAGTAATACAGAACTCTGCAGGCTATCTTTGCAGTAGATTGCAACACCGCCCCCTTTGGCAGTTCTATCTTGGCGGAAAATGTTATAGTTAGCGATGGAGATTTCAGGGTTTTTGGCGGTTTTCCTAAGCCAGGATTCAGACATGGCTAAGACATCCGGGTTGGCAGAGTGTGTTAAAGCAGTGAGTAAAACAAACTTAGGAAGTAGGCTTCTAATGTTAACATGCATGAAACCAAGGCTTTTACGGTTACAGAAGTCAACAAATGAGAGCACCTGGGAAGTGGGAGTGGAGCTAGGCACTGCAGGACCTGGATTAACCTCCACATCACCAGAGGAACAGAGGAGAAGTAGGATAAGGGTACGGCTAAAGGCTATACGAACTGGCCGTCTAGCACGTTTGGGACAGAGAGTAAAAGGAGCAGGTTTCTGGGCACGATAGCATAGATTCAAGGCATAGCGTACAGACAAAGGTAAGGTAGGATGTGAGCACATTGGAGGTAAACCTAGGCATTGAGTTATGATGAGAGAGATATAGTCTCTAGAGACGTTTAAACCAGGTGATGTCATCGCATATGTAGGAGGTGGAAGAACATGGTTGGTTAAGGGAAATTGAGCAGTGCTAGAGGCTCTACAGTGAAATAAGACAGTAATCACTAACCAGGACAGTAATGGACGAGGCATATTGATATTAGAGAGAGGCATGCATAGCCAAGTGGACATATGGGTCCAGTGATTGGTTGGGCTGACTGGGGACCCGGCGATTCAGACAGTTAGCAGGCCGATGCTAACAAGCTAACAGTTAGTAGGCCGGGGCTAAACAAGCTAGCAATTAGCAGACCGGGGCTGGCAAGCTAGCAGTTAGCAGACCGGGTTAGCAAGCAAGCAGTTGGCAGACCAGGGCTAGCAGTTAGCAGACCAGGGCAGGCAAGCTAGCAGTTAGCAGATTGGGGCTAGCAAGTTAGCCTTTGGGGGACGTCGCGATGGGGGTAAGTCTGTTTTTGCCTCTTCGTGCGGTGACGTCGATAGACCAATCGTGGAATTAGTAGGGTTCCAAGTAGCTCTAGATAGCTAGCAGGCCGGTTAGCAGAATGGGCCTTCAGCGGAAGTCGCGCCTGAGGGGCCTCTTGGAATCCTTGGGCAGATTATGTTGGTATTCCAGTCGTAGAGGATCGGCGGGGTTCCGTGCCCCTTACCGGCAGTAGAAGGGGTCCGGATATTGTCAGCTATGCTTATTTTAACCCTAACCTTGCCCTGAACTGCCGCTCTTATGGGTCAGAATATAATGATGTAATTACGTGTTGAAGGTCTCCGCTGTGGGTCTCTGCGTGGACCGTTTCGTCTTCTCGGATGGCGCACTTCTCTGGTTGTCTTCACGATGTCAGTGTCCTTTTTGCTTAGTGGTCTGATTCCTCGCCCTTGTTCTGAAAGGGGTCTTCTGAGGACAGCCAGCCCTGTAGCTCAGGGCTCACAGCGTGGGAATGAAAACAGTGTAGGTACACGCTTCGATGGGGAGTGGAGACCGGGTGATCTGTTCTAAATTCACCCTCTTAGACGCAGCTACTCCTCCGTAGCATGGATAGAATAAGGTTCCTTTGTCTTCAACCTCGTGTTGCGTTTTGAGTTCGTTGACTACTCAGACCTTTGCTGCAGCTTGGGTCACTTAGCCTGATATGTTAATTCTTAACTCACATGTCTTATACCCTTGGGTCAGAAGTGGGCGAAACCACCTGTAGGGCAATTCTCTGGGCGTACCAAGTTATGAGGTAAAGTCTAGATTTTACTCAGATCCAATTTAGACAACTAACTTCACATTTCATCTTTACAAAAACATTCTCTTTGATTTGGACATTTTCCACACAACGTACAATGTATAAACATCAAGCACATATTAGGAAAACTCTTAAAGTTACAATGTTTTCTTTATAACGTTGTCCTTTGACTTTTAATAACATAACAAAAATGACATACATTTTCATATTCCATCTATCGTCATTACCACCATTGTGGCTGATGAAACCATTGTTCCAAAGTCCATTTACTGCATGTTTAATGTTCTGAGGCAGGTTCTCCATAGTGAGAGGACAAAGGAATTTTGTCTGTTGCCTAAGATTTACAATGGGCGTGCGGGGTCATAAAACCCCCACATCTTCATACCCCTAGATCTCTCCTCCTCTGTTGGGGTGAGAGATAATCTGTAGGGTTGTGGTCTCCTGTAACCTGACCTGATCAGGACAGTCATGACACGATGCAGGCACTAAGACCACACTCAACAAGCTGCATAAGGCCATAAGCAAACAAGAGAATGCTCACCCAGGAGCTGAACTCCTAGTGGCCGGGGACTTTAATGCAGGAAAACTTAATCCATTTTACCTCATTTCTACCAGCATGTTACATGTGCAACCAGAAGGAACAAAACTCTAGACCACCTTTACTCCACACACAGAAATGTGTACAAAGCCCTCCCTCACCCTTTGGCAAATCTGACCATTATTCTATCCTGCTTACAAGCAAAAACTCATCAGGAAGAACCAGTGACTCACTCAATACAGAAGGGGTTTGATGATACGGATGCCAAGCTACAGGACTGTTTTGCTAGCACAAACTGGAATATGTTCCGGGATTCATCTAATGGCATTGAGGAGTATACCACATCAGTCACCAGCTTTATAAATAAGTACATCGACATCCTCACAGTGACCGTACGTACATATCCCAACCAGAAGCCATGGATTACAGGCAACATCCGCACTGAGCTAAAGGCTAGAGCTGCCACTTTCAAGGAGCGGGACCCTAATTCGGACGCTTATAAGAAATTCCGCTATGCCCTCTGATGAACCATCAAACAGGCAAAGCATCAATACAGTACTAAAATTAATCCTACGACACCGGCTCTGACGCTCGTCGGATTTGGCAGGGCTTGCAAACTATTACGGATTACAAAGGGAAACCCAGGCATGAGCTGCCCAGTGATGCGAGCCTACCAGTTGAGCTAAATGCCTTCTATGCTCACTTCGAGGCAAGCAGCACTGAACCATGCATGAGAGCAACAGCTGTTCCAACTGTGTGATCATGCTTTCCTTAACCGATGTGAGTATGACCTCTAAACCGGTCAACATTCTCAAGGCCGCAAGGCCAGACGGATTACAAGGACGCGTACTCAGAGCACGCGCTGACCATTTGGCAAGTGTCTTCACCGACATTTTCAATCTCTTCCTGAACGAGTCTGTAATACCTACATGTTTCAAGCAGACCACCGTAGTCCTTGTATCCAAGAATGCCAAGGTAATTGGCCTAAATGACTACTGCCACGTAGCACTTACATCTGTAGCCATGAAGTGCTTTGAAAGGCTCACATCAACACCATCATCCCAGAAACCCTAGAACTACTACAATTTGCATACCGCCCCAACAAATCCAAAGATGACACAATCTCTATGGCATTTCACACTTCCTTTCCCACTTGGACAAAAGGAACACCAACGTGAGAATGCTGTTTGTTGACTACAGCTCAGCGTTCAACACCATAGTGCCCTCAAAGCTCATCACTAAGCTAAGGACCCTGGAACTAAAGACCTCCCTCTGCAACTGGATCCTGGACTTCCTGATGGGCTGCCCCAGGTTGTAAGGGTAGGGAGCAACACATCTGCCACGCTGATCCTCAACACGGGGTCCCCTCAGTGGAGCATGCTTATTCCCCTCCTGTACTCCCTGTTCACCCACAACTGCGTGGCCAGGCACGACTCCAACACCATCATTAAGTTTGCTGACGTCACGACGGTGGTAGGACTGATTACCGACAACAATGAGACAGCCTACAGGGATGAGGTCAGTGACCTTGCAGTGTGGTGCCAGGACAACAACCTCTCCCTCAACGTGAGCAATACAAAAGAGCTGATCGTGGACTACAGGAAAAGGGGAGCTGAGCACGCCCCCATTCACATCGACGGGGCTGTAGTGGAGCGGGTCGAGAGCTTCAAGTTCCTTGACACCCATATTGCTAACAAACCATCACGGTCCAAACACACCAACACAGTCATGAAGAGGGCACAACAATATCTATTCCCCCTCAGGAGACTGAAAATATTTGGCATGGGTCCTCAGATCTTCAAAAAGTTCTACAGGTGCACCATCGAAAGCATCCTGCCTGGTTGCATCACCGCTTGGTATGGTAACTGCTCGGCATCCTACCGCAAGGTGCTACAAAGGGAAATGTGTATGGCCCAGTACATCACTGGGACCAAGCTTCCTGCCATCCAGGACCTCTATATCAGGCGTTCAAAGGAAGGCACTAAAGATTGTCAAGACTCCAGCCACCCTGGTCATAGACTGTTCTCTCTGCTACCTCATGGGAAGCGGTACCAGAGCGCCAAGTCTAGGTCTAAAAGGTTTCTTAACAGCTTCTACCCCCAAGCTATAAGACTGCTAAACAGTTGATCAAATGGCTATCCGGACTATTTGCATTGACCAGCTGTTTACGCTGCTGCTACTCGCTGATTATTATCTATGCATTGTCACTTTACCCCTATCTACATGTGCATATTACCTCAATTACCTCGAATAACCTGTACCCCCACACATTTTGTCAGTACCGGTACCCCCTGTATATAGCCTCGTTAATGTCATTTTATTGTGTTACTTTTATTCTAACATTTATTTTTGTATTAGTATTTTTTTTAGCAAATATTTTGTTACTTACTTCTTTTTTTTTACAATTCTGCATTGGTATTCTGCATTGTTGGTATTAAGCATTTCACAGTAAGTTGTTGTATTCTGTTGTATTCGGCACATGTGACAAATACAATTTGATAGAATTTTGATTTTGTTGAAATTTCACCAGCAAAACAAGTTTACCTTGATGACTTTTTGCAAATCCAATGTATTTCCATGTAGTTTCCACATCACAATACTTTGACAAATTACATTGAAACAATGTTGATTCAACCAGTTAGTACCCAGTGGGGTTAGATGCCGAGTCTCACAATTCTCATGATTCTACTGTCCTGTGCCTTCAGAAAGTATTCACACGATCACACCACTTGACTTTTTCCACATTTTGTTGTGTTACAGTGAGATATTTGGTCACTGGCCTAAACAAAATACCCCATAAAGTCAAAGTGGAATTAAGTTATCTTTTACAAATTAACAACAATTTTAAAGCTGGATTGTCTTGAGTCAAAAAGAATTTAACCCATTTACTATGACAGGCCTAAATAAGTTCAGGAGTAAAAATTTGCTTAACAATTCACATGATAAGTTGCATGGACTAATAGTGTTTAACTCCTTTATGTCTGTACTCCACACATACAATTATATGTAAGGTAGCTCAGTCGAGCAGTGAATTTTGTAATATATGTTGGAATGTATTTAAAATGTTCTGTATATTACACAAAAACGAATACATCATTTTTTATGTTTCACATGTACAGTATCCTAAAAATAGTTATCAAAATATATATATAATCTAAAAATAATATAATCTAAAAATAATATATAGAAATTAACAAAATATCAATGCAATCGCAAAAGAAAAAAGCCATAACTGGCCATCAATGCAGCAACAATGATATGGCATGGCTGGTCCTTTTAACCCATATGGGTTTTCATATGGGTTAAAAGGACCAGCCATGCCATATCATTGTTGCTGCATTGATGGCCAGTTATGGCTTTTTTCTTTGGAGATTGCATTGATATTTTGTTAATTTCTCAGTTGTGCTGAGAGCAATAAAGGAAATAGCATTCAATGTACAGTATTCTCTCAATATCCACATATTGCCTCGTTAGATTATCGAGCCCAGTAGCTTTAGATTGTACAAAACAACTCAATTGGAGGCAGTGAAATTCCCATTTCATTACACACTCAGTGTCTATGGTGTAATCTATAAGACTCAACAATACTGTCTATAGGCATGAGGATGTGTCATGTATACCGAACTGTACAGACATGCATGAAGAGGGAAATAGTATTGGAGAATCAATGTACAGCAGACCAGATTCAGTTAGAAGATAGTGCCATGCACAACTGCTAAAAAAACATTAGTTTAAACTTCCTCTCCCGTGAATATTATGTTGCCGACGAAATAATGTTCCTCAGCTCTTGCAATTAGGATTGTGAACTCCCTAATCACTCGAGTTTAGAGCTGAAGGCTCATTTGACATGAGAAACTCACATAGCCTTCAGATGAAATTATGCATGTAATACTGTTAACACTTGATTAACTATGTCAAAGACCAGCTTGGAGCACGCTTAAAGGCAATTTAAATGAAAAATGAAAGTAGTCCTCACACTGGCATGTTCTATTTAAGCAATAAGGCACAAGGAGGTGTGGTATATGGCCAATATACAGTTAAGGGCTGTTCTTATTCACGACGCAACGCGGAGTGCCTGGATACAGCCCTTAGCCGTGGTATATTGGCCATATACCACAAACCCCCGAGGTGCCTTGTTGCTATTATGAACTGGTTACCAACGTAATTAGAGCAGTAAAAATAAAAATGTTGTCATACCCGTGGTATACGGTCTGATATACCACAGCTGACAGCCAATCAGCATTCAGAGCTCGAACCACCCAGTTTATAATATAGAATATTCTAGGTGGGATAACATAGACAAGTGCCTCTCTGACTATACCTCGAAGAGGGTAATGCATCCAATGGATGCATTACAAGAAATCATGGCACATTTATTTCTCGCCTTCTAGGTCTCGGGAGCTTGTTGAAGAAATATATGAGTTATGCCACACATTGATGACGTGCCTGCAGAAGCAAACGGTCCATTTCTAAAATGTCAAATGAAAGGCTGTAACCTTTCAAAAGGTTAGGTATAATAGGAAATGCCCCCACTGCAAAAACTACCAAGCATGTCTGTGTATGTATCCATGATTAGTCTCCCAGCCAACTGTCATCAAGATGATGAAGATAACCCAAGATGTAATGGCATCGATCTCAAATTGAGTTATAAGAATCCTAATGGTGATATGAATGGCTCCTGCAGTGCGGTCATTTATAAATTATGCGAGGGGGCTGCTGAATTTGAATTTCCTGCTTCGCGTGCATTAATTGATTTACTAAACAGCTGCGAGCGCATGCAGGGCAGTGTGGTGGGCTTCATTAGAAGGTGAGGGAGCAATTGGTGAGGAAAACAAGGAATGTATGTGCGGGGGTGCTTAGGTACAGCTCGATGTGAATGTCAGCATTTGTGGTCTCTCTGAATTTAATTTTTAATTAAGGGAGGTGGCACAATCGATTCGGGGCCGGCCCATCTACCTCTGGAATGACTGCAGTTGATTTGGTGAGAAAAGTGCATGTTGTGAAATGGGATAGGGTTAAGCAGTGTCTTGGCTGTAATTGCAGGTGCTGAAGGTGAAACGCTTGGCTGCATTCCAATGTCTTGCTAGAGAAAATATGAACGTAGTAACTGTAATGTTATGGAGGGTCTTCTAGTTTTCCTCATTTGGAAAAAAAAACAGTGCAGATTTGTAGATTGAAGTGTGATTCTCATCTGATAAATGTAGGTTACATAGTATACTGTTTACAGTGTATACCGATGTGGAGTCTCCATTTTTCTGTTATTCCACTTGGAATATTTAAACAAAATGCTTTTGACTGTCAAAACAGACCACTGATGTCACTTTTTGGAGTCCCATGGCACACACTTTGCCTTGACATGCACTAAATCGATTTTTCAGACACCTGTCACTGGGGTTTACTTTGAGTTGTCTGCCAGGGACTGTCTCAAGTTGACTGTTTGAACAAGGCACACCAAGATCGTTACTTGTCATTCAGTGGCCCGCCTGACAGAATAGAACTAATGGAAGTTTCCAAAGAGTACAAAGACCGACAGGAAAGGTGAAAAGTCTGGAAGAAATAGGACACATTTTGTTACCATGGTGACTACCAAAGAACTGTGAGAGAATTGAATGTAGCTTCCTCTGGAAAGAGTGTCTAAAAGGTGAATTATCAGAACAATTTGTCTCTCACTCTCAAAGGAAACTCAATACATTTCATAAAGGTGTTGAATCTTACTCAACACATTTCTGAGATGGGTGGTATCCTTACAGAGCTATATGCTTAATTTATTAATACCACCCTGAATACATGCAAGGTGCCACCTAGTACAGCTACCCAGAAACACTCATAGAAAACTGAGAACAATGTTGCTGAGTGTGTGTTTGATTTAGGTATGTGTCTTTCTGCTTTCAAAATCCTTAGCCCCTATGACACAATTGTAAATACATATATATACACATTTGCAACCGTTGCCTCCAATACACTAACACAGGGCTCTCCAACCCTGTTCCTGGACAGCTAGTGTCCTGTAGGTTTTCCCTCCAACCCTAATCAAGCGCACCTGATTCTAATACGTAATTAGCTGGTTGAGAAGGTGAATCAGGTTGGAGCAACTGAGGTTGGAGCAAAAACCTACATGAGGGTAGCTCTCCAGGAACAGGGTTGGAGAGCCCTGCACTATAATGTCATTTTTTGGTATAAATATTACATAAGCATAAACCCATCTGTCACCTCACAGGAAGCTCACACGGTGTCATGCAGAGTATTGGAGCTCTCCCACGGATGATGTTCTTATTGAGTTGTCCTGAGTCTCCAGTGTGCTATCGAGCTCTGATAACGGCCCTGGCTTAATGTCCATGGGTGTTCACACCTGTTGGGTTTGAGAACATCCCTTTTTTTCTTTCTACCGGTCCGGTCACAAGGAAATTTGTGTTCAAAATGATGTGTGATCCATGAGGTCTGATGGGTGGAGGAAATCTATAGGGTTGATTTTGGTACCTGGACTCGGTTGTAACTTTGAATGTGTAGCGCAGAGCATCGTAATAGAGAAACCAAGGTATTGAATGTTGCTCAGTTGCATTGGATGGAATTGTATTTACTCCCCCTTTCAATGGTAGCTTCTCAGGAAGATCGCTCTAGTTTAAAGTCAAAGTTAGACATCCATCCAGGTCCCAAGAACGTCTAGATCTGCCTTCAAAACCGGCAATTATGGGCAACGGTGAGCGCTTTTACCTTGACGTAAAAGCCGTGCTCCAGCGCCAAGGATTGCCTTTAACAAACTTTAACCCTTAACCACTCAGAATGAATTCCTAAACTTAACCCTATTTTAACCCTATCCCAAACCGTAACCCTTAACTTACCGAGATGTAAAATACCCAGCCCGAGGCTAATGTTTTTGGTTTCACTTTTGCGGAGTTAGGTAACAGTGAATCAACTTAAACATCCTACCTTGACTTCACCCATAGACATTTGGAAAAACATGGACAAAGTCAAATTTCGAATTCAAACTGTGACACCTTGTTGAGCTTTTAAGTAAGCAGACTGAGTTTGATAATTGCACTTTAATCCTGACCACCTTATTTTTTGGTATTCTTTTCTTTTCACATTTTTAAGTTGGGCTCTGCCTGTCATCATCTCCTGCCCTTTCGCCCTGGGGTTACAAAGGTGCCCACTTTGTATGCAGGGCCCAGGACGGTCCAGCCCACAGAGGCTCACTGAAAAGGGCTTTGTCAAGACTTGCTGCAGGGCCAGCCTTCATCCAACAGAGCCTCAACACTCATGAAGAGTTTTCACAGAAAGTCTGACTTCTCAAAAAGTCTCACCATGGACAGAATGCTAATCAACTGATCTACATATAAAGGTGTTGAAAACACAGTTATGCATACTAAATGGTAATATACAAATATTCTGAACATTAGGGCTGAGAATTGCCACGGATCTCACAATACAATATCCTACTTCCCACTGGGAACACCATGTTATTTCACCACGGCACTTTGGTAAAAATTTGGTTGAGATGTTGATCAATAGGATTTCAACCTTTATTCATCCACTCAAAAAGACAGCCAGAAATTTGGGAATTCAACAATGTGTTATCACTATGCTTTCAACCATTTAAAAGCATGACCAAGTTCAAATGGGAATGCAATGTCAGATATTTAGCATTTATACAAAATGTACTGTACTTCATCTAATAGCACAACCAAATGACCTGGATTGCAACAGAGATTACATTAAAAGTACACAGTACAAGTGATCAATGCTGTTTATTATAGCAATTGTGAAGATCCCCACAGACCTGCAACCTTTGCATGCAATCTTGAACATGTACGCTTTCTATGATTACATAATAAGAAAAACATTTTATAGTTACAGTAAACTAGAAATGTGGCCATGTATGTGTTACTCATTTCATGGTTATCAAAAATAAAATAAAAATGAAATATCACATTTACATACAGTACCAGTCAAAGGTTTGGATACACCTACTCATTCAAGGGTTTTTCTTTATTTTTACAATGTGTGTGTGCAAAGCTGTCATCAAGGCAAATGGTGACTACTTTGAAGAATCTCAAATATAAAATATATTTTGACTTGTTTAACACTTTATGGGTTACTACATGATTCCATATGTGTTATTTCAAAGTTTTGATGTCTTCACTATTATTCTACAATGTAGAAAATAGTAAAAGTGAAGAAAACCCCTGGCATGAGTAGTGTACACATTTTTGACTGGTACTGTAAGTATTCAGACCCTTTACTCAGTACTTTCTTGAAGCACCTTTGGCAGCGATTACAGTCTCAAGTCTTTTTGGGTATGACGCTACAAGCTTGGCATACCTGTATTTGGGGAGTTTTCTCCCATTCATCTCTGCAGATCCTCTCAAGCTCTGTCAGGTTGGATGGGAAGCGTCGCTGCACAGCTATTTTCAGGTCTCTCCAGAGATGTTCAATGAGGTTCTGGCTGGGCCTCTCAAGGACATTCAGAGACTTGTCTCGAAGCCACTCCTGCGTTGTCTTGGCTGTGTGCTTAGGGTTGTCGATCTGTTGGAAGGTGAACCTTTGCCTCAGTCGGAGGTCCTGAGTGCTCTAGAGCAAGATTTCATCGAGGATATCTTTGTACTTTGTTCCGTTCATCTTTCCCTCGATCCTGACTAGTCTCTCAGTCCCTGCCGCTAAAAAAACATCCCACAGCATGATGCTGCCATCACCATGCTTCACCGTAGGGATGGTGCCAGGTTTCCTCCAGATGTGACGCTTGGCATTCAGGCCAAAGAGTTCAATCGTGGTTTCATCAAACCACAGAATCATGTTTCTCATGGTCTAAGAGTCTTCAGATGCCCTTTGGCAAACTACAAGAGGGCTGTCATGTGCCTTTTACTAAAGAATTGGCTTCCGTCTGGCCACTCTACCATAAAGACCTGATTTGTTGGAGTGCCGCAGAGATGGTTGTCCTTCTGGAAGGTTCTCCCATCTCCACAGAGGAACTCTGGAGATCTGACAGAGTGACCATCGGGTTCTTGGTCACCTCCCAGACCAAGGCCCTTCTCCCCCAATTGCTCAGTTTGGCCAGGCGGCCAGCTCTAGGAAGAGTCTTGGTGGTTCCAAACTTCTTCCATTTAAGAATGATGGCGGTCACTTTGTTCTTGGGGACTTTCAATGCTGCAGACATTTTTTGGTACCCTTCCCCAGAGCTGTGCCTCGACACAATCTTGTCTCGTAGCTTTGCAGACCATTCCTTCGACTTCATGGCATGGTTTTCATTCTGAAATGCACTGTCAACTGTGGGACCTTATATAGGTGGGTGCCTTTCCAAATCATGTCCAATCAATTGAATTTACCACAGGTGGACTCCAATCAAGTTGTAGAAACATCTCAAGGATAATCAATGGAAACAGGATGCAGCTGAGCTCAATTTCGAGTCTCATAAGTTCTGAATACTTATGTAAATAAGCTATTTCTGTTGTCTAAAATGTCTAAAAACCTGTTTCACTTTGTCATTATGGGGTACTGTGTGTAGATTGAGGAAAAAAGTAATTTAATCCATTTTAGAATAAGGCTGTCAAGTAACAAAATGTGGAAAAAGTAGAGGGATATGAATAGTTTCCGAATGCACTGTATGACAAAGTATGGTTACATTTCATTTGCTCTGTTAAACCTACCCTTCAGACTGACTTCGATAGCAACAGTGAATCTATTTAATTATTGAGAGATCTCTTAATAATCATTCTCACAACAGCACATTGGTAGCAGTCAGTGAAAAATATCAAAGCTGGGCTTGGTTAAAACCCTTGATGGGAGACCAAATGGATAGCTGTAGATAAATTCTCCAGTAGGAGATGCTGCCCAGCCTATGGTTTTTTACTGATAGTGGATATAACGTTGAAGATCTGACATTGTTTCAAAGGTACAAAGTCAACATATTTATACAAGGTTTGTCTAGTTTGAAAAATGCTTACCATGACATACACAACACTTTACATTGATAACTTTTTGCAAATCCAATGTATTTTCCACGTCACAATATTTTGACAAATTACGTTCAACCAGTTCGTACCCAGTGGGTTGTGCACTTCATTGCGATTTAATGATCCAAACATATATCTCACGATATGTATCCTGCAGAAAGACAAGAGAGAGCATGAGAAAATTAGCTTTGATCAGCCATGGAAATAAAATGTCTGAAAACATGTTGGCTCACTATTTAAAAAGAAGACGGAGAACAATCCGACTAGCACTATCTAATGACACCTACCTTTTTCTTTCACAAATCGATACTTGGAGTCAAATATCGATGTAATATCATCCAAAAATGATATCCAGATATGAAACTGTATCGGTTTCCCCCCCATTACTACTGTACATAAGTAAGCATTGTGTCTTCACAAAAACAAACTGTAGGATGCATTAACTCATATACAACCACACACACACCATCACGGTAGGACAAAAACAATCCTTATTCCTTGCACTAGAGGAAAATAAATTGATGGGTTTAACAAAGGAGAGGCCTGCACTTTCTCAGTGGGAGTAGAAAGTGCTGTGAGTTTTGATATTGAGACATCAATGCCAAACTGCATTGCACGAGAGCTGGGCAGAGCCACTGGTGTATAGAAGCAGTCCACTGCACACGTTTTGAAGGGAAGCAGGCAGGTAAGTACGAGGGAGGGAGGAACGAATTGTTGAGCCAGTGAACACCAGACAGCTTGTGTGACATTGAGTTGTCTCTGTGTGTGTGTGTGTGTGTGTGTGTGTGTGTGTGTGTGTGTGTGTGTGTGTGTGTGTGTGTGTGTGTGTGTGTGTGTGTGTGTGTGTGTGTGTGTGAGAGAGCAGACCCGGGTTCAAATACTAATTTAGGGTATTTCAAGTTAATAATTGGAATGTATTTGGAAATACATTTGGAAAGTATTGGCATACATTTGAAAATACTCAAATACACAGACAAGTGTATTTTCAATTACAATTATTTAAAATACGCTCATGCATTTGAACCCAGGCCTGTTTGGTATTTGAAATGTTGTACTTGAAAATAAGTATTTGAAAATAGTTTCAAGTGGTAGGCTATTTATAGGAAATTATTAGAAAATGCTTCCAATAGAAGTAGGTGACTCGGCCCACATTATTTGAAAATACACAAAAAATAAGTATTTAAATAACAAATAATAAAATACACATGTATTTGAAGCCAGGTCTGATGTGTGTGCCCGCGCAAATGCGTGCATGTGTTTAGGATACTTCTTGCTCGAGGACTGACATCTAAGTAGAGAAGATGAGGAGAACAGATGCACTTGGTACACACATCTGACAGGTGTACCAAACAAGCACTATCCTTTCTGCTTCACTGAATTGCATACACACCTCTCCAAACTCTCCTCGAGCCATAGACCTCTCTCTCCCCCCTCCCTTCTCGCACCAAACAATCAGCGTCGGGTGGGAGTCCCGAGAGCATGCGCACAGTTTCTGTTGATTCTATTTAGAAAAGCCACGGTTGTGTTCTCTGTGTCCTCTCAAGTGTAAAACCGATTTCTTTCCCAATGAGCTAAACAGCTTGCAGTGGCCCGATGCTCTGATGGGTTTGTGGAGAGCTGCACAGCGTACTGTCGGTTTGATTGTTTGGTTGTTTGGTGAGGATCCAGTTCTGCAGCACGGGGTTGAAGGTTGTAATGGTAGGGCTCCAAAATAAGTCTCCAATCTAGGCCTTTGCTGGTCTTGTGTAGCAATACAGTACCTCGGTGATGTAATGCAACCTGTTTAATCACACAATCTCTAAAGACTCATCTTTGAGGGGGAAAAAACATGAATTTGTTCTTCATTGTTGAGCGTGTCATTCTTTTACTTCACTACTTTTTCAAGCAATCAACCCTTTCCCATTCCTGGATATGTCAAAAACATAGAAAACGACTGGGTATTACCCAGAAGTCATTGTGACAGCCGCATGCAGGGGAAGAATGACCACTGGTCAGAGATTAAATACCTTGTCCCAGCAACAGTGACCGGAGATTGACTTAAAAGCAGAGCAAATCTCTCTCTCTCTCTCACACACACACACACACACACACACACACACACACACACACACACACACACACACACACACACACACACACACACACACACACACACACACACACACACACACACACACACACACACACACACACACACACACACACACACACACGCACACGTTCTCATTTCTGTCAGAGTGGTGGAGAGCAGTTGCTGTGACCTCTTGGTGTTAGACTGTCAAAGTGAAAAACCCAGCTGTGCAATAACAGTGACGCACCGCAAATGTGCCTTCAGCTCCTCATTGACATTCAGTGTGCCTCACACACGTCCCACACACAGCCGTAGTCTCTGCCTAAAATGCCCACACACACGTACGTACGCACACACACACACAAACAGAACCGTTCTTTTAAAAGCATGGGAACAGGTTAATAACGTTATTTTATGTTCTAGGTATTTTTTTCCAGTCCCACAAAAAATGCAACAAAGCGCCTATGCAAAGCCCTCACTCTGTCCCTCAGAAACATATTCCAGTGTCTGCCTGCTTGCAAGCTGAAAATTAAAGAAGAATGGATTCACTTTTTCAATGCTAGTTAAAGGATACTATAGTTATGACGTTTCACATTGGATTTATTGACTACAAAAAGGTAATTCTGGTGCCGCTCTACACACACAAGCTTATTAGCTAGCTCTGGTCCAAGTTCAAAGACATTCAACGCTCCTTCATAGAAGCCGCTCCTCCGTAGGTATAATTATGTGGGCCTGTCAGTTCATAACAACAAGATGTCCAACGGTTCAAGCCAAGCCTCCTCCTCTACCCTCACTCTACACTGTCCAATGTATGTAAATAGCTTTCCCGCTCCATAGCAAGCTGCTCTACCAGCACTGATTGGTGAAGGAATTTCTCGAGCTAGATGTAAAAAAAAATGTATAATTCAAAAGTTTAAGAAGGAACAGAAAGGAATAATAGAAACAGTTACTTTTTTGGTGTTTGAACCGGTTGAAAATGTATTTTGCTAGTCGGAACAGTGGAACGGAGCAAAAAAAATTATAGTTCTGTTCAGAATGAAACGATCGGAAAAAAATGATGTTGGTTCCAAGTTCCAACCCGGTTCCAATAAATTCCACTCAGTCATAACTTTAATTGAATCTGAGAGGTCACAGTTCCAGATGCCAAAGAATACACTGCTTAAAAAAATAAAGGGAACACTTAAACAACACAATGTAACTCCAAGTCAATCACACTTCTGTGAAATCAAACTGTCCACTTAGGAAGCAACACTGATTGACAATAAATGTCACATGCTGCTGTCCAAATGGAATAGACAACAGGTGGAAATTATAGGCAATTAGCAAGACACCCCCAATACAGGAGTGGTTCTGCAGGTGGTAACAACAGACCACTTCTCAGTTCCTATGCTTCCTGGCTGATGTTTTGGTCACTTTTGAATGCTGGCGGTGCTTTCACTCTAGTGGTAGCATGAGACGGAGTCTACAACCCACACAAGTGGCTCAGGTAGTGCAGCTCATCCAGGATGGCACATCAATGCGAGCTGTGGCAAGAAGGTTTGCTGTGTCTGTCAGCATAGTGTCCAGAGCATGGAGGCGCCACCAGGAGACAGGCCAGTACATCAGGATATGTGGAGGAGGCCGTAGGAGGGCAACAACCCAGCAGCAGGACCGCTACCTCCACCTTTGTGCAAGAAGGAGCAGGAGGAGCACTGCCAGAGCCCTGCAAAATGACCTCCAGCAGGCCACAAATGTGCATGTGTCTGCTCAAACGGTCAGAAACAGACTCCATGAGGGTGGTATGAGGGCCCAACGTCCACAGGTGGGGGTTGTGCTTACAGCCCAACACCGTGCAGGACGTTTGGCATTTGCCAGAGAACACCAAGATTGGCAAATTTGCCACTGGCGCCCTGTGCTCTTCACAGATGAAAGCAGGTTCACACTGAGCACATGTGACAGACGTGACAGTCTGGAGACGCCGTGGAGAACGTTCTGCTGCCTGCAACATCCTCCAGCATGACCGGTTTGGCGGTGGGTCAGTCATGGTGTGGGGTGACATTTCTTTGGGGGGGCCGCACAGCCCTCCATGTGCTCACCAGAGGTAGCCTGACTGCCATTAGGTACCGAGATGAGATCCTCAGACCCCTTGTGAGACCATATGCTGGTGCGGTTGGCCCTGGGTTCCTCCTAATGCAAGACAATGCTAGACCTCATGTGGCTGGAGTGTGTCAGCAGTTCCTGCAAGAGGAAGGTATTGATGCTATGGACTGGCCCGCCCGTTCCCCAGACCTAAATCCAATTGAGCACATCTGGGACATCATGTCTCGCTCCATCCACCAACGCCACGTTGCACCACAGACTGTCCAGGAGTTGGCGGATGCTTTAGTCCAGGTCTGGGAGGAGATCCCTCAGGAGACCATCCGCCACCTCATCAGGAGCATGCCCAGGCATTGTAGGGAGGTCATACAGGCACGTGGAGGCCACACACACTACTGAGCCTCATTTTGACTTGTTTTAAGGACATTACATCAAAGTTGGATCAGCCTGTAGTGTGGTTTTCCACTTTAATTTTGAGCGTGACTCCAAATCCAGACCTCCATGGGTTGATAAATTGGATTTCCATTGATTATTTTTGTGTGATTTTGTTGTCAGCACATTCAACTATGTAAAGAAAAAAGTATTTAATAAGATTATTTCATTCATTCAGATCTAGGATGTGTTATTTTAGTGTTCCCTTTATTTTTTTGAGCAGTGTATATCTAATATACAGTGCATTCGAAAAGTATTCAAACCCCTTAACATTTTCATTTTACATCATTTAGCAGACGCTTTTATGGCTTGGCTGTGTGCTTGGGGTTGTTGTCCTGTTGGAAGGTGAACCTTCGCCCCAGTCTGATGTCCTGAGCACTCTGGATCAGGTTTTCATCAAGGATCTCTCTGTACTTTGCTCCGTTCATCTTTCCCTCGATCCGGACTTGTCTCCCAGTCCCTGAAAAACATTCCCACAGCATGATGCTGCCACTACCATGCTTCACCGTAAGGATGGTGCCAGGTTTCCTCCAGCCGTCACGCTTGGCATTCAGGCCAAAGAGTTCAATCGTGCTTTAATCAGATCAGAGAATTTCATTTCTCATGGTCTAGGAGTCCTTTAGGTGCCTTTTGGCAAACTGTAAGCGGGCTGTCATGTGCCTTTTACTGAGGTGTGGCTTCAGTCTCGCCACTCTACCATAAAGGCCTGATTGGTGGAGAGCTGCAGAGATGGTTGTTCTTCTGGAAGGTCCACCCATCTCCACAGAGGAACTCTGAAGCTCTGTCAGAGTGACCATCGGGTTCTTGGTCACCTCCCAGACCAAGCCCCTCCTCCCCCGATTGCTCAGTTTGGCCGGGTGGCAAGCGCTAAGAGTCTTGGTGGTTCCAAAATTCTTCCATTTAAGAACGATGGAGGCCACTGTGGAGCCAGGCTCAGCCAATCAAAATTAGTTTTTACCCAGAAAAGGGCTTTAGACAGAAATACTCCTCAGTTTCATCAGCTGTCCGGGTGTCTGATCTCAGACGATCCTGCAGGTGAAGAATCCAGATGTGGATGTCCTGGGCTGGTGTGGTTACACTCAGTCTGCTGGTGAGGTTGGATGTACTTCCAAATTCTCTAAAACGACATTGGAGGTGGCTTATGGTAGAGAACTGAACATTAAATTGTCTGGCAACAGCTCTAGTGGACAATCCTGCAGTCAGCATGCCCATTGCACACTCCCTCAAAACTTGAGACATCTGTGGCATTGTGTGTGACAAAACTGCACATTTTAGTGGCCTTTTATTGTCCCCAGCACAAGGTGCACATGTGTAATGATCATGCTGTTTAATCAGCTTCTTGATATGCCACAACTGTCAGGTGGATGGATTACCTTGGCAAAGGAGAAATGGTCACTAACAGGGATGTAAACAAATTCGTGCACAAAATGTGAGAGATTTAGGACATTTTCTGGGATCTTTATTTCAGCTCATGAAACATGATACCAACACTTTACATGTTGCGTTTATATTTTTGTTCAGTATATATTTCTATAAACTTCACCTAATATAGAATAGAAGAGGCATTTGAATTTAATTGTATTATATTTCCTTTAATTCAAATTGCAATTCTGTATCCATTTACAATTTCAATTGAAATTCAAAAGTTGTATTGGAATTGATGAGGCATTCTCAAATCAATTCTGGAATTGAGCCCAACCATGACACACCCAGTTGTTGGACAACCCTTAAGTCTTCTAATAGCACCACCTTGTGGACATAAGAATATCGAGCTCCTCATTAGATTCTTATTTAGGAAAAAACAATTAGAATAAATTACTTAGGCCTAAAGCCATCTTCTTCCTGACACACCTAATCAATCAGATGGGTTATGTCTTGTTTACTTCCATATGTAAATAAATCATTTCATTTTGTCCTCTGGCTAAATTCAAATTATTAAATAATATTAAAAAATATATATAACTCTTCCAATGCAGTTGCATTTTTGAATGACATTCAGTGGTCAGTACTAAGTAAATGTAGAAAAAATGGCAAGAAAAACGTACTTCAGAAGCAATTGTCTTTATAGTTGATTAAGTCATAACTTTATCTCAAGCTTTGAGCTGCTAAGCTTGTGGTGATATACCATATCTGCATCTAAAATGCACTGTGGCGTTTGAATTGTCAGCCATTTTTGTATTTTGCCGTTTCAGCAATAAGCCGAAAAATAAAAAGGTAATAGCCTTTATATAACTTTTTTTGAGCGGGCAGAATTGATGAGTCTCTAAATAACATCCTAGGCCAAACTAAATTTGTTGTACTTCATAAATTTAGAAGTTAATTTGAACAATGTACCACAGCAGATTCAAGGAAGCAGACTCAAGATAGCATACTGGAATGTTGTCAAAAACGGCATCTGTCATGCTGACATTGATATGTGTAGAATGAGCGATATAATAATCACGCTGTTTTAGAACCACTGATAGCGTCAATAGCGCCATTTAGAAGTTCAGCACCACCAGGTAGTAGACAGCGACCATCTAAAACTCAGACAATCTTATTTTTCTTAGAAAATTCTCTGGCGCTTTATGGTCCTGTCACGAGGACCCCTTTTGAAGATCAAGTCATGCTTGAAATGATGCCACCTACTGTGGAAACGGAATTGACAGGCCAGGCACAATGTCTTGTGCTACCACACAACCCTTTCGCCCATGAGATTTTCTCACCTTAGAAGGGTGTAGATAAAACTCCCACTGTGCTTTGTAGTGTAGCTGGATGGAGGGCTTCTACTGCATAAGTCAACGTAATAGTGTGCGTGATCGTGTTTTTCAGTCCTATATAAACGCATATGTGATATGTATTCTCTTCCCCCAGGGTATTATGGTGCCACCCCGCTGTATCTAGCTGTTCCATCTGGAATCTCAATGGGATGTACCTGGCCCCAAGGCCAGTCTGAAACCTCTACACTGTAGCAGCTGTCACACTAACCCCACTGTGTCCAATCATTCAGAACCAAGAGAACCATTTCCTCTGCCGTATTAAATACAACAGCTACACTCTCACAAATGCATGTATATAGGCCTACACTGAAAATGTAACGTCCTGGCACCTTAGCTTCACTTCAAGGTTCAGAAAAGTGTTTTAGCTAAGCCCTGAACATGTATCACTGTTCCACTCACCTCATACCAGTCAGTTTTGGGGGAGGGGGGATATTTCAGGAATATTCTGCTTAGCGCCTAAGTTCTAAGTGGTGACACTTTTACGATTAAAGCCTCGAAAAGACTAATGAGATTGGAAACACAGGATTTAACATATATCGAACATCTGCCATTACATATCATTTCACCAATAACCACCTCCAGAAAAACAGCTTACAGAAAGAAGCATGGTACAAGATGTAAAATGCGAATGGAGTCTCAGTTGCAGCACTTCCCAGGCACACATATGCCTTGTGACAGCCCCATGCTTACTGACTGAATAAATACAGTCTCCACACAGGTGGCTGTCCACAGAGAGACAGGCAATCAGGAGCACATCAATAAAGCACCACCAACTGGCTACCGCTGAATGTGCCCAGCATACTTAAAACCAGCCACTGCGCCGAGATGTAGTTCTCCCAAAGTTATTTAAAAAGGAGAAGAACGAGTGATTTACTGATACACCCACGCATCATACAGTAGATTATCCAAGAACAACTTATTAATTAGTACAATATCTCATCAAGAGTGAAAATCCAATAAAAACTACCTTCATAAATGAAATAGTGTGTGCTACTAAGACCCTGGCATTCAGCATTGGCAGCATAGTCTTGTGAAGAGAGATCAATATCAGCATCGATACATGCAACGTACACCTTAAGGTTGTTGATCATTATATTTGACAGATGTATCCAACAGGGAATCTATAATTTTACAGCATGTGTCAACCTCTCACAAATGCATCCTTCACATTCTTCAAATATCTGCACACATTCTTGTTAAAATATCACCATATTTACAATATCGTCATCATATGATATTAGTCATATTACATTCCACACAAGGTGGAGATGATGCCCTTTATGTGAATGGGGCAGTGTGGACTGTTCGATTTGTAACTAGATTTCATTTTGTGCAGCCATTCCGTACTATAGCTGAGAGAACAACTGGGCGGCGCCGTCCACATTCGCAGACTCTTTCGGTGCTTCGCGGACAACCTGACATAAAAACAAAAAACAAGAGTTGAGAAAGGAAGACAAATCAGACAACCATCAGATAGAGGATACTTAGCACACTCAACTCTGTCAGGTAATCCATTGATTCTCAGTTTAACCTTACCGGTGTTGGCTTTCTGGGCACCGGAGCAGTGCATTTTGATACACTTCTGACATCCCGTTGGACCTCTGTAAATATTTTATTCAGGTTCTCCACCTTCTCATTCTTCACTTTATTGATCTGTGTACAAAGAAGAAGATAAAAACTTGTCAGCAACTGTGTCAAATACTACCCTTGCACAATACATATACAAGACGGATAAGTTAACCTTCGGGAACAACCGTCTTATGGTGAGACGACAACAACCTGTTGAAGTCATTTTTTTCACAGAGCATTTGCTGAGTGTCAGGGTTTAACAGGGAACTATCCACAGGAGATAAGACACCAGAGCTTTCCAAATCGAGTAAAGTTTGGAAGTATCACAGAGTAAAGTTTAAAAGTATCTCCAAGTAAAGTTTGCCAAGTAAAAAGTTGGCATTTTGAGACAGTGGCAGGCTGAATACTTACAAGGTAAGAGCACTTTATGGCATTGTGGGTGAATTCTTTCAATGCATTCAGTCAGAATGTAACTAGGCTATGACTCCAATGGGATTAATTAGAGAAACACCATCAACAAATGCTTATACCAAAAATCAGGGAACCTGAAAAACAGCATTGTTGTAGCTAGTTGATCCCCCAACATAAGAGTATTTCGTAATATTCTGTACGTAAATCTGCGACACTACATTTAGTATGATATGTTATGTTTCATATGTATTCATTTGTGGATGTCCATCATCCATTTTGTATATGTTAAGAATTGCAATTTGTACAATATGTTACGAATTAGTAAAATATGTGATATGTTACAAATATCAATGTTGCAGCTAACTTTAGCTAGGTGGCTGGGTTAGCTAAAAGGGTTAATGTTAGGGTTAAGGGAAGGGAAAGGGTAAGGTAACAGGCTAAGTAGTTGCAAAGTTGCTAATTAGCAAAAATTCTAAAAGTTGTCCGTGATGAGACAGAACACGCAACCTTTGGATTGCTAGACGTTTGCGTTATATACCAACCACCCTCCTTTCATTTTTGCCTTACAGTGCATTCGGAAAGTTCAGACCCCTTCTAATTTTCCACTTAGCTACATTACAACCTTATTCTAAAATGGATTACATTTTTTTTAAATCCTCAATCTACACATAATACCCCATAATGACAAACGAAAAACAGATTTAGACATGTTTGCAAACTTATGAAAAAAAAATACCTTATTTACGTAAGTATTCAGACCCCTTGCTATGAGACTCGAAATTGAGATCAGTTGCATTCTGTTTCCATTGATCATCCTTGAGATGTTTCTACAACTTGATTGGATTCCACCCGTGGTAAATTCAATTGATTAGACATGATTTGGAAAGGCACACACACACACACACACACACACACACACACACCTGTCTATATAAGGTTCCACAGTTGACAGTGCATGTCAGAGAAAAAAAAATCAAGCCATGAATTCGAAGGAATGGTCCGTAAAGCTAACAGACAAGATTGTGTCGAGGCACAGCTCTGGGGAAGGGTACCAAAAAATGTCTGCAGCATTGAAGGTCCCCATGAACAAAGTGGCCTTCATCATTCTTAAACGGAAGAAGTTTGGAACCACCAAGACTCTTCCTAGACCTGGCCAAACGGGGGAGAAGGGCATCGGTCAGGGAGGTGACCAAGAACCCGATGGTTACTCTGACAGAGCTTTAGAGTTCCTCTGTGGAGATGGGAGAACCTTCCAGAAGGACAACCATCTCTGCAGCACTCCAACAAATCAGGTCTTTATGGTAGTGGCCAAACAGAAGCCAATTCTTTAGTAAAAAGGCATGACAGCCCGCTTGGTGCTTGCCAAAATATACCTAAAAGACAGACCATGAGAAACAAGACTCTCTGGTCTTATGAAACCAAGATTGAACTCCTTGGCCTGAATGCCAAGCATCACGTCTGGGGAAAACCTGGCACCATCCCTACAGTGGCAGAATCATCCATGGCAGTGGCAGAATCTTGCTGTGGGGATCGAAGGGAAAAATGAACGGAGCAAAGTACAGAGAGATCCTTGATGAAAACCTGATCCAGAGCGCTCAGGACCTCGGAGTGGGGAAAAAGTCCACCTTCCAACAGATCAACAACCCTAAGCACACAGCCAAGACAACACAAGAGTGGCTTTGGGACAGGTCTTTGAATGTCCTTGATTGGTCCAGCCAGAGCCCGGACTTCAACCTCATCGAACATCTCTAGAGAGACCTGAAAATAGCCGTGCAGCGACGCTCCCCATCCTACATGAGAGCTTGAGAGGATCTGCAAAGAATGGGAGAAACTCCCCAAATACATGTGTGCCAACCTTGTACCGTCATACCCAAGAAGACTTGAGGCTGTAATCGCTACCCAAGGTGCTTCAACAAAGTACTGAGTAAAGGGTCTTATGTAAATGTGATATTTCCAGTTTTTTTTCTTCCATTTAATACATTTGCAAAAAAATTCTAAAAAACTGTTTTCACTGTCATTATGGGGTATTGTGTATAGATTGATGAGAAAAAAAAACGATTTAATCCATTTTAGAATAAGGCTGTAACGTAACAAAATGTGGAAAAAGTCAAGGGGTCTGAATGCTTATTGAATGCACTGTAAGTGTCCTATGTTATGTAACCATACCAAACGTAACATACTGTAACATTAACACTATATCACAAAACTCCCATTTCTGAACCTACCAACCACACCACTTCAATTAATAGCCCGAGCGTTTATTTGCTTAAATCACAACAGCCACTTATTAAGCCTTGTTCACACTGTAGGCCTTAACGCTCAACTCAGTTAAAAGAATTCACCAAATCAGGTGTGTGTGTTCAGACAGCAGTAATTTGCTGACAAGGCCACGCTAGTTGTCATAGTAACAACAGGTGTGTGTGCAATGGTGTAGGCTGATTGGTGGTGGTGGTGCTTGTGCTTTCTATCACTCAAAAGTTATGTCGCAAGCTAAGCCTCAAAGGATAAGATGATCCAACTTTCAAAACAAGTCATTTTTGGCTAGCAGCAGCCAACTAGCTAGCTGTTTAGTTCTAGCACATTCACTAACTTGTTTGTTAACAATTAACAAGCTAGTTAACTGTAGCTGGCAACCAACAAGATATGCCGAATAACAGTCTAAAAACCATCAGATTGGACCGTGCGGTAGCAGAGAGAACAAACAGTCTGACTAGGGTGGCTGGAGTCTTTGGCAATTTTTTGGGCCTTCCTCTGACACCTCCTTGTATAGAGGTAGTGGAGCATTTCAACCAGTGACGTCACTCGCTCTGAGACTTGAAGTAGGGTTTCCCCTTGCGTTGCAAGGGCCGCGGCTTTTGTGGCGCGATGGGTAACGATGCTTCGTGGGGTGTCAGTTGTTGATGTGTGCAAGGGTCCCTGGTTCGAGCCCAGATTGGGGCGAAGAGAGGGACGGAACCTACACTGTTACATAGACAAAGAACTTTTCACTTGATATCAAAACATTCAAAAGGCAATTTTCTCAAAAATGAGTTTACAAGTTGATCAACTTTCAAAGCAGAATTACATTCCCAGTGTTCCTCATATACTGTATGATATATCATTTTGTAGCTCCGAGTCTACTTTTATCCAATGTAAAAAAGAATTTCAAATTTTGCTATAAGACCTAATCCAGGTGGTGAGTCAGTATGTTGGTGATGTGGACACTAAGGAACTTGAAGCTCTCAAACTGCTCCACTACAGCCTCGTCAATGAAAATGGGGGCGTGCTCAGCCCTCCTTTTTCTGGAGTCTACAATCATCTCCTTTGTCTTGATCACGTTGAGGAAGAGTTTATTTTTTGTATCCTGGCACCACACTGCCAGGTCTCTGACCTCCTCCCTATAGGCTGTCTCATCGTTGTCGGCGATCAGGACTACCACTGTTGCGTCGTCGGCAAACTTAATGATGGTGTTGGAGTCGTGCTTGGCCATGAAGTCATGGGTGAACATTGGAGTACAGGAAGGGCCCCTGTGTAGGGATCAGCGTGGCAGGTGTGTTGTTACCTACCCTTATCACCTGGGGCCGGCCCGTCAGGAAGTTCATGAGCCAGTTGCAGAGGGAGGTGTTTAGTCCGAAGGTCCTTAGCTTGGTGATGACCTTTGAGGGCACTACGGTGTTGAACGCTGAGCTGTTGTCAATGAATAGCATTCTCATGTACACTACCGGTCAAAAGTTTTATAACATCTACTCATTCAAGGGTTTTTATAAATGTTTTACTATTTTCTACATTGTAGAATAATAGTGAAGACATCAAAACTAGGAAATAACATATGGAATCATGTAGTAACCAAATAAAGTGTTAAATCAAAATATATTTTATATTTGAGATTCTTCAAATAGCCACCCTTTGCCCTGATGACAGCTTTGCACACTCTTAGCATTCTCTCAACCAACTTCACCTGGAATGCTTTTCCAACAGTCTTGAAGGAGTCCCCACATATGCTGAGCACTTGTTGGCTGCTTTTCCTAAACTCTGCGGTCAAACTCTTCCCAAACCATCTCATTTGGGTTGAGGTCAGGGGATTGTGGAGGCCAGGTCATCTGATGCAGCACTCCATCACTCTCCTTGGTCAAAAAGCCCTTACACAGCATGGAGAAGTGTTGGGTCAATGTCCAGTTGAAAAACAAATTATACTCCCACTAAGCACAAACCAGACGGGATGACGTATCGCTGCAGAATGCTGTGGTAGCCATGCTGGTTCAGTGTGCCTTGAATTCTAAATAAATCCCTGACAGTGTCAACAGCAAAACACCCCAAACATTTTACATTTACGTCATTTAGCAGACGCTCTTATCCAGAGCGACTTACAGTAGTGAATGCATACATTTCAATTAATTTCATACATTTTTTCCCCCTCCGTACTGGCCCCCCGTGGGAATCGAACCCACAACCCTGGCATTGCAAACAACATTGCAAACACCATGCTCTACCAACTGAGCCACAGGGAGGCACCATCACACCTCCTCGCTTTATGGTGGGAAATACACATGCAAAGATCATCTGTTCACCCACACCACGTCTCACGAAGACACAGCGGTTGGAACCAAAAATCTAAAATTTGTTCTCCAGACCAATGGACAAATTCCACTGGTCTAATGTCCATTGCTCATGTTTCTGGCCCAAGCAAGTCTCTTCTTATTGGTGTCCTTTAGTAGTGGGTTCTTTGCAGCAATTTGACCATGAAGGCCTGATTCACGCAGTCTCCTCTGAACAGATGATGTTGAGATGTGTCTGTTACTTGAACTCTGAAGCATTTATTTGGGCTGCAATTTCTGAGGCTGGTAATTCTAATGAATTTATCGTCAGCAGCAGATGTAACTCTAGGTCTTCCATTCCTGTGGCGGTCCTCATGAGAGCCAGTTTCATCATAGCGCTTGGTTTGTTACTGCACTTCAAGAAACCTTCAAAGTTCTTGACATTTTCCATATTGACTGACCATGTCTTAAAGTAATGGACTGTTGTTTCCCTTTGCTTATTTGAGCTGTTCTTGCCATAATATGGACTTGGTATTTTACCAAATAGGGCTGTCTTCTGTATACCACCCCTACCTTATCACAACACAACCGATTGGCTTAAACGCATTGAGGAAAGAAATTCCACAAATTAACTTAAGACATACCTGTTAATTGCATTCCAAGCGACTACCTCACGAAGTTGGTTGAGAGAATGTGTGTGCAAAACTGTCATCAAGGCAAAGGGTGGCTACTTTGAAGAACCTCAAACATAAAATATATTTTGATTTGTTTAAAACTTTTTGGTTACTACATGACTCCATATGTGTTATTTAATAGTTGAGGTCTTCACTATTATTCTGCAATGTAGAAAATAGTAAAAAATAAAGGAAAACCCTTGAATGAGTAGGCCTTCTAAAACTTTTGACCAGAAGTGTAGGTACTCCTTTTGTCCAGGTGGGAAAGGGCTGTGTGGAGTACAATAGGGATTGCGTCGTCTGTGGATCTGTAAGGGCGGTATGCAAATTGGAGTGGGTATAGGATTTCTGGGATAATGGTGTCATGTGAGCCATGACCAGCCTTTCGAAGCACTTCATGGCTACAGACGTGAGTGCTATGGGTCGGTAGTCATTTAGGCAGTCATTGTTGTTCTTGGGCACAGGGACCATGGTGGTCTGCTTGAAAACATATTGGTATTACAGACTTGGTCAGGGACAGGTTGAAAATGTCAGTTAACTCTTACATCTAGACGTTCCACTAGCGGAACACCGCTCCAATATCCAATGATAGGGCGTGGCGCGAAATACAAACTCCTCGAAAATCCGAAAACTTCCATTTTTCAAAACATATGACTATTTTACACCATTTTAAAAGACAAGACTCTCCTTTATCTAACCACACTGTCCGATTTCAAAAAGGCTTTACAACGAAAGCAAAACATTAGATTATGTCAGGAGAGTACCCAGCCAGAAATAATCAGACACCCATTTTTCAAGCTAGCATATAATGTCACAAAAACCAAAACCACAGCTAAATGCAGCACTAACCTTTGATGATCTTCATCAGATGACACTCCTAGGACATTATGTTATACAATACATGCATGTTTTGTTCAATCAAGTTCATATTTATATAAAAAAACAGCTTTTTACATTAGCATGTGACGTTCAGAACTAGCATTCCCACAGAACACTTCCGGTGAATTTACTAAATTACTCACGATAAACGTTGACAAAAAACAAATTATTTTAAGAATTATAGATACAGAACTCCTTTATGCAATTAAAATAGCTTTTCGGTAAAAGCACATTTTGCAATATTCTGAGTAGATAGCCCGGCCATCACAGGCTAGCTATTTTGACACCCACCAAGTTTGGTACTCACCAAACTCAGATTTACTATAAGAAAAATTGGATTACCTTTGCTGTTCTTCGTCAGAATGCACTCCCAGGACTTCTACTTCAACAACAAATGTTGGTTTGGTTCCAAATAATCCATAGTTATATCCAAATAGCGGCGTTTTGTTCGTGCGTTCAAGACACTATCCGAAGGGTAACGAAGGGTGACGCGCCGGCGCGTTTCGTGACAAAAAAATTCAAAATATTCCATTACCGTACTTCGAAGCATGTCAAACGCTGTTTAAAATCAATTTATGCGATTTTTCTCGTAAAATAGCGATAATATTCCGACCGGGAGTTGTTGTTTTCGTTCAAAGACTGAAAATGTAAAATGGACTCTTCACGTGCACACGCGCACCCGTCTCATTGTTCTCAGATCGACCACTATCCAAATGCGCTACTGTTTTTCAGCCAGAGACTGCAGAGTCATCATTCAACGTTCTGGCGCCTTCTGAGAGCCTATGGGAGCCTTAGAAAGTGTCACGTTACAGCAGAGATCCTCTGTTTTGGTTAGAGATGACAAAGAAGGCCAAGAAATGGTCAGACAGGGTACTTCCTGTACAGAATCTTCTCAGGTTTTGGCCTGCCATTTGAGTTATGTTATACTCACAGACACCATTCAAACAGTTTTAGAAACTTTGGAGTGTTTTCTATCCAAAGCTACTAATTATATGCATATTCTAGTTTCTGGGCGGAGTAATAACCAGATTAAATCGGGTACGTTTTTTATCCGGCCGTGAAAATACTGCCCCCTATCCATAACAAGTTAAGAGACTTGCCAGTTGGTGGGCGCATGCTCAGAGTACACGTCCTGGTAATTCGCCTGGCCCTGCGGACTTGAGACTGTTGACCTGTTTAAAGGTCTTCCTCACATCGGCTACGGAGAGCGTGATCACACAGTCGTCCGGAACAGCTGATGCTCATGCATGTTTCAGTGTTACTTGCATCGAAGCGAGCATAGAAGTTATTTAGCTCGTCTGGTAGGCTCGTGTCTCTGGGCAGCTCGCGGCTGTGCTTCCCTTTGTAATAGCTTGCAAGCCCTGCCAAATCCGACGAGCGTCGGAGCCGGTGTAATACGATTCAATCCTGGTCCTGTATTGGCGCTTTGCCTGTTTGATGGTTCACCGGAGGGCATAGCAGGATTTCTCATAAGCGTCCGGGTTTATGAGAAATCCCGCTCCTTGAAAGTGGAGCCTTCAGCTCAGTGCGGATGTTGCCTGTAATCCATGGCTTCTGGTTGGGTTATGCACTGTGGGGACGACGTAATCAATGCACTTATTGATGAAGCCAGTGACTGATGTGGTGTACTCCTCAATGCCATCGGAAGAATCCCGGAACATATTCCAGTCTGTGCTAGCAAAACAGTCCTGTAGCTTAGCATTTGCGTCATCTGACCACTTCCTTATTGAGCGAGTCACTGGTACTTCCTGATGAGTTTTTTTTTTGTAAGCAGGAATCAGGAGGATAGAGTTATGGTCAGATTTTCCAAATGGAGAACGAGGTAGAGCTTTGTACACGTCTCTGTGTGTCAAGTAAAAGGTCATGTAGAGTTTTTTCCCTGTCTGGTTGCACATGTAACATGCTGGTAGAAATTAGGTAAAACGGATTTAAATTAAAGTCCCCGGCCACTAGGAGCGTCACCACTGGATGAGTATTTTCTTTTTTACTTATGGCCTTATACAGCTTGTTGAGTGCCATCTTAGTGCCAGCATCTGTTTGTGGTGGTAAATAGACAGCTGCAAAAAAATATAGATGAAAACTCTCAGCTTATCATGAGATACTCTACCTCAGGCGAGCAAAACCTTGAGACTTCCTTTATATCAGATTTCCTTTACCAGCTGTTATTTAAACAGAGACACAGCCACCCCTTGTTTTATCGGAGGCAGCTGTTCTATCTTGCTGATGGCCCGAAAACCCCGCCAGCTGTATGTTATCCATGTCCTCGTTCATCCACGACTCGGGTGAAACATAAGATACAGTTTTTAATAGGGATGCATGATATTTAAAAAAATATCCAAATAAAAATCAAAATAACAAAAACATTAGAAAAAAATAAATGAACAAAAAATATTTGAAAATTAAATAAAAATATATATTTTTTAAATTAAAAAAAAAAAATAATCGGTAAGCATATGAGATTCATCCGATATTAGCTAAAAATGCCAACATCGGCACTATGAATAGTTTAACGCTGATGTGCAAAACCAATGTCAAAGCTAGGGTTGCACATTTTGGGGAATAGTCAGAGGTGGAAACGTTCCGTGGGAATTAACGGGAATATATGCAAATTAATAACATTTAAATGTAGATATTTTTTTGCATTGGATATATTTACCATATCATATGGAGACAAACAAACCTTTTACCTTATCATAAGTAGACAAATTGCAAATGATTAATTCTTCCAATATAAATAAAAAAACTATTTAGTTACGAATTGAACTTTAATTAAATGAGTTGACTTCACATGGGATGATTTCACTGAACAACAAAAGGGAATATTGAATGACCCATCGCATCTCCCAAAAACATTTTCAACATACATCTGTAAAATTATAGTCTAGAAACTAAAGCTTTGGTGGTCTTCCTCTCAGGCTTCCATGTCTTCTCCTCTTCAATGTCCACCTCTAACATCAGACTGAGGCCTCATCTTCACTGTCACTTTCCAACCTTGTTGAGGATGTCTCGTTGTCAGGCTCAAAAAGCCTCAAATTTGCCTGGATGTCCACCAATTTTTCTACCCTTGTAATTGGTCAGCCTGTTGCGTGCTTTGGTGTGCGTGTTCCCAAACAAGGACCAGTAGCGCTCTGAGGCGGCTGATGTTGGTGGGATTTGGAAGATGGAGGCAACAGGGGAAAGAGCCTCAGACCCACAAAGTCCCTTCCACCAGGTGGCTGATGAGATATGTTGGCACGACTGCCATATTGCATCTCCATCCCAAAGCCCTTGCTTGGAAGTGTACTTCACCAGACTGCCAAGAACCTTGCCCTCATCCAGGCCAAAGTGGCGAGACACGGTAGTGATGACACCATAGGCCTTGTTGCTCTCTGCACCAGACAGAATGCTCTTGCCAGCATACTTGGGGTCCAAAATATACGCTGAGCTTTAGGCAGAAGTCTTCACGCTTCTTGATGATTTTCAGAACTGCAGTTTCTTCTGCTCGGAGCAACAGCGAATTGGGCATGGCAGTACGGATTTCTTCTCTTGCATTTCCAAGCAGAGTCTGAACATCAGACAGGATGGTATTGTCTCCCTCAATCCGTGCAATGGCTACTGCTATAGGTTTCAGGAGTTTCAGGCTGCTTACCACGCTCTCCGAAAATACCTCATCCAGGAGGATCCTCTTGATGGGGCTGTACATATCGGCAGACTGTGATATGGCCATTTCTTGGAGAGACTCCTTCCCCTCCAGGAGACTGTCAAACATGATGACAACACCACCCCAACCGGGTGTTGCTGGGCAGCTTCAATGTGGTGCACTTATTCTTCTCACTTTGCTTGGTGAGGAAGATTGCTGCTATAACTTGATGACCCTTCACATACCTAACCATTTCCATGGCTCTCTTGTAGAGTGTATCCATTGTTTTCAGTGCCATGTCGTCCTTGAGGAGCAGACTCAACGCATGAGCAGCATAGCCAATGGGTGTGATGTGAGGGTAGGACGCCTCCACTTTAGACCAAGCAGCCTTCATGTTCGCAGCCTTGTCTGTCACCAATGCAAATACCTTCTGTGGTCCAAGGTCAATGATGACTGCCTTCAGCTCATCTGCAATGTAGAGACTGGTGTGTCTGTTGTCCATTGTGTCTGTGCTCCTGTAGAATACTGGTTGAGGCGCGGAGATGTAGTTAATTATTCCTTGCCCACGAACATTCGACCACCCATCAGAGATGATTGCAATACAGTCTACTTTCTCTATGATTTGCTTGACCTTCACTTGAACTCGGCATCCAGCAAATAAGTAGATAAAGCATGTCTGGTTTGAGGGGTGTATGCTGGGCAAAGAATATTCAGAAATCTCTTCCAATACACATTGCCTGTGAGCATCAGAGGTGAACCAGTTGCATACACAGCTCGAGCAAGACATTCATCAGCATTTCTCTGACTACGTTCCTCCACTGAGTCAAAAAAAACTCTGATTCTAGGAGGACCATGAGCTGTTGCTGTCACTAACGTGTCTGATTCATCATTTTCAACTCGAATAGAAGTAGAGGGACTTTTTGTCAGAGGTTGCTTGTTGTGAGCACTGAGGGAACTTTATGCACTTGGCCTGATGAATGTGCTTTGTTGCATTCTTCACATATGATTTGGCACAGTGTTTGCAAATGTACACAGCTTTTCCTTCTACATTAGCTGCAGTGAAATGTCTCCACACATCAGATAGTGCCCATGGCATTTTCCTGTAAAGATTAGAAAAAAAAGAGTAAAAAAAACCCTAATACAAGTCTATGTACAGATAAATAGTTAAGCAGTTAGACTAAACAACTCATTTGTAAGATAAATGTTTTAAAATGAAACATGTATGGAAACAGGTGAATTAACACTCCTGAGTTAGCATGCTCAAGCAAGATAAAACCCACAGTTTTTGCAACTAACTAGCAGAAATTGTTAACAAGTTAGAAATGATTTAAACACTTTTATGTAGGCTACTATTTACTAGTTATCAAATAATTGTGTCATATAAAATATATTCACCCCACCAAGCATTGTAATCAAAACTTACCAGAAAGCATGTAGTCCTTGGCTCAGACAGTGTAGTAGTGTGGTCTCAATAGCATCTCATTAGTGTGCAAGATCTTGAGAATCAGCTGTACATGTGATGAGTGCACTGCACATGTGATGGAAAAATACACTGTGCATGCATAGGGTTGCAATTCCATCGAATTGGGAATAGCTTAACCTGTCTGGGATAGGGGGCAGTATTTTCACAGCCGGATAAATAACGTACCCGATTTAAACTGGTTACCACTCTTGCCCAGAAACGAGAATATGCATATTATTAGTAGATTTGGATAGAAAACACTGAAGTTTCTAAAACTGTTTGAATGCTGTCTGTGAGTATAACAGAACCCATATGACAGGCAAAAACCTGAGAAGATTCCAAGCAGGAAGTGGCCTGTCTGACAATTTGTAGTCCTTCTGTTGCATCTCTATCGAAATTACAGTATCTGTGCTGTTACGTGACACTTTAAGGCTTCCATTGGCTCTCTAAAGCCTTCAGAAACCAAATTGACGCGTCTCCTGTCTCTGGGCAGATAACAGCAGCTCAGTTTCTCAGTGGTCTGCCTGGTGACAGAGAGACTGGAGATGCGCGTTCACGAGACCTCGCCATTTTTTTCTTTCCCTCTTTGAATGAATACGACGTTGTCCGGTTAGAATATTATCGCTATTTTACGAGAAAAATAGCATAAAAATTGATTTTAAACAGCGTTTGACATGCTTCTAAGTACGGTAAAGGAACATTTTTTCATTTTTCGTCACGAAATGCGCTCGCGCATTACCCTTTGGATAGTGATCTGAACGCATGAACAAAACGGAGGTATTTGGATATAACTATGGATTCTTTGGAACCAAAACAACATTTGTTGTTGAAGTAGAAGTCCTGGGAGTGCATTCTGACGAAGAACAGCAAAGGTAATCCAATTTTTCTAATAGTAATTCTGAGTTTAGTGAGCCCCGAAGTTGGCGGGTGTCTGAATAGCTAGCATGTGATGGCTGAGCTATGTACTCAGAATATTGCAAAATGTGCTTTCGCTGAAAAGCTATTTTAAAATCTGACACCGCGATTGCATAAAGGAGTTCTGTATCTATAATTCTTCAAATAATTATGTATTTTGTCAACGTTTATGATGAGTAATTTAGTAAATTCACCGGAAGTTTTCGGTGGGTATGCTAGTTCTGAACATCACATGCTAATGTAAAAAGCAGTTTTTTGATATAAATATGAACTTGATTGAACAAAACATGCATGTATTGTATAACATAATGTCCTAGGAGTGCCATCTGATGAAGATCAAAGGTTAGTGCTGCATTTAGCTGTGGTTTGTGTTTTTGTGACATACATGCTTGCTTTGAAAATGGCTGTGTGATTATTATTGGCTGGGTACTCCTTGAAATGTTGAATGTTTTGCTTTCGCTGTAAAGCCTTTTTGAAATCGGACAATGTGGTTGGATTAACGAGAGTCTTATCTTTCAAATGGTGTAAAATAGTCATATGTTTGAGAAATTGAAGTTATAGCATTTTTGAGGTATTTGTACTTCGCGCCACGCGATTCCACTGGCTGTTGAATAGAGTGGGACGCTATCGTCCCACCTAGCCCAGAAAGGTTAACCAAAATATGCCACAAGACCTAGAATTGCCTTATGTGTATCCAACAACAACAAAAAAATTCACTGTTATAAGCTAACATTTTTGATGAATTTAAGCAAAATTCCCCAAATTTCTGGGCTTAACTTTCCATGGAAATTTCTGGAAAAATTCTGGAAATTTACCGGAAAGTTTCCGACCCTCTGCAACCCGTCAAAGCTGACGTGCATACCTGTATAACGTAGGTAGATGACGTAATGACGCCACGGAAAATATAACGCTACACTTACAACACAGCATTCCTAACCTAGCCCACAATGTCTGCTGTGTGAATCTATTTTGAAGTTTCAAAGAAGATAACAAAAAGGCCATATACAAAGTTTGTGTTGCTATTATTTCCCGAGGGGAGAAAGTGAAATCTTTCAATACCACAAACCCAACTACTCATTTGAAAGTGCAACACCCCCAGACGTTCAGCGACTACTTAGAACAAAAGCAGAAAAAAACTAGGAGCACACTTCCAACAACTAAACAAGTTCAAGTCGAGCAGTCATTTGAAAGAGTAAGAACATTTCAGTGAGACAACTCAAAGGTGAAATCCATTAAGGCTAAAATAACGGCATTCATTGCCCTTGACAATCAACCGTTCTCTGTCGTGGATGATGTTGGATTTCGCCAACTTGTCAAGCACCGGTACACACTACCAAGTAGGCGCTATTTTTCAGACGTTGCCCTACTGGAGTTACACAGTATTGTTGAAACGCACATCCATGAACTACTTGCTATGGGCGTCACTGCTATTAGCTTCACGACTGACATTTGGACCAGCGATGTCAGCCCCGTGAGCATGCGGAGTCTGACAGCACAGTGGGTCGACAAGGATTTCGTAATGAGGAAAGCCGTATTGCACGCTCAAGAATGTGCTGGTTCCCATACCGCTGCTGTCATTTCAATGGCATTTGAGAACATGTTTTAAACTTGGAAACAAGAACACACTCCTAGCTCCATTCAAACAACTGACTTGAGAAATAAGCTCATCAACTGCGTCTGGAGCAGACGTGATACCCTCTGTCATGGCACTGAAACGCCTGCTCAACAAAACTGCCGACAGACCGTGGGGTTAAAACTTGCAAAAGTAATCTACTAGAGGCTGTGAACATGCGAGTCGGTGGCATTCTCTCTGAGCCTCTTTACTGTGTCGCCACCATGCTCGATGCTAGGTACAAGGACTGCTACTTCGATGCAGACAAGAAACAGGGTTTACGTGAAATGTTACAGACACAGCTGGACAAGTTGGAAACGGACACAGTGACAGTACGCACCGAGGAAGAACACGCACGACATTAGAGTCCACGAACAGACAGAGCTGGAACTTCACAGCTTGACACGTATGATGAAATCTTGGTTGAGAATGAAATGAGTCAACGAAACAGCACAGCAAGTAAGTGAAAGAAATAGGTTTTGATTATGTTTTACTGGTAATGGGGAATGCATAAATGCCAATAAAGTACGTTTTTGGTCAGTGTGCGTTTCAACAATTTAACTGTACTAGAATGCTTAAAAGGCCGCAAAAAAATTGGAATATTGGTTATCTGTTGTTTTTTTTGTCAAGGAAAACATTGAATATCGGTATCGGCCAAAAATGTCATATCGGTGCATCCCTAGTTTTTAATGTCCCGTTGGTAGGATAGTCGTGATCGGAGCTCATCCATTTTCTTATCCAATGAATGCACGTTGGCAAATAGGACTGATGGTAGAGGGGGATTACTCACTCGCTGTTGGATCCTTACAAGGCACCACGACCTGCGTCTCCGATATCTCTGTCTCTTCATGCGAATGACGGGGATTTGGGCCTTGCCGGGTGCCTGAAGTAAATCCTTCACGTCCGACTCATTAAAGGACTACAAAAATCTTCATCTAGTACAAGGTGAGTAATCACTGTCCTGATATCCAGAAGCTCTTTATGGTCATAAGAGACAGTGGCAGAAACAGTATGTACAAAATAAGTTACAAATAACGCAGGAAAAAAACAAAACACGATAGCACAATTGGTTAGGAGCCCGTAGAACGGCAGGCATCTCTTCCGGCGCCATCATATCCGATTCCATGTGCTTTGTGGCTGTTCAGACTCCAGGAAAATACAGTCGAATCAGATATGCAAATAAATAGAATTTGTGTCACTTCAAAGAGCCAGCACAGCTTTAGAGACAGAATTTTATATGAGCAGTGTCTATTTTTCTAACGCACACATCTTTTGCTAATTTGCATAGTTAATTGTTTAATTCCACCATTCACTTCCAGTATTTTAATCAATTTCTTCATTCCATGAAATATTGTGTTGGCATTTACACAGTCACATTTTCGAGGTCTAAGTATGCCTGTTTTAAAAAATGCAGTTCTTACTTTCGCCACTAGATGGCAATCTGCCAATTTATAGGGGTCTGTCCTGAAGTTGTTGACCGTTTTCCTGCTTGCCAGTTAGCTAGCAGTTCTCAGCTGTCAGCAGCTTCTTACTGGCGATAAAAACGCCATATTTTTTGGACTCTTTACTGAATGTAACAAACGAAACATTAACCTCGTAAACAACATTTTGCTCATCCCTTGTACTTGATTGATGAATTAAGGTCACTAATTAGTAAAGAACTCCCTCACCTGGTTGTCTAGGTCTTAATAGAAAAAAAGACGCTAGACCCTCCATAAAATGAGTGACAGCCCTGTCATAAACAATTCATGGTAACCACGTAAAAAATTCATTTAACCCCGATGTTGTGCAATGCGTGCAGTGGTCCAGATATTAAAAAGGGACAAGTGGCTATTTGAGAGTCAGCAATTAATTGAAATTTTACGATAATATATCCGATAATAAGCACCAAGCTTTGTTGACATAGTGGTGCAGGTTTCTCGTAACAACTTCTTTGAATTTTACATTTTCTCGTTGTCATCTTCAAAGTTGTTTCCGCTGGTCACAAAAAGCTAAATTTGCATGAAAAGAGCTGATATAAATGTGAAAGACTTTCCAAATAAGTTTGGTATACACTCAGTGCTCCGTTGACATTTCACAGATATAACTTGTTTTTGTGAGATCTAGGAAAAACAACAAATGTAACATTAATATGAAAAGCACACACTAAAATACTACATGTCATGTCTCAAAATCAATATCCATCTTACCTCTATTGTTTTATTTCCTGCGGATTCGAGAAGAACGATAAAAAGTACAAATGCAAAGTGAGCCTGTCAGTGTTGGGTCGCCAGTAGCTTTAAAGATGCACTATGCAGAAATCGCTCCGCCATTTCCTGGTTGCTAAAATTCTAAATAGTTCACTTAATTTCTGTTCGTGACAAAACAAGAGTCATTGTACCATCTAAACCACTGTCAAATATATTTTCCATAACAAAAAAATATTGTATTTTCAGCTGTTTGAAACTGGCGTACAACACAGTAAAATACGCATAAACGAAATTGAAGCATGGGAAGCATAGAAATAGTAACATACAACAGATCTACCGCCTTACACTTGACTTCAATTAGAAATACATGTGAGTTATAGATGTCAATGTGAACGTGGTCAGGTTAGACAAAAAGATCAATATTGCAGCTTTAATTCTTGCACAGAATCCAGCCTCGTTGACATGATGCAACTTCCCAGCTGATCAATGGAGGACAAAGGATAAAAAGTAATTTAGCCGCCCTAATTTTGGCCATCCTTCAACGGTAAAACTCCAATAACTTTAACGGATTATGATAGAGACATGAGGTTTGGACCATTGGTTTACTCATTGTTCAAAAGACGCGTTTTTGATTGTGCACCCTATTGTGTGAAGCCTATTAGCTAAACAGTTGGCTAACTAAGATAGTAGCTAGCTAGCATTTTCCACTTACGTGTTTGAGAGTTGAAGTGACAGGTTTTGCCTTATTCTTTTGTTTTGTCTGTTTGTTGGCCACTCGGAAAACATTCTGCTGCTTTTTGCCTTTTTGTTTATTCTTCGCCATGATTACCTATGAGAACAAACGTATGCTGTTAGCAAGGTGGCTAAACTTGCTCAGACCGACAAGTTGTGATCATACACAGTTTATTAGTTTATGTTTTCACAATATATAACAAAATACAGTAACATCACGTGCGTTCAATATGTGAATCCACATAACTAAATAAACTCGAAGAATAATAACAAAATATACAAACCTCAAGAAGTGGACTACTATCGGCAAATGTAAAACGTGTTGAAGCAACGGAGCTTGACGCAATTTAGATGCGACTAAAATCTGAACCAATCAGTCCTCCCGAAGACAACAGATTGAAACGCCCACATGGTGCGCTCGATTTCTACACTATCCGCGCTGGGTTAGAGAAGGAGTGCAAAATAAAATCTATTAAAATATAACTTTATTTGTCACATGTTTGAATACAACAGGTGTAGGTAGACCTTACCGTGAAATGCTTACTTACAAGCCCTTAACCAACAATGCAGTTCAAGAAATATATAAGAAAATATTTACATTGACACCCATAAAACTGCTGAACAATTTGTCAAATGGCCACCTGGACTATTTACATTGACCCCCTCCCCCTACACTGCTGCTACTCGCTGTTTATTATCTATGCATAGTTACCCCTATTTACATGTACAAATTACGTCGACTAACCTGTACCCCCGCACATTGACTCAGTACAGGAGGCAATAGAATGTCTGCAGGCAAGGAAGCTTGGCCCAAGTGATGTACTGGGTCGTACGCACTACCCTCTGATCGGTGTTATGCGGAAATGTTAAACTCCAGTTGCTTTGCCTCATGTTGTTATTCTACAGCCTATATGCAATACATGTATTTTATCTGAGGACATTATCATATCATTATTTTACCGTTCTCATTCCCTTCGATGCAGATGAGGTTGCCAGTTTTCGGCTAACAAGACAGACAGTTTACTGGCAGCAACAAAAACAGTTGCTTTCTCGTTATGACCGCCAGATGGCAGCAACGTATCGCAGCTGATACACTTCCATAAGAGTCCGTGAGAGTACTCTGAGAATACCAAACATTAGCAACACCTTCTTTAACCCGTCTCCTCCCCTTCATCTACACAGAATTAATGGATTTAGCAAGTGACATCAATAAGGGATCATAGCTTTCACCTGGATTCACCTGGTCAGTCTATGTCATGGAAAGAGCAGGTGTCCTTAATGTTTTGTATTCTCAGTGGCGGAGTTAACCCACTGGGCACAGACGTCCATTCAAAGTCTATTCCACATTGTTCAACGAAATGACGTGGAAACAACATTGATTCAACCTATGTGTGCCCAGTGTGAAGCCTTTCACTTTTATAAAAGGGTTTTAAGCAACGCCATTATGGGGGTGTTTTTTTGCATTATCAGCATATTAGAAAATATGTTAGTCTGTCTATAATATTAAAGAAAAACTAGGAGACAGACAGACAGACACTTAACTGTTCTCAGTCTAGGCAAAATGTCATAACCTAGGCCTAAACGGGATCAATAGACTAATACAATTAATTATATACTTCCATAGACCTGGGCCTAGGTGTAAATTAGAAACATCCACCTAAGACAATAATACACAATGATTCCATCTGCTCTATGCAATAAATAATTATTCCTAAAGTCCGTGAATACCACATAGCCTAAACGCTCAATATTGTTTTATATATATATATTTTACAATTATGGTCATGTTCATTATTAAAAGGGAAGGGAAGAAAGGGACTCTTGAGTTCTCTCTCCCCCTGAGTGTGTGTACTCAAAATGCAAGTGTAGCGTTCGAGTTTAGGAAGTGGAAGGCGCAACATCAAAGAGTTATTGCACGTGGTACTGCTCGGGAATATCCATACAGCTTGTGTCGCGCCTTCCAGTGGCAAATTATTTGGATGAAGGAGCGCTGGACGTATAGCGAGGCGACTACTCACAGGATCTGTGGTGCCGCGCGCACGCACATATACACAGAGAGAGAGAGAGAGAGAGAGAGAGAGAGAGAGAGAGAGAGAGAGAGAGAGAGAGAGAGAGAGAGAGAGAGAGAGAGAGAGAGAGAGAGAGAGAGAGAGAGAGAGAGAGAGAGAGAATCTGGGCTCATCGATTGTGCATCTAACTCCTCCCGCTCCTACACGCAATCCACAGGGAGCCTATATAAGCTCTGACAGTTGTCAAGTGGAGGACACTGGCTGTTTGCACTCGGGAGCGACGCAATTTGGGGAGATTTACAGCAATAGATACACAGAAATACCCAAATAGTAACAATGTCTCATGCATGGGGATACGCACCGGACAATGGTGAGGCGCTTGTGCTCTGTTCTTATCATGACATTAAAAGGGACCTGTAGTACAGCATATACTGTCGGATGAATGAATGAAAAGACAACGGTCATGCATTGATGAATCATTGTCTACATGTATTTTAATGCATCCCTCTTTGACATTGCTATTAGGCTACGGTGCGTCATAACAATCTTACCCGGTTACAGCAAGCTGCGAGTTTATCAAAAATATTCTCAATGTCAATGGAAAGCAATAATTTACGTAGGCTACATTTTTGACAGATACTGAAATATTGTCTCCAACTGCAATGTCCCCACTGTCATTCTAGGACCCGACAAATGGTGTGAAGGCTTCCCAATTGCCAACGGACCCCGCCAGAGTCCCATTGACATCGTACCTGGGGAGGCTGCCTTCGACGCAGCCTTGAAGGCGCTCACTTTGAAGTACGACCCTTCCACCTCCATTGACATTCTCAACAACGGACATTCCTTTCAAGTGACCTACGCCGACGACAACGACAACTCAAGTTAGTGTCAATCTTTAAGCATGCGTCATGACAGGTGTCTCGAAATGGTACCTTAGAGTTGTGGATACTTTGTGCACTTCTTTAATATTAATAATTCATACATTTATACATTTACAAAGTAACAAATATTATGGGCATGGAATATGGCTGGATGAGACTATATACGTTCACCACCCACACTATAGCATGAAAACAATAGTAGGTAATGGAATTGGTAACGCAACCCGTCACAAACCTTTCCCTGCACGCTAGACCTTTAGACTGGAAGAGCGGTCATTAGCGCCAAAAAAAGGCGAAGGTCAGTTTATGCAAATAGGACTGAGTCTGGTTAACCATTAATGTGTCAGGAGTGAATGGTAATGTTTTTAGTAACTAAGTACAACATTATGATATTTTACTAGTTCTGCTGTCGTTATAATTCGAGTCTATTGCCTAATTAATAAAGTGCATATAAAAAAGACAAAATCCAGAAGAAAAAAATACAAAAACATTTTTTTTGGGGGGGGGTTCACATTCATATTTATAAAATATTGCTGTGAGAAATGTAGAAGCTACTCAATCCGAATCTTAATGTATGGTGTTGCATTTTTATATTCCTGTGATTTGTTACACAAGAGATCCTATTGTCTCTGTAATCCCTGATGGCATGCGATCCTAGCACCTTAGTAATATGCAGCATTAGGCCTATATGTCAGGGGGTTTATTGATATTGAATTGGTAATCCTCTATTTATGATCACCTTGGTGCTTACAGGGTAAATGTATCATGTTTATTGTGTTAACTTAATGGAAGCTAATTTAAATTGAATGCCAAGTTCATATTCAAACGCAAATATAAGCTTATCCCTGAAAGAAGGAATGACTGTTAGTCATACCTGTCTGTGTGTAGACCTACATTGGAAATTACGCCATCATAGCTGTAGTCTAAATCTACCCACAGGGTGTGGTCAATGTCAGTCTCGTAATGTAATCCTGCATCAGAAACCTGTATACACTCACACGCTCACACCCTTTGCTACTTGTCAGAAAGGTCTCCACCTTCTTATCAAGCAGAACCAACTATTGTAAATCGTGTCCTCAAAATAGTTTTCGAAGAGAACCTATACGCTATAGCCTAATCGGTCAGCATCAACTGTGACATCACGTGAGATGGGAATAAACTAATTAGTGAAGGATTACCTGCTGCCACTAAATTGGTATAAATAGATGACTATGTCAAAGGAACAATACCTGGAAAGTATTTTAGGCTGACCTTGGGCTTGCTGCTTTTGGGTCTGGATTACGTAACAGGAACTGAGTCTGCTGCTTCCATCAAACAGGAAGTCTGTGTCTGTGTGCTAGTGTGGGGGTAGAGGTGGGGGTGGCAGTGACACAAGAGCGGCTTTTGCATTGCTCTCTTTAATATCGTTCTGGCATTGACGTCTGTCAGTATGTCTGTCCACATTATACCTGTCAAGACAACTCATCTCATTGTGTCTTGTGACACATTTTCATCATGGACCAAAGATTAAAAGAGATGTTATCTCAGTAAAAAAGGAACATGGTGTGTTTTGAAATCTTATTATGAAAGCATAATGATCCTGTTCAAAATGTGAACGTCTCATGTGTTTTGTACATGCATGTCTTGTAGTGCTATTATACAAAGTGCACTTAAACTGGTGTTAGGTAGTATTAACTCGGACCCCATAACAGGTTGACCCATTGCACTTATACGTGTTCATGTCTTTTGTTTTCTGTGTTCTGTTGGCAGCTCTGACAGGGGGGCCCATTTCAGGGACGTACAGGCTAAAGCAGTTCCACTTCCACTGGGGTGCCAGCGACGACAGGGGTTCTGAGCATACCGTGGCCGGGACCAAGTATGCTGCCGAGGTACTGACACTCTGGTCACAAACACTTGATTTGAATCCCTTAGTTTCAACACCAAAGTTTGAATGGTATGCATTAGTAGTTCAACCCACAGTATTTGGCAAGCCATCAATATGTTTCTTTTCGTTTTTTTGATAAATGACTTATAAGGGTCAGTGAACATTCAGTTCATGGAGTGAAAATGTTTGCATGACATTCAATGAGGAATTTCTGCCAGTTCGTGAATCGAATTTCAATTTATTTCATGAATTGGCTTTGCTGAAATGGAATTGACTTAAACCCTGCTTTTCAAGAAATATTTTGTAATTCAACAAAAGCCTCAGCCATGCAACTTCCAAATTGGTCTAAACCCCTAAACCCCACTGTACAAAAGACCCAAGGCCAAGTGGTAAGAAAATACTCCCTAGGGTTGCTCACTGCTTGTGTCCTATTTCTTTATTTTAGCTCCACCTGGTACACTGGAACACAAAGTACCCCAGCTTTGGTGATGCTGCTAGCAAGTCTGATGGCCTTGCTGTTGTAGGAGTCTTCCTCCAGGTGTGTAGCAATGGTCTCAGCCATTTTGCTCTATACCTTTTGCTCTATACCTATACTCTAATTGTTTTGACTTAGATTATTAGTTAAAGATAATATAAATATATTTTCAAGCGCAATATTTTGGTCAAATTATCATTATTATTTGCCATTTATGTGTGTTGAATTTGTCTGATTAGGTTGGAAATGAAAATGCCAATCTTCAGAAGGTCCTTGATGCTTTTGATGCCATTAAAGCCAAGGTAAGTCTATCTGGAGCAAGCATTGTAAGTGGTGCTACTGCTAGCATGGAACCTGTCGTTCTCTGGGCCAATCCTTGACCTGCTGATGGTAACTTGTCGTTGCCTCCCTCTTTGTTTACAGGGCAAGCAGACCTCTTTCGAGAATTTTGACCCCACCATCCTGCTCCCCAAGTCCCTAGACTACTGGACTTACGACGGCTCCCTGACCACACCCCCTCTGCTGGAGAGTGTCACCTGGATCGTCTGCAAGGAGTCAATCAGCGTCAGCCCTGCCCAGGTATGATAGGTCACGACCTCATTGAGTAGTAAGGAATTGAATTTACACTCTGCAGCTATAGTATACTGGCTTTGTTCCAATAGTCTGGAATAGCCTCCTTTCTTAATCTCTTCCTTGATAAAAGAGTCTGCTTGACAACTAAAATGTATTGTAGATAAGAGGATTTGATAGTTGAGAGGCATATGGCTGCTATTTCTGCAGTCTTTTCTCCTATTTTAGTGTAATGGGACACGTCATTCCAAGATTCCAGGTCATTGAGGTCGTTCCCAGTTCTCCACCAAAACTGAAAAGATTCCTATGTGCCTGTCCAGCTGGACTTTCTGTTGGCCCAAAAAAATAAAGTACTATGTGGGAGGTCTGTTTATTTTTTGTGGACTTGAAAATGCTCCTACTTTAACCTCCTGTAAAATGGCAGCCCACGTCTTCTCTAAACCCTGCCCGTGTGGCTTGACTCACTTGTGACCATGTGAAAATTAACACTGCCCAGTCAAATGTTTATTTTATACCTTTGCCTGGGCTTGTCAAGGGTGAACAGGGAAATGTACACATAGGCTTTAGAGGGGGTGCCGTACTAGGCAGAGACATAAGATATGATATCAAAGAAATTATTCATACTGTAAATATCATGAATGGTAACAGTAACACTTCAGAAGAAGGAACACTGTATTAAGTGTTTATCAGTAGCTAATGACGCACTATTAGAAGCTACTTGATGATTAGAATATTTGGGTGGATATTAGTCTAATAAGAACTTACTTCTCTCCTGTTATGATCAAATGGTATTCAATCCCTGAGGGTGGAAAATAAGATAGACTTGTTTCAGGGGTTGAAAGTAGTCTTGTGTGCACTATGTACTTTACAGTATGTCCAATGGCTGTAGCCATGAACTTGTGACCTCTTACTAATTTATTGGCCAAAATGAATGGCAAATCTCTTACAGTGAGGGAAAAAAGTATTTGATCCCCTGCTGATTTTGTACGTTTGCCCACTGACAAAGAAATGATCAGTCTATAATTTTAATGGTAGGTTTATTTGAACAGTGAGAGACAGAATAACAACCAAAAAATCCCGAAAAACTCATGTCAAAAATGTTATAAAATGATTTGCATTTAATGAGGGAAATAAGTATTTGACCCCTCTGCAAAACATGACTTAGTACTTGGTGGCAAAACCCTTGTTGGCAATCACAGAGGTCAGACGTTTCTTGTAGTTGGCCACCAGGTTTGCACACATCTCAGGAGGGATTTTGTCCCATTCCTCTTTGCAGATCTTCTCCAAGTCATTAAGGTTTCGAGGCTGACGTTTGGCAACTCGAACTTTCAGCTCCCTCCACAGATTTTCTATGGGATTAAGGTCTGGAGACTGGCTAGGCCACTCCAGGACCTTAATGTGCTTCTTCTTGAGCCACTCCTTTGTTGCCTTGGCTGTGCGTTTTGGGTCATTGTCATGCTGGAATACCCATCCATGACCCATTTTCAATGCCCTGGCTGAGGGAAGGAGGTTCTCACCCAAGATTTGACGGTACATGGCCCCGTCCATCGTCCCTTTGATGCGGTGAAGTTGTCCTGTCCCCTTCGCAGAAAAACTCCCCCAAAGCATAATGTTTCCACCTCCATGTTTGACGGTGGGGATGGTGTTCTTAGGGTCATAGGCAGCATTCCTCCTCCTCCAAACACGGCGAGTTGAGTTGATGCCAAAGAGCTCCATTTTGGTCTCATCTGACCACAACACTTTCACCCAGTTGTCCTCTGAATCATGCAGATGTTCATTGGCAAACTTCAGACGGGCATGTATATGTGCTTTCTTGAGCAGGGGAACCTTGCGGCTGCTGCAGGAGTTCAGTCCTTCACAGTGTAGTGTGTTACCAATTGTTTTCTTGGTGACTATGGTCCCAGCTGCCTTGAGATCATTGACAAGATCCTCCCGTGTAGTTCTGGGCTGATTCCTCACCGTTCTCATGATCATTGCAACTCCACGAGATGAGATCTTGCATGGAGCCCCAGGCCGAGAGAGATTGACAGTTCTTTTGTGTTTCTTCCATTTGCGAATAATCGCACCAACTGTTGTCACCTTCTCACCAAGCTGCTTGGCGATGGTCTTGTAGCCCATTCCAGCCTTGTGTAGGTGTAGAATCTTGTCCCTGACATCCTTGGAGAGCTCTTTGGTCTTGGCCATGGTGGAGAGTTTGGAATCTGATTGATTGATTGCTTCTGTGGACAGGTGTCTTTTATACAGGTAACAAGCTGAGATTAGGAGCACTCCCTTTAAGAGTGTACTCCTAATCTCAGCTTGTTACTTGTATAAAAGACACCTGGGAGCCAGAAATCTTTCTGATTGAGATGGGGTCAAATACTTATTTCCCTCATTAAAATGCAAATCAATTTATACAATTTCTGACATGAGTTTTTTGGGATTTTTTTGTTGTTATTCTGTCTCTCACTGTTCAAATAAACCTACCATTAAAATTATAGGCTGATAATTTCTTTGTCAGTGGGCAAACGTACAAAATCAGCAGGGGATCAAATACTTTTTTCCCTCACTGTAGATGGGTAATTTGACTGTACTTCACATTTGTGACCTCAATCTCTTTGTCAGACTTAAGCATCAACAGAAAGACACTAAGCTTAATTCCATGAATCACTGTTTAGGAAAATCATTTAAATAGAGAAGTCCCACACAACCTTTGCTTTACTTAATGAAGGCTACCAACTGTATGACTGGAGATGTATTGGGGTGAGTGACAGGGACAGGAGGTAAGGAGTATAACTCTATCTCCTCTCTCTCCTTTCTCCTCTGACAGATGGGCAAATTCCGGAGCCTGCTTTTCTCTGGAGAGGGCGAGGCCGCCTGCTGCATGGTGGACAACTACCGTCCCCCTCAGCCCCTCAAGGGCCGTGCTGTGCGTGCATCCTTCAAATAAATCCCCCTGCCCCCCCAATTCCCCCCCCCCCCCTCTGCTTAGTGAGACACCCAGGCGTGCCTCCCCTGTAGTAAGACTCAGAGCACATGTACTGTATGTCTGCCCTTACATTTTTTAGAAGAACGAAATCCCTCTTTTCCTGTCGCCCCATTCCTACCAGTGCAGGGTTGCCCTGCTGTGATGTGACATGGGAAGAGGAAACAGTTGAGGCATTGATCTTTTTTGTATCCTCTCTCCTCTCTTGAGTGATAACAAGCCAGAGAAGCCCTGATGTACTTCCCAAGAGAAGCACTCCACAGTGGTGGCTATAATGTGACAGATCTACTGGGATTTCGCCTGCGGTGCCAATGTTGTAGACAGCTACTGGGCTCTGTAGTTTTTCATAGATAGATAGATAGGATGTGTCAACAAACAAACAAAGCTTGCGAAGAGGCTAAGACTATAGAAATGTTGCTGGGATCATGTAATGGATGATTCAGTTGGAGAAAGACAAGCAGACCTGACTAGCAGTCAGTGGCAGGCCTGGGGTGGATGAAACTGCTTCACCATCTGTGAGTAGGGCCACACACACACACACACACACTGCCAGTCTGTCTTTAATCTCTGATTGACTGCCTGCCTCAGGATCACGGCAGCTTAATGAAACACAGTGGTCGCTTCCATCACACCCGATTGAACCAGAACATCCCCCTCTGGAACACACACACACACACACACACACACACACACACACACACACACACACACACACACACACACAGTCATTGACCTGCTCATTGATTTTCATATTAAGCATGCCCACAGTGCATACACAGTATACAGACACACACATTTTGACATACATACATGCACACACACATAATAGGTTACAACTACAAACTCTTAGCTATTGTGCTCTGTCATGACAATGACTTTGCTTTCCTGTGTTTTTACAGCGAAGCCTCATCTTCAATAATTTGTTTTTTTGTTTGTTCCTCTTGGTGTTATTAGCAATATTAATGGATTTATTTTTTCAGTATTTAAGTGATTCCTGAATTGTGTTTTGCAACTGAAAGCTCCTCTATACTTGTAGTATTGTCTTGATGACATGACAACAGGAGGGTTAGGTTATGACCCTTTTCAGACATTATGAATTGTGTAATGGAATATCCGTCTAAGCATTGTTTTGCAAGCCCCTATATGTATTGTGTTGTAATGTTTCAAACGCACAGTCGCCTTGTGCGATGCCATAGGGCACTACAGCCAAGGAAGAATCAACCCGCCAACTGATAAGCTTTGTAGTGATAGTGGGGTGTCAGGTCCTTTTAGGCCAGATTACTAATGACGAAGGGTCACCTTTAACTTTGCGACCACAGAATCATGCTAATAAAAAATAAAAAAATGTTGAATGCAAGTGAAATTATGAATCATGTCTGTCAAAAAAGGATGACTGTATTTGATAATAAAATTGAGTTTAAAAGCCTTATGCCAAGCACAATTAAAAGGCCGCCCTGGGAGTTAGTCTTGCTGTTTTTGGAAGTGGAAGTTTTATCAGTTGAATAAATATATTTTATGACTATTTTTTTGTCTCCGTTGTACTTTGTCTACTTCACAACCAGACAGTTAGGGCTTTATTCAATCAGATCCACTTTATCCAACATCCGCATAGCGGTTGTTTTGGTGGTGTCAGAGGTGGAACTGAGTTAGAGCTGTCAAATCCACAAGCAGCTCTTGGCATTATACCTAAAGCGGACGTTGTCATTGGCCGCACAGAGTTGCAATTAAAGAAAGCCCAGGCAGCCTTTGAACAGTGGAATGTGAGATGTAATCCACACCTCCATTAGGCTGATAGAAATCCTCATAATTTCATTTAATGATTTTCAATCATTCTTTTTATGTAACCTACACTTTCTTGTTCTGAACTTCTAACTCAAGTTGGCTTTGTGACAACGATCAAGAGTGTGTCTTCGTGACAACGATCAAGAGGAGCTACTCACTGATTTGACAGCTCCAACGCAGTTACACCTCCGACACCAGTAAAACATTAGCTATGCGGGTGTCAGCTATCGCCGGTTAACGCTTGATCTGATTGAATCTAGCCCTTAGTCTCTTTTGATGCCATCCTTCCAACTCCTATTCATCACTTACATGAGGAAGGTTAGAAATTGAGTTTACCAGACGGTTTCAATTTATTTATTTCCTGGGCCAAAGCTCTTAATCTCAATAAACATCTAAATCTAAATGTAGCTTTTAAAATGTTAGGGGCCATTCAGTTAGCTTGCCCAAACCCTTAAAGGCATCCACATACTTGGTTTGGTTTGCTCGTAGCAGAATTATCTGCACTCTCTATCTTGCACTGAACCCTAGAGCAGTCTCTAGACTACACTCTTAGAAAAAAGGGTTCCAATAGAGTTCTTCGGCTGTCCCCATCAGGGAACCCTTTTTGGCTCCAGGCCGAACCCTTTTTGTTCCAGGTAAAACCATTTTGGGTGGCCATGTAGAACACTCTGTGGAAAGGGACCAAAATGGGTTCTTCAAAGGGTTCTCCTATGGGTACAGCTGAAGAACCCTTTTAGGTTTTAGATATCATATTTTGTACAGTATATACAAACACCAAATACACACTTACTCGCACACACTACATTGACACTCCCACACAAAACACACACACATTCACATACACTACATATGCACACACACACACACGACACACAGCATACCAATACAACACAAACACACATACATACACATTACACACACACAAACACACAAACACACACACACTTTTACACTCATCATTTGCTGCTGCTACGCTGTTCTTTATTTTACTCTTATTATTATCTATCCTGATGCTTAGTCACTTTACCTTCCCTTCTTGTACATATCTACCTCAAATACCACAAACCTCTGCACATTGATCTGGTACTGGTACTCCCTGTATATAGCTCCACATTGATCTGGTACTGGTACTCCCTGTATATAGCTCCATTCTTATGTATTATATTTTATTCCTCGCGTGTTAGTGTTTTATTTTTAATTGTATTGTTATTTTTTAACTCTGCATCATTTCATGGTAAAGTCTACACCAGTTCTATTCGGCGCATGTAACAAATAACTTTTGATTTGATTTGAATGTCTGTGCCTCGTATAGTCAGTTGTCACTAGTTACTACAGCCACAAAGTCATAAACCCCGCCTATTTCTACAATTTCTCTTCTTAAAATGTGATTTTAAACCGAACCTTAATGCTAGCCTTAACTGCACTGCTAACCTTATGACTAACCCTAACCTTAAATTAAGACCAAAAAGGGCTGTGGTAACTAGTGGAAACTGGCATACTCCCTTAAAATTACATTTGCTTGAAAAACAAGAAAAAAACAGCAATATCACTGTTTGTCCCTCTTGAGATGCCGTAGCAATAACACAGTAACACTTCCTTAAAATAGTCTATATCAATCTAAGGTAAATCAAGAAATCTGTCAATAATTTAGAAGTTTTTGAAGAGGTCTTCCTTGCAAAATTTTACATCTAACTAAGATGTTTGTTCCAGAATTTCTCAAGTGAAAATGTGCATGAAAACTAGTCGTCTGTTGTTGAATGACAACAAATACTTAATTGAAGAATCCCTACTGTTGACCAATCACAGATGAAAGGGCGAAAACTTCGGCTACCAAACTTTGGCTTACCTCAAAAAAATGTTGTGTGCTTGAACTGCCTAAAAAAAACTTCAGAACGCTTCCGAACAGCAAAACGAACTAGATCGTCAAAAAATGTCATAATAATATATGCATGAACTGTTTCGAATGGGAAGCATATGGTAAGCTATGACCGTAAGTTAGACCCAGGCTCAGATGCTCTCACACTCAGACGGTCTCATGTCAACTAGTAAACAGTGTGACTCCTGTATACGTCCATCATATGTTCTCATGCCAGATGTTCACTAGTTGATAGGAGTACATATTATGACTCCAGAATCTACAGGACACTCCACCACCTGTTAACTACTGACACGAGAGCTGTCCACAACTTCACATGACCAACAGATTACCTTTGACCTATATCATCACAGATCACAGCTAGGTCCTGATCAGAGGGACTGGCCAACGATGTCATATGATCCAACTCAACTATGGGAGCACCAAGCAGGAAGAGATCCAAACACGGATGAGCTTGGGTTACTAACTACCTCTTAACTGATCTAGGCTCCTTAGAAAACTATTTGGAACTACATACAGTGGCTTGCGAAAGTATTCACCCGCCTTGGCATTTTTCTTATTTTGTTGCCTTACAACCTGGAATTAAAATTGATTTTTTGGGGGGGTTGTATCATTTGATTTCCACAACATGCCTACCACTTTGAAGATGCAAATTATTTTTTATTGTGAAACAAACAAGAAATAATACAAAAAAAACTGAAAACTTGAGAGTGCATAACTATTCACCCCCCCCCCCCAAAGTCAATAGTTTGTAGAGCCACCTTTTTCAGCAATTACAGCTGCAAGTCTCTTGGGGTATGTCACTATAAGCTTGGCACACCTACCACTGGGATTTTTGCCCATTCTTCAAGTCAAAACTGCTCCAGCTCCTTCAAGTTGTATGGGTTCCGCTGGTGTACAGCAATCTTTAAGTCATACCACAGATTCTCAATTGGATTGAGGTCTGGGCTTTGACTAGGCCATTCCAAGACACTTAAATGTTTCCCCTTAAACAACTCGAGTGTTGCTTTAGCAGTATTCTTAAGGTCATTGTCCTGCTGGAAGGTGAACCTCTGTCCCAGTCTCAAATCTCTGGAAGACAGAAACAGGTTTCCCTCAAAAATGTCCCTGTATTTAGTGCCATCCATCATTCCTTCAATTCTGACCAGTTTCCCAGTCCCTGCCGATGAAAAACATCCCCACAGCATGATGCTACCACCACCATGCTTCACTGTGGGGATAGAGTTCTCGGGGTGATGAGAGGTGTTGGGTTTGCGCCAGACATAGTGTTTTCCTTGATGGCCAAAAAGCTGAATTTTAGTCTCATTTGACCAGAGTACCTTCTTCCATATGTTTGGGGAGTCTCCCACATGCCTTTTGGGGAACACCAAACGTGTTTGCTTATTTTTTTCTTTAAGCAATGGCTTTTTTCTGGTCACTCTTCCATAAAGCCCAGCTCTGTGGAGTGTACTGCTTAAAGTCCTCCTATGGACAGATACTCCAATCTCCGCTGTGGAGCATTGCAGCTCCTTCAGGGTTATCCATGGTCTCTTTGCTGCCTCTCTGATTAATGCCCTCATTGCCTGGTCCATGAGTTTTGGTGGGCGGCCGTCTCTTGGCAGGTTTGTTGTGGTGCCATATTCTTTCAATTTTTTAATAATGGATTTAATGGTTCTCCGTGGGATGTTCAAAGTTTCAGATCTTTTTTTATAAACCAACCCTGATCTGTACTTCTCCACAACTTTGTCCCTGACCTGTTTGGAGAGTTCCTAGGTCTTCATGGTGCCGCTTGCTTGGTGGTGCACCAGATCCTATTTAGGGGCTTCATAGCAAAGGGGGTGAATACATATGCACGCACCACTTTTCCATTTTCTATTATTTTGCATTTTTTGAAACAAGTAATTTTTAAAATGTCACTTCATGAATTTGGGCTATTTTGTGTATGTCCATTACATGAAATCCCCCCCCAAAATCTATTTAAATTACAGATTGTAATACAACAAAATAGGAAAAACGGCAAGGGGAATGAATACTTTTGCAAGACACGGTAACAAATTTATCCTTGAATCAGTGAAACAGGTTACTAAACGTTAACTGATCTTGTCACACCCCTGATCTGTTTCACCTGTCCTTGTGATTGTCTCCACCCCCTCCAGGTGTCGCTTATTTTCCCCAGTGTATTTATCCCTGTGCTTCCTGTCTCTGTGCCAGTTTGTCTTGTATGTTGCCAAGTCAACCAGCGGTTTTCACGTTCTCATGCTTTTTGCATTCTCCTTATTCTAGTCCTCCCGGTTTTGACCCTTGCCTGTTTCTGGACTTTGTACCCGCCTGCCTGACCATTCTGCCTGCCTTGACCACGAGCCTCTCTGCCACTCTGTACCTCCTGGACTCTGATCTGGTTTTGACCTTTTGCCTGTCCACGACCATTCTCTTGCCTACCCCTTTTGGATTAATAAACATTGTAAGACTCCAACCATCTGCCTCCTGTGTCTGCATTTGGGTCTCGCCTTGTGCCTTGATAGATCTAGAACCATTAGAATTGGTGCTACAATTTTGTACCTTCATTTAGCCAGGGAGTCATGACGAGACCATGTTCTCTTTTGCAGATGAGCCCTGCATGAACACATCAATTAACAATAATTGCACTATACATATCAACACCTTCCTAATATAGAACCCCCCTTGCCCTCAGAACAGCCTCAATTCATCAAGGCATGCTCTACAAGGTATCGAAAGCGTTCCACAGGGATGCTGGCTCATGTTGACTCCAATGTGTTCCACAGTTGTCAAGTCAGCTTGCTGTCCTTTGGGTGGTGGACCATTCTTGATACACACGGGAAACTGTTGAGCATGAAAAACCCAGCAGCATTGCAGTTCTTGACACAAACCGTTGCACCTACTACCATACCCTGTTCAAAAGCACTAAAATCTTTTGTCTTGCCCATTCACCCTCACGTGAATGGACATGTACTCAATCCATGTTTAAATTGTCTCAAGGCTTAAAAATCATTTTTTAACCTGTCTTCCCTTTATCTACACTGATTGAAGTGGATTTAACAAGTGACATCAATAAGGGCTTTGGTAGGCCACTCAAAGACATTCAGAGACTCCAGCGTTGTCTTGGCTCTTGAGCTTAGAGTCGTTGTCTTGTTGGAAGGTGAATCTTCACCCCAGTCTGAGGTCCTGAGTGCTCTGGATCAGGTTTTCATCCAGGATCTCTCTGTACTTTGCTACTGTCATCTTTCCTTTGATCCTGACTAGTCTCCCAGTCCCTGCTGCTGGAAAAAAAGAAGCATCTCAATAATGGAAACAGGATGCACCTGAGCTAAATTTCAAATCTCATAGCAAAGAGTTTGAATACACATTATTTTAAATAAATGTGCAAAAAAATCTAAAAAACAGTTTTTGCTTTGTCATTATCAGTATTGTGTGTAGATTGATGAGGGAAAAAACTATTGAATCAATTTTAGAATAAGGCTGTAACAAAATGTGGAAAAAGTCAAGGGGTCTGAATACTTTCTGAATGCACTGTATCAATTACACAAACCATGAAAAGCAAAACACAATCATATGAAACAGCACATTCTTCAGTAAAAGGTTCTCTAATTTACCTAGATGCACCAATTCCACCAACTATAAGGAGTTTGAGGTAATTACGCATGAGATGTGCAAAAAAAGCTAAAAGCAGATTGACCAAACACGATGGAGAATGAAGGGATCTCCAGGGTTAACCATCCCTGATTCCGGGTCTGGCAACTTATGCATCTGAAATTAACAATAAGGTAAGGTATGGCGGAAGTTCATGCAAGAGGACTTTATAGACAAAAAGAGTGCAATGCATTGATCTACGAGACTTCAAAGAGGGCCAGCCTACTTTCTGATACAAAATGCATCTATGTGTACTGAACCGATTGCCCATAATAAAGCGCAATGCGCTATGATAAACTGTGCCCAATGGCTTCAATACAGTGGCAGCTGCATTCATATACAGTGGGGGAAAAAAGTATTTGATCCCCTGCTGATTTTGTACGTTTGCCCACTGACAAAGAAAGGATCCGTCTATAATTTTAATGGTAGGTTTATTTGAACAGTGAGACGCAGAATAACAACAAAAATATCCAGAAAAACGCATGTCAAAAATGTTATAAATTGATTTGCATTTTAATGAGGGAAATAAGTATTTGACCCCCTCTCAATCAGAAAGATTTCTGGCTCCCAGGTGTCTTTTATACAGGTAACGAGCTGAGATTAGGAGCACACTCTTAAAGGGAGTGCTCCTAACCGCAACTTGTTACCTGTAAAAAAAGACACCTGTCCACAGAAGCAATCAATCAATCAGATTCCAAACTCTCCACCATGGCCAAGACCAAACAGCTCTCCAAGGATGTCAGGGACAAGATTGTAGACCTACACAAGGCTGGAACGGGCTACAAGACCATCGCCAAGCAGCTTGGTGAGAAGGTGACAGTGACAACATTTGGTGCGATTATTCGCAAATGGAAGAAACACAAAAGAACTATCAATATCCCTCGGCCTGGGGCTCCATGCAAGATCTCACCTCGTGGGGTTGCAATGATCATGAGAACGGTGAGGAATCAGCCCAGAACTATATGGGAGGATCTTGTCAATGATCTCAAGGCAGCTGGGACCATAGTCACCAAGAAAACAATTGGTAACACACAACGCCGTGAAGGACTGAAATCCTGCAGCACCCGCAAGGTCCCCCTGCTTAAGAATACATATACATGCCCGTCTGAAGTTTGCCAATGAACATCTGAATGACTCAGAGGACAACTGGTGAAAGTGTTGTGGTCAGATAAGACCAAAATGGAGCTCTTTGGCATCAACTCAACTTGCCGTGTTTGGAGGAGGAGGAATGCTGCCTATGACCCCAAGAACACCATCTCCACCGTCAAACATGGAGGTGGAAACATTATGCTTTGGGGGTGTTTTTCTGCTAAGGGAACAGGACAACTTCACCGCATCAAAGGGACGATGGACGGGGCCATGTGCCATCAAATCTTGGGTGAGGACCTCCTGCCCTCAGCCAGGGCATTGAAAATGGGTCATGGATGGGTATTCCAGCATGACAATGACCTAATACCCACACGGCCAAGGCAACAGAGGAGTGGCTCAAGAAGAAGCACATTAAGGTCCTGGAGTGGCCTAGCCAGTCTCCAGACCTTAATCCCATAGAAAATCTGTGGAGGGAGCTGAAGGTTCGAGCTGCCAAACGTCAGCCTCCAAACCTTAATGACTTGGAGAAAATCTGCAAAGAGGAGTGGGACAAAATCCCTCCTGAGATGTGTGCAAACCTGGTGGCCGACTACAAGAAACGTCTGACCTCTGTGATTGCCAACAAGGGTTTTGCCACCAAGTACTAAGTCATGTTTTGCAGAGGGGTCAAATACTTATTTCCCTCATTAAAATGCAAATCATTTTATAACATTTTTGACATGCGTTTTTCTGGATTTTTTTGTTGTTATTCTGTCTCTCACTGTTCAAATACACCTAGCATTACAATTATAGACTGATCATTTCTTTGTCAGTGGGCAAATGTACAAAATCAGCAGGGGATCAAATACTTTTTTTCCCCCACTGTAGACAATATTGCCATAGTAAATAACTGCATCGTAGTGCTAACTGTGTCCAGGCTCTGTCGCAGCTGGAGACCCATGGGGCGGCACACAATTGGCCCAGCGTCATCCAGGTTAGGGGAGGGTTTGTCCGGCCAGGATGTCCTTGTCCCTTTGCGCTCTAGCGACTCCTGTGGCGGGCCGGGTACATGCACGCTGACAGTCGCCAGGTGTACGGTGTTTCCTCTGACACGTTGGTGCGGTTGGTTTCCGGGTAAGTTGGGCATTGTGTCAAGAAGCAGTGCGGCTTGGCTGGGGCGTGTTTCGGAGGACTCAATGCTCTTGACCTTCCCCTCTCCCGGGTCTGTACGGGAGTTGCAACGATGGGACAAGACTGTAACTACCAATTGGATACCACGAAATTGGGGAGAAAAAGGGATTTAAAAAAACATGCTTTTTGAAATATATTTCTTCTTCAATCCAGATGCCCAGATATTTATAAGCGAGGAAACGGTCAATGAGGGCAAAATCTTAAGTACGTATGCATAAATCATCAGATTCATTTTTACGTGATTTGGAAAATAACATATATTTACATTTTCAGTTCACCAAAGGCTTTCTGCAGGGGAATATTGCAGATTGAAGCTCTGACAGAGCCTGGTCCGCTGTGAGGGTAATAGCATATACCACAGTGTCATCTGCATACATGTGAAAGTACATTTTTCTACAGATAAACCAACATTGCTAATGTATATGGTGAAATGAACCTGACCAAAAATCGATCCCTGTGGGACACCCTTTGTTATGTCCTGATTTAACACCATCAGTAAACACACACTGTGTTCTGTCCTTTAAACAGTTTTCAAACCAGCTACAGCAGCCTGGTCCAGACCAATTGATGAGAGCCTCTGAATAAGTAGTGAGTGTCCACAGTGTCAAACGCTTTAGACAGGTCAATAAAAAGGGTTGCACAGTGTTTCTTGTTATCCAAACAATTAAGAACATAATTTAAAAACAAAGAAGTAGCAGAGATGGTGCTATGACCTGGTCTGAAACCTGAATGGTGTACATTTTGAATACATTTTGTAGTTAAAAAGGATCTAAGTTAAGTATTTACAAAGGATACAATACATTTTTGCTAGACAAGAGAGATTGGAAATGGGGTGATAACTATTTACGTCACACGGGTCACCGCCTTTGTGAAGGGGGAGTATATGAGCCGCCTTCCAGAACCTGGGGATGGTACCAGAAATAATTATAAGGTTAAAAATACGTGTTAAAGATTCTGCAATCAGAGGAGAAGAAAACATAAGCAACAAAGAATCAAGCAAATCAGCTTACATAAATCTTACAAGGCATCTAGCATATCACAAGTAGAAAGCCTTCCCTGCGACTCAGTTGGTAGAGCATGGTGTTTGCAACGCCAGGGTTGTGGGTTTGATTCCCACGGGGGGCCAGTATGGAGAGAAAAAAAATGTATGTATGTATGCATTCACTACTGTAAGTTGCTCTGGATAAGAGCATTTGCTAAATGACTAAAATGTAATAAAATAAAAATATTCACTAGAAGTTTGAACTTCCATTGAGCCAACTAGAGGCTGGGAGAGGGGAAGGCAGTTGACCTGGGTCAATTAAACCATGTCTTTCTAATAAAAATCCTGCAGAGATAAATTGCTGATAAAAAGCATCACTTATCTCATTTGTCTTCGTAACGATGCCCGAGTTTGACAACTTGCTTAGGCAGGGAAGGAGAAATTTCCACGCCTCAGTGCATTAACTGTTTTCCTAAATTTGTCTGAGATGGGACTTAGAAAGTAGCTAGATTTTTGCTATCTTGATTGAGGAAGTGCATCTATTTAAGAGTTACACAACAAATATGTCTTTAGATCAGATGTGACATACTGTATCATGTCCACACACCCCTCATGAAAAAGTGCTACTGAATTACTACACAAAACCTATTTGTGCAGTAGTGACTATGAAGAAAGTTGTAGGGAGTGCATAGTGAATGTGCAGTTTATGCACTACTCAAGATACACAAGTAGAGCTTTGTAGTTTTCAGTAGGAAAACAGTAGGGTTTCCAGTATTAATCAGTTGGAGATTTTTACTTCCTGATGTTGGTAGTAAATCAGTAAGTACTCAAATCACTACAGCTTTACTACACAGGCTTGACAATAGTAATCAGGTAGAGTTTTAACTATTTGATGTTGGTAGTAAATAACAAGTAACAACACTAAAGCCAGACTACACCAGCTTTTCACGACCGTAGAGGAAGACAAACAGGGAGTAGTTGGTTGTTGTTAGCTAGCTACTGTGTTGGACAATCCCGAATGAAGTCATCTTCCTTCCTTCGTCGTCCTGTATTTCATAGCCCTTCTACTGGCAACATCTGTAAGTTTAACTTTCCTTTATGTTTTATGGATATTTTCATGTCACTGCATAGCCATTTATATAACTTAGTACCACATAAAAAATATTGATATCCAAAACGGTCTTGTGTTTAGCCTAGCTGTTTGCTAGCCCCATTGAGATGTAGCTATGTAGCCTCTGTTAACTATGCTAACTAATAGGTTTGTGTGTTTGTATGCAAATGTGAAGCGTCCCAATTTATCACCCATTACTACTTAAATTATTACATAAATCACTACTGGTTTCCTACACATCTCAATGGCAATCGAGTAGTAAAACCAGTAGGTTTTGTGTAGATCTTGTGTAGTAGGGATGAATGGTGATTCAGTAGTACTTTTTCATGAGTAACTTCTCTGATAATGAATCCTTCATACTCAGATGAAACACTATCAAAGAGGTGTCAGGGAACAGTCTCACCTCCTCTCACTGAAGTTAGAAATATTTGGGGGTTTCTCCTCCACGCTTGAGGTACTGGCCAGGAATGTGTTCTCTTCCTGGTCCATTGGGATAGGCTAAGCTTGCAGTGGTCAGTCCAAACCATGCTGAGCTTAGAGTTTGTCTGGCCCTTTCCCCAGTTCTTCTCCAGTTACTGCCAGTCAACCAGTCAGTCTGCCAGCAAGACTCCAGTTAGCAGTCTGGACTCCGATCTATAGGTCTTTTGTTGCTCAGTCATTCCAAATTTGAGATACTATAACATATAATTTTACAGTTTTGTTCTCCTTTTTAAAATATAGTACATACATTAGACAGACTGAATAGAGGTTTATCGAGGTTTGTTCGTGTTATTGGAGGAGATCTGGAATGATGGTAGCAGAGAAGCTTAGAGGGAAGGGAGGCTTAGAGAGAAGAGAGGCTTAGAGAGAGAGACAGAGATAGAGAGAGACAGAAAGAGAGAGAGGGAGAGAGAGAGACGGATAGAGAGAGAGAGAGAGAGAGAGGGAGAGAGAGAGACAGATAGAGAGAGAGAGAGAGAGAGAGAGAGAGAGAGAAAGACAGACAGACAGAAAGAGAGAGAGAGACAGAGAAAGAGAGGGAGAGAGAGAGAGACAGAGACAGCGAGAGAGAGAGAGAGAGAGCGAGACACAAAAATAAAGAGAGAGGGACAGAAAGAGAAAGAGAGACAGAGACAGCGAGAGCAAGAGAGTGAGAGTGAGTTTAAAAATATATATATATATATATGCCACAGTATCTCCATTTTGAAATGTCCTCTGCCTCAGTGTACTGGCTCTCTTTATATCTCCTGGTGTTATGACAGCTGGGCGAGAGGAAAGATCCTGCTGGGTACCAATGTAGCTAGTGCAGCTGAAACCATGCTTATTTATCTTTCTCGTCTCCATCATATGACAATATGAGAACAGTACAGTACAGACGATTTCCTGGTCACTCATTCAGTCTAGTGCTTCTCTAGGTCACAAACTCTCGGTGACATAATAGATTTGATTTGGTGTACATGTAACGTGGGGGATTTAAAGATGCACTATGCAAAAATCTGCCATTTCCTGGTTGCAAAAATTCTAATAGTTTGCCTAATTTCAGTTTATCTGACAAAACAAGCAGGTATAGTGTAGAGCAGTGGTTCCCAAACGTTTTATAGTCCCGTACCCCTTCAAACATTCAACCTCCAGCTGCGTACCCCCTCTAGCACCAGGGTCAGCGCACTCTCAAATGTTGTTTTCTGCCATCACTGTAAGCCTGCCACACACACTATACGATACATTAATTAAACATAAGAATGAGTGTGAGTTTTTGTCACAACCCGACTCGTGGAAAGAGACACAGAGCTCTTATAGGACCAGGGCACAAATAATAACGTAATAATAATCAATAATTTTGGTCTTTATTTAGCCATCTAACATGTAAAACCTTATTTGTTCATCAAAAATGGTGAATAACTCACCACAGGTTAATGAGAAGGGTATGCTTGAAAGGATGCACATAACTCTGCAATGTTGGGTTTCGTTAGAGAGAGTCTGTCTTAAATAATTTTCTACACACAGTCTGTGCCTGTATTTAGTTTCCATGCTAGTGAGGGCCGAGACTCCACTCTCACGCAGGTACGTGGTTGCAAAGGGCATCAGTGTCTTAACAGCACGATTTGCCAAGGCAAGAAACTCTGAGTGCAGCCATATCCAGAAATCTGGCAGTGGCTTCTGAATAAATTTAATTTTCACTGAACCGCTTGTTGCAATTTCGATGAGGGTCTCTTGTTCAGATATCGGTAAGTAGACTGGAGGCAGGGCATGAAAGGGATAACGCATCCAGTTGTTTGTGTCGTCCGTTTCGGGAAAGTACCTGTGTAATTGTGCACCCAGCTCACTCAGGTGCTTCGCTATATCACATTTGACATTGTCTGTAAGCTTGATTTCATTTGCACACAACAAAATCATACAATGATGGAAAGACCTGTGTGTTGTCCTTGTTAATGCAGACAGAGAAGAGCTCCAACTTCTTCATCATAGCCTAAATTTTGTCCCGCACATTAAATATATTTGCGGAGAGTCCCTGTAATCCTACATTCAGATCATTCAGGTGAGAAAAAACATCACCCAGATAGGCCAGTCGTGTGAGAAACTCGTCATCATGCAAGTGATCAGACAAGTGAAAATTATGGTCAGTAAAGAAAACTTTAAGCTCGTCTCTCAATTTTAAAAAAACGTGTCAATACTTTGCCCCTTGATAACCAGCGCACTTCTGTATGTTGTAAAAGCATTACATGGTTGCTGCCCATATCATTGCATAATGCAGAAAATACACGAGAGTTCAGGGGCCTTGACTTAACAAAGTTAACCATTTTCACTGTAGTGTCCAAAATGTCTTTCAAGCTGTCAGGCATTCCCTTGGCAGCAAGAGCCTCTCGGTGGATGCTACAGTGTACCCAAGTGGCGTCGGGAGCAAGAAAAAGCACATTTCTTGCAATTCTTCACTTTTTGCCATGGGGCAGGGATTTTCCCTGTTTTCTAGCTTATCTCATGCTTTTGTTCACATCTTGTCATGAGGTTGAGAGAAAATGTTGCAGTTTTAAAGCGAATTTGCTATCATATATGATCCCACGGAAGCTCACGTACAAAGTCCCTATCACAGGACATAAAAGCATGTACAAAGCCACAATTCAATTAAACAGAGGCTTGAGTCACGGCATATACACAGATCAGATCAATATTCCGCACAGGCAAAGAACATGTGTTGCGCAACACCTCGGGAGGGTGTACCCAGGGACAAGGAGAGTGGGTTCAACTGGCAAACGGGCAACCTTGCCATAAACACATTTATGACCCATGGAAACACTTCTGAATTTGAACTAGCCCAATAACCCCACTCCCATCCTCCCTGCGCATGTCAACCTTCACATGGTAATCTCTACAACATGGATGGGCAGCTTTGAAGGGGGCCACAAAAAAAATCTGAATTCATCGTGAGGGGCAACAGTTGCTCATATGGCAAGCAAAATATTTTAGTGCCCCCCCCGGCTTGTCAGCAGCACTAAGTGGGGCCGCCAGTTGCCCAGCCCTGCTCTAGAATGGCAGGAACAGGCAGGTTAAATACTGAAGGCCACACCTTTAATTACAATCAAGAGTCTCACACACCTGGCACTGACTGGCTGCATTCACCAACTCAACAGTTCCACCCTGTTACATACATACTATACAGTACACAAGCCTGGGGCTCAAATGCATTACAGCAGGGGTGTCAAACTCATTCCATGGAGGGCCTAGTATCTGTGGGTGTTTGGTTTTTCCTTTCAATTAAGACCTAGAATACCAGGTGAGGGGAGTTCTTTACTAATGAGTGACCTTAATTAATCAATCAAATACACGGGATGAGCAAAAACCCGCAGACACTCGGCACTCCGTGGAATGAGTTTGATACGTGCATTACAGGCGAGACCAGTTTCACAGAAAAAACACGAAAGATAGATTGATTTAATAGAACTTTACATATAGACAGAGTGAATGCATGGAGTCTAATGTTTATGCTCAGCATACAACAACCATATGACACACACCACTGTCAGTAAATCACTCTTAATCCCTCCAACCTTGTCTCAGTGCTGCCCATTATAGTAATCTAGCATGGCAAGTACCACATATTAAACAGGCAGTTTACACTCATTCACACACAGCTTGTCACAATTTTCTCTCATTCACACTTGCATTATCACAAATACACACAGTGAGCTGGATTGAATGGATCTACTGCAATGCTGGGTGGATGGTGCATGGCCAAAAAACCTGACAGTGCACTTCTCTGTGACTAACAACCAGAGCGAAACCCAACACTGAGTCAAGGACAGGGAACCAGGAACATCCATCTCCCCAGGCATTAGAAAGGCAGCCCAGCCTAGCACAGGAGTAGCACTCAGTCCCAACCACACCGCACTACAAAACAGTTTCAAAATCTATGTTTCAAAATAAAATAAGAGATTTTTGCAAAGTATTGTAATGAATTAAAATACATGTATTTTAAAATACAAAAGTACATTTGCTTTGTGGCGGGCCGAACAGCAACAACATTCTTAGTAATGGTTACAGAAACTTTATACTTTCTATGACTGTGATATGTTGTTGTCTATCTACCTTGGTTGAAAGCACTCACTCTGGATAAGAGTGTCTGCTAAATGACCAAAATGTTAATGTATAAGTGAAAATGAACAACTGTAAAGCACACTGGGTATTGTCATTGGTCTTGTTTCGGAGCAGGGAGTGCATTAGAATGATACTCAGCATGCTTTGCAATTGTTCATTTTTACGTATTTACATTTAGTTCATTTAGCAGGCACTCTTATCTCACCATAGTGCCATAAGACTTTTGAGACCAATGTAGGGTGAAAAGGGGCCCCAAAAGGCCAAACTGCTATAAAGAAATGGTATAGAAAAGTATTTTGTATTTTAATATACAAATGACAACTTTCAAAATTATCAGTGCAATACAACATACAAAATAATCAAAGTAATTAAAATACACATTTCAAATACATGTAACAGAAACACTGCCCATCTATGACATCATCGACAATAATTATTGTTTTATGAAACATGTAAATTCTCTCAATTGATGACACATTATTGACAAGTATTGACAATGTGAGAGCAGGCCCAGTGGGAGTTAACGTAGATGATGATGTGAAAACGTGAGATTTGGCTGGAGATAGGTTCCAAGTTTTTACCTTTCACTTAGTTGTTTTAAGTCTCAGAGGACAGAGTCCAAGGGGGTAAAAAAACACTAAGTAATATCTGAGAAACTCATCAGATGCCAAATGTAACCTTTTGATTAAATAAGTGGTAGAATGTGGGCATACTGGCTCCTGAAACAGTTTTTTTTATTGTCTCTCTTGTTTAGGAGTTGACGTGAGATGGGCCGCTGGTCTCACAGGCAGGGTTGGGGAGTAACGGAGTACAAAAAAATGTAGCTGTAATCCATTACATTACAAGCCCAAATATTGTTATCATTTTACAGTTACTTAAAAAAAAAACTAGATTATTATTTCTAAGATTACTTCTAAATTCCGAAAGGATGTTTGCAAAAAAATTATTTGACACCTTTCTTCTGTTTTCTCAATAACCTTCAAATCAGTTTGGTTCCGTCTGAATAGAAATCTGAGACCACCATGATGACACACCAAATACGTTTGATGGATCGCGGGGAAAGACCAGGAACATGCTTTTGTAGGCTACAGTCCAAGCTACAGTATATCTTCCAATGGTCCAACTTGAGTAAACGCTTGGAGGTAAGGAAGACAGCAGTGGTGTAGCCTAACTGCGATTCGGATATCGAGTAGGACTACTATAGGCTACATAGCGCATTCATTTAGCAATTTGTGGCTGTTGTGGATAGCTGTTCACAAATGTATTTTAACCCAATAATGGTTTAAACTGAAGAAATGTAAGCTGCCAATCATTGTTTTTGCGACCAGGGGTGTCGCCTATTCATTAAGGAAACCATTTACCGTTTAAGAACCAAACGGAAGAAAATAGCGCAAAACGAGAGTTTCTATTGGACAAATGCAGGTAGGTCCCGCCCTGTTTGCTTCCATTTAAGGATATTTTTTTGCAACAGAATCGGTGTAATGAATGTGCCCCAGTGGAAAATGCGCTCCTGCAAAAGCGGATCTCAGCCTATGGAATAAAAGTTTGAGTTCCTCCCTTCTAAACTGCCCCTGTGGTATTGTGCTCCATACTATAAAAAACGAGTTTAATTTAGGAAGAGCAGGAGTGGGGCTTTTATTGCTCCTTTTTCTTCTTCATAGGCCTAACAGAAACATGCTCGAAATCGCACAATTTTGAACAGCTGCAAGTTAACAATATATCAAAGTGTCACCAACAAAAAAGTAAACAATAGGACTAATTAAATGCAGCATATGGAATTGATTTTTCACATGCAAATATCACTTTTCGGTGGTGCTCAAAGCATGCCATTCCAAGAGCAGCATTTATTTTTCAATTAGAAGAAATGAGCCCAATCAGTCTTCCATGACAACAAAATCATAAACAACAGGGTAGGCTAATTAGTCTTTCGTTTTTGGGTTATGCTAAACAGAAAATTCCACAGTGTTAACGCACTGCTTAGTGTAAAGCTATATTTGCATATTTCCTAGAATGCCTTGCCTTTGTAGTGAATTGGTGAGTTACCATCCATGACTGAATTTGTTAGTGACAGAGATATTCTTGTTCAATACATCCATTTTCAGCCTTGTGGACTTCAAGTGAGAACATAAGTTAATATAACTCAAATGTATTGTTTTAACACAATACTATTTGTATTTTATAAGGCTTTATTTTGGGGGTTAGTCTAAAAGGAAATACTTGTTTTTTTTGGATGACCCGCTTGCAGGCATCTGGTCACTTATACTGAACACAAATATAAATGCAACATGCAAGAATCTCAAAGATTTTGCTGAGTTACAGTTCATATAACGAAATCAGTCAATTTAAATCAATTAATTAGGCCCTAATCTATGTATTTCACATATTCAGCAGGGGCGCAGCCACGGGTGGACCTGGGAGGGCATAGGCCCACCCACTTGGGAGCCAGGCCCACTCACTGGGGAGACAGACCCAGCCAATCAGAATGAGTTTTTCCCCACAAAAGGGCTTTATTACAGACAGAAATACGCCTCAGTCCCCACCCCGTCTCTGACGATCCTGCAGGTAAAAAAGCCGGATGTGGAGGTCCTCGGCTGGCGTGGTTACACGTGGTCTGCGGTTGTGAGGCTGGTTGGACGTACTGCCAAATTCTCTAAAACGATGTTGGAAGCAGGTTATGGTAGAGAAATTAACATTAGATTCTCTGGAAACAGCTCTGTTGGATATTCCTACCAAAGCACGCGATTCAAACCAGAGCATACCGGACCTATTTTCTCTCCATATCCCCGGACTCCCACCGCACGCTCTGAACCTTTTCACCTGGATCATCGCAGCTGGCTAGCTGCAATCTGAGTGTCTACTCCTGGCTAACGTCTCTGTCCTAGCTACTAGCTAGTAGTTAGCTAACCACTGCTAGCGGTCATCAGCTAACCTTTAGCTCAGAAAACTCTCGCCAGTTTGCACAACGCGATTCTAACCAGAGCATACCGGACCTATTTTCTCTCCATATACCTGGATTCCCACCGCAAGCTCTGAACCTTTTCAACTGGATCATCGCAGCTAGCAACCCAAGTGTCTACTCCTGGCTAACGTCTCTGTCCCAAAGCAAGCACCAACTAGCCTGGAGCTAGCCCATGCTAGGCCCATCTCCTGGCTAGCTGAAGAGTTCCATCAGCCACTCCTGGGCTACTGTATCTATTTTGCTAATTGGCCTGGACCCATTTTACTGCCGGTGTGGAGCCCCACCGGTCCTTCACGACTGGACTACCGATGTAATCTGCCCGAGGGGGTTATTCAACTGGCCCCTCCGTCGCGACATCCCCTGAATGCCCATCTGCTAGCCTGCTAGCCGCGGCCCGCTAGCTGTCTAGAGCATATCAGCTGTTAGCTGAATAGGTCCATCGGACAATTTCTTGGGCCACTATACCTATTCTATCCATCACGACTGGTCTACCGACGTAAACGCACGAGGAGGCTCCGCACGAGGAGGCTATAAACAGACTTCCCCCGTCGCGACGTCCCTCTGAGGCCCTTCTGCTAGCATGCTAGCCCCAGCCTGCTAGCTGTCGGAATCGTTGTGTCTCCAACCAGCCTCACTACTCACTGGACCCTTATGATCACTCGGCTACGCATGCCTCTCCTTAATGTGAATATGCCTTGTCCATTGCTGTTCTGGTTAGTGATTATTGTCTTATTTCACTGTAGAGCCTCTAGCCCTGCTCAATATATCTTAGCCAACCCTTTAGTTCCACCTCCCACACATACAATGACATCACCTGGCTTACATAATGTTTCTAGAGACAATATCTCTCTCATCATAACTCAATGCCTAGGCCTACCTCCACTGTATTCACATCCTACCATATCTTTGTCTGTACATTATGCCTTGAATCTATTCCATCGCGCCCAGAAACCTGCTCCTTTTACTCTCTGTTCCGGACGTACTAGACGACCAGTTCTTATAGCCTTTAGCCGTACCCTTATCCTAGTCCTCCTCTGTTCCTCTGGGGATGTAGAGGTTAATCCAGGCCCTGCAGTGCCTAGCTCCACTCCTATTCCCCAGGTGCTCTTATTTGTTGACTTCTGTAACTGTAAAAGCCTTGGTTTTATGCATGTTAACATTAGAAACCTCCTCCCTAAGTTTGTTTTATTCACTGCTTTAGCACACTCTGCCAACCCGGATGTCCAAGCCGTGTCTGAATCCTGGCTTAGGAAGACCACCAAAAACCCTGAAATTTCCATCCCTAACTATAACATTTTCCGACAAGATAGAACTGCCAAAGGGAACAGTGTTGCAATCTACTGCAGAGATAGCCTGCAGAGTTCTGTCTTACTATCCAGGTCTGAACCCAAACAATTCGAGCTTCTACTTTTAAAAATCAACCATTCCAGAAACAAGTCTCTCGCTGTTGCCGCTTGCTATAGACCACCCTCTGGACCCAGCTGTGCTCTGGACACCATATGTGAACTGATTGCCCCCCATCTATCTTCAGAGCTTGTGCTGCTAGGTGGCCTAAACTGGGACATGCTTAACACCCCGGCCATCCTACAATCTAAGCTTGATGCCCTCAATCTCACACAAATGATCAATGAACCTACCAGGTACAACCCCAAAGCTGTAAACACGGGTACCCTCATAGATATCATCCTAACAAACTTGCCCTCCAAATACACCTCTGCTGTTATCAACCAAGATCTCAGTGATCACTGCCTCATTGCCTGCATCCATAATGGGTCTGCGGTCAAACGACCACCCCCCATTACTGTCAAACGCTCACTAAAACACTTCAGCGAGAAGGCCTTTCTAATCGACCTGGCCAGGGTATCCTGGAAGGATATTGACCTCATCCCGTCAGTACAGGATGCCTGGTTATTCTTCAAAAGTGCCTTCCTCACCATCTCAAATAAGCATGCCCCATTCAATTTTTTTTAACCAGGAGCAGATATAGCCCTTGGTTCTCTCCAGACCTGACTGCCCTTGACCAGCACAAAAACATCCTGTGGCGTTCTGCATTAGCATCGAATAGCCCCCGTGACATATACAGGCAGTTAGGAAAGCTAAGGCTAGCTTTTTCAAGCAGAAATTTGCATCCTGTAGCACAAACTCAAAAAAGTTCTGGGGCACTGTAAAGTCCATGGAGAATAAGAGCACCTCCTCCCAGCTGCCCAGTGCACTAAGGCTAGGAAACACTGTCACCACCAATAAATCCACTATAATTGAGAATTTCAATAAGCATTTTTCTACGGCTGGCCATGCTTTACACCTGGCTACCCCTACCCCGGTCAACAGCCCTGCACCCCCCACAGCAATTCACCCAAGCCTCCCCCATTTCTCCTTCATCCAAATCCAGATAGCTGATGTTCTGAAAGAGCTGCAAAATCTGGACCCCTACAAATCAGCCGGGCTAGACAATCTGGACCCTCTCTTTCTAAAATTATCTGCCCGAAATTGTTGCAACCCCTATTACTAGCCTGTTCAACCTCTCTTTTGTATCGTCTGAGATTCCCAAAGACTGGAAAGCAGCCGCGGTCATCCCCTTCTTCAAAGGGGGAGACACTCTAGACCCAAACTGCTACAGACCTATATCTACCTACCCTGCCTTTCTAAGGTCTTTGAAAGCCAAGTTAACAAACAGATTACCGACCATTTCGAATCCCACCATACCTTCTCCGCTATGCAATCTTGTTTCAGAGCTGGTCATGGGTGCACCTCAGCCACGCTGAAGGCCCTAAACGACATCATAACCGCCATCGATAAAAGACAGTACTGTGCAGCTGTATTCATTGACCTGGCCAAGGCTTTCGACTCTGTCAATCACCGCATTCTTTTCGGCAGACTCAACAGCCTTGGTTTCTCAAATGATTGCCTCGCCTGGTTCACCAACTACTTCTCAGATAGAGTTCAGTGTGTCAAATCGGAGGGCCTGTTGTCCGGGCCTCTGGCAGTCTGGCTTTTCTTTGGACACTTTGTTAACTAACCTCCAGACGAGCTTCAATGCCATACAACTCTCATTCCGCAGCCTCCAACTGCTCTTAAATGCAAGTAAAACTAAATGCATGCTCTTCAACCGATCGCTGCCCGCACCTGCCCGCCCGTCCAGCATCACTACTCTGGACGGTTCTGACTTAGAATATGTGGACAACTACAAATACCTAGGTGTCTGGTTAGACTGTAAACTCTCCTTCCAGACTCACATTAAGCATCTCCAATCCAAAATTAAATCTAGAATTGGCTTCCTAATTCGCAACAAAGCATCCTTCACTCATGCTGCTAAACATACCCTTGTAAAACTGACTATCCTACCGATCCTTGACTTCGGCAATGTTATTTACAAAATAGCCTCCAACACTCTACTCAGCAAATTGGATGCAGGCATCACAGTGCCATCTGTTTGTCACCAAAGCCCCATATACTACCTACCACCGCGACCTGTATGCTCTCGTTGGCTGGCCCTCGCTTCATATCCGTTGCCAAACCCACTGGCTCCAGGTCATCTATAAGTCGTTGCTAGGTAAAGCCCCGCCTTTTCTCAGCTCACTGGTCACCATAGCAGCACCCACCTGCAGCACGCGCTCCAGCAGGTATATCTCACTGGTCACCCCTAAAGCCAATTCCTCTTTTGGCCGCCTTTCCTTCCAGTTCTATGCTGCCAATGACTGGAATGAACTGCAAAAACCACCGAAGCTGGAGACACATATCTCCCTCACTAGCTTTAAGCACCAGCTGTCAGAGGAGCTCACAGATCACTGCACCTGTGCATAGCCCATCTGTAAATAGCCCATCCAACTACCTCATCCCCATACTGTATTTATTTATCTTGCTCCTTTGCACACCAGTATCTCTACTTGCACATTCATCTTCTGCACATCTACCATTCCAGTGTTTAATTGCTATATTGTAATTACTTCGCCACCATGGCCTATTTATTGCCTTTACCTCCCTTATCATACCTAATTTGCACACACTGTATATAAACTTTTTCTACTGTATTATTGACTGTATGTTTGTTTATTCCATGTGTAACTCTGTGTTGTTGTATGTGTCGAACTGCTTTGCTTTATCTTGGCCAGGTCGCAGTTGTAAATGAGAACTTGTTCTCAACTTGCCTACCTGGTTAAATAAAGGTGAAATAAAAGAAAAAATTGCATGCTCCCTCAAAAGTGGATACATCTGTGGCATTGTGTTGTGTGACAAAATGGTGCTTTTTAGAGTAGCCTTTTATTGTCCCCAGCACAAGGTGCACCTGTCTAATGATCCTGCTGTTTAATCAACTTCTTGATATGCCACACTTGTCAGGTGGATGGACTATCTTGAAAAAGGATGAAATGCTCACTAACAGGGATATAAATACATTTGTGCACAACATTTTTGAGAAATAAGCTTTTTGTGCATATGGAACATTTCTGGGATCTTTTATTTCAGCTCATGAAACATGGCACCAGCACTTTACATGTTGCGTTTATATCTTGGTTGAGTGTTGTTGGGTTATTTTTTTTAAAAGAGCAAGGTTGGTTTGCTGATGATGGGTTATTGAGATATGATCCAGTGGGTCAGATCAGAAGACTGGAGGCTTGGTTTAGCAGGGCTGTGACTTTCAGGAAGTTATTTTTGGCCACCCGTGAGAGTTGTCATTCCGGTTCATCTGTTCTGTTGAATTGTTATCATATGCTACTGGCCAACACTGACAAGTTTGTAGCTTTAATGAATCTTACAGAAGTGTATGAATTTCTTAAAAGTCCATGCAAATTCAAGCATGAGATACCCAATGGTAAATTAACAACTTTGTTACCGTATCTAAATAATTTTTAATATAATCTTTTAACAATCTTTATTAAATCTGCAGATCCATCCATGGTGTAGCAAGAAATTCAGGTTGCTGGCAACCGAGAGGTTCGGAGTTCAAATCCCATTGAGATGAACTTCCAAGTAATCACAATTTAGCTGGTCTGCAAAATCACACCCATCACTATCATATTTCCCAGCATGTTGTATTGCATTTGTTTCAATATGTGTTTTTGCATGTACATTGACTGATTAATTAATACATTAATCAATCTAATGTTACACAAATTTCATACATTTATAAACTAGTTGGACTTCCACCCGTTACTGAAATGGTTTTCCACTTGACCTTTTTTAGCTAGTCTCATTAATATGTCTTCCTAACCCTGGCAGGCATTCTGAAGGCAGATTATGGGCTGGCGGGTTTCCAATTGGAATTAAACATTACGTTGCAAGCCAGCATAATGTGACTTGATGCTGGTTTTAATTTATCTTATGTTGGTCACCAGTATCCAAAACATAGTGAAGGCTGGCCACCAGCAAAAAACAATGAAGGCTGTTCACCAGGGAAAACACAACGAAGTCTGGTCACCAGCAAAAACGCAATGAAGGCTGGTCTGCCAGCATAACCAGCAGAGATAGGCAACTCCAGTCGTCGGGGCCAGAGTGGTGTCACACTTTTTCCCCATCCCTAGCAAACACAGCTGATTACAATTAATTGCATTCTAAACTGAATATCATGATTAGTTGATTTTTGGAGTCAGGTGCGTTAACTGGGGCCGTGGCAAAAGCGTGACGCCAATCAGACCCCCGAGGACTGGAGTTGCCTATCTGTATCGATGTGCGCTGAGCGTAGTTCGGGGAGTGAATACATTTTAATAAATAAATAAATGAACAAAACAAGAAACACAAACAGCAACAATGACAACTAGGGAAGAAACAAAAGGGAGTGACATATAAAGGGCAGGTAATCAAGGAGGTGATGGAGTCCAGGTGTCATTATGCGCGTAACGCTGGTGACAGCTGTGCGCCCTAACGAGCAGCCTGGTGACCTAGAGGCCGGAGAGGGAGCACACGTGACAGTACTCCCTCCCGATACGCGGCTCAAGCCTCACGACGCCGACCAAAATGATGAACCCGGGGATCAGGAACGGACCAGTCAAAAACGTTACAGAATGACACCTCACAAAAGGGAAGCATCAGGGAGTATTTTCATTTTTTTGTGTCAGGTGGAATGACGTCGGGTCCGGAGCCGCTACAGGCTTTCATGCCTCAGCCGGATTGCCGAGCTCTCCTGCCTCAGTCGGCTAGTCGGCTCCTCTAGGTCACCAGGCTGCTAGTTGTGGCGCACACCTGGCACCATTGTAACACGCATCTGCGCTTCATCACTCACCTGGAGTCCATCACTTCCTTGATTACCTGCCCTATATATGTCACTACCTTTGGTTCTTTTCCCAGGCGTCATTGTTTCTGTTTCGTGTCTGTGTGCTGTTAGTGTTGCTTGTTTGGATTATGTTTATTTTATTGAAACACTCACTCCCTGAACTTGCTTCCTGACTCTCAGCGCATATTGTTACACTATCCATGCTGGTAGATCTGAGCTAGACCAGCTTGAACAGCATTCGACCAGCACTGATCAGCATTGACCACCTTGAAATGTATGTTGGTCTATGCTGTTTTTTTTCAAGAGGGTTAATGGGGAGGTCTGGAAAGATGGAGCAGTGAGGAGATACGGGAAAGAGAGGCTTAGAGAGAGAAGACGAGAGAGGGAAAGGTAGACAGAGTATAACGTCATCTAAAGTATCTCCATTTTGAAATGTCCTCTGCCTCAGACTCATTCAACACTATATTAAGGCATAGATAGGCAAAATTTACAAAATACTACTACAAAATACAACATACCATAAAGATCAATGTATAAAAATAAACTACAAAATACTTGCATTTTGTAATGTATTTAATTAAAATATATAAAATACAAAATACATTTGCAAGCAGCAACAACATTCTCAGTAACAGTTTTTATAAACGTTTTACTTGCAATGACTGTGATATGTTGTTGTTTATCTATCTTAGTTAGTTAGTTAGTTAGTTAAATGTAAGTCACTCTGGAAAAGAGTGCTAAATAACCAAAATGTAAACGTATATGTGAAAATGAACATAGCTAAATTAACTGCAAACCACACTCGGTATTAATTGGACTTGTTTCATGGCAGAGCTCATTAGATTAATACTCAGCATGCTTTGCAATTGTTCCTTTTTACATATACATTTATATTTAGTTCATTTAACATATGCTCTTATCATACCACAGTGCTATCATACTTCTGATGCCAATGCAGTGTTAAATGGAGCCACAAAATGTGAACCGGTATAGAAAAGTATTTTGTATTTTGAAAATACAAATTGCAGCTCTCAAAAGTATCTTGTTACAAAATACATTGGAGTGTTAGTTCAGCCCAGTGTAATTCAAATGTCAAAATACTCAGAAGTAATTGAAACATATTTCAAATAAATGTAACAGAAATACAGCCCATCTCTGTACTCAGGGATGGGCATAAATCACACATTACAATTATGAAATACAACTACAAAATACCATAAAGATCAATGTATCAAAATGAAATATAATAAATACACTTTTACAAAGTATTGTATTTAAAGGTCATGAAAAGTCAAAATCATGTTTTTTTATGAAACATTCTTACAATTACAATTTTATTTTTTAAAACCTTTTTTAAGGGGGTAGATCAGCTTTAATATTGCAGATATATTGTTTTTCATTACATATGTTGATATTTGGATGAAACCAGATCAAAGTAGGATGACCAAAGTATGAAAAATGACTGTTGGTTCTACATTGATAAAGTTTGACCATAAAGTTACTGGTCCCCTCCCCATGTCAAACGCTTGGATTCAGGAGGTGGGATTATTAAAATGTACTCTCATTTTAATACACCAATGGTAACATGTTATTCTCTTACCTAATTTAAATAAGTACCACCTTGTAACCAACATCGGAGAAGTTGTGTTTGCAGAGGGGTGTGGTTTATTTAAGCAATAAGGCCAGAGGGGTTTTGTATATGGCCAATATACCACCGCAAAGGCTGTTCTTAGGCACGATGCAATGCAGACTGCCTAGACAGAGCCCTTAGCCATGGTATATTGGCCATATATCACAAACCCCTGAGGAGCTTTATTGCTATTATAAACTGGTTACCAACATAATTAAGGCACTAAGTATACATGTTTTGTCATACCCGTGTTATACGGTCTGATGTACCATGGCTTTCAGCCAATCAGAATTCAGGGCTCAAACCACCCTGTTTATAAATAGCTATATACTATAGCTACTCTACTGGTGCCCAAATTTGACTGTCGGGTGTCAGCAAATATAATTAAAAGTTTACACTTTTCATCTATGGTAAAGATACATCATTAATGCAATTTCAATGTTTGAGTTGCTTTGTGTATCACCAAATTAGCTTGAGATGATTTTATAGCAACACTGCTCACTGCATCCATGTTTCTTGACTAAGGCATTTCAAAGAGCTGTCAGTCAGGGGGAGCTCATAAATATAAGCTCCCAAGCCGACTCAGCCTCTTTTCAAACTTCTTGGTAGTTAGCCATTGGCGAAAAAGTACTTTTCTCAAATTTTGACCATTTCTACACTACTTTTTTTATGGGTGATATTTTAGTCACTCAAAAGGTTATTTTACATGGGAATCAGAATGACTGTTCAAGACCTTTAATGAAAATACATATATTTAGTATTATAATATACAAAACACATTTGCAAGTAGGTGGGCAAACAGCAACAGCATTCTCAGTAATGGTTACATAAACTTTTACTTGCTATGACTGTGATATGTTGTTGTCTATCTACCTTAGTTGAATGCTCTGTCACTCTGGATAAGAGCGTCTGCTAAATTAACAAAATGGAAATGTATATGTGAAAATGAACAACTTGTGATACCAATGTAGGGTGAAAGAGGGCTACAAAATGGTTAACCGCTATAAATAAATGGTATAAAAAAGTATTTTGTATTTCGAAGGTATCTTGTTACAAAATACATTGGAGAGTAGTTCAGCCCAGTGTAATACAACATACAAAATACTCAGACGTAATTAAAATACGTATTTCAAATACGTCACAGAAATACAGCCCATCTCTGACTGTACTTTCCTTATGACGTGATCACGTGTGATCTCATGTGATTTTATTTGAAGTTAATGTGATAATTTGAAAACGTTATCTTGTGAAATAAGTGTGACAACATGGAGATTCAAAAGGTCAACATGTGATACCAGGAAACTACACGTGACAACATTTGAGCACATGTGAAAACCAAGGTGTCAAATGTCAGTCAGAATATTTTACTTTAAATGCATAGTTGACATTACTTGAATTTAAACAGTCATAGTCGCCTGCAGGTTTTATCTAGTTCCCCGTTAGTTCCAGGGACATCCCCCCCCCAATCAATTTTTTTTAACATTATGTCATAGTCCCCTGGATCATTTGGGATGAACCTCACTTGGATTTGAACTCACAACCTTTTGTTGTTAGGTAACTGAATTTCCTTCCCGCTGAAACACCAGGTCTATGTGGACTAAAGGTGACTAGAAATGTCACGTGAAGTTTTTCAAAACACATTTTCACAGGATTTCACATGTGAAATTTGGTGATTTTCCATGTGAGATAATGAGGTTTTTCTGTAAGGGGGGGGCTCTGTACTGTGTCTCGTTATCTCTCCTCGTGTTATGACAGCTGGACAAGAGGAAAATCCTGCTGGGTACCAATGTAGCTAGTACAGCTACAGTCATGCTTATTTGTCTTTCTTTGTCTCCTTCATATGACACTATGAGAACAGTACAGTACAGAAGATTGCTCATTAGTCTCTCAATCAGTCTAGTGCTTCTCTAGGTCATAAACCCTCTGTGACCTAATATGTTTGTGTTTGGTGTACATATTATACACAAGCATGGGGCTCAAACGCATTACAAGTGAGACCAGAGTGACAAATAAAGAACGAAAGAGAGATTGATTTAATAGAACTTTACATATAGACAGAGTGAATGCATGGAGTCTAATATTTATGGTCAGCATACAACAACCATATGAGACACAGCACTATCAGTAAGTCACTCTTAATTCCTCCAACCTTTTCTCAGTGCTGCCTGTTATGGTAATCTACAGTGGTTCTTCCTTTGAAAATTGCAGCGTACTGCAGCACAGCTTGCGGTGTGCCGCAGAATTCTATGGCATGTTATTTAAGTGTCAACCAGTGTGGCAAGAATGACGCAATTTACCAGAAGCTGCCACCATCTCATCTACCACAAACGGTCGCGGCATAAGCTCAAAACGTTTAAATAAAGAACCACTGTAGCAAGGCAGGCGTCACATATTTAACAGGCAGTTTACACACACACTCACACACAGCCTAACATAATTTTCTCTCATTCACACTTGCATTATCACAAATGCACGCAGTCACACAGAGACCGGGGTTTAAATGGCTCCACTGCAGTACTTGGTGGATGGTGGATGGTAAATAAATCTGACAGTGCACTTCGCTATGACTAACAACCAGAGCGACACCCAATCCTGAGTCAAGGACAGGGAAACTGGGACATCCATCTCCCCAGGCATTGGGGAGGCAGACCAGCCTAGCACAGAGTAGCACTCAATCCCAACCACATTGCACTACAAAACGGGTTCACCCGGAACTCCCATTGGCTACTTCCTTCACGTCATTGACTATAGCTAGTTTCTAGGAAATATGTGTCAATTCTGTCAATTGGTGGAGAAATATGTTAATATTGACAACACATTATTGACAAGTACTGACAATATGAGAGTAGGCCTAGTGGGAGTTACCGTGGATGTTGATGTCAAACATCAGATTTGGCCAGAATGAGTGCATAATATTTTCCTGGAGATAGGTTTCATGTTTTTACCTTACACCTATTTGTTTTAGAGTCTCAAAGGACACAACATCCCACAGAGGTTAAACACACTAAACAATATAGCTGAGAAAGTCATATGTGAGAGTACTGACTCCTGAAACTATTTTTTTAATAGGCTTTCATGCTTACAGTATGAGTTTATGTGAGATATGCTGCTGGTCTCACAGGAAAAAAACGATCAAATAGAAGCTTATAAGCACCATCCAACAGTTGTGAATCTGTACTCAATCAGAGATATGAATATAGAGCTACATACTGCAGCAAGCTGCTCAGGGTTAATGTGGGAAATGTGACTCAGATGGAATTGAGCGGTGGACAAGCAATACGAATCTGATAGCAGTTTGCTGAGAATGTAGAGAACCTTCAGAGAAGCATGAGTACATTTTGTGAACTATGAGCTCTAACAGCATGGAACTGTGGGCCTACAAGCAGGGATTTTTCAAAGTCAAGACAGTCCTTGTCCAGCAGGGAAACTATATTTTTTATAGCTGAAAAAAAGGATATTGTTGCATTATTTGAGCTTAACGATAACAATTTCATAAGTGAAAAGATTTTGGGGGAATTTTGTAAATACTTTCAACATTATTTATTTCCATGTCAGCTCTATGCCTGGAAATGCCGTTGTCCGGAGCAAATAATGGATATTAACTGAAAAATGATTGTATGTTGTTTCTTGCAATAGCCCTCTGTGACTTTAAAGAATATTTCTCTCAAAACGTTGATTCCTAAAAGATGTGTCTGGAGATTTGATCAACTGTTTGTCTAAATTCCTAAATTAGTCAGGAATGAGCAGGGTCAGCTATATTCATCTCCTCATTACATGTAGTGCTACAACACCACTCATGGTCTGTAAAGTTCTCTACTTTTGATTTAAACAAACAATATTGGAATCTCCATGGTCCCAACCATAAACTGTCAAGTTCATCTGCCTGAATACTAAATTGCTACTGTGTATACCACTTGAATGAAGAAGAAAAAGTATATTTTTGTAAAACATTAACTCCGTCAGGTTTTTGTCTAATGTCAACTCCGTCACAGTGTTGAAAGATCTGATAGAATGGTTGTTTTTTTGGGGAGATTAATAATTTTCCATATTTTACAAAGGTTTGTATTGAATTTTTATTTTAGAGACAAAAATATGTATGTTTTAAGTATCTGTTGTCAACTCCATCATTGATGGCTAACCCCTTTAAGATACATTTTTGTAATCGCTGTAATGCAACATATGCGTAGCAAACTGCCGTGAACCAAGTGGTTGTGAGGTCAAATCCCAGGTGAGGACACGTTAGATAATTACTGTATAAATAAACATACACAATGTAATCAAAGTGTTTCAAATATGTAAATTCAAAGTACTGTGTGTATCAGAACAACGCATTTTTTATTTCACATGTGACATTTGTTCCAAAAACACGTTTTCACATTTCACATGATTTCATGTGAAATTTCACGTGAAATCATGTGATTTTTTTCCCATCAGATCAAATAAATAAATAATTGTCACATACACATGTTTAGCAGAGTGTAGCGAAATGCTTGTGCTTCTAGTTAGTGCAGTAGTATCTAACAAGTAATCTAACAATTCTACAACTACCTTATACACACAAATGTAAAGGGATGGAATAAGAATATGTACACTGCTCAAAAATAAAGGGAACACTAAAATAACACATCCTAGATCTGAATGAATGAAATAATCTTATTAAATACTTTTTTCTTTACATAGTTGAATGTGCTGACAACAAAATCACACAAAAATAATCAATGGAAATCCAATTTATCAACCCATGGAGGTCTGGATTTGGAGTCACACTCAAAATTAAAGTGGAAAACCACACTACAGGCTGATCCAACTTTGATGTAATGTCCTTAAAACAAGTCAAAATGAGGCTCAGTAGTGTGTGTGGCCTCCACGTGCCTGTATGACCTCCCTACAACGCCTGGGCATGCTCCTGATGAGGTGACGGATGGTCTCCTGAGGGATCTCTTCCCAGACCTGGACTAAAGCATCCGCCAACTCCTGGACAGTCTGTGGTGCAACGTGGCATTGGTGGATGGAGCGAGACATGATGTCCCAGATGTGCTCAATTGGATTCAGGTCTGGGGAACGGGCGGGCCAGTCCATAGCATCAATGCCTTCCTCTTGCAGGAACTGCTGACACACTCCAGCCACATGAGGTCTAGCATTGTCTTGCATTAGGAGGAACCCAGTGCCAACCGCACCAGCATATGGTCTCACAAGGGGTCTGAGGATCTCATCTCAGTACCTAATGGCAGTCAGGCTACCTCTGGCGAGCACATGGAGGACTGTGCGGCCCCCCAAAGAAATGCCACCCCACACCATGAATGACCCACCGCCAAACCGGTCATGCTGGAGGATGTTGCAGGCAGCAGAACGTTCTCCACGGCGTCTCCAGACTCTGTCACGTCTGTCACATGTGCTCAGTGTGAACCTGCTTTCATCTGTGAAGAGCACAGGGCGCCAGTGGCGAATTTGCCAATCTTGGTGTTCTCTGGCAAATGCCAAACGTCCTGCACGGTGTTGGGCTGTAAGCACAACCCCCACCTGTGGATGTCGGGTCCTCATACCACCCTCATGGAGTCTGTTTCTGACCGTTTGAGCAGACACATGCACATTTGTGGCCTGCTGGAGGTCATTTTGCAGGGCTCTGGCAGTGCTCCTCCTGCTCCTCCTTGCACAAAGGCGGAGGTAGTGGTCCTGCTGCTGGGTTGTTGCCCTCCTACGGCCTCCTCCACGTCTCCTGATGTACTGGCCTGTCTCCTGGTAGCGCCTCCATGCTCTGGACACTACGCTGACAGACACAGCAAACCTTCTTGCCACAGCTCGCATTGATGTGCCATCCTGGATGAGCTGCACTACCTGAGCCACTTGTGTGGGTTGTAGACTCCGTCTCATGCTACCACTAGAGTGAAAGCACCGCCAGCATTCAAAAGTGACCAAAACATCAGCCAGGAAGCATAGGAACTGAGAAGTGGTCTGTGGTCACCACCTGCAGAACCACTCCTTTATTGGGGGTGTTTTGCTAATTGCCTATCATTTCCACCTGTTGTCTATTCTATTTGCATAACAGCATGTGAAATGTATTGTCAATCAGTGTTGCTTCCTAAGTGGACAGTTTGATTTCACAGAAGTGTGATTGACCTGGAGTTACATTGTGTTGTTTTAGTATTCCCTTTATTTTTTTGAGCAGTGTATATATAAATATATGGATGAGCAATGGCCTAGCGGCATAGGCAAGATGCATTAGATGGTATTAAATAGCGTATAAACAATTGAGATGAGTAATGTAAGATATGTAAAAAAAAATAAAGTGGCATTAAATAAAGTGACTAGTGACCCATTTATTAAAGTGGCCAATGATTTGAGTCTGTATGTAGGCAGCAGCCTCTCTGTGTTAGTGATGGCTGTTTAACAGTCTGATGGCCTTGAGATAGAAGCTGTTTTTCAGTTGCTCGGTCCCAGCTTTGATGCACCTGTACTGACCTCACCTTCTGGATGGTAGCGGGGTGAACAGGCAGTGGCTCGGGTGTTTGATGTCCTTGATGATCTTTTTGGCCTTCCTGTGACATCGGGTGCTGTTGGTGTCCTGGAGAGCAGGTAGTTTGCCCCCGGTGATGCGTTTTGCTGACCGCACCACCCTCTGGAGAGCCTTGCGGTTGAGGGCAGTGCAGTTGCCATACCAGGCGGTGATACAGCCCGACAAGATGCTCTCAGTTATGCATCTGTAAAAGTTTGTGAGGCTTTTAGGTGGCAAGCCAAATTTCTTCAGCCTCCTGAGGTTGAAGAGGCGCTGTTGCTGGTGGACCATTTCAGTTTGTCCGTGATGTGTACGCCGAGGAACTTAAAACTTTCCACCTTTTCAACTACTATCCTGTCGATGTGGAGATGGAGGTGCTCCCTCTGCTGTTTCCTGAAGTCCATGATCATCTCCTTTTGTTTTGTTGACGTTGAGTGAGAGGTTGCTTTCCTGACACCACACTCCGAGTGCCCTCACCTCCTCCCTGTAGGCTGTCTCGTTGTGGTTGGTAATCAAGCCCACTACTGTTGTGTCATCTGCAAACTTGATGATTGAGTTGGAGGCGTGCATGGCCATGCAGTCATGGGTGAAGAGGCAGTACAGGAGGGGGCTGAGCACACACCCTTGTGGGGCCCCAGTGTTGAGGATCAGCGAAGTGGAGATGTTGTTTCCTACCTTCACCACCTGGGGGCGGCCCATCAGAAAGTCCAGGACCCAATTTTACAGGGCGTTGTTGAGACCCAGGGCCTCAAGCTTAATTATGAGCTTGGAGGGTACTATTGTTGAATGCTGAGCTGTAGTCAATGAACAACATTCTTACATAGGTATTCCTCTTGTCCAGATGGGATAGGGCACTGTGCAGTGTGATGCAATTGCATCGTCTGTGGACCTGTTGAGATGGTAAGCAAATTGAAGTGGGTCTAGGGTGGTAGGTAAGGTGGAGCTGATATGATCCTTGACTAGTCTCTCAAAGCACTTCGTGATAACAGAAGTGAGTGCTACGGGGCGATACTCATTTAGTTCAGTTATCTTTACCTTCTTGGGTACAGGAACAATGGTGGCCATGTTGAAGCATGTGGGGACAGCAGACTGGGATAGGGAGTGATTGAATATGTCTGTAAACACACCAGGCAGCTGGTCTGCGCATGCTCTGAGGACGCGGCTAGGGATGTTGTCTGGCCCAACAGCCTTGCGAGGGTTAACACGTTTAAATGTCTCACTCACGCAGGCCATGGAGAAGGAGAGGGGGGAGCGGCATTCCTTGGTAGCAGGCCACGTCGTGGATCTGTATTATCCTCAAAGCAGGCAAAGAATGTGTTTATTTTGTAGTGAAGGAAGACGTCTGTTTCTGTCGGCGCGACCCCTGAAGACATCCAGTGGCTGTACTGACTCTGACAACATATCCTGAGAGAACCATGTTTCCGTCAAAGAGAGAATGCTACAATCTCTGATGTCTCTCTGGAAGGCTACCCTTACCCTAATTTCGTCCACCTTGTTGTCTAGAGACTGAACATTGGAGAGTAATATACTCGGAAGCGGTGGGTGGTGTGTACGCCTTCGATGTCTGACCAGGAGGCCGCTCCGTCTACCTCTCCTGCGGCGACGATGTTTTGGGTTGACCTCTGTGTCACAGCTGTCGAAAGGATGGGACCAAAGGGCAGCGTGGTTGTAGTTCCACATTTTATTAAATCCGTGAAACTTTGCAAAACATAAATAACTGTCACATCCTGACCAGCAGAGGGAGCAATTGGATTAGTTTTGGTCAGGATGTGGCAGGGTTTTTGTGTGTGTGAATGGTTGTGTTGGTGATTAGGATTCCCAATTGAAGGCAGGTGTGTTGAGTTGCCTTTGATTGGGAGTCCTATATAGGAGTGTGTGTTTTTCTTTGGGGTTGTGGGTAATTGTTTCTTGTTTAGTGTGGTTGCACCTGACAGGACTGTTGGCTGTCAGTTTCCTTGTTTTTTGTTTTTGTATAGTGTTCTTTCTATTAAATTCAAGATGACGAACACTAACTCTGCTGCATTTTGGTCCTTTTCTGAAGACAGCTGTGACAGAATTACCCACCAAACCAGGACCAAGCAGCAGAGGAACGAGGAGGAAGGATGGACGTGGGCAGAGATAAGGAGGAGCGTTTCCAGGGCTATGGAAGAGTTTAGTAAACTCGAGAGGCAGCCCCAATAATTTTTTTTGGGGGGGGCACAAGGGCAGTTTTGCGGGGCAAGAATGGAGCCCCAGGCCAGCTCCCCGCACTAGCATGGAGGTGCGTGTCTCCAGGCAGGCACGTCCAGTACCAGCCCCACGCATCAGGCGTCTAGTGTGTCAGCCCAGCCTCGCCAGTCAGGAGTCGCCAGAGCTGCCCGCCAGTCAAGAGTTGCCAGAGCTGCCTGCCAGTCAGGAGTCGCCAGAGCTGCCCGCCAGTCAAGAGTCGCCAGAGCTGCCTGCCAGTCAGGAGTCGCCAGAGCTGCCTGCCAGTCAGGAGTCGCCAGAGCTGCCTGCCAGTCAGGAGTCGCCAGAGCTGCCTGCCAGTCAGGAGTCGCCAGAGTGGCCCGACTGCCCGGAGATGCCAGAGTGGCCCGACTGCCCGGATCCGCCAGAGTGGCCCGACTGCCCGGGTCCGCCAGAGTGGCCCGACTGCCCGGGTCCGCCAGAGTGGCCCGACTGCTCGGGTCCGCCAGAGTGGCCCGACTGCCCGGGTCCGCCAGAGTGGCCCGACTGTCCTCCGGGTCCGCCAGAGTGGCCCGACTGTCCTCCGGCCCAGCCCGAGTGGCCCGCCTGTCCTCCGGCCCAGCCCGAGTGGCCCGTCTGCCCAGCGCAGCTATCGGCACCACCGAAGTGGGCGACGCCGAAGGTGGAGAGAGGTCCACGTCCCGCACCTGAGCCACCTCCAGGATAGGTGGGTTGGGGAGGGAGGGTGTAGCACAGTGCCGTCGTTGACGGCAGCCACCCTCCCTTCCCTCCCTTATTGTTTAGGGGTTATTGTTTATTGGTTTTGTTGGGGTATTGGGGATTTTTTGTTGTGTTTTCTTTTTGTAAGGTGCATTACGGGGTCTGCACCTTGAGGGGGGGGGTACTGTCACATCCTGACCAGCAGAGGGAGCAATTGGATTCGTTTTGGTCAGGATGTGGCAGGGTTTTTGTGTGTGTGAATGGTTGTGTTGGTGATTAGGATTCCCAATTGAAGGCAGGTGTGTTGAGTTGCCTTTGATTGGGAGTCCTATATAGGAGTGTGTGTTTTTCTTTGGGGTTGTGGGTAATTGTTTCTTGTTTAGTGTGGTTGCACCTGACAGGACTGTTGGCTGTCAGTTTCCTTGTTTTTGTTTTTGTATAGTGTTCTTTCTATTAAATTCAAGATGACAAACACTAACTCTGCTGCATTTTGGTCCTTTCCTGAAGACAGCTGTGACAATAACTGAATTTACAAAACAACAAACCGTGACGCAGAGAGAAACAAACACTACTCAAACGATATAATCACCCACAAAACCCAGGAAGAAAAACCCCTACTTAAATATGATCTCCAATCAGAGGTAACGAGGACCAGCTGCCTCCAATTGGAGATCAACCCCAAAAAAACAACATAGAAAAACTAGAACTTTAACATAGAAATAGAAAACATAGAAAAACACAAAACACCCCTGTTACACCCTAACCTACTCTACCATAGAAAATCACATTTTACTATGGTCAGGACGTGACACTCTGGGATTAGATCCAATGTCCTGGGTGGTGGTCCGAACAAAGGATCTGCTTCGGGAAAGTCGTATTCCTGGTCGTAATGTTGGTAAATTGACGTCACTCTTATACCCAATAGTTCTTCCCTGATGTATGTAATAACACTTAAGATTTTCTGGACTAACAATGTAAGAAATAATATATAAAAAATGTAAATACTGCATAGTTTCCTAAGGACTCGAAGTGAGGCAACAATCTCTATCTCTGCCGGTGCCAGATTTTGTAAGGGTAAACGTGTATGTGAGAGGAATAAACCCTTAGCCCTAATCCCAATATCAGGATATTTGAACTGAGAACCAACTGTACTATATGAACATACATCATAGACTCCAGTAGTGGAGGCTCCTCAGAGGAAGAAGGGGAGGACCATCTTCCTCAGTGAATTTCATAAAAAGAAAAATTCAAACAGCTACCATCTGTCCTCCTATGGGTACATTGACTTCAATACAAAACCAAGGAGGCTCATGGTTCTCACCCCTTCCATAGACTTACATAGTAATTCTGACAACTTCCAGAGGACATCCTCCAACCTATCAGAGCCCTTGCAGCATGAAACTGACATGTTGTCCACCCAATCAAAGGATCAGAGAATGAATCTAGTACTGAAAGCATAAGCTACAGCTAGCTAGCACTGCAGTGCATAAAATGTGGTGAGTTGTTGACTCTAAGAGACCGAAAGACAATAGCTGAACAGTTTTGAACAAATTCATTTCTTCATAGTATGCATCTAGCTAGTTTAGCCTTCTCAAACACCCAGTTAAAACAGAAAGGGATGCTATGTTAGCTAGTTGGCTATAGTTCTACCATGTTGACTATGATGTTAATATGGTGAAAACAATGTAGCCTATGTGTAGCTGTTAGTTGTTATGTTATGAAAGTTTGGCTTGGAAAGGTTTTTGCCAGGTCACAGACAGTTGTTATATTGTGCACTGAATTCCACAAGTGTAGGGAAAAGGTGAGAGGAGGAGAGAGTGTAGATGCGAGAAGGAACTATATATACACAACAAGCAAAATGATCATGCAGTTTATATGTGGCTGAGTTCTGTGTTTGCGTGTGATCAGGGGTGTATTCATTCTGCCAATGCTGTTGAAAAATGTTTATTCAACCGAAGCAAACGGAAGGAAACGGGGATAAACATACCTGAATTTGTTCAATGCAAACTCTTATTTGCAACTGTTGGACTAATGACTACAACCTAGATCAGCTAGATGCAGGCAAGAGTGTGGAAGGATGTATTGAATGTGTCACCGCCTTACACCTTGATTACTCTAATTTCTCTTGACCTGTCCATCTACTTTATAAACTTTCATTTGTAGGCTAGTTTGTAGCAACCTCATGATGGGTATAGGGAAAATGTTTGTATCGTGTAGTAGCCTAAACCTATCGATGTTACATTGAGCTGGGTGAATGTAATATGAATGACAGTCATCTAATATGCTGTAAAAGAAATAAGGCCATGCTTATAAAAATAAAAAAAATTGTCCTCCCTCATCTTAAACGGCACTGATCGCCACTGGACTCCAGTGATCAAGTGATAAAATACCAAGCAAGTGTATACAATGGACATGACAGCCCTCATAGTCCTTCATACAGATTGGAATTTGGATTGTGTCTTCTGTTTATAATACATGGATGCAGGCTGGGGACTCATGACATAATGAGGGTGTCAGGTGATATTTGGGGTCATATATACTGTAACTTATCCAACGATATGAATGTGTTCATGTTTAAAAGCAGTTTATAAGAGGACTTTCAAATAGTGCTACAATTCTTATAATGATCATTATTTAACATTCACATTTCCCAGTATCTCTACACTTTTACCTCTATTTCTCATCTGATCTACATCAAAGTCTACAACCAAGGCACTTGTGGGTCCCTCAAACAGGATATTTGCCTCAAAAATCAACAGCAATGTTATTACATGATAATCCATGGGAATGTTGTATTAGACAAGAAGATATCCTCTATGTTAAATAATGAACAGAAACATTCAAATATTTGTTGAGTAGATTTTAACTTGTATATATTAAATGAGAAGATTGACCTTGGGGAATATTTGTTTGTTGTTCATTAAACTGTGTGCTGGGAAGCAGATTGAACTCAGATTGAATTTATCTTTTCCCAACCATGTGTCCAATGCTCAGCTGTGAGGGCTTCAGCACTAAGCTATTCACTAGTAAACAGCGGTAGGCTATATAGCCTCACCATAACTGCTAAAGCTAAATGGGAGTATCAAATAGTATGTGTATAGAATGATATAAAGTAAGTTTAAAAAAAGAACCATGTGTGATTTTGGGGTGTGATCAGAAAAGCAAGTTAAGAATAAATATGACTTCTATATAGTTATACTACTAATACTGTGACATTCATAAAATATCCACAGTTTTAACATGCATGGGATCATAGAATAATCCAAATGACTATAAACTCTTTCAAAACAAGTAGATTATGGGTAATGAAGAGTAAAGTAACATACTAACTGCTTTAAAACTTTACACTTATTGTACACAATGACCAACATCTCTAAAGTATATATTGGAAATACTTCATCCTTTTGATTAACTAATTGTGTGTTTACTGGTTCAGTTTTTCCATAGCCACACCATGTTCTGTTTTTAGTGGAATATTTGGACTGAAGTCGTTATCGCCTAGTGAGGTACGTTAGTATTTTCTTTCGAGCCTCTGATGACACATACAGGAGGGGAGGTGATAGGGAGGGTGTGTCACCTTGGAGGCCCTTGGTTTTCCACACTATTCTAATCCTAACTAGGTCACCTACATAGAACATTACCTCTCCTAGCCATACTGATAAGGCCACACCATTTCACTAGGGAGGTTTTCACACTAGAGCAGTGGACACAAACCTTATTTGAGTCGAAATCACCTTCTGAATCAAAATGCAAGCCGAGATCTACTGTTATATGTTTTTTTAACATTACTTAAAAAACATAAGGCTATGCAACGGTAATGTATTAAAAACAGTACTGTAGTAATGAGGTTTGTGCAGTAGGCTATAGGCCCAAAACATTATATTGGCTTTGCTTAAATTGCCCTGATAATGCATTGTTGTTCTTCTCAGACCATTCAAAAAATGTAAATTTCAACATTTGATGTAGGCTATGGGATCACACTGGTAATAGATCAGTTGTTGTATTATTTGTGAGGCACAACTGAGTGAGCATACACTTACATTTAATTTGTATTTTATTTTACTGGGCTGAAATAGCCTGCATCTGATGGTCAGTCTCAGTGGAGGGAAAGAGCAGCAGACTGAGGGTCTGCCTCTCAACGTCCCTCTGCTTTCGCTTTCCTCCACCGACACTGACCAAAAAGGGACACCGTCTTCCAGCTGATGAGTCGCACAGCATTATTTCTGCCTCATGCACAAATTCATGTTGTTACTCCTATGACCAGAAAAAGTGAAATATTCCTCGATATTAAAAAAGACCCAAGCTTCTAATAACAAGAATGCAAGCCTATTGATACACTTTCCTACTCATTCATTACAGCTACAGTGCTGGTTGTAGGATTCCTTCCATGACATAGACCGGCCAGGTGGTCGAGGTGATCCCTTATTGATGTCACTTGTTAAATCCACTTCAATCAGTGTAGGATTTGTAAGCCTTGAGACAATTGAGACATGGATTGTATATGTGTGCATCCCCGGGGAACACTTTCGACACCTTGTAGAGTCCATGCCCCGACGAATTGAGGCTGTTCTGATGACAAAATGGGGTACAACTCAATATTAGGAAGGTGTTCCTAATGTTTTGTACACTGAGTGTATGTTACCTTAACAATTAACATTGAATTGAACATTTTTCAGTCAGCCTCTCTCTTTCTCTCTGTCCCATCATTCCTCCCTCCACCTACAACCCTGGCACCACTTTCCCCATGAATTCTCTCCTCCTCTTCTCTATTGCTGCTCATTCAGCCAACCCCTCAGTTCACGGCCCACTAGCTCTCCTGTCTATGGTTCACCTCCATGCCCCTACTTTCCTGTGGTATGCTTGGGAGAGGGGCTAGCATTACCCAGGGAGAATAAAGTTTCCCGAGGAGCGGCAGGGGGTCAAGTCTCTCAGGTTACCACGTGTTGGCAACTGCTTGCCCTGCAACCTCTCAGCTGACACCCAACAGGCCGCATACTGTATTTGTATGCTTGACGTAAGTGAATAGAGACATAGGGCTCCATTCCATCAAACTTGTATTAAGGGAAAAAAATATTACAGATTAAGAGAATGCATGGTCAAATAAATAATCCCATTAGTTTCATTCAATTGGTTTCAATCAGTAAGCATAGTAATGTAAGTGATTTCAAGCTTTTTCTTGGTGGGACGCCAATGCATTTATTATGCAATGCTGGTTTGATTACATTGAACCCACGGTCCAGTCAAGCCGCTTTATTTGAAGGACCATTATATCATCATAACTGATTGGGTGATAAAATATGTACTGCACTTGGCATTGTGTTATACTTGGCACTGAAGCGTCCATTTCATCAGACAAGCCGATGATCAAATGTATTATTCTTACTGACTAATATTTAATTATCTCTGCCATCAAGGATGTAGATATTGTTACACAACAAAGAGCTCTTGTTTAGCAAAAATAAATTATTTTATTGGAGCATGTATATAAGTGATTGAATATCCCCATTTATTTTCACTTTGAACATGTTTAGTGGTTTGCCCTGAACAGTTTTTAGTAGTTTCACTTGTGGATGTGGTGTAAGGGTGTGTGCAACAGTGCTGGTATCTGTTTTGAACAGGCATCTAACCAGAAGATCCAAATTTCATTTCAGTTGTTGATTGTATCAGTGTCTACTGCATGCTTAACTACAGATACACACATCAGCTTGCACGCACACACATAAAATAACCCATATCTCCCTAACACATTCACATAAAGACACATGACATGACATGTAACAGCATTCACATGCAAACACAGAAATTCACACAGGCACACACTTTTTGAACATAAAGTTCTCTTGGTTCACCCCACTGGACACAAACTGGTTGAATAAATGTTATTTATCAATATATTGTGACGTGGAATCTACATGGGAAAATACATTGGATAAAAAAATGAGTAATTGAGGGTGGTATTTCAACCGCAGGATTGTGTCATCGTGGTAATCAACTTCAACCTCGACAAACCTATCTTTAACTTACATTTTTTGGTTGAGATGGAGATGTGAATCCAACATAGAAATATTTTTTTTGTAGACAAAAAAGTAAGCCAGACTATGTCAGTGGCACTGATAAATCTCCTTCAAATGTTATTTGTCACATGTGCTCCCTCTCCGGCCTCTAGGTCACCAGGCTGCTCATTATGGCACACACCTGTCACCATCGTTACGTGCACTTGCGCGTCATCATTTTTTTACATTTACATTTTAGTCATTTAGCAGACGCTCTTATCCAGAGCGACTTACAGTAGTGAATGCATACATTTCATTTCATGCATTTTTTTGTGCTGGCCCCCCGTGGGAATCGAACCCACAACTCTGGTATTGCACAAACCATGCTGGCGCTGCAAACACCATGCTCTACCAACTGAGTCACAGACTCTCAGACTCTCCTGAACTCAATTACTTCCCTGATTACCTTCCCTATATATGTCACGCTCTTTGGTTCCATCCTTAGATGTGGCGTCCTGAGGCTGGAGGTGAACGTACCTGGGAGGGGGTACCGTCAGGTATGCGCTCTCTAGGTCGCCATGCTCCTGCATCTCAGCCGGATTGACAGGTTTCCCGCGCCTCTGCAGAGTTGTCCACTCCTGATCCCCGGGATTGTCATTTTGGTTGGCGTCCTGCAGCTGTAGCCGCGCGTCGGGGAGGGGGTACTGTCACGTGTGCTCCCTCTCCGGTCTCTAGGTCACCAGGCGGCTCATTATGGCGCACACCTGTCACCATCGTTACGCGCACCTGCGCGTCATCAGACTCACCTGGGCTCCATCACTTCCCTGATTACCTTCCCTATATATGTCACTCCCTTTGGTTCCTTCCCCAGTCGTTATTGTTTCTGTTTCATGTCTGTGCGTGTTTCTTGTTTTGTATTATGTTGCGTTTTATTTAAAACACTCACTCCCTGAACTTGCTTCCCGACTCTCAGCGCACATCATTACAATATTTGGTTGCATTGACAACCAAGCAAAATTCAATATCACTTTTGATATACAATAAATAGCCTATTAACTTGTCGACAAGATAACAAATTATATATTGTATTCACATCTCCAACTCAGCCAAAAATAACAGTTAAAGAATGGGATTAAGGCAATGGCTCAGATGGAACTATTTAAAGCAGTAGATACATGTCCTTTTAATACTGATATTTGGTTGCATTGTCAACAATAACTATTCAATATTACTTTTGTAATACAGTAAGCCTTAACTTTAGGCTCTTTCGGCCATCTTACAAACTAATGTAACATTGAAACTTAAAATGAGTATCACATCCATGGTTACATTTTGATGTGACTTTAACAATACATTTCTTCTTATGTAATCATAAAGCGTGTATGTTAAAAATAGCATGCATAGGTCATCGCAGGTCTGTGGAAATGTACAATTGTTGTAATCTGTGCAGAATCTCAGCATCAATCACTTGCACCATGTATTTTTAACTGGATCTGTGCCCCGAAATCGGGAGAAATGTTGCTCAATATGCGATAATGTGACTAGAATGACGGTGTAAACAGCCAACTTCCCGGGACATAGACATATCTTATATGGGCAGAAAGCTTAAGTTATTGTCCAATTTGCAGTAGCTATTACAGCAAAAAAATACCTTGCTATTGTTTGAGGATAGTGCACAACAACAAAACACTTATGACGGCAACTGGTTTGATACATTCATCTCTCAAGGTAAATAATGTACTTGCATTCAGTAATCTTGCTCTAATTTGTCATCCTGAGGGTACCAGAGATAAAAATGTAGCATAGTTTTGTTTGATAAAATCCATTTTTATATTCAAATGTAGGAACTGGGCTCTACAGTTTGACCCCACTCCTGTCTCTGGCTCCACACCCACCCCGCCTGGCCATCTAGATGTTTGAAGGTTAATGTATTTTCTTTAGGGAAGGTACTGATCCAACATGTATGACATTCCTGGGAGTGTGTAAAATGTTTTATTACCATAGCAGTTTTGTATGTTCTCTATAGTTATGTAATTGAAAATGTATCAATTGGCACATTTGGGAAAACTGGTGAAGGACACCTGGCAGACTTGATATAAAATATTGTGTGATGATGTAATTCTTCAGTGGATAAGTCTGAAACATTGCACACACACTGCTGCCATCTTGTGGACAACATCTAAATTACACCTAGAATCCTACTTCATTGTCTGGCCTTTCTCTTGCATTTCAAAGACGATGCAACAACAAACAAAAAATCGAAAACGCATGTTTTTTGGTTTGTATTATTTTTTACCAGATCTAATGTGTTATTCCTTTCAAATAGTATCAAGAATATGCATATCCTTGCTTCAGGTCCTGAGCTATGTCATTGTAGGCGGAATTTGAAAAAAAGGCACCGATCCTTAAGAGGTTTTTAATGTAATCTCAACTGCAATCCAGGTCATTTGGTTCTGCAATAACAATGTTTCCCGACTCTGGTCCTCAAGTACGCCCAATGCCTGATTCAGCTTGTCAAAGGCTTGATGATTAGTTGGCAAGTTGAATCAGGTGTGCTTGTCAGGGGCCCCAACAACAATATGCACTGTTGGGGGTACTCAAGGACCGGAGCTGGGAAACACTGTGCTATAAAATGAAGCACAGTGATAACACATTCATCTGTATAAATAAACAAAATATCTGAAGTGATATTCCCATTAGAATTTTGCTGTGCTTTTAAATGGTTGAAAGTGCAGTAAGACATTTGGGTGACAACTGAACCAAATATCTGACATTGTTTTTCCATTGGAATTTGGTTTAGATGGTTAAAAGAATAGTGATAACACATCAGAAATTCTACTGACTTTTGGCTGTCTTTTAGAGTGGGTGAATATAGGTTATAATCTCAATGATCAGCTTCTCAACCAAATATGACCAAATTATCCACGTTGAAATGACGTGGTGTGCCCAGTGGGATTGTTGTGCAAGAACAACAGTAGTTGGTCCCGTTTTTGAAAATGAATCTTTGTGGAAGGATTATTCAAATCCTCTCTGCCCCTGCGCCCTCATACACATACAGCATATAATCATGTGGATAAGAGATTCCGTGAAACCAGGACAATATCAAATTCCCCAAAAGGTCTAAGCTTGTAGACATAACCTTTATAACAAAGAAACTTAGAATTACAAGATGGCCGTCTTAAAATGCTTTGGAATAATGCAAAAAATCTCTATTTTATGCAATGTGTTGTGTAACGCAATAGTCAAGGGGTACTGTGAGAGACAAAGAGCAAAGTACTGTATGTATCACAAAACATCCCTTGCACCTTATGGGAACATAGGCCTTTGCACTTTGGCGCCATGTTTGTACAAGGAAATTGGTTTGAATGTAAACAAGAGTCTATGCAAAGAGATCTAGTCATTGATAGCCCTATACACAAGCCAAACAGTTTTTTGAGGTGTGCAAGGGACTATGGGGTCATTCATCAGAGACACTAGTGTATGACAGCCCTCATGCTCATAATCATTTTTACAGATTGGAGATTGGAAAGTCTCTCTATAGAGCCTGGATGCAGGTTGGGGCGTGAGATATGAGAATACCAGGTGAGGTGCATAGCTCACGTGCAGCTGCGCAATGTGTGTGGCGCCACCAAAGGACTAGGATCGTGGGATTGTGGCATATCTCAAGTCATAATTCAACTTCGGATGATATGGCTTGTATAACATTTGACAATGACATATTAATAGAAGATTTTATTTGTGAGAAGCAAATGACTTATTGCTCTCTCACTCTCTCTCTCTATATATATATATATCTATCTATCTCACACGCACATGTAGATGCAGTCTCTTACACTCTTTTGTGGTTTGTCTGTCTGCTTATGGAGACTTTTGGGGAAGTAGGTTTATATTTTTCACAGGAACATAAGCATGTGATTAAATAAAGCATCTGACAGATAGGACCTTTACTTTCTCATAATGTGAAAAGTTCAGAAGGTGAAAAGGTCAGGCAACCATGACTTCAGCAGCCCTGCGTTATACATAGATCGTATGAGGAACAAGGAAGGCTACCCTTGAGTGAAACTGAAAATGTTTCATGTGGGGGCTTATTGTACTATTAAGTATTCCAAATACATAATAATAACAAACAAAAAATTACCAATAATTTAATCCAACTGATGTACAAAATATTGGAACATACGATACATTCACGTGACAAATTCTGCATAAAGTGATAGATGATAACATAATTCCTTTGAGACAGCCTGCACATCTGGACAATGCCTTGACCTGCTGTACAAGTTCAAATTGTACTCAGTTACTATAAACAGGAAAAAGAGTGCAGACAATATTGAACTGTTCATTGAATTCACTCAGAGCTCACGGTCACCGGTCATGTGTCATGGGTATAGGGCCCTGAGCTGTTCCAGATCACATAGTCAGGGAAAACTCAGGGCCTCGTGGGAAGAAGAAGGAAGAGGGAGAGTTTCAAGGAAGAAAATGCGTTACTGCATTTATTGGTTGAGTTTTGATTGCAATTCAACTTTATTGAGTTAGAAATGCACCTGAGGCTCGAACAATGGTTGCATCATCCAAAATGTTGTCAAACTTTAGCTTTGGCAGCAAACATGGTAAGGGTTGACTTCCTATTTGACAGCCAATAAATAGACACAATTGATGTCTATAACATGGTAATATACATGTATTTGGTTTTATGACGCATAGAGACAGTTTAGTTTTATATTTGTGTAACCAGTGTCTGCCGCTAAGTGTATGGCCACTCATCATATGATCTGCAAAATGTCCCTCTGTACATTGTATCACAGTGTTAAGATTCCACTCTGTAAACAATTCACAGACATGTTCTTATGTAGTCGTTTACATGTACTATACTTCCACCCACTGACCCAACTTTTTCTAGTGACCGTATATATAACACTAACTGCACACACCAGCCGGTTGCTTACTGTGTGATGTGTATACATTAAAAGGAGAAATTCCACCGGAGGGTAAATGTGTAAAAAAAAAACAAAAAAAAAAAAGAGACGCATGCTATGGTCACTTTGAGGTCATTCTGTTTCAGGAATTACCACGGTTATGTGAGCTATGTGGATCACTCCAATATATTGATATCACTCCGCGGCGGAGGGATACATCCGAGGTGAGGATTTACAGATTTTCTCCTGGGTACACCTGTGGTCCACCCCTATATATAGACCCCATGGCCGTGACAAATGTTCCCTACATCATTTATGAGGCGCCTCTAGCACCATAGAGGATTGGAGTGATCCATATAGCTCACATAACCGTGGTTACATACGTAACCTTCGTTATGTTTCTCTATATTGGATCACTTCAATATATTGGTATACCCGTACCAGATTTAGTCGGTGCTAGAGGGACCTGGCCAGCCAGTGGCGAAGTCCCAACGCGGGACCGAGACGCAGGGGCCGTCAATGTGGAAGGGGGGTCCTGGCACAGACCCCGGAAGGGGAGACGATGCCCAGGACCGCTGAACCAACCACAGAGGGAGGTGCCACATTTACCCGATAGTACCTAGCAAAGGAGCAAGAGGAAGCCCAGCTGGCCCCAGTACAAATATCAGAGAGGGGCACTCCTCTCAGTAGAGCCCAGGATGCAGCCACACCTCATGTTGAATGTGCCACCACAAATCCCAGCACTGGCCGGCCAGCCAGGCGGTATGCTGTCGTAATTGTGTCCACGATCCAGTGAGAGAGCCTCTGCTTTGATAGCCCAGCCCACAGGACACACCATAGCAGACAAAGAGCTGTTCTGTTGTTCTCACTGACCGTGTCCGCTCCACATAGGCAGCCAGTGCACGCACATGGCATAGCATGCCAGAGGGAGGCATAGACTCCCCCGCCACTTCCCGGAGGGTCATAAGCAGACAGGATAAAAGGGATGTTCACATGCCCCCCTTTGGGGGGAATTAAGGGTTGGGGCGGAGAGATATACTCCTCCCACCAGGGTCCATCCGGTAGCACTCAGAACTTACCGAAAGAGCATGGAGCTCACCGACCCTCTTCTTGGAAGTAATCGCTACCAAGAAAGCCACAGAGGTCCTGGTGGCTATGACATGGAGTACCACAGGGGGCAGTGTGCATCGTACAGGGAGGCAAACAGGTCCACCTGCGCCCTCCCGAACATGTCCCACAGGTGCTGCACCACCTGGGGATGTAGGCTCCAGTCCCAAGGTGGCGGGCCCTCCCTCAAGAGCGTATCCACTGCCACATTCAGGATCAAATGGTATGTGCGCTGCGTGTCGAGACGCTAGACGTCCCTGAGCCCAGAGAAGGAGCTCCCATGCCATAAGATGGAGACGGTAGGACCTCAGTCCACCCTGATGGTTGATGTAAGCCACCAATGTGGTGTTTTCCATTGTCACCAGGACTTCAGATGTGGAAGGAAAGACCGCAGGGCCAGCAGTACAGCTCAGAGCTCTAGTGTATTGATGTGCCTGCCGCTCCAAGGGGGTAGCCAACAGCCGCTGGCCGACCTGCCCTTGGTCACAACCCCCAGCCGATCTGGGAGGCGTCTGTGCTGACTAGCTCCCGGCGACACATCCTCAGCATCTCCACCCCACCTGAGAGAAAGGAGCGACAGCGCCACCTCAACAATGCCCTGAGGCACTGTGCGGTCACCTGCAGCTGGCGGTAAAGGTTGTGCTTCGGGCACAGCCGGTGGAAGTTAAACCACCGTTGAAGAAGCCGGCGATGCAGCAGGCCCAGGGGAATTAGCAATGAGGCCGCCGTCAGCACGCCAAACAGGCGTTGGCAAGTCAGGGCGGATACCACCCGCCCCTGCCGAAAGTCGAGGCAAGATAAGATCGCCTGAATCCTTCTGGTGGGCAGGCGTGCTCTGATGAGGACTGAGTCCAGTTCCATGCCAATGAAGGTGCCTTCCCTGTAGCTCAGTTGGTAGAGCATGGTGTTTGCAACACCAGGGTTGTGGGTTCGATTCCCACGGGGGGCCAGCACAGAAAAAAAAAAAATGTATGAAATGTATGCAGTCGCTCTGGATAAGAGCGTCTGCTAAATGACTAAAATATAAATGTAAGGCCACCCTTTGGGTGGGCATCAGATGACTCTTCTTGTCATTTACAGTAATGCCCAGCCCGCCGATGTGGGTCAGGAGCATGTCTCTGTCTGACAGGACCTGGGTCCTGGTTGGAGCACAAATCAGCCAATCGTCCAGGTAATTGAGGATCAACAATCCTCGGTATGTGAGAGGTGCCAGGACCTGCATCCATGCACTTTGTGAAAGTGCGGGGTGCCAAGGAGAGGCCAAAGGGAAGAACCATGAATTCATAAGCCATCCCTTCGAAAGCAAATTGGAGGTACTGCCAATGAGCTGGGTGAACAGGAACATGGAAGCATGCCTCCCTCAGGTCCAGCATCACAAACCACTGGTCCCTGGACACGGCCTGCAACACTCACGCTGGGGACAGCATGTGGAACCTCAGTACCTTGAATTACCCATTGAGGTTGCAGAGGTCCAGAATTGGTCGAAACCCTCCGTCTCTTTTTAAGACCACAAAATAAGTAGAACCCCACCTAGCCGTTCTGATGTCTCGATCCTGCAGATGGCACCCTTGTCCAGGTGTGAGGAGATCTCCAACCGCAGGATTTTCTTCTTCAGGGGGTCGGCCACCGTGGTGACACGAAGGCCCCTGAAGTACGGGGGCCGGCACCGGAATTGGAGTCGGTACCCCTTCAGCATTGTGGACAACACCCAGGGGGACTTCACACCCTCCTCCCACTTTGTCCTTTGAGACCGGGAGAAGCGGCCAAGGCCGGGGAAGGGTGTGTCAGGGGTCCTGCCGGGGCCCGCCTCTCTTCTGGCGCCCCGAGCACCTGGGTCCCCCAGGCACGTACCTATGGCGGTGACAGTTGACAGGCTGTTGCTCCACCACAAGCTGTGCCCCTCCCCGCTGTCGCCGCTCAGCACGATATCCAGTGCATTGGCTACCCGAGTGAGTAGGCTCCTCATAGCCTCTCGATCCACTGAGGGCAATGAAGACCTGCTGTGGTTTCTGATGGCCTATCAGCCTGGTAGCCCTGCTCACGGTGGTGAACAGTGCCAGCATCGTCCCTCAGGAACAGCCTATCACTGGCCAACAGGGAACAGCAGTCGTCACCATCGAAGCTATCAACCTCCTGACGCAGGGCATGCGCCCTCCATTCAAGGTGGTCCCAGCGGTGCGACTCCTGGCCTCCAATCGCGCCATGCGTTCTGAGAACACCACACAAAACAGGCATCCAGTAGGGCACTCCACCGCCCTCTCTGCATGGCTCAAACCCAGGCAGTGCATACACAAGGTATGCACATCCCCAGGGGGGAGGCCATCATCACACCTGTCACAAAGGGAAGCCATAAGCTCAGCCAAGCCAACAAGACCACGGAGCAGGGGTCCAATGCCCTGGGAGAGCTTATGTCGTAACCCGCTTGGAGGAATAGGAACCCCGTGAGGGATAAATTACCCAGTACCTCGGGAAGACCCGTGTGGGAAAAGCAGGCAGACAAAAAAAACAGCAACCAGGTAATGGATTTGTTTTATTTGTTTTTGTTTCACGCCAACTGCAATATTACCTAGCCGGTTTATTATCCAAGCAGTAAAAACAGCACCATATGATGGAGTAACTCCATTAAGGAACTCCAAAGTTAATGTCTCAACATAGTGAAAAGCCCACCACAATACTCTTACACTCTGCAGGGGAAAGAATAAAAAAAAACCCTGCAGGGTAATTAGCAGAGAACCCGCGTCTACGGTGCAGGGAGCAGCATGTTAAAGCAATTCACAACACACACATAGACCAAGCCAGTGGGCAAGTTGTGTAAGGTAAATTACAGTTTGTGGCAGTAAGAGCCGCCATACTGATGGATGCACATGGAGTCATAATGTAACGCTAACGAAGCACAAGTACGACAAACCACGGGCGGAAGGTACAGATCAACCACGTGCAGCGAGTGGAACACTCAAGAGGAGGGGCTGGCCATGTGGCCAGCTGCAAACAGCCAGTGAGTATACTTCCACGCAAGATATTACACTTACCACTGACTTACCGAGCAAACTTCAGAAAGTTTGTACCTCAAACCATACGGACGTCCACAGAGAAAATGAAAGAGAACATGCGGCCATGGGGTCTATATATAGGGGTGGACCCCAGTCATGACACAGGTGTACACTGGAGTAAATGTGTAAATCCTCACCTCGGATGTATCCCTCCGCCGCGGATTGATACCAATATATTGGAGTAATCCAATATAGTGAAACATAACATAAGTTGCGTGCAAGTAGTTATTTCTCATTAAGCCCCCTCCCAAACGAAATACTCAGTGAGTTAGTAAACTGTGCTGTGCAGTAGGGTGGGATTGGGTTGGGTTGCCCCCATTCTCCAATCTCTGTCTGACCCTTACAGCTGGCCCTGTATGGCTTTCTGATAACTGCAGTGTCTCTCTTATCTCACTCTACAACTCTGCAAAGTCATAATACAGCTTGGTCGTTCCACGAAATGAGTGCCTTTTGCATCCCTTGGATATTTTAAGTAGAAATTGTGTGAAAATATAGAATTTTAAAAACCTGTTATATGCCCTTTAATATAAACCCCATGGAAAATTCAATAAATCTGATTTTTAATATGAATAAAGAAGACTTGCTAAAGTGCATTTTGACTTGTCCCTTTTTGCACCCTGTGTGACTTCTAGGAAGATTTTAACCCACTTAACCCTAACATTTCTCCAAGTTGTAACATTCATTGTAAAACCCTATTTATTATGTTGCCTTGACAAAGTCATTTCTGGCTATTATTATTTATTTAATATGATTAGTGATTCATTTTAAGGTAAAACGCTGTTACATGAACAGAACTCTCGTTTTAATATGGTGAAACTATTCCTTTAAGAGAATATATTTTAAAGAAACATTGAACATCTTATAGTCAAATCCTAGTGTAAAAGCAGGTGAGCTGATTCTACTCTTTTTGGCAGTTTTCTGGTGTTTTGTAGTGGAAAACTGAGTGGGTCGAGCATAACACATAAACCCTGTTATCCATAGAAACTTGCATTCAATTGCCCCTCCCTGTTGCACACAACAAGCTTCCATTCGCCCTGTCACAAGGGGATTTATGGCTGATTTAAGATGAAATTGTCAACCCTGTTACTTTACTTGGTACTTACTATGATCACTTTTTTATTTAACCACTTGAGATGGGAAAACATGCTTTTTATTAAGTTAACCATGTGCTCTTTATGGCAGAATGTAAAAATGAGGTGAAACAAAATGTTTTTCATTTTATGTACCAAATGACACTACTCAAAAGGCACCCACTTGGTGGAGCGACCCAGTGTCATATACTGTATGCATATGGACTCATAAATGAACACATGCAAGAGGCCATTCAAAGAGAAAATGACGAGTGAACTGAGAAAACAAATGTGTATACTGTATCAAATGAAAAAATGATAGCAATTATTTTGTCACATCGACAAAGCAAACAAGCATTATTTCAATTCCATAACTATTTATTGAATGCGCCCACTGGAAAACTGACAGGATATTTTGTGGTGTGTACCAGACAATAAAATCCCCACTTGTATTCTGCTCTGCTGTATCTCTCCCCTAGGCCCAGAGCTTGTGTAAGGGTATTAGGCCTGACAGCTCCACAGTAATTATGACAAATGGCCAGACGTGAGACAAACCCTGGGGTTCAGGGCTTAAGCAGGAGGATGTTGCAGTGTGCGCACGCTTGTGAGAGTGTGTGTGTGCATACAGTATGTCTTCTGCTTGTCACACTTTTGCATCAATGTGAAATGGTTAAGAGAAAGGTAAGAGAAAGAAAAGAAAATATCATTCGATTTATAGCAGGTAGGGACAGATGTATACATATATCATACTATCCTTTCTCTCTCACTAAGATGTGTTTCAGAGACACTTGAGACACATTTGAGATGTTTCATAATAATAATAATAACTTGCCGGATGAGTAAGATGAACTCAACTCTGGGATCACAGACAGCTGCAAAATAGAAAACCACTCTAGAGAAAGAAATTGTAATATAGTATGTATCTTATTGGTGAATATGAACAAAGTTACAGACTATACATTTTTGGGGGGATTGCTCATGAAATCCTCGCTGAAATATTAATTGGATTAATACATTAAGAACGAGAAGATTTATATTGTGAGTGCTATTTTGGGGGGATAAAAAAAAAAAAATTGATCAGCTCCTCTAGTTTATTTTGTATTAATACCTGTTTTCCCATAATCAATCAATCAAATTTATGAAGCTATTTTAAATTCAACAGTCCATCATCAGGCATCAGAAAGCCGATTGGATTTTCCTGTCTCTGTTATGTTGTCTCTAGAGCCAGACAGCTACTGTACAGTCTCCAAACCGCATCATAAGCAACTGACCTCAATTCCTGTTTTGACATATGGTGATTCGGTGCAGAAAATGAGGGAAAAACTGTGTAAAACATGGCATGACTTCCTCACAAACAGACTGTCAGCAGACAGTGCATAATGATGGTGTATATAAAATATTCAATTTGCTTGTTTGAATCAGGTAGCCAACAAGTTTCCAACTTAAAAAACTCAACACACATACAGTGCTGTGAAAAAGTATTTGCCCCCTTTCTAATTTTCTCTATTTTTGATACTGAATGTTATCAGATTTTCAACCAAAACCTAATATCAGATAAAGAGAACCTGAGTAAACAAATAAGAACAATTACATACTTATTTAATTTATTTCATAAACAGAAAGTTATGCAACACCCAATGCCCCTGTGTGAAAAAGTAATTTCCCCCTTAAACTCAATAACTGGTTGTGCCACCTTTAGCTGCAATGACGCCAACCAAACACTTCCTGTAGTTGTTGATCAGCCTATCACGTTGCTGTAGAGGAATTTTGGCCCACTCTTCCATGTAGAACTGCTTTAAATCAGCGAAATTTGTGGGTTTTCAAGCATGAACTGTTCTGCCACAAGATCACAGGTATTAGGTCTGGACTTTGACTAGGCCATTCCAAAACTTCCAAAAACATATTTTTTGTTGTTGCCATTTTCATGTGTTGATTTGGGGATGCTTTGCTGCCTCAGGATCTCGACGACAGGCCTTAACAGAAGGAACCATGAATTCTGCTCTGTATCACAGAATTCACAGGAAAATGTCAGGCCATCCGTCTTTGAGCTGAAGCTGAACACAGCTGGGTCATTCAGCAAGACAATGATCCAAAACAGACAATCGTCTCTACATGAAAATGGCTAAAAAGCAACAAATTTGAAGTTTTGGAATGGTGTAGTCAAAGTCCAGACCTAATCCCAACTGAGATGTTGTGACAGGACTTGAAACAGGCACTTCATGCTTAAAAACCTACAAATGTTGCTGAGTTAAAGCAGTTCTGCATGGAAGAATGGGCCAAAATTCCTCAAGAGTGATGTGAGACTGAACAACAACTACAGGAAGCATTTGATTAGAGTCATTGCAGCTAAAGGTGGCACAACCAGTTAATCAGTGTAAGGGGGCAATTACTTTTTTACACAGGGGCATTGGGTTTTGCATAACTTTGTTTATGAAATAAATTAAAGAAGTATGTAATTGTTGTGTTATTTGTTTACTCAGGTTCTCTTCGTTTAATACTAGGCAGTTGTGCAAAGAACTTAAGTAAAAATACTTTAAAGTACTACTTATTAAGTCATTTTCTTTGCTACCTGTACTTTACTATTCACATTTTTACCAACTTTTACTTTTACTTCACTACATTCCTAATGTACTTTTTACTCCATACATTTCTCCCTGACACCCAAAAGTACTCGTTACATTTGGACAGGAAAATTGTCCAATTCACACACTTATCAAGAGAACATCCCTGGTCATCCTACTCCCTCTGATCTGGCAGACTCACTAATCATAAATGCTTTGTTTGTAAATTATGTCTGAGTGTGCCCCTGGCTATCCGTAAATACATTTAAAAAACTAGAAATTGAGCCATCTGGTTTGCTTAATATAAGGAATTTGAAATTATTTATACTTTCACTTTAGATACTTAAGTATATTTTAGCAATTCCATTTACTTTTGATACTTAAGTATATTTAAAACCAAATATTTTTTTTTTACTTTTACTTAGGTATTATTTTACTGGGTGACTTTCACTTTTACTTGAGTCATTATCTATTAAGGTATCTTTACTTTTGCTCAAGTATGACAAATGAGTACTTAGGTTTTAGGTTGAAGATCTGATAACATTCAGTATCAAAAATATGCATAACTATCAGAAAATTAGAAAGGTGGCAAATACTTTTTCACAACACTGTACATGTAAACCATTTGAGAGATGAAAATGAAATCATATCTGCGAAGTTAAGGACAAAAACTAATTTGAACTGTTCATGACCTACCTCTGACCTTCCTAAGTTAGTTGCATGTCTGGACTGCTGAAACAGGCGCCAGATCGGTCCAATTCACCCTGAAAATGTGGCCAAATGTTTCCCTCTAGACATGCGTACACACACACACACACACACACACACACACACACACACACACACACACACACACACACACACACACACACAGAGAGAGAAAACATCTCAGAGCATATCTCAGCATTGTTGGCAAAGCAAACACAAATACCTTTTCCATATGAAGGCAAAACAGACGCTCATAATAAGCCTTTCCGATGGCCATCAGGCTTCCTCCCCAGTGAGCGGGCGGTGCATGGCAGGGCATAAGAGGCCGACAGGGCCTCCTGAGGCCAATGTTATGTAACCAGTCAGCTTCTGATGAGCATACAGACAATAGCCTGTCTAGCCCCCATTCCCCCAGATAAGCACATGGTGCACATGAGGATGTGTGAAACATACTCCTCAGCCTGAAGTGTCCCCACTTGCGCCAACAAATAGCTAGCTTTTCATGTGGCGCTGAATGGTAAGACCCTTCAGGAGGGCCGTCACGTGTGCTAAAAGAGCAGAGGTCCTGGGTTTGAGTCTTGGTGTAAGCCGAATCAGGAGGAAGTAGTACTCGCTAAGCAAGCAGCGTGATATCCTTTACAGTTGCGCTCAGCACTAGCTGGAGTCGCTGTTGAGTAAGTTTGAGGGGTGAATGTAGCACATGATGATGTGTGAAACGTACTCCTCAGCCTGAAGTGTCCTCACTTGCGCCGACAAATAGCTAGCTTTTCTTGAGGTGCCGACTGGTAAGACGCTTTAGGACACGGATTATCAAATATTACAAAGTACAGATACAAAATTATGTTTTGTAATGTATTTAATTAAAATACATTTATTTTGTATTTTAAAATACCCCCAAAAAATCTAAGTAGCCGGTCTGAGCAGCAACAACATTCTCAGTAACAGAAACTTTTTTCTTGCTGACTGTGATGTGTTATTGTTTATATACCTTAGTTGAGCATTTCACTCTCAGTAAGAGCGTCTGCTAAATGACAAATGTGAATGTATAATTGAAAATTAACTGCAAAACACACTGGGTATTATTATTGGCCTTGTTTGTGGGTGGAGTTCATTAGAATAATACTCAGCATGCTTTGCAATTGTACATTTTTACATTTTAGTCATTTAGCAGACGCTCTTATCCAGAGTGACTTACAATTAGTGCATTCATCTTAAGATACTATAGCTAGGTGAGACAACATATCACAATCATATAAAGTACATTTTCCCTCAATTAAGTATTTATCAACCTTTTTACATATTCAAGTACATTTAGTTAATTTAGCAGACACTTATCTCACCATAGTGCTATCAAACTTCTGATGCCAATACAGGGTGAAAGGGGATCACAAAATGTGAATCGCTATAACAAAAAGGTATATAAAAGAATTTAGTATTTTGAAAATACAAATTACAGTGTTTAGAATATACACAATACATTGGAGTGTAGTTTACCCAGTGTAATTCAAATTACAAAATACTCAAGAAGTAATTAAAATAAATATTTCAAATATGTGACAGAAAAACTGGCCATTTCTGCTTCAGGGGGGCGGTCATGTGTGCTGTTAGCAAGGCCGAGGTCCTGGGTTTGAGCCGAATCAGTAGGAAATGGTACTTGCTAAGCAAGCAGCGTGACGTCCTTTACACACAAATATTTTAAGCGAGGAACTGGTTTTCCAGATAATATAGCCTTTACAAGGATAAGCATCACACATCCAAATGTCTAAAATGTACTGCTGGTTCAGTGGCCCTGAGGGCGTCCACATATATAAGTTTGGTTTGCTCCTAGCAGAACTCGTCTACGCGAAGTGATAGTGCCTTAAAATACATTCGCTTGAAAACAAGAAAGAAAAACGGCAATATGAATGTTTGTTCCTGTTGAGACACCGTATCAACAACATAGCCAGTACACTTCCTCAAAATAGTCAGAATTAATATTTCCTGTTGAGATACCGTATCAACAACATAGCCCGTATTAATCTATGATAATTCAAGAAATCTGTCATTCATTTTGAGGTTTTTGCAGAGTAATCTTAGTCGCACAATTTTACATCTAAGATGTTTGATGCAGTATTCTCAAGTGAAAAAATGTGTATGAAAACGAGTTGTCTGTCATTAAATGGCAACAAACACTTCATTGAAGAAGCCATACTGTCGACCAATCACTGACGAAGGGATGTAGATTTTGGCTACCGAACTTCGACAAGCCCCAAGAAAAAACTGTGTGCTCAATAAACCGAAAAACCCTTGCTAAATGCTGCTGAACACCAAAACGAACAAATTGTCACGCGAATGCAGTAATATAGAAGCTTACTGCTCGATTGTACAGCACAGTCCTTTATTGTGCAGTATATCGTGTGAAGAGAAGAGTTCAGGATGTTTATTCATTCTGGGCCACGCGAATTAGTTGTGCATTGACAATGAATCTTACCGTCAAGTCATGCTTGCAAGCATCTGAAGTGAGAGTTGACTCGATTACATGACACCTAAACAGAGATAATCTGCTCGCAATCAGTTGATGAAGGACTGACCTGTACATTTGACATTAAGCCTTCATTGGTAAACTACAGATTGATGCAACCTTTTGCATTTATTCACATGATCATTTAACCCTAAACTGTAAGTAGCAGTGCTTATTTTTTCAATATTAAAGAGGTCAATGACTGGTAAACACTCAAAAGTAAACAGCTGCTTAAACTGCAGTATTCCAAAATAGTTTTGGATTAAATGTCTTTCCATCTGTTTAAAATGTTATTTTGGGCACTGCGGGGCTGTTTAGTGGACATAAAATCCCATCACACTACACACTCTAATAATACACTTGTATTCTAAAGTATCACAGGAGTAGACATGATTTACAGATTTTTTTAAAACCTTATTTAACTGGGCAAGTCAGTTAAGAGCAAATTCTTATTTTCAATGACAGCCTAGGAACAGTGGGTTAACTGCCTTGTTCAGGGGCAGAACAACAGATTTTTACCTTGTCAGCTCGGGGATTTGATCTTGCAACCTTTTGGTTACTAGTCCAATGCTCTAACCACTAGGCAACCTGCCGCCCCAGACTTTGTTGTTGTTGAGTAAAGTGAGTCAGTCAGTGTTTTTCAGTGATTTGACTACACAATGCTACTGCACAGTGAATTAAGTGTTGTACAGCCAAAATAGATGGCTACTCAACTTGTCTCTATGCTGAATAGACATTAATAAGGGAAAACGTGTTCTTGCAGTGTTCCAATAAAACAACCCTCTGTGGCTAATATTTTAAGTCTTAACAAGAACTGAGCTCGATTATAATAGCATACTTATGTACTTCCATCTCCATGAAATGATTACACAGGAACAAAGGTCTGCATTTATTGCCGTTTAAGATTGGTGTAATTGTTTTAATCCACCAGTACTTTGCACCTGAGGTTTAGTTATGCTTCAGAGACACGAACATTCGAACGAGGAAGTCGCATAAATCCCAAACAGCCAGTCTTTTTAATTGTAATTCTAAAACAATGTAAACCATTATGAGAAGTGCTGAGTTGGTAAAGGCCTCTGCTATCACATTAATGGGTCAAGGTTACGTCTCAGGGCCAGTCGTTAGAAAGTAGATCTCATTATCTTAAAAATAGAACACAACGCTTTAATCGTCTTAGTGAAATCCAAAGCATTACCACACACCCAAGCATTCACTATGGCAATTCAGTGTATCTGACTAGTCACAGGCTCGTTGACATTGTTAGACAGGGTTACTAGGATTTCAGATTTCACATACTGTAAGGTGGACCCCAGTGCAGACCACAGAATCTCTTGAGAATCAGTGTTCACCCAAGCATTGTTTCTTCTGTTTCCTACCCTATTGACTCCTGAACTTGACTTATACATGCACTAATTGTTCAAAGAATGTCGATCCAACTTCTTGCCATGCATTTGATTCTCCATTTTATCCTGTGATGAAAGACCTCTGTGAAGTCTGTTGAAAAGGGGGTGTTTTCGCCTGTGTAAATATAAGGTCTAATTGCAGTTCCTTATGTAGAAGTCTCCATTGCGAGGTATTTCCCATATAAACTGTATACTGGGGTCAACAATTCAGCGAGACCAACTTCATGCAATTAGAGTGATCATGTGAATGATAAGATAAACTGCATACATGCATGGCCCTCTGGAAGTCACGTCCCATAACGGAGCAAACAGTATCCGAAGGTCAAACGTTCAAATAACCCCCAAATCCACTTTGTGTTGGACAAACAAGATCCTCCAGTCTTGCCATGCTTTGATGTATCATGTTTATTGTCAAAACAGGCTTGGTCAAAACAGTGATCTAGACAAAACAAGATGTTATGGTTTCATTGCAGTGAAACACTTGTAGATTATCCTGAGTTTCAATTTTGATATTGGGTTAAACTCAAATTGTGGTTAAATTTAAGGTCAGGATATTCCACAAGTTTACAGCACTACTATGGTAATGACATGTGGTCATAAATGTCCTACTTCAATTATTTATGTTTTTTATGTTCTGATACATTACCATATTTGATTGATGATTTTCATATCCATCTGTCATGTATTTGACATATTTTACCTTTTGCCCCTGTAGGATAACAGGTGCTGCTAATTTCCCTAATAAATCTACAGTGAGATTCTCCCACAATCCTGCATGTTCTCAAAGCCCCATGGGTATCCCCCCTTGTCTTTCTGGTCCTTGGCTCACTGGAGCTGGCTTTGGTTCTGCTTCCTCCCAATGGGGGATACAGGAACCTGAGGGGGAGGGGAGTGGGCGGAGGGGGGACCTTGTGCCAAGTATAATGTATGTGGGACACAGATCAGGGTAAGCCATGGGCATGGAAATAACAAGGCAAAGCTACTCACTGTTTGTATGTGCCCGATCCTGACAGAATGGGAACAAGAGGAATGCCTGCAGTGACATACATAATTTCCTCCAGTTTACCCCCAAATACATGACTACTGTTTTCTAGAGCGGTTTTTATACAGTAGTTGCAGCCAGCGTGTGTTTTATTAAGAAATTCGGAGTTCCGACCATCCTCCTCATGTTGCCAGACAATCCTCCCAAGTGTCGTTCAGGTTCGCCAACAATGCATCTGGCTTGGTGAGTGAAAAGCCGTCCTTTGGAATCACATTGGACCCACCAGACAAAGGCTAGAATACAAAAGGTAGATTTTAGCATTCGGACCACACATTCAACGGCCTCAAACTAGTCTTTTCACGATTCAATGGTGCTTTAGTTTAGAGGAAACCTTGTGCATAGATAGGAACCATGGCCAACTGTAATCTCATTCAATTCTGTGGTTCGTAGGTTTTGGTAGCCATGACAACGTGTTAATCTCTTATTATGGATTGGTGTCAAAAAATGAATAAATAAGCCAACCAACCAGGATCAGTGTTGGTTCTGTAAACAGAAACGGTTGGGGTTCTAGGGTAAGGGTGGTTTTTCTGATGGCAATACATGTGATGTATGCAAACATTCAAAGATAGCTGGCAGGAGTTCCAGACTGTGGTACATTGGTATTTAATATTATTTTCACCATTCTTTTTCTTGGGAACCAAACTCAGTATGTGCTCAATTCATTAAAGCCAATAGAAAAACAGGAGAAAATAGACAGGGAACATTGGATATTTTCCAAAAGCCCATGTCCATCCCCTTTTAGCTGGCTGGCTTAGGATAGGATCAACATACTGATTTTTCATCACTTCTAGCCTAGCACATCTGTCAAATGCAATTGAGAGTGCTTCCTTGATTGTAAAAGTGGTGGCACAACATCAGTTACATTTGTTTGAAACAAGTGTAACAAGAACACATTCTCAGCATTGTAGTAGCATTTTCTAGTTACTCAACTGTGGGCCTTTTCTAGTTATTCAATTGTTACCAGAGTTACCCTTGGGACAAACTCACAAGGACATGAATGGAATATCAATAGTTTACAGTTGGACAGTTTTCCGCTGTGGGCCCAAAAGTTCTATGGACAGCTCGAAACCTGTTGGAACGGTTTTCATTCAGATGCCAATGAAGCTTGAAATTGCAGCCTCTCTCTCCCTCAGACTTATTGAGAGTCTGTCTTTCTTTGACAAAGCCACTTTCACTCTGAATTTTCTGCATTCCATTCAACTTTTGCTTGAGAATGTGGGATGAATAGTAAAAAGTTCCTGAAGTTCATCTCCAAGTGACTGTTACAAAACCATAGACGCAGGATTTATCCAAAGGGATGATGAAAGTAATTTCAAGACTAGAGACATTTGTTATGTGTGTGAATAGATTCGAATCACTTTGATCTCACTACTGGAAAACACGCAGTAGATACTGCAATGAGACGGTATCAGAGAATTACATTTTGGTTTGTCGTAGTTGTTTGTGTGAGGAACCCTAATAAACAGTGAGCCTGTTTATTACATCAGCAACAGATATTACGTTGTTGATTCTATTGACCTGTGACCAGGAAGTCAACTCCTTTACAGTGTGTGTGTGTGTGTGTGTGCGCGCAATACAGTAGGCTGGAGCGTCAGTTCATTTTACATGCTCTACTCATCTGCTGTCTACAAGTTTGGAATGTGGTGCAGTGTTTTACATACCGCATAGATGTACTGCACCATTTGACCTTACCTGTGTCTGGCATTATTGGTCTCAATACTGTGGACAACTATGGCAGAGTTCCCAGATTTATAAAGGTTTTTCACCCCTGTTCAGCTCTACGGATAACCAAGGACATCAGTCCCCCATTTCCTGCAGCACCAACTTTATATTGCTCAATGTTAAATGATCTATTAGCCTTGACAAAAAATATGCTTGGTGAAAAAGGTAATAATAATGTAATCTACCAGCTATCCATTTGCAAAACATGAAAGTGCGTCGTAAATTGTCAGAATATGCACCAAACCTTTTGGTTTTTATTTTATTTTATTTTGAGTAGATTCTAATCCATTATTTAATCAGACCTGAAATCTAGATTGAATACAAAATGGGATTATGTGGCTCTTTACATAATGTAATATCTAAAGGAGGGTAAAGCCAATATCAAAGCTGCACCCTGCTGTAGAACAATCATCTGCCTATGTGGCCCATTTCCTGTTGAAACTCAGGAGGAGATGTACTGTACTGTGCTGAATACCCTATATAACATTCAGTGCACGCCAGAAAGGACATCTGCATACTTTCATGCTTTAAACAGCTTTCCAGAAAATGTGTAAAATTCTCTATAATGTCCTCTAGGTTCTTTACTTAATCTCTGTTTGCTGGAATATTATAGTATTAGGAGTATTAGGGGTCATATGCAGATGAAAGGTACTGTAGCAGTGCCTATTCAAATCAAAAAATAAAAATACAACTCCTGTATCATGAGTCAGCACTGAGTAAATGTAAATCTATCAACTGATACAACCAAGGTTGGAATAATAACAAATGTTCTTACCAAATATGGTTTGAAATAAGACATGTGTGCTACAATTTCAATTTGGTGGATGAATCCATCCCACTCTGATTATGTAAAAAGGTCATGAATCAATTACTGCCAAATGTATTGTCTGTGCTCAGTTTGGGTATTTTTTGGAACCCCGTCTGTACAAAAGCCTGTCAGGCAGAGAGGAGAGCAAGAACAGAAAAGATCTGTGTGTTTTCCTATTGGAGCAGGGAAATGTCTTATTATTTACCCTCTAAATGGCTCCCTCCATTTTTTTCAGGCCACTGGTCCATGACTAACTTCCAGTGCCCCCGGTCCAAACTGGCTGTTTCTCTGTGCTCTCTGTCTGCCTTATTTGTGAATTAACGTCCTACTTTCCTCCCTGTAAGTACCCATAATGTCTTCATCTAAAGCTGTTACATCATCAGTAGTCATCAGGGAAGCCCTATGGTTGATACAGTATGTTTGAGCTCAATTACTGGGAGTAAGAACTCAATTGATGAGCACCGTCTTATTGTCATACAGTACCAGTCAAAGGTTTTAGAACACCTACTCATTCAAGGGTTTTTCTTTATTTTTACCATTTTCTACATTTTAGAATAATAGTGAAGACATCACAACCATGAAATAACACATGTAACCAAAAGTGTTAAACAAATCAAAATAGATTTTAGATTCTTCAAAGTAGCCACCTTTTGCCTTGAAGACAGCTTTACATACTCTTGGCATTCTCTCAACCAGCTTCACCTGGAATGCTTTTCCAACCGTCTTGAAGGAGTCCCCACATATGCTGAGCACTTGTTGGCTGCTTTTCCTGCACTCTGCGGTCCAACTAATCCCAAACCATCTCAATTGGGTTGAGGTCAGGTGATTTTGGAGGCCAAGTCATCTGTTATAGCACTCCATCACTCTCCTTCTTGGTCAATAGCCCTTATACAGCCTGGAGGTGTGTTGGGTCATTGTCCTGTTGAAAAACAAATGATAGTCCCACTAAGCACAAACCAGATGGGATGGCGTATTGCTGCAGACTGCTGTGGTAGCCATGCTGGTTAAGTGTGCCTTTAATTCTAAATAAGCCACAGACAGTGTGACCAGCAATGCACCCCCACACCATCACATCTCCTCCTCCATGCTTCACGGTGGGAACCACACAAGCGGAGATCATCCGTTCACCTACTCTGCATCTCACAAAGACACGGTAGTTGGAACCAAAAATCTCCAATTTGGACTCATCAGACCAAAGGACAGGTTTCCACCGGTCTAATGTCCGATTCTCGTGTTTCTTGGCCCAAGCAAGTCTCTTCTTCTTATTGGTGTCCTTTAGTAATGGTTTCTTTGTAGCAATTCGATCATGAAGGCCTGCTTAACGCAGTCTCCTCTGAACAGTTGATGTTGAGATGTGTCTGTTACTTGAACTCTGTGAAGCATTTATTTGGGCTGCAATTTCTGAGGCTGGTAACTCTAATAAACTTATCCTCTGCAGCAGAGGTAACTCTGGGTCTTCCTTTCCTGCGGCGGTCCTCATGAAACGCAACTAATTGGCTAACAACGCATTAAGAAGGAAAGAAATTCCACAAATTAACTTTTAACAAGGCACACTTGTTAATTGAAATGCATTCCAGGTGACTACCTCATGAAGCTGGTTGAGAGAATACCATGAGTGTGCAAAGCTGTCATCAAGGCAAAGGGTGGCTACTTTGAAGAATCTCAAATCTCAAACACATTTTGATTTGTTTAACACTTTTTTTGGTTACTACATGATTCCATATGTGTTATTACATAGTTTTTATGTCTTCACTATTATTCTACCATTTAGAAAATAGTAAAAATAAGGAAAAACACTTCAATGAGTAGGTGTGTCCAAATGTATGACTTGCACTATATATAACAGTGAATTAAGGATGACTTGCCATATGTTGTAACATGCAAAGCAGTACTATGACACTTGACACTGTCAACCATGTTCTGTTTCATGCAGGCGTTGGCCCCCTGCTGAGTGGTTTGATTGATGGTCCAACAGCCTCAGTGTTTCTCCAGCTGCCTTTAGTCTTAGCAAAGCTGGATATAGTCATCAGCTCCAAGATGCTCTACACCTGATCTGTCTGAGTGGGCACGCGAAGAGAGTGACCCTGTATCCGTAGCGTGTTTGGGTGGATCCATCTGAGGGGCACGGTGGATGAGATATGGTACTCTTTGTACCCAATGACAGGATGGGTGTGATGCAGTCCGACTTACTAGATGTAACATAATATAGTGTGATAGATAGACCACAACCACACCCTATGTGGAGAAGCTGAGCTGAAGTTTACCACAAATAAATGTGTCAGAAAGATGGGTGTAAAGATTACAAACATGATTTAGATCTATAAACAGGAACAATACCAGTGAAAACACCCACCTGCCTGCTCTTAATGTCATAAAAGCAAGCTAAAGATCCATTTCAGCCATACCCATCAAATAAATTGTCAAACAATAACATCTTTCGTAGAAGCTCAGTCGACTGCAGACTGCCTTAAAATGTGTCATAAAATGGCTTGACGGTGAGCAAACAAATCACTATAAATTACAGTATAACACTTTATGTGAAATGTTAAACATTTGCACATTGACTTTGCTCCTACACGCACAATCACAGCTGAAGCCCAACTAATGAGGCCAACAGATACAGTAGCAAAAAAAAAAAGCCTAACAAAATTCTTATATTCTCAGCTGGACATTCAAATATGACCCCGTGACTCACAAAGCTCTAGCAGGCTCTAGACAGCACCCATAAAACCAGGCTGCGCTGAGCCCTGAAGGACTGCAGTTGTTAGCCACTGACCTGACCTACAATATTGACTCCTAGACTCTATATATAGCCCTGACTGGCAGCTTCCTGAGGCTTGTGGTGCATCAAGGCCCTGATGACTGCCTTTGCAACTTCAAAGCAGCAGAGCCTACCATCACCTCAGTGCTATCCTGAGATCCTTCTCAATCGAATTACTGTACGTCTTAATAATGGTCAGAGAGGCAGATCGCAATAAATCTACTTCAATACAGAAACAGACCTATTTTATGCAGCCATTTCCCTGTGTGCCAATTTTCTTTATCAGAGGTGATGTTTGAATGGAGGATGTTGACTTCAAAGATAAAACAGGTGAGATTAAAACGTTTGATTAAAATGAATATGTGTTTGGGGAGGTGGGGGTACAGATTGTCGGTTGCGTAATGTCGCTTTGGTGGAGAACTGGGCCAGTATCTGGGACTTTGACATACATCAGAGAGGGGACACAATGTGTTTGAAGTTCTAAATCCACGGTGGAGAGCACGTACATATTGAGAGAAGCTAAAAACATTGCAGAGGGAGAGACAGTAATTACTCATTTTCTGTTAAAGTAATTTAAATACATATTTAAAAATATGTATTTAAATTACTTTAAGTATTTTGTCATTTTAATTACATTGGGCTGAATGACACGTTAATGTATTTTGTAAAAAGATACTTTCAAGAGCTGTAATTTCTATTTTCTAAATACAAAATACTTTTCTATACCATTCTTTGTAGCAGTTAACTTTTTTGGGCTCCCTTTCAGACTGCATTGGTATCAGAAGTCTGATGGCAATATGGTGTGATAGGAGTATCTGCTAAATTAACTAAATATAAATATATATGTAAAAATTAACAATTGCAAAGCATGCTGAGTATTATTCTAATGAGAGCCGCCCTGAAACAAGAACAATAATAATACCCAGTGTGCTTTGCAGTTGTTCATTTTCACATATACATTTCCATTTTGGTTATTTAGCAGACACTCTTTTCCAGAGTGACTTACAGTCAGTACATTCAACTAAAATAAATGAACAACAACATCACAGTCAGAGCAAATATAAAGTTTATGTAAACTGTTACTGAGAATGTTGGTGCTGTTTAGTTGGCTACTTGCAAATGTAGTTTAAAATCCACAATACATGTATTTTAATTAAATAAGTATTTTATAATTTATTTTGATACATTGATCTTTATGGTATTTTGTAATTGTATTTTGTAATTTTTGCCCATCCCTGCTCATTTTCTGGAAAATATGCCACTTACACAATTATATTACTGGTATATGAAGCTCACTTCCTGACCAGTAAGAGTCATTGTACACTGGAATGATTTTGATGCATTTTGGTCTGGAAGGTCAATGAATATTTGCATTCTGTGTAGATTATGTAGAAAAGGCATCAGTTATTACCCACAGTATGAGTGGGGCCTAAATGTGGGTGAACAAAATTCAATAAAATTTCCTCAGATTCAGTAATTCACAATTACAACACTGCACTCTCTAAGGGGTGAAACGAGTTTCAAGTTAGTCTAATATTGACATAAATTCATGACTAAGTGAAAATTTGAAGTGGAATTTTGGATTCGCCTCTAGCAAACATTGCCTTTTTAATTTAACCTTTATTTAACTAGGCAAGTCAGTTAAGAACAAATTCTTATTTACAACGACCGCCTACACAGGCCAAACCTGGGCCAATTGGCCGCCGCCCTATGGGACTCACAATCACAGTCAGTTGTGATACAGCTTGGACTCGAACCATGGTATCTGTAGTGACGCCTCTAGCACTGAGATGCAGTGCCTTCGCCCGCTGCGCCACTCGGGAGTGCCTTTACAAGAGCTAGGGCAAGGGTTACGGCAGGGGCGCATAGTAAGAAGAGATACAGCCAACAAACAACTTGTACATTTATGCCAAACTGTACATGTGGGAGAAAACTAGTTATTACATAATGCAGACCTTTTTCACACAAAATACACTATAAAGTGCCTTCGGGAAAGTATTCAGACCGCTTGACTTTTTCCAAAAAATTTTAGGTTACACTACAGCCTTGTTCTAAAATGTATGAAATAGTTTTTTTCCCTCATCAATCTACACACAATACCCAATAATGACGGAGCAAAAACAGTTTTTTAATACGTTTTTGCTAATTTATATGAAAAAAAAAAAAGGAAATATTACATAAATAGCCTTCATTTCGCAGAAAAAGTATAGACTGACGAGTTTCAGAAGAAAGTTATTTGTTTCTGGTCATTTTGAGACTGTAACCGAACCCACAAATGCTGATGCTCCAGATACTCAACTAGTCTAAAGAAGGACCGTTTTATTGCTTCTTTAATCAGAACAAAAGTTTTCAGCTGTGCTAACATAATTGCAAAAGGGGTTTCTAATGATCAATTAGCCTTTTAAAATGATAAACTTGGATTAGCTAACACAGCGTGCCATTGGAACACAGGAGTGACAGTTGCTAATAATGGGCCTCTGTACACCTATGTAGATATTCCATTAAAAAAAAAAATCTGCCGTTTTCAGCTACAATAGTAATTTACAACATTAACAATGTCTACACTGTATTTCTGATCAATTTGATGTTATTTTAATGGACAAAAAATTGCTTTTATTTCAAAAACAAGGAGATTTCTAAATGACCCCAAACTCTTGAATGACCCTTTACTCAGTACTTTGTTGAAGCACCTTTGGCAGCGATTACAGCCTCGAATCTTCTTGGGTACGACGCTACAAGCTCGGCACACATGTATTTGAGGAATTTATCCCATTCATCTCTGCAGATCCTTTCAAGCTGCTGTCAGGTTGGATGGGGAGCGTTGCTGCACAACTATTTTCAGGTGTCTCCAGCGATGTTCGATCAGGTTTAAGTCCAGGCTCTGGCTGAGCCACTCAAGGTCATTCAGAGACTTGTCCCGAAACCACTCCTGCGTTGTCTTGGGTGTGTGCTTAGGGTCATTGTCCTGTTGGAAGGTGAACCTTCGCCCCAGTCGGAGGTCTTGAAAGCTCTGGAGCAGGTTTTCATCAAGGATCTTTCTGTTCTTTTCTCCGTTTATCTTTGCCTCGATCCTGACTAGACTCCCAGTCCCTGCCACTGAAAAACATCCCCACAGCATGATGCTGCCACCACCATGCTTCACCATAGGGATGGTGCCAGGTTTCCTACAGACGTGACGCTTGGCATTCAGGCCAAAGAGTTCAATAGCGTTTCATCAGACCAGAGAATCTTGTTTGTCATGGTCTGAGAGTCTTTAGGTGCCTTTTCCAAGCGGGCTGTCATGTGCCTTTTACTGAGTAGTGGCTTCCGTCTGGCCACTCTACCCTGCCTGATTGGTGGAGTACTGCAGAGATGGTTGTCCTTGTGGAAGGTTTTCCCATCTCCACAGAGGAACTCTAAAGCTCTGTCAGAGTGACCATCGGGTTCTTGGTCACCTCCCTGACCAAGGCCCTTCTCCCCCGATTGCTCAGTTTGTCCAGGCGGCCAGCTCTAGGAAGAGTCTTGGTGGTTCCAAACTTCTTCCATTTAAGAATGATGGAGGCTAGTGTGTTCTTGGGGACCTGCAATGCTGCAGAAATGTTTTGGTACCCTTCCCCAGATCTGTGCCTCGACCCAATCCTGTCTCGGAGCTCTACGGACAATTCCTTCGACCTCATGGCTTGGTTTTTGCTCTGACATGGGACCTTATATAGACAGTCATGTTCAATCAATTTAATTTACCAAAGGTGGACTCCAAGTTGTAGAAACATCTCAAAGGATGAACCTGAACTCAATTCCTCATAGCAAATGGTCTGAATACTTATGTACATAAGGTATTTCCGATTTTTAATTTGAATACATTTGCAAATATTTCTAAAAACATGTTTTCGCTTTGTCTTTATGGGGTATTGTGTGTAGATTGCTGAGGATTTTATTTTATTTAATCAATTTTAGAATAAGGCTGTAACGTATAAAATTGTGGAACAAGTCAAGGGGCCTGAATACTTTCCGAAGGCACTGTATATACAAAAGTATGTGGTCAGTTCGTTACATTTCTGCCCTGCTAGAGCTGCCCTGATCAAGTGCTGTTATTGTGAAGTGGAAACGTATAGGAGCAATAACGGCTCAGCCGTGAAGTGGTAGGCCACAGAAGGTCACAGAACGGGACCATCTGACCTCGGTTGCAACACTCACTACCGAGTTCCAAACTGCCTCTGGAAGCAACATCAGTTAAGAACTTTTCGTTGGGAGCTTGGGTTTCCATGGCCGAGCAGCCGCACGCACACAAGCCTAAGATCACCATGCGCAATGCCAAGTGTCGGCTGGAGTGGTGACAATTTTGTGCTTCCAACTTTGTGGCAACAGTTTAGGGAAGGCCCATTTCTGTTTCAGCATGACAATGCCCCCCATGCACAAAGCGAGGTCCATACGTTAATGGTTTGTCGAGATTGGTGTGAAAGAACTTGACTGGCCTGCACAGAGCCCTGACCTCAACCCCATCGAACATCTTTGGGATGAATTGGAACGCTGACTGCGAGCCAGGCCTTATTGCCCAACATCAGTGCCCAACCTCACTAATGCTCGTGGCTGAATGGAAGCAAGTCCCTGCAGCAATGCTCTAACATCTAGTGGAAAGCCTTCCCAGAAGAGTGGAGGTTGTAATAGCAGCAAAGGGGGACCAACTCCTTATTAATGCCCATGATTTTGGAATGAGATGTTCGACTAGCAGGTGTCCACATACTTTTGGTCAGGTAGTGTATGTGATTCCGATATGCTTCTCTGGGACCATAGGGAGAGAGATTTTTCATGCAGGCCCTTGATGATTAACTCAGGGCTGCAACAACAGAAGGACAACCTCTGTACGACCTTAGTGTTTTTGTGGCTCGGATATACATCACCGCCGTGAACACAGTGGTTGGATTCCCTGCAGAACGAGGCTGTGTTGACTCAGTGCTCCATCAGCTCAGTATATGTTACCGTGCAGGAAAACAAATGTTGGTGAAAAAAAAGGCCCCTCTACCTCTGACGGGGGGACAGGGTATAGCATAAGTAAAACTTCAATCAACAGTTATGCACTCTGAATCAGCACTCCTGTCATCTTGTCCAAAACAGCACCCAAAAAAAGATGGCAAAGATTGGGATCTGGTATCTGGAAAAAAAGGGTGCAGCAGTTGAAAAAGCCATTAACTGTTGGAGATAAGATCGGTAAGAGGTAATGGACATAGAAACGGAATGGGACCGTTTTATATGTTACATAATCACTTGAAATAGGGGTGAGAGAGGTTGAAAGACCAAGGGGGAGAGACATGGGAGAGAGCGTCAAAGACAAAAAGATTGAGACATAAACAGTGAGGGTGAGGGACAGAATAACTAACAGTGGTGCAACGAGAAAGAGAGAAATCGGGGATAGAGAGAAAGAATAAGAGTGAGGTGAGAGAGGGGGGGGGTGATAGGGAGAGATGTTTCACTATGAAAAGCCTCATAGGTAGTGCATGTAAATGTACTGTACAAGCCGCACTGTTCAACTGGGTCATGGTGCTTCTTGTAAGGAGTGGGGGTGGCGACCTTGAAACCACTGTGTCATAATGTAAACATTTAGGTTTCTGGCGCTGCCAGCTCTGCCAGTGATCAAAGTTAAAGGGCAAGACAATGTCACAATGTGTTACCGTGTAATCAAATCAGCTATTCCAACCTTGTTCAGCTTGCATCACACAACAGAAAATTACAATAATATTACAATAGGTCAAAATGGTGTGCAACAATGACAATACACTATTTAACCAGATTCAAGTTTTTGTGGGTTAAAACTAGAAGCATATCCCAGAGAAGGGAGAGTATGAGAAATATGGACATAACATCTCATATCATGCAAAAATCAAAGATGCCCTCAGAACGACTTGAATGAAGCCTATGCGCTTGCCTTCAAAATTACCTTTTGGCACTATTGCCACCTAGAGGTGAGGGACAACATGTTTGTTCAGTGGTTGCAGTAGTCTACAGGGTCATAAGGAGAATAATATCAGAGCTATTTCCATCCCCAGGCTGGGCTATAGAGGGAGAACACAAGGTCCCTTCTGTGACTCCGTCTGGACCTGAACTCTTGAAGACCAGTAGTTCTGAGATTCCCAAGTACACCTCTCCAAATTGGTCTGACTGAACAATGCCTTTTTTTCCTTTGTTACTGAACAAATATTTTCATAATAGCTCTCCCCTGTAATGTTTATATGTACAAGTTATTTGTCCTCATTTTCAGTATGGTATGTTGTAATTGTTTATTTAGAGGGACAGAACAGTACATCCTGATGGTCCTCTGTTGTCCCTCTTCTCTTCCTAGGAAGTTGTGGAGGCGCCAGTGATAGGCTAAGTAAACTGTTATGGCTGATGCTTTTAGCGACCATTGACATGTCTGCAATATTAAACACAGTGATCCAGACAGAGGATCAAATATAAACACAAGCATGGACAAACAAATAGATGACGGTCACCAAGGAAATGCATAACAATGCATGGTTATGGCATGCAATATAGCCAGTGTCTCCAATCCAGGTACATCTGAAATCTTCTATTCATCTTCTATTAGCCAGCACATGATTTGGTTCTGTGTTTTATTAGTCATCTATTTTAGAATGGCATACGGGCAGACACCCTATTGAGGTCATAATGTCAAGATACAGTATCATACAAGATAGATGTTCAGTATACATGCCCCCCCCCCCGTGCTTCTCTGTCTACTTGTTGCTTGTATTAATCAGGGAAGGGGAAGTGTGTGTGTGTGTGTGTGTGTGTGGGGGGGGGGGGATGCTGGAGCCATGCTTTAGTCAGGATAAGAAAACCCAAACAAGGAGTTTAAATTAGAAGTATTCTCCTATGGGATACGCTGCTGGGTTTTAATTAGGGAAAATCTAATAACATCACATACACACACACACACACGTGCACACTGCTACACACACACACACACACACTCTTAAGTGACTTAACTTGATGAACCAGGGGAAGGAAATGTTTACTAACACACAATCAGATGATGGCCAGCTACGTACTTCCTGCTCGCATGATCTTCCCTGCATAAAAAACCCCCTCCCTAATGAAAAACAGTACAGGTTGAATGAACCATTCATTTTCTGTGTATGGATATTTAATACCTAATCATAAGTGCATATGCCCAGAAATGTCATACCACCAGAGTTAGAGGAAAGCTTAACCCAAATGTGTTAATCTGTCAGCAGATGCAGAATGTCTCTGTCTAGTGGACTGATATGGCCTGTCTAGTTTGAAACTATTTGGTACTGCAATGGGATACGCATCACACATGTGGTAAGAACTAGGTGTTACTTTTTCAACGATACCAACATATATCCTTGTAACACATCCTTGTCTTTCTCTCTCTCTCACACACACACACACACATACACACACACACACACACACACACACACACACACACACACATCCCTAGCTGAGTCACAGCAGTGACCAACATCATGTGACTGCTCTCGGTGGCCAGTCATTCTCCACTATCCCCTTCCTTCCATAGTTAACCGAGAACTGTGCAGACATAAGCAGGATTTTTGGATTACTACCTGCTGGTCAAGAGCATAAGAAATAACAACCAGTCTGCAGTGACCACAGCTCAACCCAATCTTCCCCAGTAAACAAAAGTTTTTTGTTTTATTTTACTAAGAGCTACTGGGCTAAAAGGCTACACTTAAAACATTTTTAGGTACACCAAATACCAAAATAGCTTATTTTGAGCATAGATTAAGCCAAATTAGAGACCAGAGAAAGACATGAAACATAATTGTGTGGCCATGCTTGGGCTTTAAAAGGAGTACACTGATGACCCCTTGTGTCAATCTGAGGTACCTAGTCATCAGAGATAGAGAGGGCAATGGGCATAGAGTGAGGTACAGAATAGACTTGTTTCCTATATATAAAAGAAAACAAATATGTTTAAAAAATATATACATTCAGGTCCTTTACCAGGGGTTCACTTTTTTCTCAGATAATATGCAGATAAATTCTACGTTACCACCTTCATGATCAAATTCAACTTTAATACATTCATTATCAAATTCCTAATATTGAGTTGCACCGTCCTTTTGCCCTGAGAACAGCTTCAATTTATCAGGGCATGGACTCTACAAGGTGTCAAAAGCATTCCACAGGGATGCTGGCCCATGTTGGCTCCAATGCTTTCCACAGTTGTGTCAGGTTGGCTGGATGTCCTTTGGATGGTGGACCGTTCTTGATACACACGGGAAACTGTTGAGCGTGAAAAACCTAGCAGCGTTGCAGTTCTTGACACACTCAAACTGGTGCACCTGGCACCTACTACCATACCCCAATTCAAAGGCACTTAAATATTTTGTCTTGCCCATTCACCCTCTGAATGGCACACAAACACAATCCATGTCTCAATTTTATTTTATATTTTTTTATTTTTTTCACCTTTATTTAACCAGGTAGGCAAGTTGAGAACAAGTTCTCAATTGTCTCAAGGCTTAACAATCCTTCTTAAACCTGTCTCCTCCCCTTCATCTACACTGACTGAAGTGGATTTAAGTGACATCCATGAGGGATCATAGCTTTCACCTGGATTCACCTGGTCAGTCTGTCATGGAAAGAGCAGGTGCCCTTAATGTTTTGTACACTTAGTGTACAGTGATTTGATATGTGTAAGTGAAACATTTGTCAACTGAAATGAAAAGTAATTTGTACTAGTTATTGTTTTTTTTCATCTCATTCATTTATCATGAAAAATAGGATGTTGACAAATATTTTTAGTCATAGTTATTGTTGACTAAATTAACACTGGGCGACACGATGGATCGTTTGGAGCATGGAGCATGAGCTGCCTGGCAAAACCATCAAATAACAGCATTTCATTCTAACCTTGCCAAGGCAAACACTCAAAATGCCATATGGTGGCTTGCTCTCCCACAGTTGGGCCAAGGTCTTCCTGGCGCCACTCCACAGGTTGTTAGAGTAGGTGTCCTGCAGTTTGTTCTTATGCTTGTAGACGTGCAGGAAGAGGATGAGAGGTAGAGAAAGAACACAATGAAGAAGGGCACGATGAAGACAACGACCAGTGGAGGGTGGGCCCAGCCCCGGCCCAGCCCCAGTAGTCTATATAGCTGAGGTAGTCCTGAAGGTCTCCCAGTTCCACCCAGTCTTCCTACAGCTGGAACTGGCAGGAGACTGCTGGGCGTCCGTGCAGGAGTGATTTTCACAGGTCATCCTGGCTGTCTCTGCACAGCCCCCAGAAATGGCTGAGGCATCAATGCTTCAGGACTGTCTTGGTCCCCACCTACATCATACTAAGACCAGGAAGTAGAAAAACAACACATTAGCTTGCCTGCAAACAAATAGCCCACTGCAGGGATCATCAACTAGATTCAGCCGCGGACCGATTCTTTCTTGAGCGGATGGTCGAGGGCCGAAACATAATTCAAAATAAAATGTAGACTGCAAATTGACAGCAGGAAGCCCAAACAGATATAACATTTGACTAAAACAGAATCATTTCAAACCTTGTTTACGTTTGTATATGATCACATTTCTCTATTATGTGTGGGAATACTTGGGAACAGATTTCCAAAATTAAAATAACTATTCCATTTAAGGGATGGCAAGGTTTCTATCAGTCACATAAACAAATATTAATCTGGCTGTGTGTGTTATCATACTACAACAGCTACATATTGATATAAACATTTGTATCAACAGACCTAAGCGAGTGCGAACACCCCCACGATGCCACATCTGAGGTGTATTCATTACGCCAATTATGTTGCAAAACGTTTCGTCTGTTGCTAAACGTTTTGCAGCGTGAAACCGTTTACTCCAAACGGAAAACGTTTTGCAAAGAAAACGAGAGTTTCTATTGGCCAAATTCAGTCCCGCTCCGTTTCGTTTCTTTCCGTTTGCTTTCATATAAGAAGATTTTAGCAACAGAATCGGCGTAATGAAGACACACCCTGAAGCTGATACTGTGGTTCGGTTTACATCAGCGGCATCTTCCACTGCCAGAGTCTATTGAATTATCCGTGGCAAATAAGCTCGTCTCTTTAGCTCTGATCTAAATAGTTTTCCATGTTTAGCTAAATAGGACGCGGAGGAGAAAGCGCTGTTGCTGACACTTGTTGCTGATTAACATTGATCTGTCTTTCAAAAACATCGACCATGTGACACCAGAAGAGTTGTCATCCCAGCATGCAATGCGAGGCACGAATTCTAAAAGACGTGAACTCGAGCTAGCTAGGTACCAAGTTGATAAGCTTGCTAGGTAAGTTGGGAAATTCGTACATTTGGACACATTTAAACACATAATACAATTACAGTTGGCTATAGAGTCATGCCATACTTTATTTTGATATCTGTCTGTCTAATGTAACGATGAAATTGACTGTGTCTAGCTAGGCTAGGTAGTTAGCTAACTACTGTTGGCAAGCTGGCTGTCTTTACCAACTTGACTTTGCTTGCTATAGTAGACTAAAATAAATTATAGGATTGTTAGGGAAAAATGTTGAGTTAACTAAAGAACTCTAGCTAGGAAAATATCATAACTAGCTATAGCCAGCAACAATTTTTCCATTCAAAGAAAACCCTCATCTCTCACCCTTGCCATAATATCCAGACCCTATTGTTACGCTTGTTTACACTTAGCTGCACTGGGGTCAGAACGCAATCAAGGTTACATTAAGACACCTTGGAGGCAGAGGGAAATTTGGTTTGGAAAACGTAGGGATGGTATATGCCACTGTACTCCAAATTTTACCAGAACAATATTGTGTGTAATTGCGGCCTAGTCTTCAGGTGCTTAAATCTGTAGTTTTTGATAACTTCGTTTTATGGAAAGACGGAGCTCCAGTCCGTCCACACTAGTCGCTGCTCAACTGCATCGAAAATCGTGGAGTTGAGTTTAATCGGCTACCCTCACCCCAACCTCCCAGAACAGAAAATAATAGCCCCCCCTCCCTCTTACCTAGCCGTGCATGTGCCGATGCTAGATTTATATTGGTACAATTACAAGGGGCATAGCTATATCATTTAACATTTTAGCAATTTAGCAGATGTTCTTATGCAGTATGACTTACACTTAGTATAGCCTAGTATTTTACAGTATAGTGACTTACAGTATATCCTGCAGCAGCTTAACCAATATTCATCTGTGATGTGACCAAGAATCTCTAGTGGTTTGCAGAGTGAGAAATACTGTTATTAGCAATGGTCTTTGGTGTGTGTCAGTCTATTTACTGTAGGTGGTGCTGATGGCTAATAGTGGTAGGCTGCTATGCACCCAAGTCTGAGAAGCTGGCCATTATGAGGTAGTCCTAGGTCAAATACTGTACTTTCAAATACTTCAGCTGGACATTTATTTAGCATGGTACATTGGAGCTAATGGAATTGACCCAAAAGTGCAAACTTCAAGCTAATTCGTGTGCATCAGACTTTTGACCCAGGCCTGTCATGCAGCTCACAATCTGATTTCCTGTCACCAGCATCTTTAATTTGACATGGGCCTAGTTCAGAGGAGGCATCAACGCAGCACTGCTTTATATATTTATGAAAGCGTTTATTGCAGTGCCCCCACGTAGTCCTGCTGGAATGCATCTGGCTGGCACAGGCTTGTCTTGCAGGATGTCTGGGCATCACATACAACACCACCCCTTTCGTGCCCTTGCTTGTCAGAGAACAAAATCCCCACTGACACAACACTAGATCTTTTGTTTTCTTTCTTCCTCCATGTTAGTTATTTTAAGAGATACTTTTAATGAGTTAGCCTAATGTGTGATTTTGTTTTCATCTGCAGACAGCCAAAGGTACTGGTGATATCGGTATATTGCTGTCAATGGTTAATAAAAATGTATTATCCAAGTTAACCTGTGACACTAAAATGTCCATGAAATTTAGCATTTTCCTGAAATTGAACCCACAGTAGTAAACCAAGAAATATTCAATCTTACAGAGTGGGGCTGAAATGTAATCTGAAATTACCCCATTGCATTGGAGTTTATCATCATTCATTGGCCCTGGATAGTTGTGAGTTGACAGTTAGGGCCTAACAATTAGCCTATACCAATACACCCTAGACATTAGGCCTAGTTTAATAATTTAGGAAGCATAGCACAGGCTGGAAGGATACACAGGCTGCTTCACATTCAGCTGTTTTGGACAGTAAAGACCAGACTGGTATATACGCCTCGGCTTCTGGGTATTGCATGGGAGTGGAGTTAACGATCTTAATAGCTGCAGGCTACAACATTTGCCTTGTCTCTGCAAAGGAAGGGAGGAGTGTGTGTGCGTCTGCCATTTGTGTTTGCTAATGTATGTCTGTTTTTTTTTGTGTGTTTGTGCATGTGATTGTGTGTATGGGTTGTCTACGTACATGTGTGTGCTCCTATCTGTCTCCAACTGTGTGTGTGTAGAGGGAGAGTGTGTTGCTATTCTTCTGAGCCAGCCGCTACACATCCCAAGCTCTCCCCCTTCTCACCTCCCTTTTCCTTTTAGAGCCGACTGGCAAGACCAGTTTGTGTTTGATCGGGAAAACCGGTTCTTCCAGTTGTCCATGCCAACAAATTCTGGTATGATCCCAGCCAGGTCCCTGGGAATGCTCAAAACGCCCGGACAATCCCATGAGAGGCATATTGGGTTATCACTGATGGTAGTTTAGTTGGTATAGCAGTTGTTCCCTGGTTTCCTCCTCTCTATGAAGTTTGGATCTGTTGGGTGGCTTTTGTGTGCATTGAGTATACTTTGACTGACAGTTCATTCTAGTGGGGTGAGTGAACAAGGCTCTTTCATTCAGTTTGATATAGGAGGACATTTTGCCTGGTGAATGTCAATGATGACTGTTAGCAGATTTAGTAGGTAGGATTAGGCTACAAAGTGAAATAGGCTAGTTTATCATGTCTATGCTCAATAATGGGGGGAAATATATTATTTGGCTTTAGTTATTGGATGATTTAATGATTATTATAAACCGGGTGGTTTGAGCCCAGAATGCTGATTGGCTGAAAACCGTGATATGTCGTACCGTATACCACGGGTATGACCCACATTTTTTTTTACTGTTCTAATTACGTTGGTAACCAGTTTATAATAGCAATAAGTAATCTCTGAGTTTTGTGGTATATGGCAAATATACCACGGCTAAGGGCTGTATCCAGGCATTCTGCGTTGCGTCGTGCGTAAGAACAGCCCTTAGCGGTGGTATATTGGCCATATACCATACCCCCTGTGCCTTATTGCTTAATTCTCCAATGGTGATTAAGCCAATCCTACTGTACCAGCTTGGGAAGAGAGAGGAAAGAGAACTCAAGGCAAGCTTGAACTCTCTCTGTGTGCGTGTGTGCGTGCACTGACCTGCACTAATGTGTTTGTGCATTATGTGCTCTGGCTACATTGCCTTCAAAACCCGATTTACATATTTGACTGCCCTTTAGGATCAGATATGGTGATGAGAATGAAAGAGAGGAGTATATGAGCATGCCCTGGATTGCAGTCACTTCTCAGTGTCTACATAAGCAAAATACTGGTTGTATTACCGGTATCATATTTTACCGGTATTGTATCATGTTTTATTACAGGTATTGTAGTGGCCTGTCAGTGCAGCCATTTCCTCTAGGGGGCGCTCGTGCGTAAAATAGGGTCCTCTCTTGACTCATCTTACCCTCTGTTTTCTTTGTCTTTTTTGCTCTCCCTTCCTCTCGCAGATTTCCGGTTTGGTGCTAGATGGAGTTGTGTATTGGCTGAGTGAAGCTACCAACCAATAAGTGATTTGGATGATGAGCAGTCCTCTGCTAAGTGGGAGCAGCCCCGGCTCCAGTGGGGCCTTGGAATCCACTGACCTCTTCAGGGACCTATGCGGTCGACTCAAAGACTGTCACGATAGTGCACTGCAAGGTTGGCCTACTGTCTACATGCCAGGGAATCTCAACCAAAACAACTAAGGCCAGTGGGCCATGTTTAATGCAACTATCAGTGTTAAGAGTACTTGTCAAAAATCATTCAACAATCCTCTTTTCAAGCTCTTTTTTTTATCCTGTGTTTAGGTTTGCAAACCAAAGTGAACAAGCTGAAGAAGGAGCGATGTTTGTAAGTACAGTCATTTTAGTTGAACGTTGTGTTGATGATCAATGAATAGAATCTGAAACTTCATATTTTCTGACGTTCAACTTGCCATTTGAGAGTGTTCAAAGATTGTTTTACGGACCCACTTAAGATGAGAGCGTTTTCCGTTGACTCCCCGTCAGTGTGTAAGGTTTCAAATGTCACTGAGCAAGTCAGTCTGACAAAGGCCTCTTTCACACTCTTACTTCAGTAGGACAGCATTCTGAGCCCTACTCATTTACCAGAGCTCTGTGATGGGAATCCCAAAATATAATTCCTCTTGTACCCCAAAAATGCACATTCAAATACATTACTTATGTACTCAAACACTCCAATGTTTATTAATTCAAAGGCTTTAAAGCAATGTGTTCCTTCCTTTTGTCCCCCCTCTCACCCCGTAGAGATGCCCAAAGACTGGAGGAGTTCTACAGCAGACACCAGCAGTTGAGGGAGCAGCACAAAACCCTGCAGGACACTGTCACAGTTCTGGAGGACAGGTTGGTACCCCATCAACCTGTCTGTCCCTATACGTCTGTTTGTCTCCCTCTGACTTTTTCTCTATCTACCTATATTTTTCTCCATCTCTCCTTTTGTTAGTGTCCTTTGGTTCATCTTTTCTCCTCTGTCTGTCTCTCTCCCTCTGCCCAGGCTGCGGGCAGGGCTGTGTGATCGCTGTTCTGTCACAGAGGAGCACATGAGGAAGAAGCAGGTGGAGTTTGAGAAAGGCCGTCAGCAGAACATGCGCCTCATCGCAGAGATCAGTGAGTTGTACATCATTCCCTTCTCACTTGCACATACCCTACATTCTGTATCTGAGATGAATTTACCTCCACACTGGTCCCTCTTTTACACAGCCCATACAGCTCCTAAGCTTTTGGCTAAAGTAGGATATGGTTATGACAAAGGATAGGGGCGGTCATGAGTCATTCACAAGGGAACTCTCTCCCTACCACCCCCATCTCTCTTTGTCCACTGCACTCATTTTGTCTCTGTAACAGGTTCCCTCATAGATCTACACATCACACAATATAGCCTTTCTCTTTTTAGTTAAGTCTGGGGGGTAGCGGGGGGGGGGGCGCAAGTAGAGTCTCTTTTTACATTGATGGAAAAGGCAAACCTGAATGATCTCTTTGTTTCCTATGTTATCTCCCAAATGTAACATTCCTCCGTGCTCACAAAAGGGATGCAGTTCTTCCTCTATACCACTAGTGCTCTGCAAATAAATGGACTAAGACCAATCATTGCTGTAGTAGGGAGGAAGGATGTTTGACATGCTTTTTACATTTGTATCATAAATAATGTTTAAGCAAAATCATGATGAAAGTGGCCATTTAGGCCTATACTTGCCTCCTGTAGGACCCTATGATCTGTGCATCTTGGTGTCGTTATACTTACAACATGATACAGACAACATCTTGGTGTCATTATACTCTTTATAGTGTGTTCTCAAATATGGATTATGTCTACATTCTGAAATACACTTTTTCACGTTAATGTATTCAATATAAAAAATATTAATTTGAATATTTCAAAAGGACCCTTTTTAATTCTGTGTTTTTAGACATTGTTTGGAAAATTATACTCTTCAAACATGTCAAATGTCCAGATATGACCCATTTTATACATTTACGTTATAGGTCATTAACCAATCACAGCCCTACTTCAGGCTTGATTGCACATTCAGCAAATCACCAGCAGAGGGAGTTCTCTTTGAATCCATTTTACCATTCACTGTGTTATCATAACTTAGAAATTTGCAGAGAGCCCACTCTGGAAATTTGATGTACTTGTTGAGTATATTGTTCCAAACAATGTCTTCAAATCTAAAAGGGTACTTTTGAGATATTAATATTTTTAATGTTGAGTAATTTAATATAAATAGTTTTCTTTCAGAATCTTGACATACTCCATATGTTAGAGCACACGGTAAGGAGTATAATGACACCAAGATGTTCACAGATCATATGGTTTTACAGGAGGCATGTATAGTTGAAAAAAAAATGTAAAAAAATTGCCACTTTCATCATGATTTTCTTAAATTCCTCCCAAATGAAGTTTTATGTGAAAATTTCCAGAACGGTCTGAGATACCAAAAATAGCTAAAATGTATTTTGCATAAGTATTCCCACCCTTTTGCTATGACACTCCAAACTGAGCTTAAGTGTATCCAATTTCCTTTAGTCATCCACCTGTGGCCAATGAAATTGTTTGGACATGATTTAGGAAGAAATGCATCTGTCTATATGTACACTACCGGTCAGAAGTTTTAGAACACCTAATCATTCAAGGGTTTTTATACACGTTTTACTATTTTATACATTGTAGAATAATTGTGAAGACATAAACTATGAAATAACACACATGGAATCATGTAGTAACCAAAAAAGTGTTAAATCAAAATATATTTTGTTTGAGATTCTTCAAAGTAGCCACCCTTTGCCTTGATGACAGCTTTGCACACTCTTGGCATTCTCTCAACCAGCATCACATGGAATGCTTTTCCAACAGTCTTGAATGAGTTTCAACATATGCTGAGCACTTGTTGGCTGCTTTTCCTTCAATCTGCGGTCTGACTCATCCCAAACAATCTCAATTTGGTTGAGGTTGCGGGATTGTGGAGGCCAGGTCATCTGATGCAGCATTCCATCACTCTCCTTCTTGGCAAAATAGCCCTTACACAGCCTGGAGATGTGTTGGGTCATTGTCCTGTTGAAAAACAAATGATAGTCCCCCTAAGCACAAACCAGATGGGATGGCGTAACGCTGCAGAATGCTGTGATAGCCATGCTGGTTAAGTGTGCCTTGAATTCTAAATAAATCACAGACAGTGTCACCAGCAAAGCACCCACACAACATAACACCACCTCCTTCTCTATGCTTTACGGTGGAAAATACACATGCGGAGATCATCCGTTCACCCACACTGCGTCTCACAAAGACACGGCGGTTGGAACGAAAAATCTCCAATTTGGACTCCAGACCAAAGGACACATTTCCGCCAGTCTAATGTCCATTGCTCGTGTTGCTTGGCCCAAGCAAGTTTCTTCTTCTTATCGGTGTCCTTTAGTAGTGGTTTCTTTTCAGCAATTCAACCATGAAGGCCTGATTCACACAGTCTCCTCTGAACAGTTGATGTTGATGTGTCTGTTAAACTTTGAAGCATTTATTTGGGCTGCAATCTGAGGTGCATTTAACTCTAATGAACTTATCCTCTGCAGCAGAGGTAACTCTGGGTCTTCCATTCCTGTGGCGGTCCTCATGAGAGCCAGTTTCATCATAGCACTTGATGGTTTTTGCTACTGCACTTGAAGAAACGTTCAAAGTTTTTGAAATGTTCTATATTGACTGGCCTTCATGTCTTAATAACCTCTTACATCTAGACGTTCCGCTAGCGGAACACCTGCTCCAATAGCCAATGATGGGCGTGGCGCGAATTACAAATTCCTCAAAAATACAAAAACTTCCATTTTTCAAACATATGACTATTTTACACCATTTTAAAGACAAGACTCTCCTTTATCTAACCACACTGTCCGATTTCAAAAAGGCTTTACAACTAAAGCAAAACATTAGATTATGTCAGCAGAGTACCCAGCCAGAAATAATCAGACACCCATTTTTCAAGCTAGCATATAATGTCACATAAATCCAAACCACAGCTAAATGCAGCACTAACCTTTGATGATCTTCATCAGATGACACCCCTAGGACATTATGTTATACAATACATGCATGTTTTGTTCAATCAAGTTCATATTTATATAAAAAAACAGCTTTTTACATTAGCATGTGACGTTCAGAACTAGCATACCCCCCGCAAACTTCCGGTGAATTTACTAAATTACTCACGATAAACGTTCACAAAAAAACATAACAATTATTTTAAGAATTATAGATACAGAACTCCTCTATGCACTCGATATGTCCGATTTTAAAATAGCTTTTCGGTGAAAGCACATTTTGCAATATTCTCAGTAGATAGCCCAGCCATCACGGCTAGCTATTTAGACACCCAGCAAGTTTAGCACTCACCAAAGTCAGATTTACTATAAGAAAAATGTTATTACCTTTGCTGTTCTTCATCAGAATGCACTCCCAGGACTTCTACTTCAATAACAAATGTTGGTTTGGTCCCAAATAATCCATAGTTATATCCAAACAGCGGCGTTTTGTTCGTGCGTTCAAGACACTATCCGAATGGTAAAGAAGGGTTACGAGCACGACGCATTTCGTGACAAAACATTTCTAAATATTCCATTACCGTACTTCGAAGCATGTCAACCGCTGTTTAAAATAAATTTTTATGCCATTTTTCTCGTAAAAAAGCAATAATATTCCGACCGGGAGTGGTGGTTTTCGTTCAAAGAGAGAGAGAAAGTAACATGGAGTCGACTCGTGCACGAGCCTTAGTCTCATAGTACTCTGACCGGCCACTATCCAAACGTGCTAATGTTTTTCAACCAGGGCCTGCAAAGCCACGATTCAGCTTTTTGCCACCTTCTGAGAGCCCATGGGAGCCGTAGGAAGTGTCATGTAACAGCAGAGATCCCCTGTATTGGATAGAGATAATCAAGAAGGCCAAGAAATGGTCAGACAGGGTACTTCCTGTTTGGAATCTTCTCAGGTTTTGGCCTGCCAAATGAGTTCTGTTATACTCAGACACCATTCAAACAGTTTTAGAAACTTTGGAGTGTTTTCTATCCAAAGCTAATAATTATATGCATATTCTAGTTTCTGGGCAGGAGTAATAATCAGATTAAATCGGGTACGTTTTTTATCCGGCCGTGAAAATTCTGCCCCCTAGTCATAACAAGTTAGTAATGATGGACTGTCATTTCCCTTTGCTTATTTGAGCTGTTTTTGCCATAATATGGACTTGGTGTTTTACCAAATAGGGCTGTCTTCTGTATATCCCCCCCTACCTAGTCACAGCACAACTGATTGGCTCAAACGCATTAACAAGGAAAGAAATTCCACCAATAGACTTTTAAGAAGGCACACCTATTAATTGAAATGCATTCCATGTGACTACCTCATGAAGCTGGTTGAGAGAATGCCAGAGTGTGCAAGCTGTCAAGGCGGCTATTTGGAGAAACTCAAATATAAAATATATTTGATTTAACACTTTTTTTGGTTACTACATGATTCCATATGTGTTATTTCATAGTTTTGATGTCTTCACTATTATTCTGCAGTGTAGAAAATTGTAAAAAATAAAGAAACTCTTGAATGAGTAGGTGTTCTAAAACTTTTGACCGGTAGTGTATGTCAGAGCAGAAACTATACCATGAAGTCCAAGGAACTGGCTGTAGATCTCCAGGATAGAATTGTGATGAGGCATATATCTGGGGAAGGGTATAAAACAGAGTGTTAAAAGTTTCCAAGAGTACAGTGGTCTCCATCATTGGGGAAATAAAAAAAAATTAAATATGGAACTACCCAGACTCTACCTAGAGCTGGCCGTCCGCCCAAACAGAGCAACCGGGCAAGAAGGACCTTGGTAAGGGAGGTGACCAATGACCCCTCTGACAGAACTACTGAGTTCCTTAAGGACAACAGTCTCTACAGCACTTCACCAAGTGCCGCTCTCCCATAACGCCAAAATTGGTGAAGTGCTGTAGAGACTATTGTCCTTTTGGCAGGTTCTCCCATCTCAGTGATGGCACTCCTGGAGTTTGCAAAAAGACATGCGAATGATGGCGCAGAAGTCAAGTTTCTGTGATCTGATAAGACAAAAATAGAAATCTTTGGCCTGAATGCACATTGAACTTTTTGCCTGGAGAAAACCAGGCACAGTTCATCACCCATCTAACACCATCCCTATCGTGAAGCGTGGTGGCAGCAGCATGCTATCGGGATGCTTTTCATCGGCAGGAACTGGGAGACTGGTAAGGATAGAGGGAACAATTAATGGAGCCTAATGCCGGCAAATCCTTGATGAGAACCTGCTTCAGAGTGCAAATGACCTTAGACTGGGGTGAAGATTTATGTTCCAACAGAACATTGACCGCAAGCATACAGCCAAAGCAATGCTGGACTGGCTTCAGAACAAGAATGTGAAGGTCCCTGAGTGGCCCAGCCAAATCGCATTGAAAATCTGTGGAAAGACTTGAAGATTGCTGTTCACTGCTACTTCCCATCTAACTTGAGAAAATATGCAAGGAAAAAATGCCCAAATCCAGATGTGCAAAGCTGATGCAGACATACCCAAGATGACTCAAAGCTGTAATCGTCGCCAAAGGTCCTTCTACCAAGTATTGACTCGGGTGTGAATACTTATGTAAATTAGAGATTTCTGTATTTCCTTTTCAATACATTTACAAAGATGTCTAAAAACACGTTTTTACTACGTCATTATGGGGTATTATTGTGTGTATATGGGTAAGAAAAATAAATATTTAATCAATTTTGAATGGAATAAGTCAAGGGGTATGAATACTTTCTGAAGGCACTGTATATGTGGTTTGATGTGACTTCCAGTGACAGAGAGGAACAGCCTGCAGGATGAGAACAGAAAGCTGAGTCTTGAGTTGGATAGACTGAATGGAGCACTGTGAGTTAAAACCATCCCCATCTGGCACATATAGTACTTTTGTAACCAGGATTGTTGATTCCAAAACAATATTCCTCTTGCACATCGAGAAAGCATGGTTGAATTAGAGTTCTCACTTTGAGCTTAATACGGTATATTATTATTATTATTTCAGTTTATTAATACTTTCTATTATTAATACGGTATGTTACGCCTCAACGCTCGTTGTATTTCTGTGGTGCGTCTGTATGTTTGGTTTCCAGCTCCGTGTCTCTTGAGCCAGAGGAGGCGGTGATTCCAGACTCTCCGCTGCAGCAGATCTCGCTGCCTGTGGTCAGCAAGTTGAGGAGGAGGAAGGAGACCCACCATGTCCGCTACGCCGAGAAGTCCCTGTCTCAGTCTCAGAGCTCGGTGCTCAACGGTCAGTCTGCTTCATACAAAGAAATGCATACACTGGTACAGCATTCAAGGGTCATCCTCAGTATCAAACACACATGCAGGTGCGTGCACACTCAAGTCACACTCGCAGACAAACACACTCAATATTAGTTTCTAACGATATCAGTTTCATAGACTTCATTGAAGTTCATTTTATTTGTTTTCGTAATGGTAGAACCAAGGAAAGGATTGCCCTCCCAAACCGCGCAGAGCCAAGGAAACGGCATACTGGTGCCTGAAACGTGTTACATGGACGCCACCCAGACCCAACGTAAGGCCTTCATTTACTAACTGATGACCGATAACATGCGGTTGTAATTATGTTATTGCCTCTAAAATGTCTGAGTGTCTTGAAAAGCACTGTAAAAAAAAAACAACAACGTGGTATTCTTCTTGTTGATTCAGAGGGCAGCAGACAGGGTCATGAAGGTGCTGTAGTGGCAGAGACGTGTCGCCTGGATCTCCCTGATGATCCACTGCCTATCCCCCAAAGAAAGGGACCCCTCCTGGGCTGCCCCGGCACCACCACCACTGAGGACGGCCCCCAGTCCCTCCTCCCCCGCCTGAAGCTCATTCCCACCAACGCCCAACAGCGCCACCTGGAGGGGATAGCCCGCATCGCACCTCTTAGAGCCACTTCCACCCCATGTGGCCTCTCTCACCGAGAGCTGGAGAGAGGAAAGAGGAGGAGGAAAAGCAGCGAGAAGAAGGAAGATGAGGAAGTGGTTGACAAGCCTCTGGACCTTTCCGACTCCCCACAGAAGGCCCTCGTGTCTCCGCTCAATGCCCAGAGAGGTATCAGCGTCCCTGCGTCAGAGAACCAAGACAGAGGCCAAAAGCGGCACATCCTATTTAAACATCCCTCTACCTCTCCAAGTGATGAACAATCCAAAAATGTGTTGCTTAGTCAGCAGGTAGAGCCATGATTTTTCATGTGTTTTTCTTAACAAATTACACAAGATGTTGTACAGGTACATTAGTCACATTTGAGCCTTGTTATAGATGGGTTCATCTTGGAAACCCAGAACAAAAATCCTGATAAATCCAAATAGCCAGTGACATATAACCAAAACACCAGAACTTTTTGGGGGTTTATTTGATCATTTAAAACTAGGTACACATTACACTGAAAAGTACACAGCTTATTTCCATTGTGGTCCTCATGAAGGCATATGTGGCAGGATTTAAAAAAAAAACAGATGCTAAAATGGCATGTCAACTTGGTTATGTTCCTCGTTAGTCGTCGCATCCCAAAGTCTTTTGACAGACGATACCATTTATGTTACGTTGTCTGTCTGAGATATTCTAGATGGGTAGATCAAGAGCTCTTTTTCTTTGAAACGTTCACCCGTCTTATGCATCAACATACTACTGTACCCGAGTAGCCCCTGCTTTCCTATTTGTCCATTTAGACCCACAATGTCCAACACGAGCCAATCAGCAAGAGGAGTCGGGAGGATACTGAAAAACTGAAGCAGACCTCTGTCCTGCAGGCCAACCCCTGTGCTCGTGTGAAGAGGAGCCCTCCACAGGACAACAATGGGTCTGCATCAACAACGCTTCCCTCCAATGTCCCTGAAACTCCACTGGGAAAAGGTATTGTGTTGCAACTCTGCATAATAGTCATTCATTAATACTGAAATTATTTTTTTCTCAATTGACTGGCCCTTAAGCATAGTCTAAGCAATCAATTTGAATAGAAATGTCATAATGTTTAAATTCCTACCATTTGTTTAGCCAAGCTGATGCCAGCAGAGCAGACTTGGAGCCTTGACCCAGAGGCAGCCCTCTCCCAGTATGATGTAGACACCCCTACTCCAGCAGAGGTATGACATTCACCAAATTCATCTGCTATTTTCCTATACCCTTTGTGTATACTTGCAGTTATTCACGTGTGTGTGTGTGTGTGTGTGTGTGTGTGTGTGTGTGTGTGTAGCCCCTCTGTGAAGGTGAGTCTGTCGATATGGACTGCACCTTTGTCAGCCCCAGCCTGCTCCACCGAGGAGCTCCAAGAACCAGCTCTGTTACCGGTACGGCTTACTACATTTTTGCACAAAATCTTTCAAGTTGCATTAGATCAGTGATCACTTCAGTGATGGAAGGGCGGTTACATTCGAGCAGGACCCATATAAACAAATCAACCAACCATGTAACCAACCTCAAAACCCTTCTTTTAGGGATTGGTCAGAGGGCCAATGACAGCTTGGCTGAGATATTCGACAGAACAGGCTACGGGGAGTACGAGTCGTGTCCTCAGCATAATGGCTCATATTTGGACAAAGACGAACCCCATCATGGGGAGGAAGAGTTTGATGATAAGGAGGAGGAAGAGCATAAGGATGGTAAGGATTTTACACTGTATTTTCTCTATGATCTTGTATACTTGTTTCTTTTATTTGACCAGGCAAATTGGTTGAGAATGACCTGGTCAAGTAGTACAACACTTGAGATGAATTTGCGCATTCATTGTTAAATATTTATATCAATATTTTAAACTGTCATTTTATTGTCCTCTCATTAAAAGCACACATGCCTCAACCTAGAACGCCCAATGGAGAACACAAAGACAGGTGAGATCATAATCGTCAGGCTAACCTAGAACACTTTCATGCCAGGTTTCTAAAAGGTTTCTTTCCCTCGTTGTCCTGTAGTAAAAACCTATCATTTGCACACGTGGAGGTGGTCCGCAAGAAAGCTGAGAGGAGGAAACTCAAGGGGCACACGTGTAAAGAGTGTGAAATTGTGAGTTGACTCGACCGTGTTTTGATGTGTGGAGCTGAAAGTGCCTGTCCATGGTCATGTTCATTACATTTACATTTTAGTAATTTAGCAGATGCTCTTACCCAGAGCGACTTACAGTAGTGAGTGCATACATTTTCGTACTGGTCCTCCTTGGGAATCAAACCCGCAACCCTGGCGTTGCAAGCACCATGCTCTACCAACTGAACCACATGGCACCAAACTGAATAAATGTGTCGTTTTCCGTTTCAAAACCTTTTGCCCGATCGAACACAACCCATGATTTGTGACATATCTATTCCATCTCATCTCCCTCAGTACTACGCCGACCTTTCAGAGGCAGAGAGGGTGAAGAAGTTGTCAGCTTGTTCTCGGCACCGCTTCCGTTATCTTCCTCCATCAACCCCAGACCACTTTTGGGAAGTCGGCTTCCCTTCTACACAAACCTGTGTGGACAGAGGTATGCTACCCTATTCAATTGGATCCATTCAACAGAACGCAATGGTCATCAAATCCATAGTATTTAATACTGGAGTCTTTTCTACACAGAAGATCATACACAATTGCGTGATGATCTTCCCTGATGTTTTCCTGAACTTCCCAAAATCTCCCTGGTGCATTTCAGTAATGTCAAACTATTCTTCCTTCAGATTGAAATACTGTCAGACTAAATTGTAATAGATAGCCCCATATAAACACTAGCTGATGATTATATCATTTGTCACACAGTTGGGTTGTGAGAATTTTCTGATATCAAAATGGGGTTGTGGGCCACAAAGGTTTAAACCCCAGGTATTAATTGTGACATGTCTAAGCACTGAATTTACTGATTTCTTCTGAGGAGTGCATTGCTGTTGTCTCAGCCCTCAAAGAGGCGTTTTCTCCTTGCTTCTATTCAATGTCAAACTCCACTTAATGAGTTTAACAACATTGTGCTTCTTGTTTCTCCTACCAGGTTATGTAAAAGAAGATAATGATCCAGAGCAGCGCTTAAGGAGGAGAAGACCTTACAATGCTCTCCCCCAAAGGCAAAGAGAAGAAGACTTAAACCAGTAGGGGAAAATAAATACCCAATCAAACAATGTAAAACTGTATTTAATTTTCACTGTAACAGTCTGCCAGTATCATAATCCTAGTGCCTCAAAGGAATACGTGTGCCTGTTGTGTTTTATACACCCGGACATATTTCAGATTCTTATTGTTTAAAACACAATTGAATGGACCGTCAGGTCTAGAGTTCTCCAATGTCCTCAACAAATGAATACAGAATATGCAGCAAGAACCTCTACTCAATTATTCTTTGTGAAACTAATATGCACCATTGACCACTACTCTTCGGTTGTCCCCGTAGGGGAGAAGTACTTTACACCACTGCCTATGGGGACAGCCAAGGAACCCTTTTTTCAGTGTGTTAATTTGGTGTAGTTGTAGATTTAAAAAAAAAATTGCATTAAGGGGTTTTCATGTTACTCACCTTAAAGTATATCACATCCTAGGAAATTGTATTTAAGTTAAAATAAGCAAATATTTTAATGGAAATATATCGAATCTTTATTTCTGCTTTACAGCAAGTTGTAGAAAAGGCACAGTAAATGAAAAATAATCTCAATTGAAGCATACATTCTTGTGCTATTTGTTCCAAAAGCAAAAAATATCACTATGGGAAATTGAGTGCAAGTAAACTCGTTGAAACATTCAGTGAGGTAGAAGTAGTTTCCTTCGCAAAGGTCTCATCGCACTTGGGAAGTACTTTCAGAGTACACCAGCAGGGCTTCTCCAACATGGCTGAAGAAAACACTAAGGAGCAAACCATCACAAAATCACTGAAGTAAATAGTAACTTCACACACACCATGATCACCAAACTTGATATAGGCTTTAAAGTAGCAGACTGTCATTTTATAGTCTCCAGGGAATATCATTAGCTGCTATCTGTCTTGAATGTAAAATTGGTGACTGGATAGATAGACATTATTTACACAGGTAGAAAGAACTCACCAGCAGAAAGATGGCGTGTTAACTTCAATGTTAAAAACAAGTGGGGATAGGCATGTGGCAAACACCTAGACAGGGTAGAGCAAGACACGGATATGTAACTGGCACATCCACTGTCCCTGAAGGAAGTCTAAAACAATTTACTATTTAACTGTCGATTTTATGACACAATCGTTTACTTAGGTTATTACGGCAGGTTTTCTGCCAATTACTAATAATAGCTAATACCGTTTTTTGTAGAGGGGAGATGGTGGGAAATAAAGATATGTTTACCGTTGATCATTAAGTTTGGAGTTCTGACTTTCATTACCTTGGACAAAAAGATCCAGACCCCGCAGTGCTCAAGGGGTAAACCACTCTTTAGTTTGACTGATGCCAACAGCAAGAAAAAACCCAACAAGGCACTGTGGGAGATAAGTGTTTAAGTTACTACAGTGTATATTTTAAGGATTTGGAATATTAGCAAGTTGATTTTATGAGATTGCTTTTAACATGCTCAACTACACATGAGTTCAATTTTTTTACCTGGCGCAACAGCCACTGTGAAATCTTGGGGACAGGAGGAAAGGGAATTCCAAGGCACCAAATAGGTCACCTAGATGGAATAAACAAGCAAAGATAAACACAGCCATCGAAACATTCACAAAATAGATTACGTTCTCTCCTCCAAACGGGGAGGGTTTGAGAGATGTAAAATCAGCACTTGACCAAGATTTAATCAGTGTAACATTGGGATAACTGGACCAATACACAGTTACATAATTGCAAAAGACCAAGAAGGAAGACATTGAGACAACTGCATTGAAATAGCAAACAGCGTTTCATATACAGTGAATTCAGAAATGTAGACCCCTTCCCTTTTTCCACATTTTGTTGCGTAACAGCCTTTTTCTAAAATTGATTACATTTATTTTTTTACTCATTAATCTACACACAATACTCCATAATGACAAAGCAAAAAACAGGTTGACATTTTTGCACATTTATTAAAAATAAAAAATGGAAATATCTTATTTACATAAATATTCAGACCCTTTGCTATGAGAATTGAAATTAAGCTCAGGTTCTTGATGTTTCTACAACTTTATTGGAGTCCACCTGTGGTAAATTAAATTGATTGGACATGATTTGGAAAGGCACACACCTGTCTATATAAGGTCCCACAGTTGACAGTCCATATCAGAGCAAAAACCAAGCCATGAGGTCGAAGGAATTGTCCGTAGACCTCCGAGACAGGATTGTGTCGAGGCACAGATCTGGGGAAGGGTACCAAAACATTTCTGCAGCATTGAAGGTCCCAAGAACGGTGGCCTTCATTATTCTTAAATGGAAGAAGTTTAGAACCACAGACTCTTCCTAGAGCTGGCCGCCCATCCAAACTGAGCAATTGGGGGAGAAGGGCCTTGGTCAGGGAGGTGGAGATGAGAGAACCTTCCAGAAGGACAAGCATCTCTGCAGCACTCCACCAATCAGGCCTTTATGGTAGAGTGGCCAGACGGAAGCCACTCCTCAGCAGCAGGGACTGGGAGACTATTCAGGATCGAGGGAAAGATGAACGGAGCAAAGTACAGAGAGATCCTTGATGAAACCCTGCTCAGGACCTCAGACTGGGGCAAAGGTTCACCTTTCAACATGACAATGACCCTAAACAGACATCAAGACAATGCAGGATTGGCTTCGGGACAAGTCTCAATGTCCTTGAGTGGCCCAGCCTAAGCCTGGACTTGAACCTGATCGAACATCTCTAGAGAGACCTGAAAAGTTGTGCAACGACGCTCCCCATCCAACCTGGCAGCTTGAGAGGATCTGCAGAGAAGAATGAGAGAAATTCCTCAAATACAGGTGTGCCAAGCCTGTAGCTTCATACCCAGGAAAACTCGAGGTTGTAGTCGCTGCCAAAACAAAGTACTGAGTAAAGGGTATGAATACTTATGTAAATGTGATCATTTTATTTTCTAAAAAACATTTTACTTTGTCATTATGGGGTAGTGTGTGTAGATTGAGGAAAAATGTCAATTTAATCCATTTTAGAATAAGGCTGTGATGTAACAAAATGTGGAAAAAGTCAAGGGGTATGAATATTTTCCAAATGCACTGTAGCTACAGAAAACAATTTGATCGATTGGTTGAATGAATGTTGGGGAAGAAACAGTCCAAAGGTCTTACCAGTAGGGTGCGCAGCGAAGGCTAACAGCAACACACTAGTTTCAGGATTAATGACAATTAGAGCTTACATTAATGAAAAAATGGATTGAAGAGTGCACTGCACATACACAAAAAGACACACACATCTCAAGTTAACTATGAAAGGACAGAGGAAAAAAATCTGCAAAGCCCCCAAAAGTTATTCCCCCTCAAACTTAAACTCTGTGACAGCAATTAGTGACAATAACTTGATTGCCCCTGATAGTCTACTGAAGCTATACATTGTAACATTTTAACTTTTTACAGTCATTTTAAAAATGCTTTGGAAAATTATGCAGTGATTTAGGCCATTAACAGTTTTTTGGATCTAAGTATTTCCTTCTTACCTGAACAAATAGTTGATGTATTGTTGTTCAAGGTCACTAATATAGATCATGAAAACAAACATGTTGTTTCATAGTATTCACAACAGGAAACCAGTTTTTCAATCCTTTTTCTTACCCAAGGGATGCACAAATTATAGCTTACCTCAAATGACTTGACTTGAAGTGTGTCTGGAACACTCTATAGGCACCTGAAATTGATGTATTTCTGTATTAAGTGTGTTGCTAAGTGTATTCAGCTATTTAATTGTATATGCTATACGCTTTAAATATATAATATCCCACAGCTGGTTTTATTCCAGACAGACTTGCCAACACAGAAGAGATGTGCCAAGGCCCACATGTAACCACCAGGGTCAAACTGAGGGTCATAGAGGGGGAGGTTGATGGCCGACATCAACAGCAAACTCACACTAGAAAGAAAGCCAATAGCTTACAATTCCATAGTCTTCAAGGACAATCAGGCTAGCTTCCAACAGCATACCCAATAGCAGTTGGATGAGGTATAATATAGTATTATAAGGGGAAGTTAACCAAATGTCCCAAGTGATTCCATACATTGAAACTCGTTTAGTGGAGTTTGCCTTCTCTCCCTGCAGTCTAGAACTGGAAAGCTGCAAAAACGGGTCAGACTGGTGATGTGCCTTTGTGCATTGCTAGCTCTGCTCTGTTGTCAGTCAGAGTGATTAAGAAATCTGGAAATTGTGGACAAATTGTTTTATTGAAAGAGTATGGCCGAATGAGCAATTTTTTAATCATAAGTACTATCGGTTTTGAGTCAGGAAATGTGTACTTTTCCACCTAAAATAATCCCAATCGTTTTATGTGGCCGACAGCAACAACAGTGGAAATGGGTAACAACTGCGCATGTGCGCACTTGTGTGGCCAACTGTGACGTATATGCCCTTATTTGGAGCTTTAAGTCACAGATGCGAGTTTCCAGAAGAGAAAGCGAGCATTCGGAGATATGTAGTCTAATAATTGCAGTTGAGTTGATCGTATTGTGTTGTAGCCTAGGCGCTTTACCAGTTAGCATATGTTGAGATAGACCGTAACTGTCATCTTACATTGCAGAATAGACAGAATAAAAATGAAAGCTGTTACATTTTAATTACTTAGGATCGGGTCTACTCACTTTTTTTTTTTCATGATCGCCAATGTCTGTGTTGGCCAGCAATGATTAATTTGCATCACAACATTTCAGAGGCGCAACTTTGGTTTTAAAAGTGAGGGGGACATTATTTTTTTACCCAGTCTGATAAACAGCCAACCTGACCGCTCGGAGGTGTCTGCATGGTCCTAAAGCACACCGTTGCCTTGTTTTGTATCACATTCCAATAAAACTGGGGGGGACAAAAAATAAAATTTCACAATGTGGGGCATGTCTCCCCCGTCCCCAGTGAAAGTTGCGCTCCTGACATTTCATGCTTTTAACAACTATATAGGTTTGTGTGAAATGCATGGCCCTCGGAACCACCTGGGGTAGGCCTATTTGGTTGCATGTAGTCTGGTCGATTGTGTATTCGTAACCCCCACCTATCAATAGTGGCCATGAGTATCCTACCAATATAATTACTTTTAGCCACGTGGCCATAAATGTATTATAGATTATAAATATCAGCACTCCTCCAAGTAGTTTCTAAATCACTCTTGAGTATTTCATTGTCAGAACTGTCTGTAGGTTGTTATTTAGTATAACTAATCTGAAACATTGTGTATGTCATTGTGAATAAGGGCCTTAATCTATGCCATTTAGCAGACACTTTTATCCAAAGCGACTTAGTCATGCGTACATACATTTTACATATGGGTGGCCCTGAGAATTGAACCCACTCATGGCGTTGCAAGTGCCATGCTCTACCAACAGAGCTACAGAGGAGTTTTTACGTTAAGGGATTCCCCCATGAGAGCGCAGTTGTTACCCATCTCCACTGTTGCAGGTGGCCACATAAAATAATGATAATCGTTTTAGGTGGAAAAGTACACATTTCCTGTCTCAGAACCAATATTACTTTTGATAAAAAATGTCTAATTCGTCCATACACTTTCAATAAAAACATAATATGCGGATTTTTCAATCACTCTTTGATAACGGAGCAGATTTTGCAGTCTACGAAGACATGTAACCAGCCATGTGATCCGTTTTTGCAGATTTCCAGTTCTAGGCTGCAGGGAAAGAGGGGGAGAAGGCAAACTCCACCTAACTAGTTTCAATGTATTGAATCGCTTAGGGATTTTTATTTTAGGTATACTTCCACTTTAAAGTCAATAAAACCAATGCAAATCCAGTTTTAAACTAACTAGCTACTTTTTCTGTTAGACACTACTGAATATCAATACATTTTTATTTTACTAACGATAAGAAGACTTGGAACGAACCTTAAAAGCTTCATCCATGGAATTCGCTGTTAAAAAATAAGTGATTGTGAGTATATTCGACCTTGTCCAAAGTTCAGTGTGGGTACAAGCTTACACTTACCTCCATCTGGGTTAACTTCAGGATCAGGCAATTCACCACTTCAGAAGCATTGTGAAGCGTGAAGAAGAAAGGGATAGGCTGGAATATGAAAAGCAGACATCTTAGATCAGTGTCTGTCATGATAGTAGGTATACAAAATCAAGACCTAGAACAACGTGGAGACCTTATCCCATGGTGAGAGACGCTCCCAGCCAGTTCCACCTTAAAAGTGTTGTTTGTAACAGAAAAGGCTTGCATGATCAGGAGTGAATGACTCACCAAGCGAGAAAGAGCTCTGGACCCAGCATAAATATTCCCTACAAACAGGAGGGATCCTGGAAGCCAGGAAAGTGCTGCTGACCTGTAAAATAATGGGGAATAATACACAAGGTCATCATCCAGGGATTAAAGTTCTCTGTCACTGCCACGGATTTCCATCATGGATTTTTTTTTTTACATGAAGGGGAGGTTAATTTAGCCCTGCAACCAATCAATCTGAGATCAATTTAAATTTCAGTCATGGGATTTTGTTTTGCTTTAATTCCTGTCAACAACCACTAGAGGGTGGTCACAGTTAGACAGTGCCACCTTGGATAACCCCCTTGCGTTCCCTAATGCTGGGAATACACAGGCCAAATATAGAGGTTACCTGGGAAAGCCACTTATATCCACCAATCCAAGCTTCCCAGAGAGCAGAAGCAGCAGGCCCCCAATAAAAGTCTGCCATCTGTACAGAATATAGGAAAATGTTTGGAGCATTATTAATTTACGAGAATCCTCCGTAGGCTAATGCTCTAATTACGCAAAAGTTTTTTAATCGGAATATTGCACAGATGTTATTTAACACTAACTAGTGTAGACAAATGTTACTTACCCCTGAAATAGGGTTGGATATGTAAATTTCAAGACAGACAGGACATACTGTAAAACAAAATGTATCAATATGGAATTAAGAATTACTACCTCAACTGCACAGCGCTGAACGGAGGTTTAAAACCCGGAAGAGGCGATGAGGTCTTGTTACAATGTTAGAATACAGCCACACATTAAGCATGAAACATATAGTTGCTTTCTTTATCTTTGATACAGCGACATACTTGCATGCCAACCAGCTAAAATCAATAATTTATCACTGATAAATCAAGCAAGCATTGATGTTGGTAGGTCTGTTTGCCTGACTAGCCTGTATCTGTGGGAAAGCCAGCGAAAACTCACCTTATTCGTGAAATACGATACTACATAAAAGAAACAAAATATAAGACCAGTAACATGTCTTTTGAAATGCATTTGTCTTCCCGTCTCTCGTAGTTAAAGATTGATAATTTTACATCAAGCTTTTGGTTCACCCTCAGAATGGCCGGGCATCTTTGAACGGGGTTCGAAGTCATGACACGTCATCACACAACCAAGAAATTAACCCTTACCTTAACCATTCGGAACCATTTTAACCCTATTCCAAACTTTTACCCTTATGGAGTGAACGTTATTTATAATATGGATTACATGGATAAATTAAAATGGATGACCCACCCTTCAGCAAAATATATTTTACCTCCCTGAACGCTTGAGAGAAAAAACAACAAGTGACTCTCCCCTATACCCAACGTAATAGTTAAAACATGTGCAGAACATGTCTGTCTACCTTTTACCCTCACTTGGACAGACCAGAGCTGTATATGCAGTTTCAGAAACGGTTCAAGCTGTAAGCGTTACATGGCAACGAAGGAAATGCAGGGCTGCGGGCCAGAAGGTTGACGGTTCGCAGACCACCATGGACAAGAGTAGGATCTTTATAGTAAAATCATTGCATGACTATCATCGTATTTGCATGTCCGAGAAGGAAAAAAAAATCGCCTATTGTATATATTTCATGTAATTCTATGTGATTTTACATACTAGCTAAATATTTTTTCATACCACACAAATCACCGAAATTATAGGCTAAGAATGGACAGGTAGATAGGCCTGTGTTCATCTTATAAAAAGTTTCCAATACCAAATCAGTGTGTCTTGTTTGCAACAAAACTGTCCCTGTTTGCAAATAATTAAATCTGAGACATTAGAAATCTGAGCATGGTACTTTCAAAAGTTAGGCCTACCTTTCCACCAGTGGTGTGTATTCATAGATACAATGTATTTTTATAAATAAAATAATAATGCATCTTTCCTCTCTTTGTGTTGAATCATTTTCCTTTAATTCGCAAGAGACTGAATGTATCTTACAGGAGAAAGCATCCGAGTGAGCGACACAGTGCCCCTATGTCTCTCTACGTGTAGGCCATCTATCTGATGCTGTCTGGTCCAAACAAGTATGACATTGTTGCCGTCCGTAGCATTGAAGGCAAGGGAAGCCAGCGAGCATCTGAACTCCCTTGACAAAAACAGTATAAAATAATTAGCCAATCAGCGTTGATCCAGCTCAACCATGAATGCACCAAAAAAAAGTGTCAAGGTAAACCAGTTTGGATTTGGCTACTCTTCTTCCATGGCTTAATCTAACGGAAGGTCACAAGTGTTTCCCTAAAAGCTGTCTGGGTTTAAACATCTTCTATTGTACAGAAACCGAACAGCTTATCAATTGATAGTGACAGAAGTAGATTACTTCCCAAGCAAAGTAAAAATGTTGTCTCCTCGGTTATAGGTTGTAGCTCAGCCTCTGAATGACAAAGAAACTAAACAATGATATCCCCATATGCATCAGAGTCGGATCTTTCCCTACATGCTTCTGCATTGCTTGCTGTTTTGGGTTTTAGGCTGGGTTTCTGTATAAGCACTTTGTGACATCTGCTGACGTAAAAAGGGCTTTAAGTACATTTGATTTGATATTTTACAGCTTGTTTCTAGCATAAAGCATCGCAGACCAAAGCGCTGTTATAGATCACTTTATGTAATCGGATCCTAACAAGGGTTAGTGCTTTTTGCCATTTTCTTTCATAGAACGTAGACCTATGGCATACTCTCTCATACCCCCTCGAATTCGAATCTTAGTTTTAACTTAACAGCCCTTCACTGACATGGAGGTAGGCTATTTAAAGAGTGCATGGTGGGTGGAGGAATTGACCAACAAATCTATGGATATAACAGCCTATAACCTAATTTAATCTGTCGAACAGGTAGGCCTACCTCTTAGTTCTTAAATAGGAAGAAATAGCCATCAACACAAAGCCCTCTTGTTGATAGTAAAAGTCTAATTAAAATTAAGATGGTTTAAATGAGTTATGCCTACTCGAATTTGCCTACTTTCAGCACCATGAGCTGTCCATTTCCGATTGATTGTGCTGCAGCTGCTGCTTCAAGTTTCAGCACCAAAATATAAATTACTCGAATCTGGCTTGTTGTGAGTTCAATAACTCTAATTAAAATGAGACACTGAACGGAGTCTGCTGTTCCTCGTTGCTGGCTTGTCAGCTTTAAGGGCCTTGATCTCCTCTGTGAAACTCTCCCTCTGGGCATCTTTAAGCAGATAAGTCTCCATGTCTTGCCTTGAGGGCTTGGGATCCCTAACAGTTGGAATCATAGTTTGGTACACGGACTCACTGAGCTCCTTCCAACTGTGAGGTGCTCCAGTCTACCTTTACAAGATCAGGAGTAAGGTTGACCTGACCGCAGAAAGTAGATTTGCGACATTCAGCAGTGTCCTCTTCTCTAGCTGTACTGGGCTTCACAGGCCAGGTGTCAGGCGACTGTTGTAGGAGTCCAGTGGTTCACTCAGGTTAGCTCAGCCAGAGTTTTCCCCCCTCGTGATGTCATCTGCTGGGTTGTTAGCAGTGGCGACATATCTCCACTCCCTAACATATGTGAGATACTGTATCTCAGTGACTCTGGTACTGACAAACACTTTGTAACGTCACGACTCCGATTGCAGCCAATATAAGACGGTCGTTGAATCTTACCACAGGGTAGTCCTGCGGATCTTCAAAGTAAGCTCAGTTTGCAGAAGACAAGCTAGTTGTGCTCCAGTCAGGGCAGCACTGAGTACCAGGTGGGGTATTGAGAGTTGGCACTTGGGGCCACACGAGATCTTGCCACGAGGAATGAGACATGTACTTGTCTTTGGTCGTCCTCGGTGCGGAGATGGCTCTATCTGAAGCATCGCAAAAGATGTGGATGTTGGTGGTCACTGTAGCACTATCTATATTTGGAGGGACATAACACCTAGGGATGACGACCTCTGACAGCGTTGGAAGTTTACGCTCCCACTCCTTCCACTGGTCTAATAGGGGTGCCTGTAAGAGGGTGTCTTGCCATCCCTTCTCCTTCTTCCAGAGCTCCTGTACCAGGATCTTTGCTCTCGTCGTGTAGGGGATGATATATCCCAGGGGCTCGTACTGGCTGGCAAGAGTACGGTAGATGGTCCTCATGTGGGCGTCGGCTCCACCACAGGGCGGTACTTGTACCCCAATGTATCTGTAGGGCAGTGCCAGAGGAGTCCTAATGTGGGCTCTTCAGGGTCCACACAGTCTTGGAAGAGCCAGAGTTCTGTGCTCACAGATCTTGCTTCTTTAGGGAGATGCTCAACAATGGCCGGGACATTACTCGCCCATTGACCGATCTCGAATCCTCCCGTGGTAAGCAGAGTCTTTGTCTTGTTCACCAGCTGGCGTGCTTCCTGGGATGCAGGGAGGCTATGCAGGCAATTGTCGATGTAGAAGATGTTCCACCATCTGTAGCACATCCTCATTATCATCCTTGTGATCTCGCACATGTTGCTGCAAGGCAAATGTGGAGCAGCAGGGGCTATAGGTCATGCCAAAAGGAAGAACCTGCCATTCGTAGATGTCTGGTCCTTGGTCACTCTTCAGATCCCTCCACGGGAATCGGAGAAGGCCTCGGTCTTGGGGTAGCAAGCGCACTTGATGAAACATGGCCTTGACGTCTCCACAGACGTCTCCACTGTGTGCTACCTGAATTTCAGGAGGACGCCAAGCAGGTAAAGAACTCAAGGTGGGTCCTGGCAGGAGGAGTTTAAGAACTTGGCCCTTGTACGCTAAGGAACAGTTGAACACTAGCCTGTTCTTTCCATTGTGGTGCAGGATGTACGAGGACTTCTCTGCCGTGTCAGCCTCTTCTTGGGGGAACTTGATCACATAGCCTGCAGGTTCTAGCTTCTGAACTTCTTGGCAGTAGATCTTCGCCTGCTCTGGGTTCTTGGCTAAACACCGCCCAGGGCTCCTCAGATGAGCCAAGACTGCCTCCTTTGGTACTTTCAAGCGGGGAGAGTCCTTAACTCGGAGTAGAGGAGTGGCATGCAACATATCCTGCAGTCACATGTACGGTGTCAGTCTCAAGGGTGCGGATAGCCTCATGATCTTGCTCGGACATCTTGTTGTTGTTGTGGTATCCTGCCTCTTTGGCCCTGTCCGGGGGTATCATCGGATGGGGCCACAGTGTCTTCTGATCCCTCCTGTCTCAGCCTCCAGTATTTATGCTGCAGTAGTTTATGTGTCGGGGGGCTAGGGTCAGTCTGTTACATCTGGAGTATTCTCTTGTCTTATCCGGTGTCCTGTGTGAATTTAAATATGCTCTCTCTAATTCTCTCTTTCTCTCTTTCTTTCTTTCTCTCGGAGGACCTGAGCCCTAGGACCATGCCTCGGGACTACCTGGCATGATGACTCCTTGCTGTCCCCAGTCCACCTGGCCATGCTGCTGCTCCAGTTTCAACTGTTCTGCCTGCGGCTACGGAACCCTGACCTGTTCACCGGACGTGCTTGTTGCACCCTCGACAACTACTATGATTATTATTATTTGACCATGCTGGTCATTTATGAACATTTTAACATCTTGACCATGTTCTGTTATAATATCCACCCGGCACAGCCAGAAGAGGACTGGCGACCCCCTCATAGCCTGGTTCCTCTCTAGGTTTCTTCCTAGGTTTTTGGCCTTTCTAGGGAGTTTTTCCTAGGGAGTTTTTCCTAGCCACCGTGCTTCTTTCACATGCATTGCTTGCTGTTTGGGGTTTTAGGCTGGGTTTCTGTACAGCACTTTGAGATTTCAGCTGATATACGAAGGGCTATATAAATACATTTGATTTGATTTTGAATTGATTTGATTTGATTTGTAAGGCAGGGTATCAATCTGCCACAGCTTCTCCTCATGGCAGATGAGGCCATCTGAACAGGAGATGGTGGAAGTGAACAGGCACTGATGTTCCTTGCCGGAAATGGACGGGGAGCTGGAAGGCCCTTGGAGTGCTTAACCAAGTCTTGTGTTGACTGCAACAGGTCCACCTTGAGAGCCCATGCACACCGGTTCCATTGGTGTCAGCAAGTGGGGGTGATCTGAACTGATCAGGACCAGGGGACTGGCCTTGGTGCAGGTCTTGAGGGGAAGACCTCAGAGGTGTTGGTAACGCTTCTGCAAAGCCTCCCCTGGGTAGGAGTACTCTGCGGGGTCTAGGTCATCAGCAGTGAAGGCTTTGGTTATGCTGAACTGCTTGGACGGGTTGCACACTGGTGAAAACTTAAAAGTGACTGAGTGGCCTGAGTGATTTGGTCGGTCCAGGTAGACTGTAGTCGGAGATGTCTTTGCAGATGTTGCACGGCTTCTTTAGGTTGCAGGAATTTGGCTGGTGTCACAAGAACTTAGGTAGTGTTCTTGGTTCTTGCAGAAAGGGTAGTATGTTTTAGGCCTCTCTTTGCCCTTGGATGCCTTCCTTTCCTGCGGAGCTGAGGACTGCTCAGTAGTCTGGTCTGTGTTGTATAGGACGGTGGCAGACTTGTTCTTGTTGTGGGAAGGCGGGCGCTGTTCTTTAGCTCTCTTTTCCTCTTTCTGGTACAACTTGATGGCTCGACTGGCGTTCCGCTTGGCCCGAGACTTGACCTGTAAAAATGCAGTCAGAGATTCATGTGGTCTGTGTACAGAGGGAAACAGGATAAAATAAATAGAAAATTGCTACAATGTAAATCCAATAAACAATATTATATGAAACAGTAATGTCAGTAATCTCTATGCACAATTTACAATAACAGAAAATTAACACCATAATTCCTCTTGAGAACTAACATTAGTTACTCCAACTGGTAGGCTAATTACATAATTGTGCAAATGGTAAGAGAACTGGTGAAGAAAATGACCCCTCTACATACATATTTCTTGCATTTACATATAACAATAGCAACAGGAATACTATAAAAGTATTTGTTCTGACATACATTTGGTAAAGAAACACACAAATATCCCTGCAAATGAAAATAGTCTGATCTCCATGAAAGCCAACCGAACTGAGAAATTACTTTTTGTTTTTATATTAACAAGTGGTTGCCATGGTAAATAATCCAATAATAATTGGTAGGACACATGAAAGGAACCATCAAAGAGTTTACCCGGAATCTCTAAATGAAAACACTGGTAGATCAATTAAATTTAGAGGATTTTAAATTAATATCTAAGGGGCTTTTATACAGTAATAAATAGGCCTACTGTCACACCAGCCTTCACTTTGGCTCCCCCTCCTGTCCAGCTCAGGCGTTCGATGTTGCCGGCCTTCTAGCTGCTGCGGAACATACTGCTGGCAAAGGCCCTTCACTCATCAACTCCAGACTTGTCTCGTCATCATGACACACACCTGGTTCCAATCCCCACTCTATCACTGTATAATTAATCCCTCTGCCTTTTGTCTTTGTCGGTTATTGTAGATGTTGCTTATTTTCCTGAGCGGAATCTCACCTACTATTTCCTGAGTACTTTATATTTTGCACTTTGAGTTCGCCTGTGCCTTTTTGTTTATGAAAATATATTTTGAGAACAACATTGTTTGGGTTTCGTCCCGCTTTGACCAAGTGTTCTAAACCTGCGACTGCCTCCTGTCTACTTCTCTCTACACCAGTGACAGAATGACTGTCCCAAGAAAACAGGAAGCAACAGGACATCCCGACCTCTCTGCTGTAGGCGCGAAGCTCCGCCACCACGACTCGTGCTTGGAGCACCTCGGGACTGCCATGGATCAGGTGCTCCGGGCCGTACGCCAACTGCAGGCTACCCCACCACCTTCCCAGCTCCCCACCTGACCCGTCTCTGCCCTTCATTGTAGAGGTGTAAGCCTCCGAGTTTGGAGTAGGGCCTGTTCGCTCCCAACGCACTGGAGCTCCGCCTAAACTCCATCCATGCGCCTTCTACTCACTGAAGCTGTCTCCCGCGGAGCAGAATTACGACGTGGGTGTTCGTGAGTTGTTGGCCTTCAAAAAGGCGCTGAAAGCACTGGCTGGAGGGTGCTAAACACCCATTCATTGTCTGGACGGACCACAGGAACTTGGAGTACATACGAGCAGCAAAGAGGCTGAACCTGCGTCAGGCCAAGTGGGCCCTATTCTTTGCCAGATTTGACTTTACCCTCCTGCCGTATGGGATTAAAGAACGTTAAGGCCGCTGCGTTGCCCCAGGTGCATGACAGAGGATCGGTGGGAGAAAGTGACACCCATTATTCCCCTGTCCCGCATTGTGGCTCATGTCGTGTGGACACGGACATCCGTCGAGTCCTGCGACGGGAGCCTTCACCTGCCCACTGTCCTGAGGGGCGTATCTACGTGCCCTCTGATGTGCGGGACCGTCTCCTCGCCTGGGCACACACAGCACCTGTGTCGGGCACCCGGGTATATGACCATACTTTCGACTGTCTCTCCGCCAAGTACTGGTGGTCCACCTTGGCCTGGGATGTCCGGGTCTCTTCCTGCACACAGAGCAAGAGACCTAGACATCTCCCCAATGGCAAACTCCACCCGCTGCTGGTTCCACAACGACCCTGGTCCTATCTCTCTGTGGACTTTGTCACAGACCTTCACCCCTCGGAGGGGCACACCACCATCCTGGTTGTTGTGGACGGGTTTTCCAAAGCTTGTAATTTGATTCCTCTGCCTGGTCTCCCTACGGCCCTGCAGACTGCGGAGGCTCTCTTCTCTCACGTCTTCCGGCACTACGGGATCCCGGAGGACATCGCGTCTGACCGTGGTCCTCAGTTCACCTCTCGTGTCTGGAAGGCCTTCATGGAACGACTGGGGGTCACGGTCAGCCTCACCTCTGGGTACCGACACCAATCAAATGGGCAGGTGGAAAGGGTAAATCAGGAACTGGGTAGGTACCTTCGTAGTTAATATCAGGACCGGCTGGGGGAGTGGGCTGCGTTTCTGCCTTGGGCAGAATACGCACAAAACTCCCTCCGTCAGTCCTCCACTAACCTCACACCCTTTCAGTGTGTTCTAGGCTATCAGCAGGCCCTGGCACCGGAGTCAGATCGAGGCTCCTGCGGTGGACGATTGGTTCCGGCATGCCGAGGAGGTATGGAACATCGCGCACACCCGTCTCCTCCACGTCGTCTGCCGGCAGAAGGCGCAGGCCGATCGTCACCACAGTGTGGCCCCGGTCTTTCACCCCGGTGACAGGGTCTTGCTTTCTACGAAGGACCTTCCCCTCCGCCTGCCCTGCCGGAAGCTGAGCCCGCTGTTTGTGGGGGCCGTTCAAAGTCCTGAGGAGAGTAAATAAGGTGAGGTACAGGTTACAGCTCCCTGTCAATTACCGTATCTCACCCTCATTTCATGCATCTCTCCTCAGGCCGGTGGAAGCTGGTCCCTTGGCTAGTGCTGGACCCCACAACGCACCTCCCCCTCCCTTGGATGTTGAGGGGGCCCCGGCGTACTCCATACGCAGCCTGTTGGACTCACAGCGTCGTGGGGGGCTTTTCCAGTACCGAGTCGACTGGGAGGGGTACGGTCCCAAAGAGCGGTGCTGGGTTCTGGCGTGGGATGTCCTGGATCGTTCTCTCATTCGGGACTTCCACAGGTGTTGTCCTGACCGACCCACACCGCGTCTCCGGGGTCGCCCCAAGGTCGGTGGCGCCCTACTGCTGGAGCAGCACTTCGGGGGTACTGTCTCACCAGCCTTCGCTTTGGCTCCCCCTCTTGTCCAGCTCAGGCATTCGACGTCGTTGGCCTTCTAGCTGCTGACGAACCTACTGCTGGCAAACGCCCTTCACTCATCAACCCTGGACTTGTCTCGTCATCATTACACACACCTGGTTCCAATCCCCACTCTATCACTGTATATATATTCCCCCTGCCACTTCTTTTTGTCGGTCATTGTAAATGTTACATGTTTTCCTGAGAGGAATCTCCTATTTCCTGAGTACTTTATATTTTGTACTTTGGGTTCGTCCTGTGCCTTTTTGTTTATGAAGATGTATTTTGAGCACAACAGCTTTAAGGTTTTGTCCCGCTTTGATCTATGGTGCTTAAATAAATTCAGTAGTTCTAAACCTGTGACTGCCTACTCCTCTCTACACCAGTGACACCTACATCATGGGCAAGAAACATATTGTTTTTAATAAATTCAGTTGTAGTAGCAAGCTATCAAAGTTTACCTCCAGTCCATCCTTCTCATCTTCACCCTCTCCTTCTCGAACAGAACATAGGCTAGTCCTAATCCCACATTTTTTTTCAGAAGAAGCCTTTCTCTCCTCGTGAAATGCCGCGGTAGGCCTACACAGCACAGCCATTGGTTAGGCAGCACAAAACCAGCCATTGGTTAGGCAGCACAAATCGTTTTTGATCATCAGCAAGAGCAGAGCAGGCCCGGGCTCAGCGGTGGAATAGCCATTGCAGTGTGTAATGCACCCTAGTTGTACTTACACCATCCCAGCAGTGGTCTTAGAAATATAATTTTGCTTTGTGCTTCTCCAAGCATGCACTCTGTTGGCTATTGATTGTTTTGAAACAACACTAAGCCTATAGGTGCACTTGATACTGTACAGCCAGCAGAGAATCCGAGATGAGGGGCGGTATCAGTCACACATTGATATATAGCCTAAATAAGAAAGTAATTCTAAAACACTGAGAAATATTGACATTTCATCCATTACTTGATTTTTTTATATATATATATATATATATATATATATATATACTAAGCCCTCCTTGACTCAAATTGAAAAAGCATGATCCTCCCTCATTTTCCTCCAGGTACCCATTATGTACATTTTGATCCATTCTTTACCTTAACCATTCAGAATGAGTGCCTAAACTTAACCCGTAACTTGAAACGTTTAAGTTTGGATAAATAGAACAATACTGAGCAGCATGAAAAACAGATGTTTGGAGCAACTTTGAAATTTGATGTTTGGAGAACGTGGATGAAGATCTAATTCTGCAGTGAGACTGTGAGAGCCAGTAGCTTGGGGACATTCTTAAAGGCACAATCTTTCATTTCAACACCCTGACCTGGCCACTTCAATGTCAATGATTATTGAAATAAATAACATCTGCTCATGCCCCAATAAATTGTGGAACATAAGTTGATCATATTGTAAAGCATGAACAGTTGAAGTCGGAAGTTTACAAACACCTTCGCCAAATACATTTAAACTCAGTTTTTCACAATTCCTGACATTTAATCCTAGTAAAAAGTCCCGGTCTTAGATCAGTTGGGATTACCACTTTATTTTAAGAATGTAAAATGTCAGGATAATAGTAGAGAGAATGATTTATTTAGGCTTTTATTTCTTTCATCACATTCCCAGTGGGTCAGATGTTTACATACACTCAATTAGAATTTGGTAGCATTGCCTTTAAATTGTTTAACTTGGGCCAAACGTTTCGGATAGCCTTCCACAAGCTTCCCACAATAACTTGGGTGAATTTTGGCCCATTCCTCCTGACAGAGCTGGTGTAACTGAGTCAGGTTTGTAGGCCTCCTTGCTCGCACGTGCTTTTTCAGTTCTGCCCACACATTTTCTATGGGATTGAGGTCAGGGCTTTGTGATGGCCACTCCAATACCTTGACTTTGTTGTCCTTAAGCCATTTTTCCACAACTTTGGAAGTGTGCTTGGGGTCATTGTCCATTTGGAAGACCCATTTATGACCAAGCTTTAACTTCCTGGCTGATGTCTTGAGATGTTGTTTCAATATATCCACATAATTTTTCTTGCTAATGATACCATCTATTTTGTGAAGTGCACCAGTCCCTCCTGCAGCAAAGCACCCCCACAACATGATGCTGCCGCCACCGTGCTTCACGGTTGGGATGGTGTTCTTCGGCTTGCAAGCCTCCCCCTTTTTCCTCCAAACATAATGATGGTCATTATGGCCAAACAGTTCTGTTTTTGTTTCATCAGACTAGAGGACATTTCTCCAAAAAGTACAATCTTTGTCCCCATGTGCAGTTGCAAACCGTAGTCTGGCTTTTTTATGGCAGTTTTGGAGCAGTGGCTTCTTCCTTGCTGAGCGGCCTTTCAGGTTATGTCTTTTCTGTGGTTTTGGCTGATTTCTTTTGATTTTCCCATGATGTCAAGCAAAGAGGCCCTGGGTTTGAAGGTAGGTCTTGAAATACATCCACAGGTACACCTCCAATTGACTCAAATGATGTCAATTAGCCCATCAGAAGCTTCTAAAGCCATGACATAATTTTCTGTAATTTTCCAAGCTGTTTAAAAGCACAGTCAACTTAGTGCATGTAAACTTCTGACCCACTGGAATTGTGATACAGTGAAATAATGTGTCTGTAAACAATTATTGGAAAAATGAGTTGTTTCATGCACAAAGTAGATGTCCTAACCGACTTGCCAAAACTATAGTTTGTTAACAAGAAATTTGTGGAGTGATTGAAAAACGAGTTTTAATAACTCCAACCTAAGTGTATGTAATCTTCCGATTTCAACTGTATATATCAACCATGCCCATTTACATGGTTCGTTGGACAAAGTCTATGAAGAAAATTAATGGCGTTTTTGTAGGGTTTTTGGATAAACGCTGAAAATAAAGTATGTGGTAAACACTGGCTTAGTAGATTTTACACGTTTTTTTATATATATGAGATGATCAGCTAACATCACTTTTTGTGAATTTTGAGGAATGTATTTTATTTAAAAAATGCTTAATTATTCATAAAGTTCATGTTAACTGACTCCTATTATCTCATATAACAAAACGTATAAGATCTCCTAAACCTGTTAACCTCAGACCTTATTTTCGGCGTTTATTCCAAAACCCTATTCTTTCCACATTAGTTTGTACCATAGGGATGGCTGAATGAACTAGATCAAACTAATTTCCGTTTTAGGACTACACGCTGGCGAGCTCTATTGCGTTTCAAATACAACGTTTTTAAATTTCGGACCGACTCCACCTATCTGACGCCTGGTATCGGATTGAAAGCTTGCTTCGTCATTTCTGTCGCAGTGAGTTTCCGTGTTTATGCCGCGTTCACAGCAACTGGGAAATCGGAAAAATACGAAGTCAAATCATGACGTCAGCGATCTTCAGGTCGGAAGGTCGGAGCTCTCCAGTTCCCACGTAGGAATTCCGAGTTGGATGACCGTTCGCATTGATTTTTCCCAGTCGAAGCTCGTTTTTTTTCGAGGTCCCAGTTGTTTTGAACTCACTGAAATCGGAATTCGGAGATTTCCGAGTTCCCAGTTGTGTTGAACGCGGCATTAGATACAACAACATCTCACATATGCAATGGTTGGTGTGCAGTGATGGCTTTTATAAAGAGGAAAGAACGATCGAAAGAAAGGTTCGTAGTTGGAAAACATTATAGGCTTCCTATTGGGTTGTGTTGGAAGAGATTTTTGCAATCTAAAGTTGTCGTCGTCCACTTGGAAATTGCCAGGGCGCGTGCTGACAAGCCTGACCGAGCACAGAGGTCTGACTTCGGGCAATGAAATGCAATTGACATCCTGGGATTTCCGTGTTTGTAGGCCAGTCTATCTTATGACTTGACCGTAGATGCTGTTTGTTTTGTCTGTCTGGTCTTGAAGAGAATTGATACATTGTTACACGATGTTAACCATGTGTACATTTTTCCAGGACAATAGAATTACATTTAATGTACAGTCTGTGATAATTACGCTACATTTGTTGCATTCATTGTTTACCTACTGATTCTTTAAGAATATAACTGATAAATGCTTCATGACCTTAGTACAGCTATCTTCCCCCGCCATAACCTCAAATTAGGTTGTGTACTATAGGCCTATTCCATTATATATTTTTTCTATGAAAACTAACCAATTGGATTCAAAATATGGTTAAAACTGTTATTTTGATCGAATGGACTGTCAGTCCTTGCATCCATAGCCCCATCTATGAATTTGAGAGTGGTTTACATTTGTCCAGCACCATACCATCCCTTATAGCATGCCAGTGGCATTGCCCAAATTGCAAATCAATTGGAATTTCATGTTATTATGCGACTTAGTCATTAGATCAAAAATGTAGTCGAGGTTATTCTAGGTCATTCTTTTGAGTCATGACCTCAAACATGAGGTAGTTCTGTGTGAAAATGCAGCAACAATGTCTGAATTGAAGGAGCTCTTCACCGCCATAGTTTTTTCCGGTGTCTTTCCCCTAGGTTTTCTCTCCTGTTGCTGGACCTGGAAGAGTATTACTTTGAACAGCACACAGTGTATCATGTGACAACCAGTTCAGCCAAAAAAAGGTAATGTCTGAAATTGACTGACTGACAGGTCCACCCAATTCTATCCCCTATCTAAGTCATGGTGGATAGCAGCACAGTAGTAGCAGCACTGATACTCTTTACTCCTTGCAGAAAGATCAGAGGGTCACTCAAAGTATGCTCCAAATCCATCATATTTGAACCTGAGGACCATGTGGAGCCCATTTTAAAGGTGTGTTTTTGTGCATTGTAGTACCGAGGAGGATTTACTCAAATGTACCGAGGAGGATTTACTCAAATGGAGCTCAGAGCCCGTATTTACAAAATGTATCGAAAAGGAGCACTGATCTCGGATCAGTTTTGCCTTTAAAATCATAATGAATGGATAGGAGGATCTGATCCTAGACCAGATCGTTGCTTTATAAATAGTGCACATAGGTTTGTTATTCATACTGATTTTAACCTCCACCAGATTCCTCTCAGAGATTGCAAAAAGATTGAAGCGGTTGAAGAAAAGGACCAGAATCCTTTCAATGAGTAAGTCTAATGTTTGCAATTAAACTGGGTTTATGCACATCCATAAACCAATAAGATGATAACTTCATTGATTTTAATGTTGTTGTTTGTTATAGGAGCAAACCAGCTGGCCTCACCATTTTATGCAAACAGGTGTGTTTAATTAAAGTGTTAACATTTTAATTAAGGAACATTTACCAACATTTTGTCATAGAATGTTGCTGACATTATTCTGTATAAATATGTTTAGTACAACTAATCTAATGCACATTTTAACTTCAGGTTTACCTTATCAAAGAGAACAATGTCGTGGCACCTTACAAAGTTGAAAGGGTGAGTACATGAAATGTAAATTAGATTTGTGATGCAGGTTGTCCGTATGTCCGATAATAAACATGACATGATTTATAATCAGCAGCTGTAGGAAAATTGATAATTTTGCACATTGTATGACTTTTCAAACCATTTCTAATAGGGAGACAGTACATTTCTCTTCCATCTGGAAGTTTCCAGTAAAACGGAGGATGTTGTCCAAACATTACTTCAGGTATGTAACAGTACCATAACCGGATTATTACAACCGTGAAAGTGCTTGCCTTCCATGTTGTAATGCAGCTTTTGCTTGTTCTCATTTATTGTTTTCATCCACTTGTCCAGCTGCATAGGGCCTCTTGTCTGGACAAGCTTGGAGACCAGACTGCAATGGTAAGTCATAACTGTACAAAACTGCAACAGTAGAAGTACCAAAACATTGTGAAAACAGATGGCTTTATCGTGCAACTGAGAATATTGTTTGTCTACATACAGTAAATCGAACTGGATTGAACCGTTGAATAAGTAGTTTCAAACCCATTTAGCTTCCCTGTTTACCACAGCATTGTTGTATACAGGACATGTAAGCAGTTTATTTTTTGTGCTTCTAGATTGCTGCTAATTTACAATCCAGATTGGCAAGAACTTCATTTGACAAGAACAGGTATGTACTTAAATAATATGAGAATAAGCTCTTAGTCACAACCTTGGTGTGATAGTGCATTATTTAAGTATTTCAGTGAGTGTCTAATTCCTATCCAGCTAGCTACAATATACATCACAATGTATGGTTTGGTAGATTAAAATGCATATAATACAATATTTTTGGGTTCTCAGCTTTCAGAATGTTTCAGAAATACCACACATGGAATGCGAGGCGGAGATGGTCACTCCATTGGTTACAAACCCTGGTCACGTGTGTATAACTGACCAAAGCCTCTACTTCCAACCACTCAATGGCTACCCTGTGAGTTATCCATACGCACATATGTTATGCCAGTTTGCTATTATTAATTGCGATTTCTCTAAGATGGAAAATGCCTTCCTTGTTGGGATTTTGTGAAGATACAATCTGGTTTCTGTCTCCTCTTCCGCAATGTTCGTTTCAGGAACAGGTAGTCCGAATCGAGCTCCATCGAGTGAAACAAATCTATAAGAGAAGGCATGGACTCAGGCCATTGGTGAGTGCGATGCTCAGGAGGTTTTTCAACCGAGCAACATAGAAACCGATTAATTTCTCATTCTGGTTATTATCTAGTGACCTGAAGAGTAGTGGTTGTATTCGTTTCAAGTCATTAATCTGAAATATTTGCATCATGTTGATCTAACTAGTCAGGCTATGCCGCTTTTTCATACCCCGACCAAGTTTAGTTCCATAAATGTAGACGCCTGAGGATGCTCTGTCCCCGACTATAATGTGTTTTACTCTCCCTCCCAAACTAACTGACTCACTCTGTCTTGATCAGGGGCTGGAGGTGTTCTGTACCGAAAACGACTTCTGCTCGGACATCTATCTGAAGTTTTACAAGACCAGCGACAGAAATGACCTCTACTACTACATCGCCACGTTTCTGGGTCAGTAACACACAGCAAGTTACATAGCAAACATAAACACATTTTGCAGGAAGACCTCACATCAGCTCTTTCTCTCTGGGTTGATCCTGGTGAGACCATACATACCTCTATGGGCCCTGGTCAAAAGCACTGCACTATAGGGAATAAGGTGCTATATGGATTGCATTCCGTAATGACATATAAACATACCAGATTCCTGATTGGTCTCTCTCCCTCTCGCAGAGAACCACATGGTGGAACACACAGCGGAGAGTTACATGCTGCAGTGGCAGCGGGGTCACCTCAGTAACTACCAGTACCTTCTGCACCTCAACAACCTGGCTGACCGCAGCGGCAACGATCTGTCTCAGTACCCCGTTTTCCCCTGGATCATCGCTGACTACAGCAGCACAGAGCTGGGTGAGTGGGGTGCAAGGTCTAGTTTTGGGTAACACCAACATGTGGTTCCATAGTTATTACATCATTGTTTTGTAATGGATCCTTTTGATTCTGTCTCAGATATGATGAACCCCGCAACTTTCCGTGACCTGAGCAAGCCTGTGGGAGCACTGAATAAAGAGAGACTAGAGAGATTGTTGGTGAGACTACCTTTTGTCCCAGGCTCAATGACCCCTTGCATTATTTCCCCCTTTGAGTCAGGACTGATGTGCCGCAGTTTAGAAAATAGGATTAAATACTTGATATTTGTAAAACCTAGGGGTGTTAATCGGTTACCCGCCCAAAATAAATTTGACCGGTCATGCTTATTGGTCTATAGGTTAATTTGCATAATTTTGTGGAATGAAATTGGCGAGTGTGTATTTCCGTTAGTCGTTATGTATCTTATTTATCACAGGCCCACAGCATACAGAGCCTAGTTTAAGGAGCAGAATGGCCTACCACCTGTCAGACAGCTCGAGAGTAGTTACTCAAAAAGTTGGTACTGGAGTGAAGCCTGCTTTTGTAATCCCAGTCGTTGCGCAACAAATTACAATTCTAAATGCAATCGCGTGCTGAACTGTTTTGATGGCAACAATTTAAAAATATCTAATTAAAGCGTGCGTCCCATTCGCTATTTGATTCCATAGGCTGTAGTCAACAGTAGGCAAGAGATCAGGACGTCACCTACAACTTTTCAACGTGAGGCAGAATTCTTTTGGGGAAACCTGAACGTTTTACTCTACTTCAAATAATGAGGCATGTCTTACCTTGCTTCAAAGTAGCCTAGCCAAAATCCATCCATAGAAACTTGGAGGTAATTATTTTATAAAGACTTCCTCATGCCATTAACCAGCATTTCTCTCCTGTTCTAATGGTTTTCATATCAACTTCCTTTCGTTGTCCAGAAGCCAAAGGCACAATCCTAGTCATATTAACAACCCCCATCCTAGTTGTTCCTTGTAGATTCCCCCTCATTCTATGTTTTTAATATATCTTTTTCTCACTGTCACATATGGAACCGCTGACATGTCAGCCGTGTAGAACAGTTTTTTCCCCCCAAATTGCATTTTGGCAAATGTTTGAAAATGACGTTTAATTAGCTGCATTGTTACAGCAGTTGCTGCTATATCCTTCTGACTTTAAGACATAAAGCTTGCTATTGTTGCATGTTTTCATTAAGTTCTTAATGAAAAATGTCAGTTCCTTGCATGCATGCATAGTATTTTCTGTTGGTCACATAATTTTACTGTTTGGGGAAAAAAATGTGACCGTTTGTTAATAAAGGTTGGTTCGTCGGCAGCAAAATGTACTGAAATTTGCATCCCGAGTAAAACCACAATAAAATGTTTTAACTAGGGTGCATCTCTCGCTTCCTTACAGTCCCGGTACAGAGACATGCCTGATCCTTGTTTCATGTACGGCAGTCACTACTCCTCTCCAGGCTATGTGCTTTTCTACTTAGTCAGAGTTGGTATGTCAATGCCTTCTTGTATTGTTTGACATATAGTACCACATTTTGACTGTTCAAACATTGCCACTGTGTGTGTGGTTATTGCAAAAGGAAGCTTTTACATGATTTAATGTACTCTCTGAGAAGGCTTACATGACATACTTTTTCTTTTTTCTGACCATCTTCTCCCTTGCAGCCCCAGAACACATGCTGTGTCTTCAAAATGGCCGCTATGACAATGCAGACCGCATGTTCAATAGGTTAGTAGTTTTTGTTGCTTCTAGTTCTGCCCGAGAAAGTTAATGTCACCAGTTTTGGTTATTCATTTAAAGAAGGAAAAAGCACCTATTACACAAAAATATAAAAGCAATGTAATGACCCATTTGCTGTAAGGTATCTGTGACCAAAAGATGCATATCTGTATACCCAGTCATGTGAAATCCATATGGTAGGGCCTAATTAATTAATTTCAGTTGACTGATTTCCATATATGAGCTGTAACTCAGTAAAATCTTTGAAATGATTGCATGTTGTGCTTATTTCTGTTCAGAGTACTATGTAGTTACAGTGGAACAACCTTTGCAGACAATAACCTAACCAGGAGAAATTAGGAGACAGGAAGAAATGATGTAGAACCTTTTTAGTACATTTACATTACATTTAAGTCATTTAGCAGACGCTCTTATCCAGAGCGACTTACAAATTGGTGCATTCACCTTAAGATATCCAGTGGAAAAACCACTTTACAATAGTAACATTGTACTACAATGTAACAATCTTTAACAACCAACTCTGTAATTACAATGTTGTTACAAGGATATACTGTAATGTGTATTTACAATGCACTTACTCAGGACCCCTTAGAGTCAGTGTCACCTCCCCCGCAAACATCAAATTAGCATAATAAAAAAATCCCCATAGAATTCTGTCAATTTAAGCTGGAGATGTTTTTTTGTTGTTGCTTTGGATGCGTCTCCGTCCATCACATCTGCCGATGTTGCACTTCCGCAATTGCGGTGAAAGGTGACAGCTAGAGCGGTGTTTGTCAGACCATGAGACATCCCTAAAATCGGTCTTCTCACAAAATTGTCGGTTTGGCCTACTCTTGAAAGATGAGACTTGCTCTACGAAAACGTCTTGGGACTCGTCTGAAGTCGGTAAAGCCGATCTGCCAGCTGTCTGTAGCATCCAAAGAGTTTGGGCTACACACTAATATGACCCCTCTATGGAAAGGTGAGACTGTTTTGCTCTAGGAAGCCACAGGCATCACAAGACTCGTCTGAAGTCCCCTGGTACCAGTTGAAAACATTTATGGAAGTATACAGTGCATTCGGAAAGTATTCAGACCCCTTCCCTTTTCCACAATTTGTTACGTTACAGCCTTATTCAATTTTTTTTTTTTTTTTTTAAATCCCTCATCAATCTACACACAATACCTCATAATGACAAAGAGAAAAACGTTTTTTAGAATTTTAGAAACAACAGAAATGCCTTATTTACATAATTTTTCAGACCCTTTGCTCTGAGACTCGAAATTGAGCTCAGGTGCTTCCTGTTTCTATTGATCATCCTTTCCGATATTTCTTTAACTTTATTGGAGCCACCTGTGGTAAATTCAATTGATTGGACATGATTTGGAAAAGCACGCTTCTGTCTATATAAGGTTCCACAGTTGACAGTGCATGTCAGAGCAAAAACCAAGCCATGAGGTCTAAGGAATTGTCCGTAGAGCTCCGAGACAGGATTGTGTCAAGGCACAGATCTGGAGAAGGGTACCAAAACATTTCTGCAGCATTGAAGGTCCCCAAGAACACAGTGGCCTCCATCATTCTTAAATTGAATAAGTTTGGAACCACCAAGACTCTTCCTAGAGCTGGCCGCCCGACCAAACTGAGCTATTGAGGGAGAAGGGCCTTGGTCAGGGTGGTGACCAAGGAAACTTCCAGAAGGACAACCATCTCCGCAGCACTCCACCAATCAGGCCTTTATGGTAGAGTGGCCAGGCGGAAGCCACTCCTCAGTAAAAGGCCCATGACAGCCCACTTGGAGTTTGCCGAAAGGTACCTAAAGGACTCTCAGACCATGAGAAGCAAGATTCTCTGGTCTGATGAAATCAAGATTGAATTCTTTGGCCTGAATGCGAAGCGCCACGTCTGGAGGAAACCTGGCACCATCCCTACGGGGAAGTATGGTGGTAGCATGGTGGTGGTACCATCATGTATGGGGATGTTTTTCAGCGGTAGGGACTGGGAGACTAGTCAGAATCGAGGGAAAGATGAACGGAGCAAATTACAGAGAGATCCTTGAATAAAAACCTGCTCCAGAGCGCAGAGGACCTCAGACTAGGGCGAAGGTTCACCCTCCAACAGGACAACGGCCCTAAGCACACAGTCAAGACAATGCAGGAGTGGCTTCGGGACAAGTCTCTGAATGTATTTGAGTGGCCCAGCCAGAGCCTGGACTTAAACCTGATCGAACATCACTGGAGACACCTGAAAATAGCTGTGCAGCAATGCTCCCCATCTAACCTGATAGAGGATGAGAGGATCTTCAGCGAAAAATGGGAGAAGCTTCCCAAATACAGGTGTGCCAAGCTTGTAGCGTCATACCCAAGAAGACTTGAGGCTGTAATCTCTGCCAAAGGTGCTTCAACAAAGTTCTGAGTAAAGGTTCTGTGATTTCAGTTTTTTTTATTGTGTAGATAGTTTTTTTACTCAATTTAATCGATTTTATTTTAGATTATATATATTTCCCATCGCTGCAACTCCTGTACGGACTCGGGAGAGGCGAAGGTCGAGAGCCATGCATTCCCCCCCGAAAACACAACCCTGCAAAGCCGCACTGCTTGCTTGACCCGGAAGCCATTCTCACCAATGTGTTAGAGGAAACACCGTACAACTGGCGACCGTGTCAGCGGGCCTCATGGGTCGCGGAGATCGAACCCGGGTCTGTAGTGACGCGTCAAGCACTGCGATGCAGTGCCTAAGAACGCTGCGCCACTCGGGAGGCCTAATTTCATCAATTCTAGAATAAGGCTGTAATGTAACAAAATGCGGAAAAAGTCCAGGTGTCTGAATACTTTCCGTATGCACGGTGTACGGAGACTGTTTACTGCCAAAAATAAGGTGTTAAAAATAAGGTGTTAAATACATGTAAAAACAGAACTAATTAGTTTACTGATCTTTCTTATATCGCTCAGAAAATGGGTTTCCATGGCCATGCAGTCTCCCACAAGCCTAAGATCACCATGCACAACGCAAAGCATCTGCTGGAGTTGTGTAAAGCTCGCCGGCGTTGGACTCTGGAGCAGTGGTAATGTGTTTTCTGGAGTGATGAATCACACTTCACCATCTGGAAAACTGACGGACAAATCTGTGTTTGGCGGATGCCAGGAGAACGCTACCTGCCCCAATGCATAGTGCCAACTGTGAAGTTTGTTGGAGGAGGAATAATGATCTGGGGCTGTTTTTCATGGTTCCGGTGAAGGGAAATCTTAACGCTACAGCAGAATGCGGTCTATTCGATTCTGTGGTTCCAATTTTGTGGCAACCATTTGGGGAAGCCCTTTCCTGTTTCAGCATGACAAAAAAGTGCAACGCGAGGTCCATACAGAAATGGTTTGTCGAGATCGGTGTGAAAGAACTTGACTGGCCTGCACAGAGCCCTGACCTCAACTCCATCGAACACCTTTTGGATGAATTGGAACGCTGACTGTGAGCCAGGTCTAATCACCCAACATCAGTGCCCGACCTCACTAATGCTCCCCGCAGCAATGTTCCAACATCTAGTGGAAAGCCTTCCCAAAAGAGTGGAGGCTGTTATCGCAGTAAAGGGGGGACCAACTCCATATAAATGCCCATGATTTTGGAATTAACTGTTCGATGAGCAGCTGTTCACATACTTTTGGTCATGTGGTGTAGCACTAAGGCCACATCAATTTTTAAATCAAATATTTTTGTATATATTTTTGGGATACTTCAAGTGGTCTTACATTTTTTTTTTATCAAATAGCGAAAGGATGCTTGGTATGACCTTCTTAAAATGATTCCATATAGCTTAGTAGTACTTCCCTCCCCCGGCATAGACAGGGCTTAGACTCTTATGGATTTTACAGAGATTCATATTCCAGACTCAAAGCAATAACTATTAGTAAAATGTACTAATTAATTAGTAAAACGTACTAACACAGGTTGGTAAAGGTCCTAGACTACCAAAGCTGACTTTCAAACGTGCAATTACAAAAGATTAGTTACTTCGGTGGAACAAGAAAATGTGCAATAGCATCAGTAATTACACATGTGGAATAACCTTCAGCAAGTAGATGTGTAATTACACATTTCTTGTTCCAATTGTGCAACTACTATGTTACTACAGTTGTTGTGTACTTACATAGTAATAGGGACAATTTAAAGATGCACTTATGCTGCGCCATTTCCTGGTTGCTAAAATTCTAATAGTTCGCATGATTTCAGTTTATGTGACAAAACAAGCAAGTATAGTGCAGAGAATCATTGTACCATCTAAACTGCTGTGAAATATATTTTCCATAACCAAAAATGTTTTATTTTCAGCGGTTTGAAGCTGGCGTACAAATCCAAACGTAAAAGACTCAAAAAAGAAACTTCGGAATGGGAAGCATAGAAATAGTGTGTATAGAACTACCGTTTTTTTTAGACTTGCTTTCAATGAGAATGACAGATCAAATTCACTCAGAAGAGTGTTATAGATCGGGTCACACAAAAAGTTGCATATTGCAAGCTTTAATGTAAAGTGTTAGCCAATTAGGTTTACAATATTTGACTGAATCAACCATGCCATATTGTTGAACATAGGTTTATTAATGTGTTTGCAGCATTGGAGAAACGTGGAAAAATTGCTTAGAGGGTGCAACTGACTTCAAAGAGGTAAAAAGTACCTTGAATGGAAGATCTTTTATAATGATCAGAATTGTATAATACCAAACCTCCCTTTGCACATTATTTCTGTCACATGTGGATGTTTCCTCATCAACCATCTGTTTCAGTTGATCCCAGACTTCTATGGGAATGACCCCAGCTTTCTGCTAAACTGCCTTAGTCTGGATTTGGGGAAGAGGCAAGGTGGAAGCTCGGTTCAAGATGTAGTTCTTCCCCCATGGGCTGCAGGTAATGACTACAACAGGGAAACCATTTTTTGGGGTGTTGTATTTTGGTTGTGTGTGTTGTTTATGTTCATTATTCTCCTGTATGTATGATGTAGACGCCAGTGATTTTCTTCAGAAGAGTCAGAAAGCGCTGGAGAGTCAGTACGTGTCAGAACACCTGCACGAGTGGATCGACCTGGTGTTTGGCTTCAAGCAAAAAGGAAGTGAAGCCGTGGCAGCCCACAATGGTACAAGACCCCTAGATCTTATCAGAGACTGAGTATCCATTTACCTGATGATGAAATGTTGTTTTTAATTAATACGGGTGTGATGTAATGATGTTGATTTCCCTGGTTTTATTGGCAGTGTTCCATCCATTGACATATGAGGGCGGCATCGACTGTGATAGGTAATGAAACCATTCGGTGTTAACCATTCAGTGTTATCCACCTCTCCATATTTCAGACATATCCAGGAAAATGATTGATAAAGTATTGTTTCCTTCTCTGTTCTCTCCCTCTGAACAGTATAGAGGACCCCAATGAGAAGATTGCTATGTTGATTCAGATCCTGGAGTTTGGGCAAACCCCGACGCAACTGTTCACCACCCCACACCCACAGAGGATAACACCCAGATTCCAGAGCATATCGCGAACATCCAGTGTAAACACACCCCTCAACGAGCTCTCTCCAGGTAACACCCTCACCCACACACTGACAGACAGACAAACACAGGGAACAAACTCACTCACTTGTACTCACAGACAGTCAATCAAGACTGCCATTGCAAAATGTCGGTTTGTTGGATCTTTTCCCAGTCAGACTCAACATTTTTGCTTTTGCGATATAATCGCAAATGCCAGTTGTTGAAGTTTAGAGGTGTAGTGTTAATTAACCCGTTGTTCTTACTAAAAAAAATTTTTTTTAGCATCCACCAGTGAGGACTCCTCCTTTGAAGACCTAACCGAAGAGACTAGGAGACTGGCTTGGAACAACATAGCTAAACTCAAGTTGATGTCCACCCACAAAATCCATAAAGAGTGAGTGAGAATTTTAAACTGTCATTTTTCTCTCCGCCCCTAAAATATGTTCACCCTGTTATTGGACAGTGACTTTTCAACTTGATCACCTCTGACTGAATACACTCCTTGCAAAAACGCAGGGCTGTGACAGGCATCGCAGTGACTCGGACCGCGTCATCTGTCTTCACAACATCACAAGGTCTGGAAAACCTATCAGCTTGTGAAGTAAACTTTGGTTATGTTTTAGAACATGGTGAATTCAAATATTGCTGAGCCTTTCCATGTGAACATTAATGTCCAATTAATATGAATATCATTTGCTATTGAAATCTGATGAGAACTAAAAGTACTTGTCTCCAGACTCGACACTGAAGATGTTCTCCAGAGAGTCTAATGGATTGCAGAGAAGCATGTCCTTCTCCAACATGGTACTGAGCAGAATGTTTTCTCCTCTCGCCCCCTTTACTGTGAAACCATTTCCATTATTATGAGATGAAAGTATGAATTGGTATTCTGCATTTTTTTCCCTGCAGGCATTATCATCGTGCTTGATGCTACCAGAGGATAAGGCCGTAGTCTGCTCCTCGTGGGACAATAATGTGTGAGCATTTTCAGTTCACCACTTGACCATTATCTTAACATTATCCATCACAACATGGCCTATTCCAGTCATCACAACATGGCCTATTCCAGTCATCACAACATGGCCTATTCCAGTCATCACAACATGGCCTATTCCAGTCATCACAACATGGCCTATTCCAGTCATCACAACATGGCCTATTCCAGTCATCACAACATGGCCTATTCCAGTCAGCACAACATGGCCTATTCCAGTCAGCACAACATGGCCTATTCCAGTCAGCACAACATGGCCTATTCCAGTCAGCACAACATGGCCTATTCCAGTCAGCACAACATGGCCTATTCCAGTCAGCACAACATGGCCTATTCCAGTCAGCACAACATGGCCTATTCCAGTCAGCACAACATGGCCTATTCCAGTCAGCACAACATGGCCTATTCCAGTCAGCACAACATGGCCTATTCCAGTCAGCACAACATGGCCTATTCCAGTCAGCACAACATGGCCTATTCCAGTCAGCACAACATGGCCTATTCCAGTCAGCACAACATGGCCTATTCCAGTCATCACAACATGGCCTATTCCAGTCATCACAACATGGCCTATTCCAGTCAGCACAACATGGCCTATTCCAGTCAGCACAACATGGCCTATTCCAGTCATCACAACATGGCCTATTCCAGTCATCACAACATGGCCTATTCCAGTCAGCACAACATGGCCTATTCCAGTCAGCACAACATGGCCTATTCCAGTCAGCACAACATGGCCTATTCCAGTCATCACAACATGGCCTATTCCAGTCATCACAACATGGCCTATTCCAGTCATCACAACATGGCCTATTCCAGTCAGCACAACATGGCCTATTCCAGTCAGCACAACATGGCCTATTCCAGTCAGCACAACATGGCCTATTCCAGTCAGCACAACATGGCCTATTCCAGTCAGCACAACATGGCCTATTCCAGTCATCACAACATGGCCTATTCCAGTCATCACAACATGGCCTATTCCAGTCAGCACAACATGGCCTATTCCAGTCAGCACAACATGGCCTATTCCAGTCAGCACAACATGGCCTATTCCAGTCAGCACAACATGGCCTATTCCAGTCAGCACAACATGGCCTATTCCAGTCAGCACAACATGGCCTATTCCAGTCATCACAACATGGCCTATTCCAGTCATCACAACATGGCCTATTCCAGTCATCACAACATGGCCTATTCCAGTCAGCACAACATGGCCTATTCCAGTCAGCACAACATGGCCTATTCCAGTCATCACAACATGGCCTATTCCAGTCATCACAACATGGCCTATTCCAGTCATCACAACATGGCCTATTCCAGTCATCACAACATGGCCTATTCCAGTCATCACAACATGGCCTATTCCAGTCAGCACAACATTACTATTTCATCACATCCATTCATACCCAGTGTTCTTCCTCCCCAGGTATTTCTACTCGATACCATTTGGCAGGCGTCAGGACACGTTGATGGGCCATGATGATGCCATCAGTAAGATGTGCTGGAAGGACAACCAGCTTTACACTGCATCCTGGGACTCTACAGTCAAGGTTGGGGACACATCATGATCTTGATGAACACCATGGGTGTAAAATGACAGACTTTTTTTCAAATGATCTTTATATTGCTTAATTCATTTCTAATTCAGCTGTTTGACAATATAATAGGCCTGTATGAATGTTACTATTTCTATTTCTATTGAAGGTTTGGCAATGTGACTCTGCCGATATCGCGAATAATAAGAGATGCCAATTCGAGTTGCTGGCAGAGTTTGAACACGAAGCGGGGGTAAGGGCCTGCCTATCACCTCACATGATGCTAACGTGTCTCTCAGAAAAGATTTTACTGTTTGCGATCTGTTTGAGTCTTTATGTCCAACAGCCTAACCCTAACCTATGTTTTTTCTCCATTTCCAGGTGAACACTATTAACCTAAACCCAGCAGGTACTTTGTTGGTGTCAGGGACTAAGGATGGAACCGCCACCATTTGGGATACCAGTAGCTCAGTGCAACTCCATCAAGTCCACTGCCACTCCGGAAAGATCCACGATATGGCCTTTAGTCCTGGTACGCGTGTAATACTAACTAGTACATCCCTCAGTCCCAGTATGGACTATACCTGGGACCATTTAAAAAATGTTTACTGGTAGTTTAATCCTTATCATTGAGGCCTCCACCCACAGTTTGGGAATGACTGTACTAGAGTAATACAATTAATGATGAGGTCTGCTGGTCATTGTCAATGGGGTTTATAATTACTCACTTTCACTCTACACCTTCGCTATCTCTGCATAATATACACGAAACATGACTGAGCCAACTTATCAAAGGCTTTTATTTATTTTCGCAGACAGCAGACACGTCTTGAGTGTAGGAGAGGACTCGTGTCTGAAGGTAATCGACGTCCAGACAGGCATGATGATCTCGTCTGTGCAAGCTGATGAGGAGCAGCGGTAAGACCACAGACACTCTGTCCCAGTTCCATTTCAGTCCATGGCAACTTCCTTTAGTCCCTGCTCAGAAAGATCTGGAAGGAACTTACCGGGTCTAAGCAATATGGTGATAGCCTCTTGAATCCCTCTAATTAGCTGAGTGGAGCTTCTGCCATATTTCTTACACCTATCCAACCCTGGATTTGTGAACGGAGGCGAGGGGCCAGAATAGAACAGGTTACTATGCCTGTATCCTCATTCGTCTCTGGCTCATAATGTGCATCTACACAAATATAATGGCCCTTTCCTGACTGTTACCATGTCCCTGGGGACAGGTGTTTCTGCTGGGATGGGAACACTGTCCTGTCTGGCGGTCAGTCCGGACACCTCCAGGTCCTGGACCTGCTAAGCAACAAAGTGACCACCAGGATCCCTGGACATTCAGGTACACCAAACATCATAAAATGTCAAAACACAAATGAAACGCCATAAATGAATACCAGTACACTTCAATTAAATCCGGTATCATTCAAACGGTCCCTCGTGTATACATGTGCAGAATAAATTGCTCTTAATCTTTCATTTTTCTTCGGCCCTGGCCAGGTGCAGTCACAGCGATGTGGATGAACGAGCAGTGTAGCACGGTGATCACAGGTGGCGAAGACAAGCAGATCATCTTCTGGAAACTTGACTGTTGACCACGGTGCTAGATAGTCCCTCTGTACGTGTATGTGCAGAGGTGAAGTCCAAGAGGGACACTCACAATGAGACATCTTTTATACTGTCTGGCTCCAACCAAAGAGGCTTTCATCGTCGGTCAAGGTAACTACTTAGGCTGGCTGGCCTGCTGGCTGGCTCACCCAGAGATGGTAACGCATTATCATTGCACATATGACTTTACAAATATACTGGTCCAGTTACCAGGGTCAACAATCATACTCCTGTCTGGAGTTCTCAAACAAAATCTAATTGTGAACGATATAACCATCCTCAACCATGTTAGCGTAACATATTAACCATTCTCAATCATGTTGGAGTAACATATTGGCCATCCTCAACCATGTTAGCCTAACATATTAACCATTCTCAATCATGTTAGCGTAACAAATTGGCCATCCTCAATCATGTTTGCGTAACATATTGGCCACCCTCAACCATGTTAGCGTAACATATTGGCCATCCTCAACCATGTTAGCGTAACATATTGGCCATCCTCAACCATGTTAGCGTAACATATTGGCCATCCTCAACCATGTTAGCGTATCATATTGGCTATCCTCAACCATGTTAGCGTAACATATTGGCCATCCTCAACCATGTTAGCGTAACAAATTGGCCATCCTCAATCATGTTAGCGTAACATATTGGCCACCCTCAACCATGTTAGCGTAACATATTGGCCATCCTCAACCATGTTAGCGTAACAAATTGGCCATCCTCAACCATGTTAGCGTAACATATTAGCCATCCTCAACCATGTTAGCGTAACATATTGGCCACCTTCAACCATGTTAGTGTAACATATTGGCCACCCTCAACCATGTTAGCACTAACAACTTGGCCATCCTCAACCATGTTAGCGTAACAAATTGGCCATCCTCAACCATGTTAGCGTAACATATTGGCCATCCTCAACCATGTTAGCGTAACATATTGGCCACCCTCAACCATGTTAGCGTAACATATTGGCCATCCTCAACCATGTTAGCGTAACATATTGGCCATCCTCAACCATGTTAGCGTAACATATTGGCCATCCTCAACCATGTTAGCGTAACAATTGGCCACCCTCAACCATGTTAGCGTAACAATTGGCCATCCTCAACCATGTTAGCGTAACAATTGGCCACCCTCAACCATGTTAGCGTAACAATTGGCCATCCTCAACCATGTTAGCCAATAGAAATGTCAATTTGAACCCAGTGAGGGTGCTATGGCGCTGATTAGATTCTGCACATGCTCTCTTGCAGCATTCCCATGCTAATTTTGCACTTCAATGCTTTTGCCAGACAGTGAGTCAACCCAGGTTTCTTTAGATTAGTTTTGTTTTTTACATTATCTTACTGTACAGCATATTTTGCTTTTCTGTCTATTGTTTAAGCGTTCATTCAGTTGTCATAGTGCCTTAGTGACTGACCATTTAATCATGATGTAATTGACCGCATAGTGGTCGGAATAAACCTCCTGGCACAAAACAAACTGTATAGCAAGCAGTGTTTCAGAAATACCTGCAGTAGAGATTATCATGACAATAAATAAATGTACAATGTAACACACTTTGAGCACCTGGAAAAGCTCTATATAAATCCACTCCGTTCATAGTATTATTAAATACACACGTGCTACATAAAAATATATTCATTCGATTTATTTTCCCCACAATTTTCATTTGAGAGCAACAGTAATTCATTGCTAATGCATGGAAAATGTCCAAGAGTTATTGTAGATAAAAGAATATATTAATACACCTAACTGTTGAACTTACACTGAGGCATAATTCAAAATAATATTTATAAGCGCTTTGGCCCAACTGTATTTGGGGAACTGCTTTACTGAGACTGAGTAGACTCAGGAACTCTCACCCATGCAAAGAGTGCATTTCTTTCAAGTTTGTCAACCTTGTTATAGCAAGATAAATATGTGTGTTACTGAAGCGTTGTGCTATGGCATAGACTGCCAATGCACTGTGTAACTGACCATATACCACACTGTACATCCATTTTAATAGAGATGACCCATCTTGTTTTATTACTTTAGATTTTATTTACATTATGTGGAGCTTAAACCTGTATTAACAAGGTAGTTACATAGCCAAGTACTGTAGAATGTAATTGCAGTATTGGAACATAGTACTTAAAACTATGATACATGTTTGCCATTTGTGTAAAATAACACATTTAGACTTTTTTTTATATGCATCGGATTTGTGAGGGGGAAACCTCCAATTTAGATGTGGTTTAACCTCCCCTTTTCCGAGAAATATTGCTTTCGATTGCATAGTTGTCTCCACTGTGATCAGTTTATTTGCGAGTCCTTGTAATCCTTAAACAGGTGTAAGTAATATGTAACAAAATGTATTCCGACTCTAGTACCACTACTAGCAAAAGCTGCCAGCAGCATTTGGCCTAATGGGAAGTAGCTAAAAACTAAGCAGTGCCCTCCTAGTGACGTAAGTGAATGTATTTGAGTGAGATTGCTGAGAAAAACTATGCTGTAAATCGGGATGTCTACTATCTTTCATGCCTCAGGGCTAACAGTGTTATGTTGCTGCAGTATGACCTCCCAGCTTTTGTGTACTGTACAGATCCTGCTCAATAAAATATTGCACATCTGTGAATATTGTTTATTTTTTTGCTTGGTGTCATTTTGTGGTACTGTTAGGTTTCACTGTAAACATAGCAGAAGACATGAAACGAAGAGTAAAGTTTGTATGGCTTTATTTAATTAACACTGGAAAGCTGTCATAGTAAAACACAATTGTGTATTTTGTTTGTGCGAAAATGACGATGATCATGCAGGGCTTTTTAACCCACCAATATATGCAGGAATGGATTGATAAAAATGACATACAGTTGAGATTAAACTAAATTATAGTATCTACATCTTATTGTGGGCTAGTTTTGAATATTATTATGTTAGGATACCTTCAAACACCCAAGCATTTTCACTTTGTCTCAGGTAAATCATTTTTTCTTAAAGCTTACAACATGTACTAGAAGGCATACATGTGAAACATTTCAAACGTGTACAACTGAAGAGGGCAAAAAAAGACAGGTAATTCAAAGTACAGAAGAAGATAGATTGTGTCACTTGACTGCAAGACTACAAAGTCATAAAAGAGGAAAGTAATTTCCACTAACAAAAAGGAGGGTATGAGATTTGTTAATTGACGAGCTCAAGGAATCATTCAATCCAAAAACTGTGGCTACAATGGAGCTTTAGGCCAGATGGGTCTATTGCTCAGGACCCTATAAAATCAAATCTGAATTTGTGGGGTAATTCAGAACCATAATTCCTCTAGCGCTGCAGGAATAAACATCTGAATTCATATGGACTGTTATATTACAGCTTGAAACAAACATACTGTACAGAGATGATTTTACACACAATTATTTTATCGCAGAAACATGGTTATGGGTTTTGATTGAAGTAATGGCATAAAGACGCATATGTGACTGGTCTGTTTCACGAACGCAGGGTACAGCGTTGAGACACGGGGTTACTAGCACAACTCAGCAGAATCATCATTTCTCATCAATTCATATAATGTTATTGGTACTCCTCTTCGTTTCCTATCACGTGACTGCCGGCCTCACACCTCCGGGATGGAGTGATCCATTAGGCTCTTCACAATGCTGGAAGACATCCTGGAGACACGTAGAGAGAAACAGATGGATAATATATCAATGATTGTTCCTCCCAGACTATCCTGTGGGCGTGAGTGTCCTACTAGCCTGGAGAAGCCAATCTAGGTTTCTCCAGAACGAAAAGGAGAGTTCTGGGATCGCGAGACTAGTGTCCTACAAAAGACAGCCTTATATTAGCATATTCCCATAGGTATTTCCACCCCTTATGTGGTTTCACAGTATTACTGTTGAAAGCCAATCAATATTCTGTTAAATTTTGATTTCTGGGGGCGATTAGTGGTTAATGGTTTTTGCGTCCGTTTCAACTCTGAACAGATCACTCGATACATCGTACTCACTTTTTCGTCATGTGCTCAAAGATGATGGTGGGTGTCACAGTGACAGTTATCACTCCACCAGCGGAGTTCAAGATGTCTGTAATCTGGGGATCCTGAACCCAGGAACAAAAGAGGGGAAAAGTAAGCAATTGTTGGCACAAAGAACAGAACAGCAAATTGACAAAAATACAAATTTTCTGATGAATACACTGCAAAATTATCAAAGAAAATAATTACGTCACCAATGTGAAAACATTGGTTGTTTTTGAGTGCAACCAATCAGGACAGCTTGCTTACCTTAAGTCCAATGACATTCTGCCCATTGACTTCACAAATGTGGTGATCAGTCAGGAGGCCGTTGCGGGCAGCAGAACTGTCCTTCACGATAAAGGTGATCTTCCCCTTCTTAAAGATGAAACCTAATTGGCCGTTGATGTCTTTGTGCAGGGTGATGGTGCGCTCAAATGGTCTGCCAGAGGAAATGTACAGTTGCACACACTATAATACACACCATAGTACTATAATGATATCTGTTGCAGCTAGAGTGTTTTGGCACACAGTATCCTCATCCAGAAGCATGATGGACCAAGTCAAGTCAATAATTCAGTGATGTAACTGGATCCTCGGTGAATTATGAATGGCTGGTGGGAGCTCACCTGTCCCGTACCACAAAGGCTATCCTCTCGGCGCTGGCGTTCTTCAGCACCTTGTGGGCCTTGTCCGTGCTCCACCCAGCGCAGTTCTCCCCGTTTATCTGCAGCACCTGATCTCCGAAGCGCAGGCCTCCCAATGCCGCGGCAGTGTTCGCCTGTACCAGCTGAACAAACACACCCTGCCAAGCCACACTGATACTCAGCAACAGAACTGTATCCAAGGGAAACATTTTGAGTACAAAAGTGGCGCTATAGTCAGGCTTGCTAAAGGGAAAACCTAGGGTAGCCTGCTATTTTGTTCATACTTCCAACTGGATCGTTTTATATTACTTGACATGTCATTGAATAGTGCCAGTGTCTTACGTTGTCCACAGATTTGAGGCGCAGTCCGATCTTGCCGTCGCTGTCCTTGCAGAGGATGACCTCCCTGATGCCTTGCCTTATCTCAGCCCTGCGGATGCCACAGTCATTCCCTGTGATCGGAGCGCTCATGTAGCTCAGAGCGGAGGTCCTGGGAGCCACTGCCTGCAGAAACCACACAGAGCCAACATATCACTCTCAAAGAGCCACAGAGGTGAGAACATTCATCAGCATCCCATGGAGTAGATGACAATGAACGTCTACTTTATGGTTCATTTCTGCAGTTTTAGATTAAACAGAGACATGATAGTAAAGTAATAGCAAACAGGGTCTGAAATTCAACAAAATCAACCCTGACAATAACTGCCACCATTTTATATCAAATTATAGACCCAGAGTGTGATTACCCCAGAGTAGTCTTCTGCTGGTACCATGGACAGCGCCTGGCGAAGTGCATCCTCACTGAGGTTCAGTCCCATGAACTCTGAGAGCTCAGGGTACAGTTTGGGGTAGAGTCCTGCAAGACAACCAACACCAACAGATGCAGTGAAATGAGATAAACAAAGGCAAGCTACGATCAATAATTATTTCCTATTTGCTCTAAGAGTGGATACAATTCTACCATCATTTGTGAGACATGATATCAAAAGGTTAGTAGAGTCAGCACGTGAAGACATTACAACATATCCAGACTGCATTATTGATAATGGAAGACTTTGGTTACCTGTTTCTTCCTCCACAGGATTTGGAGCATCCTGCACAGCAAGTAGAGCAGGTGTCTTGCTTGGACTGGCGGAGTAAGTACTACTTCGAGCCTGGTAAAATAATGAGGCCAATTAGTTATACATGTGCTCAATAACAATGCATTAGGTGTTTTTGAAGTGTTGAAACAAATGTAGGACTCTTACCTGTATAAATTGATCCACCTTCATGTCCTCTAATGATGGATACAGCGACATGGTGGTTTCTAAAGAGAAAAGTTGCAAAAGATTGATTGCAAAGACTCATAGCTATTCTAATAGATTTCCCTTAGATTTCCCTTCCTCTGTGTAATTTCAGGCTTTCAGCATCTGTAGGCCTAACTGGTAATGTCTAATACATCAACAACTACCTAATTTATGTCAGAAAAATGTACATCAAAGGTCGTCTTGGTCTTGCTGGCAGTCCTAGTTGGCTTAATACGGATAGGCCTAAACCCAATATTGTTATTTCAGTAATCCAGGGCAGCACCAAATCGATTACATGAATACAAGCTCCTGTCTATTTTAAGTGATGTTTATCAAACTGAACATGAGTTAGGCTATGTTCTCATTCGTCGTAAGGGATTTATTCATGAGACATCAAAGCATAAGCCTAGTATAAAAATGCATCGAAAAACCGCATTATGACGCGAACCCCATTGAGATGCTTCCAGCTATTTTTATACAAGGGAGCATTAGACGCAGTGAACCTAAACCAGAGGGACGAATTAGCCAACTCCTCAGATATGACCTGCGAATATAATAGGCTACTCATATTTGATACAAATAAAAAGCGTGAACTAAACACTGTAGCCAAAATGTAAGAGAAGGAAACGGGAGGCAGAGATATAACCGTGTCCAACATTGATAAATACACCCACGCACAATATTATGCTAACAATAGGCTACCACCCTAATATGCCGGACAAAAAATAACTAATGTCGGTTATTTGGCGTTTTTCTTCTAAAGCATCAGTTTAAAGACTATATTGTACGCATCATTGTGGCTATTTGCAATATAGATGGGGATGTGTAGCTTAATTGAGAAATTGCCTACATTGTTATGTTTGAGAAAATAAAAAAGACGTCAAAACTCACCTGGCAAGCGCGAGGAAGTCCGAGAGAATAGCCTACTTATATGTGTTTTTATTATGCGATATATTGACTGTCCGTTATACATGCACGGTCACAAATTGTCTAGTCTACTGTGCTGTTTTTTCCATTGAGGTGTAACCGTTTCTGATATCCGTACGTTTGTTGTGGAGACAGCTAGGCGGCTATGCGCGTCTTGCGCGACCTTGTCCAGCCCATTTATTATAGGACAAGGTAACGTAAACAGCCAGATCAGTTACCTACAACGGCTGCTGTATAGCTTAAAAGCACAAGAAGAATAGTCCCTTAAGGCGTTTTACTGTGTTAGATAACTATATAAGTGAACATAGTGGAAAATAAAAACATATCTTTTCTTTAAATTAGTATATCAGAGAGGTTTTAGTAAAACATGACATTTTTCTGTATTTTATTAGTTTTCTGTCCTTTATCTAACTGCTTTGCCATTCATCTAACTGTTAATTGATTGAACAATTATATGTAGTAGCCTAGCAGAGATTCATCTTTAGTCAACTGAGAATGCAGTTTGTGTCATAGAAGTAGCCTATTAGCCTAATCTCTATGGTTTGTGTATTGGAGACAGAAATGGAGGAGAACCCATTATTTTATAGATTTATTTCTAAGAATATTTGGTGTAGGGGCATACATGTGAGGATGAAATGCCAGTTTACATAGGGAGTAGGCCAGCACAGACAGGATAGGACCAGAACTCTGGAGTACCATAATATCATCATTCTGGTTCTGGAGCATCACAATGCTGTTGTCATGACAACATAGCCAACAATCTAGATGTTGCAAAAATAAATTCCACTTTTGATAAACACTTGAAGCAGAGCACAATGCAAACCTATAATCCTGAATGACACCCATAAGTCTGAATACTTAAACTCAGCAGGTGGAAATTAATAGTTTTTTTATTTTTTATTACATAGATTTTTTTTCCACAGACCTGAAAAAACAGAAAGAGGATGATGGACAACGTTCTTGTGCTGTGAGTTTCCATAATCAATCATCTGTAATTAAGTAGCCTATTTGGTGGGCTATTACAATCTAGCTGTTGAATTAATGATTCAATCTGACTTTGCCATGTTAATTTTACCTGGCTAGACTAAACTAGACTAAACTAGACTGGACTAGACTGAACTAGACCAGTAGACTGGACTAGACTGAATAGAATAGATTCTCAGAGAGAGAGGGCTGGAGGAGAGAACTGGAGAGGGAGATGGAGAGAGCGTTAAAGAGAGTGCAGATGCACAGGTGAAGGAAGAAACATTGAAGGCTCTCTATGGACTGCTGAGAGAGAGAGAAAGTGGAAGAGAAGATGAAGGAGGTAGAGAAAGAGGTATAGAGGATGAAGGCGAGAGAGAGGTAGAGGGGATGAAGGAGAGAGAGAGAAGCATAGAGGATGAAGGAGAGAGAGAAAGAGGTATAGCGGATGAAGGAGAGAGAGAAAGAGGAAGAGAGGATGAAGGAGAGAGAAAGAGGTAGAGATGATGAAGGAGGGAGAGAGGTAGAGAGGATGAAGGAGGGAGAGAGGTAGAGAGGATGAAGGAGAGAGAGAGGTAGAGAGGATGAAGGAGGGAGAGAGGTAGAGAGGATGAAGGAGGGAGAGAGGTAGAGAGGATGAAGGAGAGAGAGAGGTAGAGAGGATGAAGGAGGGAGAGAGGTAGAGAGGATGAAGGAGGGAGAGAGGTAGAGAGGATGAAGGAGGGAGAGAGGTAGAGAGGATGAAGGAGAGAGAGAGGTAGAGAGGATGAAGGAGGGAGAGAGGTAGAGAGGATGAAGGAGGGAGAGAGGTAGAGAGGATGAAGGAGAGAGAGAGGTAGAGAGGATGAAGGAGGGAGAGAGGTAGAGAGGATGAAGGAGGGAGAGAGGTAGAGAGGATGAAGGAGAGAGAGAGGTAGAGAGGATGAAGGAGGGAGAGAGGTAGAGGGGATGAAGGAGAGAGAGAGGTAGAGAGGATGAAGGAGAGAGAGAGGTAGAGAGGATGAAGGAGGGAGAGAGGTAGAGAGGATGAAGGAGGGAGAGAGGTAGAGAGGATGAAGGAGAGAGAGAAAGAAATAGAGAGGATACAGGAGAGTGAGAAAGAGGAAGAGAAGATGGAGAGAGAAAGAGAGGATGAAGGAGGGAGAGAAAGAGGTAGAGAAGTTGAAGGAGGTAGATGTAGAGGATGAAGGAGAGAGAGAAAGAGGTATAGCGGATGAAGGACAGAGAGGATGAATGAGAAAGAGGTAGAGAGGATGAAGGAGAGAGAGAGAGGTAGAGAGAATGAAGGAGAGAGAGAGAGGTAGAGAGGATGAAGGAGAGAGAGAGAGGTAGAGAGGATGAAGGAGAGAGAGAGGTAGAGAGGATGAAGGAGAGAGAGAGGTAGAGAGGATGAAGGATGGAGAGAGAGGTAGAGAGGATGAAGGATGGAGAGAAAGAGAGGATGAAGGAGAGAGAGAGGTAGAGAGGATGAAGGAGAGAGAGAGGTAGAGAGGATGAAGGATGGAGAGAGAGGTAGAGAGGATGAAGGATGGAGAGAAAGAGAGGATGAAGGAGAGAGAGAGGTAGAGAGGATGAAGGAGAGAGAGAGGTAGAGAGGATGAAGGAGGGAGAGAAAGAGAGGATGAAGGAGAGAGAGAGGTAGAGAGGATGAAGGATGGAGAGAGAGGTAGAGAGGATGAAGGAGAGAGAGAGGTAGAGAGGATGAAGGAGGGAGAGAAAGAGAGGATGAAGGAGCGAGAGAGGTAGAGAGGATGAAGGAGAGAGAGAGGTAGAGAGGATGAAGGAGAGAGAGAGGTAGAGAGGATGAAGGAGAGAGAGAGGTAGAGAGGATGAAGGAGGGAGAGAGGTAGAGAGGATGAAGGAGAGAGAGAGAGGTAGAGATGATGAAGGAGAGAGAGAGGTAGAGAGGATGAAGGAGAGAGAGAGGTAGAGAGGATGAAAAAGGTGAGGGAGAAAGAGTGAGTATATGGAGAAGAGGGTCAAGAACGAAATGGAGCGGGTGAGAGAGGAGGTGCAGGGAGAAAAGGAGAAAAGGAGAGTGAGCGAGATGATGGAAGGAGAGAAGGAAGGAATAGAAAAAGAAAGACAAGGAAGCATACATAGACACATTGATGGAGCTGGAGAGAGAAAAGATATACTGGAGAATGTAAGACAGAACCTGGGAGACGTGAGACAGTGTGTTGAGAGGGCGAGAGATGCTCAAAGACAGAGCAGAGAAAGAGAGAGCAGGACTATGAGATGAAGATTAGCGAGTTGCAGGATGAGAAGAGGGAATTGATCTGCAGACTTGTCAAGTAAAATAGACCAGGGATGGAAAATACAGGTACAGAAACTCCAAATGACCTTTTTTATGTATTCTGTTTTGTATACTGCACATAGCCAGAGCTATAGGAATAGAATAAAACACTATACAGGTGCCTCTATGGCCACAAACACTATTCACTAACATTAGGTTATATACATAACCAGAGACACTATTCATTTGAAATTGAATAGATCTCAGGTAGCACACTCGTGTTTGAATGCATAAACCACCTCAAAGCGCTGATGCGGTAAGTACACAAACTCTTCCTTTCATTGTCAGATTCCCAGACAGGACAGCTACAGTGATTACATCCCTGACCTCGTCAAAAGGGAGTAGGATGGACAGAGGAAGACGCGCACACACACACACACACATTTCTACTCAAATGATAAATAAAGGCATGCAAAGGCAACGTGGTTATTTATCGAACCGTATGAAATGACAATTAAACAGCAGGAGATCTTACCTGGCCTCGGCCTTTAACACATGCAAGAGCACGGTTTATTGTATTACTGGGAAGTGCAAATATGTTGGAATGGCCACTGACTAGATAGGCGAACTCCCTGTTTATTGGCGGTTGATGTTATGAGAAGGGTTTCGCAACACGTGTGCTTGTGGTTTTGCCATTTGTGTAAAAAAAAAAAAAAAGAACTTACTAAAAGTTTTGCAGGATAATTCAAATGTAATGAAATATAAAAGACAAGGCCTAAGCAGTTAATAAGCTATTTAATACAGTAACAAGCAGAATTGAGCCTTTCATAGATATGGTAGCAGTTGAAGTGCTATGCAGGTCCTTATACAGTATACATTATACAATACAAAAAGATCTTGGGCCACTGGTACATTGCATTGGTGATGCATTGACACATAGAGCAAGCCAATAGTCCCCAAACGCAACCATCCGGTCCTACTTCGCCGATGAACACAACAGTGACCACATAGAGGGAACTACAGAACCAGTATAAAACCAAATAGAAGTTGATAACATGCTTTGCCAGCTAAAGAGTTTATAGTCACACAGCGCTTGGACACAGAGACACACACACGTGGGTATTGATAAAAGCACACAGGAGCTAAGCATCGACACTGAAGTGCAAATAGCAGAACATAACTCGCTCAGCCTCAGGAATGACTTGAGTAACAGTCCGTGTACCCAGACAATGCTGACTGTGCCAATGCTGCTTAACTCGTTTTTTTGTTGCTGTTGTTGAAAGATAGTAAGGTACTGCAGCAGCCATCTTAAAATCAAGGTTCTGTCTGAGAACTGCAGGTTTGGGGAAGCATGCGGGCTGACAGGACAATGTTTTCAGGACCACAAATACCTATTTTAGATCAAATAATGCATAATGGATAATGAATTACATCCACTGTATCTACAGGAAGCATTTACAACCTTACTGTAAGCACTAGGTAAACATGATGAAACAGCAGCATATGGGGTTACTGTATGAAAACGTCACAGTTTGACATAGCATCGCCCTATAGTGCAGCTTATCCTTAAAGGACAAGACAGACCGACACGAATGTTGGCCGTGCGCAGTGGATCGCCTGCTGGGTGTCAACGAACGGTGTCGTAGGGAAATAAAAAAGAAAAGGAAGGCCAATGCTCTGTGGACAGCGTGTAGGTATGTCTTGTCCTTTGGTTGGAACTTTGGTTAGCAGTCCTTAGGTCCAAATTTGAATTGTGGGAAGGTTTTGTAATTGGAAACATTTTTATTTGAGTGCCTGCTTTTAAACTACTTATAAACACTAATCCATATAACCGTGTTTACCTTTATACAGTATAAGGCCTGTTGTTGATGGTTTAATACATACTTTACACATATACATGTTTTTACTATACATATGCATGTACTCCAACAAGTGTTTTATGTTTACGCATTTACGTTTCTTTATCATGTAGATATTTCATAGTGTTTCTGGATGTCTTCATGAGTGACATTAGTGCTATGACATCTGACATGATAATGAATAAAAAATATTTCAATTAACTTACTGTTAATAAATGGACAAATGCATAATACATGATGATTTACAGTTTACTACTGATTTACAAATGGTTCAGAAATACCAATAATGATATTATACTTTGACATAAATGCACTGTAAGATGCTATGTTAAATACATCACAAAGCGTTTATCAACTACCTATGTAGTAGTTATATTTATTTAGTGCTTATGGATGGGTTATGAATGCCTTTTGTAGCTAGTTCCGCTAATCATGACCTAATAAAGCTTGAGTCCTCTCAAACATGGGAGACTTTCTGAGACTCTCGTGCATGTTTGATGCTATACAGCCACTTGATAACGCGTGCATTGCGCTCGACGGCAGATATTCCATAGGGGACGCGCTCAGCCGAGTCCGCGTCGTCTGTCAGGTTGTCGTTGCTGTGCAGCGATCGCTCGCAGTCGGAGCTGATCATGCTGGCGCTGCGGAAGTTGAGGGAGAGGAGGTCGGAGTTGGCCCGGGCAAAGCTCTCCACCACACCGAGGCCCTCCAGCTCCCCGGGGTCCAGCCCACAGTAGTTAAAGAAGCGCTCCACGTCAGCGCCTGCCCGGGCATAGCGCTCGCTCAGGTCAGATTTGGACCGGTTCAGGGATGGTCTCCGGGGAACAGAGGCATGGGGCTTGGGTGGCGGGGGTGGGCCAGAGCCTCCGCTAATGCCGGGCTTCACACGGAGGGGCAAGCGCAAGTCTGAGGAGCTGAGTGAGAGGTGCAGCAGGCCCTCGACAGGCCGCTCCTGCAGGAGGCTGGCGCTCAGGTTGAGGTTGGCACCCTGCGTGGGGAACACCCGCAGCGACTCAGCAAAGGAGCGGCGGTGAAGCTCGCTGGACCGGGAGCGCTGTGGGGCCCAGCTCCTCGCCCCATTCCCCTGGCCCGCCATGCAACTCTCTGAACTGTTGAGAAGATTCCGCAGGATCTCTAAATTGAGATTGGCACGCTTGGCTTGGCCCACATCAGATTTACCGTTGTTTTTGTTGGAGGCTTTGAGGGCAGGGCTGCTGCCAGCTCTCTTGGGACCATATGCAGGACCACCAGGGGGTCCAGGAGGGCTGGGCAGGAGAAGAGCAGCCGTCACAGGCTCCTGCTTGGCGTTGATCACCTCTTGGCTCTTCACGTACTTGGCCTTGTCCGCCTCCAGCCTCTCCACGGCGCTCATACGATGCGGTTGGTGCTGCTCTGCGGCCTGCCTGCGGAAGTATTCAGGCCCCTTGTTGAGGATCCGCAATGGCACCGCGCCGGGTTGAGCCGGGCCGGCTGTGGCAGCAGGTAGGGTGGCATCCTTGCCCACGCCTTCTGACTGAAGCATCTCCGTGGGCATGTCAGAGATTTTCTCCCCCGCCACAGTCGTGCTGGATTTGGTGGTACTACGCACCACTCACAGCACTGCCTCAGAATAACAGACATCCAGCCGGAGGAATGCCCTGCTGCTGCTGCTGCTGCAACCTGCGTCTGGCCAGTATCGATAACACAGCCTCATTGCACCTCCCAGCAGGTAGCACCGGCCCTGTTTTGCTTCCCGTCTATACACAAATCTCTATTAATCTGTCTCTTTATTTATCTGTCACTTTTGTGCTAAATCTATGACTCTCTCTGTATCTATCCCTATCTCTCTCTCTACATCCTGGAATATCTCTCTATTTTCCTCTGGCTGTGCGCAGTCTCGGTCTGAGTCTCTGAGCAGACGTGGGTAATGGAGCCTGTGGCGTTTGTCTTCTTCTCCCAATCCAGTGGATTCTTCCAATGCAGAGATGGATGCAGCTCTCTCCCCCAGTCCTTTGTGCTGCTCAGCCTCGGCAGCGACCTGAAACCCAGCACAGCCTTCACAGCCAATCATGTCACGGGAGAGTTGACATCACTGTTCTAGCAACAACAGGAAGAGAGGGCAAGGTAGGCTTGTGGTTGGCTGTTAAAGCAAACACTACGATCCGATTGGTTGATCAAGCACCAAGGGGAGGGCTGGGTAAAGGAGTCTCTAATAGCATGTGGGAAAATATTACACTGTGGAGCACTACTGATTCTTCAGAGAGGTGAATAGGATTTTCCAGAGTGGAATAAAATGTTTCACATTGAAACATTAATTCCACTATGGTGATGATACTGTCCGCATATACTGAAATTATTCCAATCCATACCACAATATGAATTCAGGGAGAACCCTCATGGAAAAAACACAGGAATTTCATATGATTTTACGGGGGCGGCAGGTAGCCTAGTGGTTAGAGTGGTTTGCCAGTGACTGAAAGGTTGCTGGATCAAATCCCTGACCTGACAAGGTAAAAAATCTCTTGTTCTGCCCCTGAACAAGGTAGTTAACCCACTGTTTCCTGTCATTGTAAATAAGAATGTGTTCATAACTGACTTGCGTAGTTAAATAAAGATTACATTTTTTTTTTAAATCAACTAATGTGATGTAATAGGATCTCATGTGGAATAAATGTGGCAACATGGGGATGCTACATTTCAACATGTGAAAATCCAGGTGTCACATGTCATTCAGAATATTTTATACTTTAAAATGCATCATTTACATTATTTCAATTTTAACAGTCCCCCACTTTGATAGGTGGGTGCAATGTACTGGTGGGGTCATTAGCATATTTGGGGACGTGGTCAAATATATTTGTGTTTAACTGTGTGATAATTATGTTGTTGGAAGTTGAGTGCCTCTTTTCACATTGTCTATTTTAAAAATGTTGTAAGAGCATGTGGCACTGATGAGCGCCACTGTAAAAAAGGTATTGACTGTTGTCCGGTAGTTTCACAACAATATGTTGCTGTGAATTTGTCTTTTCCTATCTGGAAACCCTATGTCAGTAAATTATTGTAAAATTCACAGTAACATACCAGTAACCTATTGTGCCTTCCCTGACTCTTCTGTTGACAACAAGCAACACTACTTGCTAATTGGCAGCCTATCAGAATATTGCAGGCATGGCTTACTGCATGCGTGGCTTTTAACTAGTTATTTTTGGTCTCCCAATAGTGGGAATGGCTTCCCAGTTAATATGGTCTGTTGTGTTCTGTTCATAATTCTGTGCTTGTGGGCTGTCAGTTCTCCAGCCTGACATGACTGCATGTGATACCAAATAAGTGTATAATATTTAATTAATACAGTACCTAGTCACCATGTCATTGTACTACGCCCTTCCCTATTGCACGTCAGACATACAACTAATCATTAACTTCACATCAGCTGTCTGTAAATCAGTAGACATTAAAATGCACACTACTCTCTTAACAATACAGCTCCTGAGTGTCATAAGTTCTTATAAAGATTTCAGAACTAACAGTGTCAGAAGAGGTGTTCAGTAACTGTTATTAACATGATGATTAACCACTTAAACACATTTTCCAATGATGGTTGCCACAAAAACAGCATATTTTACACTACGCCCCCAAATATGCTAATGAGTCCAAGCCAGCACATTGTCCCCACCTACATTTCAGTGCTGTAATAATTGTACCTTATACTGAATATGTTGTGTAGAAAAATATAAACCCAACATGTAAAGTGTTGGTCCCATGTTTCATGAGCTGAAAACAAATCCCATATTTCTGTCTGTAATAAAGCCATTTTGTGGGGAAAAACTCATTCTGATTGGCTGGGCCTGGCTCCCCAGTGGGTGAGCCTGGCTGTCAAGTGGGTGGGCCTATTCCCTCCAAGGCCCACCCATGGTTGCTCCCATGCCCAGTCATGTGAAATCCATAGATTAGGGACTAATTCATTTTTTTTCAATTGACTGATTTCCTTATATGAACTGTAACTCGGTAAAATCTTAGAAATTGTCGCATGTTGCATTTCTATTTTTGTTTAGTATAGATTAGCCGCACATGTACTCTAAAAGGTATCGACCAGTACTGTGTGAATTCCTGTTTGTACCTCTGAAGGTACCTTTGACCTTTTTGTAAACCAGGGAACAACATTGTACTGTAACCATACTCTTATTTTCAAGAGTGTGTGGATACAAATAAGTATCTGATGTCACTGCTGAGACATTGATGCACTCCAGACGAAATCATGTGATAATGTGTTTTTGGAACACTTCACATTGTGACATTCCAATACACGTTCATTACCTATAATGCATCTCTGCACTTAGAGTGCCATCTTATTAGTTATCAAATAATTGGACTATTCTCGCATCATTGATTTAATTGACTTATTTCACCAATTTGAGGGTTTTCTGTATAGTTGTCTAATGTTGGTGGGGCATATTATTCAATGTTACTCATTTTTATGAAGTTTCTTTTTAACAAAGCTAAGATTCACTTTTAATTCCAAAGTGTAAGAATACAGGGGAAATAAGTTGTTTGCACAGGCGTGGTGGCGTAGCAGAAAGATCGGAATGCTGTGAACCAAGAGGTTGTAAATTCAAATCTGAGGTGAGACACGCTGAGTAATAAACACATGTTCAAAACACTGCATGATAACAGCACTGTGTGTATCACAATGACTTATTTTGTTTTCACATATGACTTTCGTTCCAAAACCATATGTTTTCACGTGAAATCATGTGGCTTTTCTGTAAGGGAATAATCAATAAGGATTTTTTTTTTAAATAAAAAAAAAACATTTTAAATACCCAAAACAACCCCAAACTTCTATGTATTGTTCATCAAAAATATGTATTAACACAAATATAATAACACAAAGGCCTTCCCCTTCCAACACAGAGATACTATTGTACTGAAGCATGTTCAAAACTGACTGAATATTATCTCCTGTGTTTGTCCTGTTGCCATGGTTAGAGAGGATGGATAGTTGGATACCGAGACGGCCGTGCAAGGCCAGTCTGGTCTACTTATTGCCCCCACCCAACGGAGGGGGTGCCGCAGAAGCGAAAGAACTTACTGGCAATTTTTTTCTGGTAGTGGCGGGGCAGGTGGAGAGAGCGGGGAGGTCAAAATAAGTAGACCAGTGCTCACACGAGAGAGGGAACGCCCACTTACACAGAAAGGAATCTTGAACATTATTTCCAATGGTAAACTGCCTGAGTAAGACATCTTCATTTATCCACCATCTTTGGTTGGATACCTATTCCAATTTAATGGCAGCCCTTCTAAATGTATTTCTCATATGTTACCAATGGGTGGCGACAACATACCAGGTTCTACACAGAATGTAGTGCTGCAGATGGATTAAGTGCCTTGCACAAAGCCACAATTGAGTTACCTCGCCTGAGACCTGAATACTTGCATTAGGTCTTCAAGCTCAGTCTGCAGGCTTTCTCAGGCAGCAGGCTAACATATAGGCTTGTGGTGCAAGGGAAGACCCAGGATCTAATCCAGACAGTAACACCAGTAACCATCCGGCTCACTACTGACAGATTTGTCTTGTCAGCCCTGTGATTCGAACCAGCTGCCGGTAAATTACTGTAAAATTCACAGTTACCCCTATGTAGTGCATGGTAAGAGAGGATGGGTACCTATCCCAATGTAATGACAGCCTCATGAATGTATTACTCCTGTGTCACCATTGGGTGGGGACACATACACGGATGGATATTGCCCTGAATACTGATATTGCCATGAGGCATTGTGCTTGTTCGAGAAAAACATGTCAAAAGATCTTCAGGCATTTAACCTATCAATTTGCTATAAAACTCATATTTTCTTTGCAGAATAAGTGGTAAAATACCTTTTGCTTTTCTGAAAAATAAATACAACTATTTTTCTACGATTAAAATAGATCATTGCAAAGTACTACCCATCCGATCTGATATGGCACATTTCATTTTGCTATGAATATGCACACAAATGTCAAATAGTCAAGAATACACGGCGTGAATGCAAAGATTATATAGTGAGTCAATCGATTGTCAGGAAAAAAATGGTTACGTCAGAATTGGGCCATAAATGTACGCAAGCCTCAGAAGACTTCCACCTTGATCCACATGTAATGTACATGCAGGGATGTAATATGAGAAGCCAAGCAAGACAATTCAATTTAATGGTTGTACTTCTGTGCACAGCATGCTATTGAAATAGTCTAATTAATGGTTTCCCATTGTTCACTTGACCTCCAGTCCAGTTGTTGTTTAAGTGGCACTTATTTTCTGCTGATTCAAGATTGAAATCCTACCCCTGGAGTTATGGCTGGTCAGACTGGAATGTTGGAAAAGTACCCAATTGTCATACTTGAGTAAAAGTAAAGATACCTTAGTAGAAAATGACTCAAGTAAAAGTAAAAGTCACCCAGTAAAATACTACTTGAATCAAAGTCTAAAAGTATTTCGTTTTAAATATACATAAGAATCAAAAGTGAATGTAATTGCTAAAATATACTTAAGTATCGAAAGTAAAAGTACAAATAATAAAAAATTCCTGATATTAAGCAAACTAGACGGCAATATATATATATTTTTACAGATAGCCAGGGGGCACTCAAACATAATTTAGAAACAAAACATTTGTGTTGAGTGAGTCCGCCAGATAAGAGGCTGTAGTGAAGACCAGGGATGATCTCTTGATAAGTGCATGAATTGGACCATTTTCCTGTCCTGCTAAGCGTTCAAAATGTAACGAGTACTTTTAGGTGTCAGGGAGAATGTTTGGAGTAAAAAATACCTTATTTTCTTTAGGGATATAGTGGAGTAAAAGTAAAAGTTGTCAAAAATACAAATGGTAAAGTAATGTACAGATGCCCAAAAACACTACTTAAGTAGTACTTTCAAGTATTTTTACTTAAGTACTTTACACCACTGCCCCCCAGCCACGCATTTTCAATAGTCAACTTCTGATTAGATTATAGTTTTTAAAAATCGTTAGCCAAACATTTCAATCTGACAAAAGGTGGGTGGAACAAAATTAAGATTAAAGAGACATTAAGTGGAGTGTCAAGTTCTGCTTTATTAGTCAATGAAACAGTCTACTGAAGAGAGCTCTTTTGGCTGGTTTGTGATCTGATCTCAAATCGCAATCGCTACGTTGCATTTGTGGCTGACTGAATGTGTCAAAACACCCTTTACCAAAGCAGTTGTGACCTCTGTTACAACTCACACACCAGCTTGGCCCAACACACACACACACACAAGGCCATTAACCAACGTGAAGACCAAGTCTGTCAAGAGATGAATTAAACATGACTTTTCAGTAAACAAGGAGCGAGAGAGAAGGGAGAGACAGAGACTGAACCGTACTACCACAATTGCACCCAACCCACCATAGCCCACTGAGCAGACCAGACAGACACCATGGAATAATGCATTCCAAAATGTCTTCATGTTGCCTGGCAACTAACTCACTGTGTTGTTTAGCAGTGCTTGAGGCAATAGATCTATGCAAATTATAATATTTTTTTTACATGCCTCTCTCTATCCCCTAGCTGGCAGCGACAAACAAGCAGCAAGTGGATCTTTTCTCACAAGTCAGCATCCTTCAGGGATTGTTGCTGTTATTGATTAATGTGACAGATTTACTTGTCAAAGCTATTGCCCAAGTGTGAATTATAGCACATGAAGCTCTGCGTTTTAGACCTCACACTGCTTTCAACTGCAGCTTGCAGACATCAGTAGTAGTTTCAGTGTGAGGTACAAGAAGCATGTTCAGTGTATTATACACAGCTGGTTCCTCTCAACAAGCATACCATGCATCGCCAGCCAACACCTATATCCCTTGTATAGATCATTTCATTAAACCAAGTGTATCTTTCATTTCACTAGCTGTTAAAGCAATGGTAGGCTACTATGCAGACCCTTTATCAATAGTTTCCAAGGACACAAGTTGCCATTATGGTGTTTAATTTGTATTCTGATGTATTTATCTATGACAGTCACTTTGAGGATTATCTCTCTAAGTGTTTTTTTTGTGTATTATTATAGATGGGGGAGTAAGAGAATGAATGTGTGTGTGTGCGTGTGTGTATGTGTGTTTGTATGTCTTGTCTCTGCAGGTTGATTTAATAAGAACATAGCCAACAGATGTTTCCCGCCTACATATAGGCCTATCTAAATAACTGACTCTGGTCCAATTATCAAAATGTCTCTGAACAGAGCAACTGATGAAGCTGATATTTTGCCATTCTGTCTGTGAAAGTTGACTAAATGGATGATGAATTTACTTTCATTACTGCAACACATTGTGTTGACAACCTGAACTTCATTTGATTTTACAGCAAACGTGAAATTAATTACTAAACAATTAAAAAGTAAACAAAACAAGTATATTGTTTATTTTTTGCATCTTGCAGGTTGCCTATTTTTGGACTGCTATCTATGTAAGGCACCCATACCTGGGTTCAAATAGTATAGTAGTGTTTTTCTTCAAATACTCTAGATGCACTTGATTGAGCCCAGCCTGGCACAATGGAGCCAATGGGATAATCCCAAAAGTGCAAACCCTTCCCATCTATATTTAGTTGTTTTTTGTTGTATAAACAGGACCACATTATTGACTGAAAATTACCGTATACGCAAAGAAAAATGATTGCTTGTTCAAATTGCTCGACCTACCACACAGAAGAATAAAGTGTGTCGTTTCCACCCAAGGTTGAATGGACCAACCTGCAGTTAGCAGCTGATTGACAGCATAACAACCAGAATAACCTATTTTCCTGTCCCTAAAAAACATTAATGTTCTGTAACTGGTTACCTCAGAAGTAAGGACACATTACGTTTGAAATGTTGCAGAGTAGAGCAAACAAAAATGAGAACCAATGGTAGTCATTTCATTTTCAATTTCTGGCAGTGTTCATTAAGCAGGGTCACGGCACTGGGCCGTAAATGTATATTTTCCCAGTGGGTGTGCTGATTGGTCTATCCCAGCCCCTGACATCATGATTTTTAACTGAAGCTAGTTAGCTTAGTTAGCCAAATAGGTACATATATACAGTTGAAGGTGGAAGTTTACATACATCTTAGCCAAATACATTTAAACTCAGTTTTCCACAATTCCTGACATTTAATTCTAGTAAAAATCCCCTGTCTTAGGTCAGTTAGGATCACCACTTTATTTTAAGAATGTCAAATGTCAGAATAATAGTAGAGAGAATGATTTATTTCAGCTTTCATTTCTTTCATCACATTCCCAGTGGGTCAGAAGTTTAAAATACACTCAATTAGTACTTTGTAGCTTAGGCTTTAAATTGTTGAACTTGGGTCAAACCTTCCACAAGCTTCCCAAAATAAGTAGGGTGAATTCTGGCCCATTCCTCCTTACAGAGCTGGTGTAACTGAGTCAAGTTTGTAGGCCTCCTTGCTCGCACATGCTTTTTCAGTTCTGCCCACAAATTTTCTATAGGATTGAGGTCAGGGCTTTGTGATGGCCACTCCAATACCTTGACTTTGTTGTCCTTAAGCCATTTTGCCACAACTTTGGAAGTATGCTTGGGGTCATTGTCCATTTGGAAGACCCATTTGCGACCAAGCTTTAACTTCCTAACAGATGTCTTGAGATTTTGCTTCAATATATCCACATAATTTTCCCTCCTCATGATGCCATCTATTTTGCGAAGTGCACCAGTCCCTCCTGCAGCAAAGCGCCCCAACAACATGATGCTGCCACTCCCGTGCTTCACGTTTGGGATGGTGTTCTTCGGCTTGCAAGCCTCCCCCTTTTCCTCCAAACATAACGATGGTCATTATGGCCAAACAGTTCTATTTTTGTTTCATCAGACCAGTGGACATTTCTCCAAAAAGTACAATCTTTGTCCCCATGTGCAGTTGCAAACCGTAGTCTGGCTTTTTTATGGCGGTTTTGGAGCAGTGGCTTCTTCCTTGCTGAGCAGCCTTTCAGGTTATGTCGATATAGGACTCGTTTTACTGTGAGTATAGATACTTTTGTACCTGTTTCCTCCAGCATCTTCACAAGGTCCTTTGCTGTTGTTCTAGGATTGATTTGCACTTTTCACACCAAACTACGTTCATCTCAAGGAGACAGAACATGTCTCCTTCCTGAGCGGTATGATGGCTGCGTGGTCCCATGGTGTTTATACTTGCGTACTATTGTTTGTACAGCTGAACGTGGTACCTTCAGGTCTTTGGAAATTGCTCCCAAGGATGAACTAGACTTGTGGAGGTCTACAATTTTCTTTCTGAGGTCTTGGTTGATTTCTTTTGATTTTCCCATGATGTCAAGCAAAGAGGCACTGAGTTTGAAGGTAGGCCTTGAAATACATCCACAGGTACACCTCCAATTGACTCAAATTATGTCAATTAGCCTACCAGAAGCTTCTAAAGCCATTACATAATTTTCTGGAATTTTCCAAGCAGTTAAAAGGCACAGTCAACTTGGTGCATGTAAACTTCTGACCCACTGGCATTGTGATACAGTGAATTATAAGTGAAATAATCTGTCTGTAAACAATTGTTGGAAAAATGACTTGTGTCATGCACAAAGTAGATGTCCCAACCAACTTGCCAAAACTATAGTTTGTTAACAAGAAATTTGTGGAGTGGTTGAAAAACGAGTTTTAATGACTCCAACCTAAGTGTATGTAAACTTCCGACTTCAACTGTATGTTGGTACTAGTGCAGGTTAACCTACTACAGGGTAATACTACTACTACTGAATTTACATTTCCTTGGAAGATGTGTTCCAAGTTGCATACGCTATATTAGTAACTACATTGTAACTAGTCCCTTAACCTCACATGGGTGCTGGAGGGAGGCTTTGGTCCTGGTAGCAACGTGTTACACATAAGGATATCTGAGTGTCAGGTGTTTGTTTCGACCTGTCAACCTCTATCAGTGTACCTCCAGGGCAGTGGGGCAAATTCAGACACCTGGTGTGTGTTTGTGTGTGTAGGTGGGGGCGGGGGGCGCGGTGACAGGGTGAGAATAACTTGCCATGACAAGGGTGTAGAGGTGAAACCTCTTGGGTCCTATCAGGACTGCTCCTACGGGCCCCATTGATGTCAATAGCTTAGGGACCTAATATCGTCAATAGGTTAGGCCACATCCAGACAGACCGTTCGTCTTCTATGGTACCTTAATGCGGTCGTGCTCGGTCTGTTGTCGTCACTGTTGTTTTGACCACTGGCCCTCCAGGGTCGTTTTGTCTGAGTGTCTCACCCACAACCTGAATAATTACCCAGCCATCTGCTCAAATATGTCAAACAGACGGAAATAAGAAAGCACTCCATGCTCCAGTGTCATGCCCAGAGCTGCAGAACCGCGGAGGAACATGACCTCCCTCACAAAAAGAAACACTTAACTCAGAAAGCTAGTCTCCTCACTTATCTCCTGTGAAATATTGATGTTAGCTAAGATAGTGAATATGTAGCTGGAAAGTATATATAGCGAGTTTGTGGCTAGGTATAGCTTGCTTGCATATGAGAACTTGATTTTGTTAGCTAATATCAACTACAATTGTAGCTAGTTCTTGGCAACTGGTACCCTATAGTTAGCTAGCTTTCTCACCTACAGTACCTACCAAACAACTACAAAGAAGTTAGGAAAATTGGAGAGGAAGACAGTGTAGTAAAATACAATAGGTGTATAAGGAGAATTAAAAAGACCAAAAGAGTAAGAGAGAGACAAATGCAAATCAAGCCTTTGTGCTTTTATATTTTCAAATGTAACACCCTGTGGCCTCCTCAAACTCCATTGCAGTCACTTCTATCTGCTCAAGAGGATCAAAGTTGGTGTGCTTGAATTGATGAGTAATAACTTCTCCACATATACCCTAGCTAGCTACACTTGTCAAAGGCAAAAATAGCCATATTGCACAGAGCCGGAATTGTCCGTAGGCTAACCATGTGTCCTGTATTCAAAGAGCAATAGCACTGAAGACCAGACCGAATGACAACTGCTCCTCTTTAGAAAATACCTTAAAATGCTGTTGGGTAGTTACAGGTAGCTCGGTAGCTAATGTATTCATATGCGATTTCACTGCACAATAACCCGCTGAGCGAGGGGAGGTTTTGCAAGGTAACGTTCACATCCTGCTATTGGCTTAGAACAAATTCAGCATGCTGCTCGAAAGAAAACCCCCCGCAAAGCAACCATTGGTGACTGAAATGATCCCATTGCTTTTAATGAAAAGGAGCAGTGAGATTTGGAGATTACAAGAGCAGTAGGGATGACATAGTAAAACCTGAACATTTGTGTTTCATTACTCCGTTTCTACCACGTGGGCTGTATCCCAAATTGCAGAAGCCAGTGTGAGATATTGAAGAACGGCATAAGTTAAAAGCAGTCTTAAAGGGGAACTCTGCAGCTCCAACACTAGCAGAGTGAGCACCCATCCACTGTTCTGGGAAATGGATGGAGAAATGTAACCAGAGTCAACCACTCTCAAATTCCTAGAGGAAGCTATGGATGCAAGGACTGACCATCCATCATATACACCGAATAAAATAATAGCTTTATCGATGTTTTTGAGGCTGTACAGTGTTTGTTTGTAATTGGTATTGTATTCAAACAAAGGATTAAAACAAGGGTGTGTTTGGGTTCTGATGAGGTATGACAGTTGAACAAAGCTCATTAAGGCATTTACAAGTTGTATTCTTCAATAATCAGTCAGTGTATACCGTATCATTCATTTAACAAAATGGATGTAGCAGATTGCCCCTTTAAAAAAATGAAAGTGTATATAGATATAGAACAATATTGTCTAGTAAATCTTTATACGACAAAGACAAAAGACAGACCTTTACCTAACTCCAGCAGCGATGCACATCAACAAGCGAGAAAAAAATACGGCATCGATTTCATTAGAAATTACCTTGAGGATAAAAACATAACAGCAGTGGTCCGCATCGTTAAGCACACCCATTTATCCAGAGCTAGTAGATAGGTTAGTTGTTGGAGTATTGCCATAAACCAGTGTGATAACAAAATGAATTTAGAGTTTAGGAGGTTGTTTTGATCATTTCGCGGGCCTTTTTGTGGTTATTGTCTCTGTCATTAGAATGAACGGTCGGCTGTAAAATCTCTGTTCTCTCTAGTGAACGCCTCATGATATTACTTATATGCTACAATATTATGATTCTTTTTGACAAATGTCCAGGATTTTTGTGTTCAACTGATGTATGGTTTGTCTGTAATGTATTGAGTAAAAGGGACTACTGTTCTGTCATTTTATATGACTGTATAGCAGCAGAAAGTCTGTTCTCATGCAAATGTTGATGGACCCCAGTGTGTCTCAAACGAACAATTATGCACCTGACAAAACCCATTTACAGTTCAAATTCCTTCCTCTATTTTGATGTGATTTCTGACAAGGCGCACTTCGAATCTTTAGTTAATTATCCTAGCATGCCCTTATTAAGTAGAAAACCACACAGGATCCTTTAAAATGTAAGCCATTAAAGACATCATTTTATTTTAATTAATCTCTCTGTTTGCAAATTCAATTAGCATAGTTCAGTTTATTGGCTCAATATTAATTACTTTTTTCATAGCTTAGACTTGTGAGGACATGCTTAATTGGAACTTTGTTATCTGTGTTAGCAGAGGATTAGTTTGCTAAGGGGATGTGTTTGACAGGTTACACAGTGACAGGCTCGGGAACTGGTTGGAGTTATGTAGCATATAGCCTATGACTTATTGTAAAAACCCATTGTAACGACAACAAAAGCAAAAGACCAAGAGGTGAAAACACCCCAAAAAATGGTGGCAAATTGTACAACATACAGTACATATTTCATAATTTGGTCGTCTTTTATTTACCATGGAAGTCAATTAAGGGCACCTGTTTAGTGTTAAGAATTGTCTGAAATGCATGCCTAAATCTGGAATGTGTCAGTTGATGTGAACGTCTACTTCATTTACTTCAGAAATATATGTGTGTGTGTACATGTATGTGTGTGCGAGCGTGTCCACCATCTACACTTGCATCGAGACAAAGTGCTACTCAAGGAGACAAGGTGTGACAGGGCTGGTCTCTGACTGTGAATCATAATGAGTTCATCTCCTGAAGAGGCCCTTGGGCCTGGAAATGAAGAGTGCACGCTGCCACCCTGCAGACCATTTCACTATACCGAGTTAGAAGAGTCTGTTCATTCTCCCTGTTATAGTTCCCCTTGACCTTCCACAAACATACTGTGTCTCTGTCCCACATTCTCATGGCTGTCTGCAAATGTCATGCAAAGGATTACATCCACAAACTTTCTGTAAACCTCCACTGCCGTTAGTTTACTATCGTTTGTTCCGATCCATCCTTTGATGCACACAGAATAACATTTTTCACAGTGTTCGTGTATGCACTCCCATTTTCAGTTTGAGAATGGCATGGAAGAAATGTCTGACATACCCTTGACTTTTACACATTTTGCTGTGTTACATTTGTCCTTTTTTTGTCAACGATCTACACAATATACTCTGTAATGTCCACACCTGGATTATGCAACATTTCCCCAATATTCTCAGAATTGTTTTTCAAGCTCTATAAAATTGGTTGTTGATCATGGCTAGACAGCAATTTGGAAGACTTGCTATAGATTCTCAAGCAGATTTAAGTCAAAACTGTAACTCTGCCACTCAGGAACATTCACTCAAATGTAGATTTGGCCTTGTGTTTTGGGTTATTGTCCTGCTGAAAGGTGAATTCATCTCCCAGTGTCTGGTGGAAAGCAGACTGAACCAGGTTTTACTCTAGGATTCTGCCTGTACTTAGCTCCATTCCGTTTCTTTTTAATCCTGAAAATCTCTGCACTCCTTCAAAATTACAACCATACCCATAACATACCCATGCAGACACCACTATGCTTGAAAATTGAGTCCCCAAACATAACACTTTGTATTCAGGACAAAAAGTTAAGTACTTTTTATTCTGTACAGGCTTCCTTCTTTTTACTCTGTCAATTATGTTAGAATTGTAGAGTAACTACAATGTTGTTGATCAATTTTCACTTTTATCCTATCACAACCAATGTAATAGTTTTAAAGTCACCACTGGCCTCATGGTGAAATCCCTGAGTGGTTTCCTTCCTCTCCAGCAACTAAATTAGGAAGTATGCCTGTATATTTATAGTGATTGTGTGTATTGATGATACACCATCCAAAGTGTAATTAATAACTTCAACATACTCCAAGGGATATTCAATGTCTGTCTGTTTTTTTACGGTCTACCAATAGGTGCCCTTCTTTGCGAGGCATTGGAAAACCTCACTGGTCTTTGTGGTTGAATCTGTGTTTGAAATTCTCTGCTCGACTGAGGAACCTCACAGTAAATGATATGGTTGGGGAACAGAGATGAGGTAGTCATTAAAAAAATCATGTTAAACACTGTTAATGCACACAAGAGTGAGTCCATGCAACTTATTATGTGACTTGTTAATCACATTTATACTCCTGAACTTATTTAGGCTTGCCATAACAAAGGGGTTGAATACTTATTGACAAGACATTTCAGCTTTTCATTTTTTTATTAATTTGATGAAAAATATCTGGAAACATAATTCCACTTTGAAACTATTAGGTGTTGTGTGTAGACACAAAATCTGAATTGAATCCATTTTAAATTCAGGCTGTTAATACTTTCTGAAGACACTTGTAGGTAATATTGGTTTTGGACCAAATTAGGAGGAGGCATCATCTTCGTATATTCCCCAAGTTTAATATTCAAGATTGTACACAGCAACTTGTCATTTCATTTCATCTTTGTCCTGACAACACGACATTACTGCATGCACGTGCTAGTGTCAGACAGAATGATTGAAAAACTATTTTAGAACTTAGTCAATAACATGTGACTAACACGGTATACATGTAAGAACATCAGACCTGATTGCTACTTTTGAGGACGTTACTTCAACAGAAGAAGAAAAAAAATCAAGCACTTCTGGTATTTGCAAACGCTTGAACTGTTCAAGTAATGGTGTTGACAAATTGTATTTGCAAATACCTCAAAATATTTCGTATTTTGAAATACATAATTTCTCATGTATTTAACCTATGTAGGTCTGCACAACAGCTGTAACATAAACTCAGATACAATCATTGAGATCTAAAGAAAAAAAATCATGACTTTAGCATTTCAAAAGCGCTCTTCTCTACTGGTGGTGATCAACCCGCTCCTTTGTGTGAGGTGATTATCGTTGGGATTATCCCCATCTTCACAGTAGGTGAAATTGACATAATTGGATTTTCTGTAATGGTGCGGGAGGAGGAGGATAAAGAGGAGGCTGTTACATATTCATGGAGAAACAGGGAACACGAGGAAGACACACTCCACGCCAGTGTGGCGCCGGGTGGCAATCTTAAATGCCGCCCTAATCCAGTCACGAATCTCTTTATTTAAAAAATGAATGAAGTGAGATGAAAAGAACAAAGGTGCATGGTCGGGGGAAAGTGCCTTTGATGGCTTTGAGGACGCAGGAGTATCTCAGGTTGACTTTCTCCACGACGAACTATTTTCTTCTCATGTCAAGAGTTAGAGACAAAGAGAGACTGTGGGAGAGATGACGTGTGCGATCGATGAGAGGAGGCTAAAGAGAGAGAGAGAGAGACAGAGCCAAACAACCCACTGGGCACACACTGGTTGAATCAACGTTGTTTCCACGTCGTTTCAATGAAATGACGTTGAACCAACGTGGAATAAATGTTGAATTGATGTCTGTGCTCAGTGGGAAAGGTCTGACACCTGCATCTCCCTTTAGACACAGTACAAGTCAGCGCCACACTTTATGATGGACATTGACACAAATGACACAGTAAAAAAGCATACACTAATATTTACGCACGTAAGAGATTTTAACTGGAACCTTTGGAACATTTAAATCTATCTGTGTAGATAACTTTTGTTAATATAATGCACAATTAGTTCTCACTAAGTACATCTAATGAAATTAAATTGTGAGACTGCATGGCGAAATTGGAAGCCATCATGCTCCTCATAGCAGTGCCTTTCGGATGGATGAAAAATGTGTTTTTGAATCAGTGAACGGGCATGGCCTGCTAAACAGCCTAAACAGATGGAGACAGAATTGCTGTGAAGTCATTAGAGCGGAATTGGAATTGTGATTAATACTCTGTTACTCTCTGATACTGTAAAGTCATTAGAGCTGAATTGGAAATGTGATTAATACTCTGTTACTCTCTGATCTCCATTTGGATGTATGGTTCTCTATCTTCATGCAGATGTCATAAGGTAGATAAGTGACAGGTTCCAGCTCTGGGATTGAGCAGACAGCGGGAAGCAGAGGCAGAACACAAAGTACCCTTTTCAACATTTGCTTTGTAAGGCATGGTTTTCAAAGTTGAAATACCCAGTTCAAAATCACATTATATTTTAATCAGCCAATGAGATCACTCGTTAAAGTAAACATGTAAATAAGGTACACCTGTGACACAGACAATGCAACACATTAAGTATCTAATTTATGATAAAGAACGACTGAGAAAAAAAATTGCAAAATGTATCCAAGATAATGAAGACTAAGACTAGGTTCATTTCAAAAGGATACAACGATCCTCCAAAATGCAGCACATTGCAATCTGTATATCAGAACTGGGACTACCATCTAGCCGTCAGCTTGCACATCAGCATTCATTCCTCTAGCACGTCCTTATCCGTAGCGACACACAAGGGCAGCAGGGGGAGGATATGTGACATGTCTTAACACGAGAAGCCAAACTCCTCTGCGTGTCTCCTCCTACGCAGATAACGCTCGTTCTTCTGAAGGCCTCCAGTGCCTTGAAGTATGTACGGAGACTATGGGGCTAAGTATAGAAGCAACCATCAAAAACCTAGAACATTCCATGGTTATCATTTGCCTTTAAAAGCCCAGTGAAGTCAAAAACAAGATTTGTCTGTGTTTTATATACACTTAGTAGCCAGTTTATTAGGTACACCCATCTAGAACCGTTGAAACGTTGCTCAATTGGTATCTAGGGACCTAACATGTGCCAGGAAAACATTCCCATAAACATTACACCACCGCCACCAGCCTGTACCATTGACACCAGGCATGATGGGGCCATGGACTCATGCTGCTTACGCCAAATCCTGACTCTGCCATCAGCATGACGCAACAGGAACTGGGATTCGTCAGACCAGGTGATGTTTTTCCACTCCTCAATTGTCCAGTGTTGGTGATCACCTGCCCACTGGAGCTGCTTCTTCTTGTTTTTAGCTGATAGGAGTGGAACTCGGTGTGGTTGTCTGCTGCAATAGCCCATCCACGACAAGGACTGACGAGTTGTTCGTAAACCCTAGAGTGTCTAGTTGTGCATGAAAAGCCCAGGAGGCCGGCTGTTTCTGAGATACTGGAACCGGCGTGCCTGACACCGATGATCATATCACGCGCAAAGTCGCTTACGTCACTCATTTTGCCCATTCTAACATTCAATCGAACAGTAACTGAATGCCTCGATGTCTGTCTGTCTGCTTTATATAGCAAGCCACGTGACTATCTGTAGGAGCGACTATTTTTGGGAACGGGGTGGTGTACCTAATAAACTGGCCACTGAATGTATATTTCCACACTATGAAGTTCGTGGAAGACCCGGGTTAAAATGTAAAGGTCATTTCCGATTGAACCGACATATGCAGCGTTTACCGTGAATGCAGTTTCCACAAACGCAGGAACATTGCCTTTAAATTTCAATCGAGCTTGAGGTTGGAATAATAGTATGAAATTGTGGAAATGATGATAATGGCGTTTTAGTGTAAGAGCTGTTTGAATAGACCGCCTAACATTTCTGCCTGGTGGGATGGTGTAATGGCCTGCCTGGCAACATCACCAGGTGGTATGAGTTCATAGACCAATAACAGATTGTTTTCAGGTTACATCTCCCTTCCATTAAGCTCATCCAATTAGGCCCCTCACTCAGACCACTCCCAGACAGTACTAGCAAAAGTCCTGCTTGAGAAATTACTCTTTTGTAACAGTAAGGTACTTAATTGTTACTCAGAAAATATTTGATATTGAGATTAAAACGGCTGCTTTGGGCCTTTAAAGCATGCTAAACACAGTATTAGATCAGTGTTTTCTAAGCCTTGGTACAAGTACTAACAAGGGTATATAAGCTTTCTCCAGGGGGTACTTAAAGAGCAATCCACAAATTCAATTCCCTTTCCCATGAAATGCAGTTCCATTCTGTTATTCCCTATAAATGGCATTTACTTCAACTAACACCTAATTTCTCTTCTTTTTCAATCCATCATCAGTGACTGTCCCATGTTAGGGGGACATGAAGAGGAGAAGATTATAGGATGCCAATGACGTGTATTTTGGAACGATTCGAAGATTTCAAGGGAACAGCATTGTGCCTCTGATAGCTGGGACTGTCTTTCATTATCTGCAGCATCTGTCATTTGACATTTTATGATTCTAATCATCATTACTGATGTCACTCTTATCGAAAACAGCTCTAGGTTAAAAGAGCTCACCTACGGAGTAATCAGCTCTCATCAGTGTGGGAGGCAGACGGGCTGATGGAGAGAGGAAAGAGGAGGGAGAAGGGACGCCTGCAGCGCTCCACTGTGGGATCCATATCGATGGGAAATGCATTTCAGCAAGCAGAACGATAGATAAAAAAATATATTGGTTGGATAAATGTTGATTTTGGAAAATGTAATGTATCTTCATCATTTTTGGCTTATTCTACATGGGTGTTTTCATGTATTTCAACAAAAATTATATTGGAAACATTGGACATTACCGAGACAAGTCATCATAAAACTATTGAGAGGTTGAGAATGATAATCCCTTTTTTTTCCTAGACTGAAGAATATTCCAAGAAAGCGATGGCTCATCTTTTGGTGGGCAAAGATGAGCTCCATCTCTGATTTAATGTATTTCTGTCTGAGAGGTAGTCTCCATCAGCAGTCAAGGGCATGAGGTAACTGCCTGAGTTCTGTGCTGAGCTCAAAGTTTTAATCAGTTGTAAACTTTGTTGAAACTTAGTCACTGTGGACACAGAGAATTCCAGAATGCAGTGTGCTTTTACAAGATTCTTTCTTTTAAAAATAAATTTCTATACACAAAATGCTCTACTTTTCATTGTTATATTGGGGTCAACGCATATGCTAATAGTGTAAAGCAATTCTACAACTGTCATTTCAGTTTTGTGAGAAACGCAGCTGTGTTTGAAATGACTGAAATATAATAATCATGGTCTAACATGTAATGGAAAATGCCTTCCTATGCCTTCCTATCTCTGTCATCTAAAATCGTTGGCCTTGATCCAACTATAGAGATGGAAGTAAGGCTTTGGGGTTAGAGTCATTGATCACTATTATAGCACCACTCACTTTAGCTGACAAATAAAAGTCTTGAGGCATATTAGAACATTTAAAAGTGAGTAAAATTATTTCATTAGCCATTGGAAAATCACTCTCATTTTACATTAGAGCAAAAATTCTTGTCATTCTCCTTCAACCTTTCATCAACGAGCTGTTTTCACCCACAGGACTACTGCTGACTGGATGTGTTTTGTTTGTCGCACCATTCTCTGTAAACCTTAAGTACTGTTGTGTATGAAAAGCCCAGGAGGCCAGCTGTTTCTGAGATACTGGAACTGGCGTGCCTGGCATCGACGATCGTACCACGCGCAAAGTCCCTAAGGTCATTCATTTTGCCCATTCTAACATTCAAACGAACAGTAACTGAATGGCTCGATGCCTGTTTGCCTGCTTTATATAGCAACCCACAGCCACGTGTCCCATTGTCTGTAGGAGCAACCATTTTGTGAAAGGGGTGTACCTAATAAAAGGGTACCTAATAAACTGTCCACTGAGTGTATATTTCCAAACTGTGAGGTTAGCGGAAGATCTGCAATAAAATGTAAAGGGAATTTCAATTGACCCGATATATGCAGCATTTACCGTGAATGCAGTCTCCACCAACGCAGGAACATTGCCTTTAAATTTCAATCGAGCTTGAGGTTGGAATAATACTGTGAAATTGTGAAAATTATGATAACGGGAAAAAAAATGTATTGTATTGTCTCAGAAAGACAAATACAAACACAGACTAATACAACTACAGTGATTGAAAAAAAACGTAGAAATGTTACTGCATTTCTCTCGCTGTGCATGGAAAAATCAATGGTTAGCTACTGGTTTAGAATGAATAGGGTCATTGGCATGACGCCCTTTGTGTCTCCACTCTCACCACCCCAACTCCTCCTTCTGTAAAATCACTGTAATGGGATCACATTGGGCCTAATTGCCTCAAATTACCCCCCTTCATCTCTGCCTGCCTCCTCATTTTCCAAAACAAACACAGTCGGTTTAATTATGAGGCTGGTACACAGGTCTGGTAATGACAGGTGGTTTCCCTTTGTTCTCTCCTGCACCAAGATAACCCGCCTTTTAGACCAGCTTTTAGGATGATGTGACAGTCATTTTGGGAAAAACAGGACTTTGAAAACCAGCATTTTAGGGATATGGTAGGACAGTTTGTGTCCAGAGGAGTGGGTACTGGACCAAGTTTTCATTTCTGTAGCACAATCTCTGTAACAGAGACCTTGCAACTATTCCACACTGAAACTATTGCACCACCAATTCATTAAAATACCAATATGTCCTTCGAACAACATAGGCACAGCTATGGGGAGCATGATGGCTCCCAATTTTGCCTGGCAGACTCAACACACCAAGCTTAAACGAAGTCTTATAAAACGATGGCAGATCCTGTATAGTGCAAGTGGAGCGTGTTTTGTAGATTTCATGGCTCATAAAATGTTTCCAAATCAAAATAACAGACATTAAAAACAGGCATAATGCCAAGCTGATACCTATATTTTTATGCCAGAAGCTTGGCAAATGGTAGTGGGTAATTCTGGGTTTTGCAGAGAGTGGTTACTTAACAGGCTAGACAGAAGACTTGAAACATACAAGGAAGGTTAGCGCATTAGTCTAAAACCACCACAGGAAATAATCACACTTCTTAATCCCTCCATCAGGAAAAAGTCAAACCCATAAGGCTAGCTTAAAAGCTTAAAAGCAATAACACTCAGATATAGATGAGACCCCATTATTTCAACTATAACATACTGTATATGTTTAGCGGGCCAAATTATAGACTATAGTGACTGAAATGGCTATTGCACTGAATTGTATCAAAATACGTCTGAATCCAATCCTGCGAGGACTGGTGAAAGTTGATTGAGAGTGGATTGAAGTGGATAGCAGCTGTATTGATGTTGACAAAGAAAATCTACCCAATCATCCATACTCGTTCTGTTGATTGTAAGGAAGAGAGAGGAGAGAATGCTACAGGCGGCAGGGATTGACACAGTGCACCGGGCACACACTGGCTGAATCAACGTTGTTTCCACGTCATTTCAATGAAATGACGTTGAACCAACGTGGAATAGACATTGAATTGACGTCTGTTCCCAGTGTGAGGTTCCATTCAGCAGCTTGTCTTTATGAACTAGACTAAATGGATCATGACTATGCTAAGCTCTGACTATGCTGTGATACAAATACCTTTATGGTACTTGATCTTCTTCTTTCTCAGTGAAGTAGCACTTCGCATCTCACACTCATTTGCTGTGACTTACATGCTGACCATTACTTAGTCAAATTACACTGAACAAAACTACAAACGCAACATGTATAGTGTTGGTCCCATGTTTCATGAGCTGGAATAAAGGATCCCAGAAATGTTCCATACGCACAAAAAAAATATATTTCTCTCAAATTTTGCGCACAAATGTGTTTACATCCCTGTTAGTGAACATTTCTCCTTTGCCAAGATAATCTATCCCTGACAGGTGTGGCATATCAAGAAGCTGATTAAACAGCATGATCATTACAAATCAAATCAAATCAAAGTGTATTTGTCACGTGCGCTGAATACAACAGGTGCAGACCTTACAGTGAAATGCTTACTTACAGGCTCTAACAAATAGTGCAAAAAAGGTATTAGGTGAACAATAGGTGGGTAAAGAAATAAAACAACAGTAAAAAGACAGGCTATATACAGTAGCGAGGCTACATACAGACCGGTTAGTCAGGTTGATTGAGGTAGTATGTACATGTAGATATGGTTAAAGTGACTATGCATATATGATGAACAGAGAGTAACAGTAGCGTAAAAGAAGGGTTGGCGGGTGGGTGGTGGGACACAATGCAGATAGCCCGTTTAGCCAATGTGTGGGAGCACTGGTTGGTCGGCCCAATTGAGGTAGTATGTACATGAATGTATAGTTAAAGTGACTATGCATAGATGATAAACAGAGAGTAGCAGCAGCGTAAAAAAAGAGGGGTGGGGGGTAGTCCGGGTAGCCATTTGATTACCTGTTCAGGAGTCTTATGCCTTGGGGGTAAAAACTGTTGAGAAGCCCTTTTGTCCTAGACTTGGCACTCCGGTACCGCTTGCCATGCAGTAGTAGAGAGAACGGTCTATGACTGGGGTGGCTGGGGTCTTTGACAATTTTTAGGGCCTTCCTCTGACACCGCCTGGTGTAGAGGTCCTGGATGGCAGGCAGCTTAGCCCCAGTGATGTACTGGGCGTACGCACTACCCTCTGTTGTGCCTTGCGGTCGGAGGCCGAGCAATTGCCGTACCAGGCAGTGAAGCAACCAGTCAGGATGCTCTCGATGTTGCAGCTGTAGAACCTTTTGAGGATCTCAGGACCCATGCCAAATCTTTTTAGTTTCCAGAGGGGGAATAGGCTTTGTCGTGCCTTCTTCACGACTGTCTTGGTGTGTTTGGACCATTCTAGTTTGTTGCTGATGTGGACACCTGGCCGCCTCCAGGGGTGAGGGTAGGTAGCAACACATCTGCCACGCTGATCCTCAACACTGGAGCTCCCCAGAGCCTTCCCTGTGGCTCAGTTGGTAGAGCATGGTGTGTGCAACGCCAGGGTTGTGGGTTCGATTCCCACGGGGGGCCAGTACAAAAATGCATGAAATTAAATGTATGAAATGTATGCATTCACTACTGTAAGTCGCTCTGGATAAGAGCGTCTGCTAAATGACTAAAATGTCAAATGTAATGTAAATGTGTATTCAGTCCCCTCCTGTACTCCCTGTTCACCCACGACTGCATGGCCAGGCATGACTCCAACACCATCATTAAGTTTGCTGACGACACAACAGTGGTAGGCCTGATCACCGACAATGACGAGACAGCCTATAGGGAGGAAGTCAGAGACCTGGCTGGGTGGTGCCAGAATAACAACCTATCCCTCAACGTAACCAAGACTAAGGAGATGATTGTGGACTACAGCAAAAGGTGGGGCAAACAGGCCTCCATTAACATCAGCGGGGTTGTAGTGGAGAGGGGTGAGAGTTTCAAGTTCCTTGGTATCCATATCACCAACAATCTATCATGGTCCAAACACACCAGGACAGTCGTGAAGAGGGCACAACAAAAATGTTTCCCCTCAGGAGACTGAAAAGATTTGGCATGGGTCTCCAGATCCTCAAAAAGTTCTACAGGTGCACCATTGAGAGCATCCTGACCGGTTGCATCACCGCCTGGTATGGCAACTGCTCAGCATCTGACCGTAAGGCGCTAAAGAGGGTAGTGCGTACGGCCCAGTACATCACTGGGGCCAAGCTTCCTGATATCCAGGACCTACTGTATATAATAGGCGGTGTCAGAAGTAAGCCCATAAAAAAGCCCATAAAATTGTCAGAGACTCCAGTCACCCAAGTCATAGACTGTTTTCTCTGCTACTGCACGGTAATCGGTACCGGAGCGGCAAGTCTTGGACCAAAAGGTTCCTTAACAGCTTCTACCCCCAAACCATAAGACTGCTGACAATTACTCAAATGGCCACCAGACTATTACATTGATCCCCCCTCCATTTGTTTTGTACACTGCTGCTACTCACTGTTAATTATCTATGCATAGTCACTTCACCCCTATCTGCATGTACAATTATCTCTAACCTGTACCCTCGCACATTGACTCGGTACCGGTACCCCCTGTATATAGTCTCGTTATTGTTATGTTATTGTGTTACTTTTTATAATTTTTTTACTTTAGTTTATTTGGTAAGTATCTTCTTCACTCTTTTTGAACTGCACTCTTGGTTAATAAGGGCTTTTCACTGTAAAGTCTACACTTGTTGTATTCGGCACATGTGACAAATAAAGTTTGATTTGATTCGATGTTGTGTTTATATTTTTGTTCAGTATAATTACACGGCCACCTCGACACAGATTCAGATAACTAACTCATGGGTGTGGAGATGTCCTCTAATTTCCCATAGGTGTTTTTCACTGAGGATAAAATGTCTCTTGTAGCAGCTTTTCTTGCCAAGGTGTCCATGAACCTGCAGCCTGAGGGTAGTACTGTAACTCAGAAGAGTTGTGGAGTGTGCGGGACTGGTCCTCCAAAACTTGTCTGAGGTTCTGCTGACTGCTGTGAATCTGTTGTGGTCCTGAGTTGGTTCTGTCTTGTCCTGTTATTTCATTAGGTTGGTTAACAGTCCTTCACAACCTCATCATGTTTTTGATGAGGTTGTTCAACCAGGAAACCGTATTAAAGTTGATGCTCTCAGTAGCTGTAATGATCTAGAGTAGTGTGCAAATCTATGTTCTCAAGAGGCTTTGTTGAGCCTTTTAAAAACTAAAAAGTATCGTCTCATCCTCTGCCCCATGATTGTCTGATAATGGGTGTGATGTGCTGTCTGTCTCCTCCCAGGAAAATCTCTATGATCTTGGTGAAGTTCAGTATAAAAGAAAACTGGTGTCCTTAGTCAAAAAATCTGTTTAAAGGAAATCTATCAGCATCCCACTAAAAGTCACATCATCTGCATATTTAATCAGAGCTAAAGCATCTCCATTTCACATTATTCCATTTGTTTATATGGAAAATATTTTACCAAACGAGCCTATTGAAATCGCTACCAATCCTGCTGTGTGGCTGAAATGGTGACTTTGTCATCACATAAATGCGATTTCCTACATTATGAACTCAGTGGGAGCATGCCCTGTATTGTGATCCTGAACTATACAGCTCAGTTTTATTATTAAATAGATCTATGAATTAGGGTTTTTATTATCAGCCTTTGTTCCCAGTTGTTCAATATTTTACAATAAGTTGGTGGGCTATAAAGCAGTTAATATCATGGTGTTGGTGTATCATATAAACATCCATTCATTTAATGTCAAAGTCAGAGATATTCTTAACACGTGCATAACTTAGAGTTTTATTTGCACGTGTTCAAGTGTTCACACTTAGTATTCCAATTCTATCCTACACCAGTTTTTGCGCAGTGGGATGTGGATAAATCATTCTACCAAGTGCAATGGCTCTAACCAAGTGGGTGCTTGAAACCCTCTCAAAGTAATGTTGACGTTATTAAAGGATCAGGTTAGTGATGATCAAGTCATTAAGAGTGCCTTGTGTATGGATACTGCACTACTACTGATGTGACTGCTGTATTGTGAAAGGAACCAATAAAAACTTGAAAATAAAAAAGGCATTTTGAAAAAGGTCCTGAAACATGGAAAAAGTAAAAATTTAAAAATAAGTAAACATTTATAAACAAAACAAAGTAAACATTTATAACACACTTAAAGGGAAACTTCATATTCATCATCTCCAGCACCACCCCAACATCAACATATGTGAAAATGGCGTGTTTCTATGTTTTGTATTAAAAAGATAGAGGAAGATAAATGTTTCCAATGACATCATCTGTGTATATTGTGTGATTTTGACCAATTATGAGTAGGCATTGCCTACTATTTGTCTACTAATTGTTTGATGATGTCATTGGAAACACTTATCTTAATATTTTTTACTGCAAAACATAGAAACATGTCATTTTCTCATATGTTGATTTTGGGGTGGTGCTGGAGATGATGAATATGAAGTTAAATTTTTTCCCCCCATTCATTTGAGTTAGGCAACCTCATATATGTAAGCAAAAAAACAAACAAACAGACAAACAAACGTAATGTTTTGACTATAACTAATGTTCCCTGAAGGACGGAAACAAGGTACAACCAAACTAAAGGGGGACTCTCGGACCAAAACGCAGCGTGGTAAGTGTTCATGCTTATTTTAATAACTGAACACTAAAACAAAAATAACAAAGAGAATACTGAAACAGTAAGGTGCAAACACGAAACAGAAATTAACTACCCACAAAAACCCTGTGGGAAAAGGCTACCTAAGTATGGTTCCCAATCAGAGACAACGATAGACAGCTGTCCCTGATTGAGAACCATACCCGGCCAAAACAAAGAAATACACAAAACATAGAAAAGGGCACATAGAATGCCCACCCTAGTCACACCCTGGCCTAACCAAAATAGAGAACAAAACCCTTTCTATGGCCAGGGCGTGACAGAGTCATACTCTCGCGACTTCAATTGAAGAACCAAAATCATGCCTGACAAGGCCAACGAAATACGTACCTCTCTGGAAGCCCCGCCTTCCAAAGCTGATAACCCTGAGGCTCAGATTCATTTATTCAATTCAGTACCACTCTTCAACGAGCCCAGAACCAGTTGGCGCGGGGCCAAACAGGTGATGTAGCTCGATACCCTCCTTCAGGGAACAGTAGTTATAGTCATAATATTCCCTCTCAGTTGGTACTCTCGGTACAACACAACTATGGAATTCTTCCAAGTCGGCCCCAATGGATACCAAATGAAATGGCTCATTGCAGACCACCCAGATCTCCACCCCGCAAGATGTGGTAATCTAGGTATTGCGCACATAGAGTGCTGCCTAATGACCCTCTCCTGTCCCAGCTGTAAGCACACTGTGGGCTACACTGGGAGAAGTGACATCTAAGCGATAAAACTTCACAAAAGTGTGTGGTGATGCCCTTCTTGCTGCAGCACAAACATCCCCTAAAGTCAACCCTTTAAATAACGCCAAAGACGCTGCCAGACCCCTGGGCGAGTGGGCAAGTACACCGCTAGGTAACCCTTGCTGCTATATGTCAGGGAGATAGCCTCCCCAATCCAGTGGGAGAGACGATGCTTAGAGAAGTCCCTGCCGTCAGATGGATTAGTAAAACAGACAAAAAACTGGTCACATAGCCGGATATCCCGGGTCCACTCAATGTACGTGCTTAAAGCTCGAACTGGACACAGGGCATGTAACCGCTGTTGCTGCTCAGAAGGAAATGGAGTAGGCGAAAAAGGAAATAGCTCAAAGCTCGAGACCTGTAGGATGCAACATCACCTTAGAGTTGCCAGGGGCGAACTGAGTACCTGAAGGGTGTACGGATAACGCACAGAGATCCCCAACGCGTTAAGCCAAGGCCAAAGCCATGAGCAAGGAGGTTTGGTAGGAGAGGATATTCAGATCCACAGACTCCAGTGGTTGAAAAGGGGGCCTCACACAGAGCATCCAAAACCAAAGCTAAATTCCAAGTTGGCGCAATAGGTTTAGAAACCAGTTTGAGGTGTGCACACCCTTTAGGAACCGCACTGCAAGGGCACAACCCAATAGGCATACAATCTCCAATCTGGAGCCACAAAAATCAACGCAAGCCCTCCAGGTGCGCCCTCCCCAACGTGTGCTGAATCAGCTCCACAGAAGGAAATGGGGGGAAATTCATAAAGGAGGGTCTGAGGCCACTGGTTCGCCAGTGTGTCCATTCCCAACGGAGCACTTGGGTCCCTCAGATAAAAACAGACGACAATGCACGTTTTCTCGTGACGCGCAAACATCTACGTCGGCCCTGCCGAACATTTCCCATATCTGTGAGACCACCCAGGGGTGAAGCCTCCATGTCCGGAAGAGAGAGCGCCACCTGGATAGAAGACAGATATCCATTGAAGCAACCGGAGACGGAGCCATGCATGTCGCCCAAAGAGAGAGCATGTGCGCACTGCTCCTCAGCAATAGGGAGCGAGCCGAGGTAAGAAGGGAGAGAGACCGAGTCTCTCCCCGTCGCTTCATATACGCCACCACTGACATAATGTTGGTTCTGACCAGCACAAGCCGGCCCGACAAACATGGATACCCGAAGAGACTGGTTAAGGCTGTGAGATGCGTCCAGATGAGTGGTGAGCCCTCAGTGCTGGAAAGGCTTCATCAGCAATAGCCCCAGGTGAACAACTTCTAACACAGAAGCCATCATCCCCAGTAGGCGTAGGCATGGAGAAAATGCACTGTGTGACCCAGCAAAAGTTGGACATACTCTGTGGCGATAGAAATGTTTGATATGCGATTGAGTCTAGCTCGAGACCCAGAAGTGGAATGCGCTAAGATGGAGTCAGACAGCTCTTTTTCTAGTGACATACCCGATTAGCAGTGCCAGTTGTCACAACGAGCGTTACTCGGTTTAGGCGCTAAGATGCGTTCCGGTAACCGCCTGGCACCCAGCGCTGGACCACACACATTAAAAAACTTCCCATGGGGCCTCCCGAGTGGCACAGCGGTCTAAGGCACTACATCACAGTGCTTGAGGCCTTACTACAGACCCGGGTTTGATCCCAGGCTGTGCAGCAACCGGCCGTGACTGGGAGTCCCATGGGACGGCGCACAATTGGCCCACAATTGGCCCACCGTTGTCTGGGTTAGGGGAGGACCAGGGAGGCTTTACTTGGCTCATCGCGCTCTAGTGACTCCTTGTGGTGGGCTGGGCACCTGCAGGCTGACTCGTCGTCAGTTGAATGGTGTTTCTTCCGATACATTGGTGCAGCTGTCTTCCGGGTTAATGAAGGAGCGCGGTTTGGTGGGTCATGTTTTGGAGGATGCATGACTCGACCTTTGTCTCTCCCGAGCCCGTTGGGGAGTTGCAGCGATGAGACAATATTGTAATTGAAAAATGGGGTACATTTTATTTTTTTATAACCCATGCAGGTTACCCCCCCAAGTGCATTGTAACCTAGTGGGAATGGGACATACAGCTCTGAACAACGGACCCGTTTGGTGGTAACAGACAGCTCATTATGTGGTTCATATAAACCCCAGTGACTGTGTGTGGGATAATAGCATGGTCGCGTCCAACTCTGCTCATTCCCTAATCTCCGCTACCAACAACCAATCGCATATAGAGCCCATAACCTGTATCACTAGACTCTTTATAGGGACTGATGAACTAAAGGCCAGAATCAGCAATGTATATCCTGCATGAAGCCCTGCCCCCTTACAGGAACAAGGGGCTCTGGCAATGGCTGACATAGTACCCTGTTTGGCCATAACCAAATGTGGGGACACTGTTGTCACAGTAATGTTTTTGTGGAGGGGCGCATTGGCCACTTAGACCTGTGCTAAGGCCCCTCACTCCGGGGATTACCCGAGCCAAGTGCTCGCTTCCTCAACTCCCTCCAACTGGAATTGGAAATAGTAATGGGGTTGCATTTACACTGTGGTAAAGCTAGTAAGCTTAATTCGCTGGAGGTTTTGCAGGGGGGTGTCCCCAACGAACCTGGGTGAACCTGGTCGTACTCTTTTTTTGAGTAGCCTCTCGTAACCGGCGGTAGAGTACATAGGAGCCAGGTTGAGCACAAGCAGCTACTGCTTAAACCAAGCCCAGTCAGACAAGACATTTGCTCCGACCAAAGACCCAATCCATTTCTACATCCCGTAACTCAGACGAGGTATGGGCACCCGGGAGAGGAAGTCACTATCAGAAACACCAAGCCCCCTCAAGAATTATACACGATTGTTAAGAAAACCTTTGCCATAGACTTGGGGAACAGTGCCAGCCGCGGGCAAGCCACTGTAACTGCCACCGTCCCCTAGTCCCGAGCACAAACGGATTCAAGCAAGGGCAGTCAGAGCACTGAGCCGAGACATACGACACAACAAGCCTAAGTATCTTTTAATTCATTTGGGCATGGTCGTAAACCCAAACCCAGCTTGTTAGCCTTCGTTGTTTCGGTCGAGTTAGCCATCTTGCTCATTGCTACAACCAGGGCAAGCAATCCAAAGAATAACTAAGTGGTTTGTGGTTAGGAAACTTAGAGAACAATTAAGAAATTCCAGCACACAACGTCAAGGGGTGAGCATGCTTTACCACAAATGGACAGTTTAGTCAGTGCAACGTCAGATGTTTGTTTTTGGCGTGAATCATTCCTGCTCACATTGAGGTGAAGAGTAGAAGAATTGAAAGAATGAATCCAAAGCTCACAGTTCCATTGTGGCACGGATTTCATTGGCCTTGTCAGGCGTGATTTTAATTTTTCAATCGAAGTTGCGAGAGTGCGACTCTCCCTTAGCTGTGTTGTACCGAGAGTACGGACTTAAAAGGAACCACAACCTCTCCAGGAATATCAAACTGATCTGTAATTATGGTCATACAATTGGATTCGCTGTTGCTTTTAACCCTGGTGATCACTGACTTGTGAATAGAGTAGACAGAGCTCTACTTTAATATTCTTGTGATTTCTGACGTTGTTTTATGCAGAAAATGAAAACACCGGCAATTGTGTGACATAAGAGAGTTCGAGACACTGTGATTATTCAAAGATAAATACTTAGTTGTGGCATTTGATATACAATGAGCTTGTTCTTTGCTCCTGTCCTGAAATACATATTTGTGTCTTACAGCCCTATTGTCCTTGCCTAGAAGGAATTGAAGCATGTAGATGAATCTATCTACTCTCTCGTACCATCATTCAAAGTGTTAACATTAAGGTTATAGTTTGAGTCACTGGAGCCCACATACAATGGAGTTTACATCAATTGCAGTGCATTGTATTGCACACCTTTTAAAACGGCATCTTGAATCAATATGGCATCTGAGTGGTCTATTATTTTCTCAGTGGTTTCTCTGACTGCAGGCTTTACTTTAGATGAGATTGATTTGGCGACATAAATGACTGCTCTATTACTAGAGGCTGGGCCATGTGACGATGGCACTATCCACTCCGCGAACCACTATCTACCGTCATTGGTCATTTCAACTCCATCTACCCAAGCAATCAACAAACTTTTAGGGGACCTCTGTGGGCTGTGACGAGACCTCGAGGCTCAAGATATGCAGCTCAGATGATCCACAGGGATGATTATATCTATCTATCCTCAGTCTACGTCCTCGTCTCAGTATTCATAGTAAACAAATACAGTTTTCAGCATTAATCTACTTAATATGCTTTCTTTATCGAGATAAATTGAAGACATGTTCAATTAAAAGGGGCCTGTGTTAGAATTGGAGATTGTGATTAGATGCTGAGATAATAGCTTTGCCCTACAGGAGTACAGTCACTGACATCTACTTCCTGTCTGAGAGGACAGGTCAATATCCCGTCTGAGAGGACAGGTCAATATCCCTTATAGCGAAATGGCATGGAATTACTAATATTCATGTTATTACCCATTTTAAATTAGTCTGTGCATCAGTGCTGTTTTGTCATATGTGTCACATTGGGAGATGCTATCTGCGCGGGGATAAAAAAAATATTCTGATATGGTCAGGCAATACAGTGAACATTTAATCATTGGTAGTTGTCCTAGGGGAGATATACCACAGTATAGTCATAGACATAACTGGTTAGGCAAGTATTAAGCTATGACCGTGTTTGAGATGTGCTGAAGTAAAAATTGGTTGTATTTCAACAAATTAAAGGACACTGACGAGATTACAAATTAACCAATGATTTGTAATTGGGAAATTCAGTATATCAACAAGCAGCATACTGTCACGTCCTGCCCAATAAAAGGGGTTATTTGTCATTGTAGTTGGTCAGGGCGTGGCAGGGGGTGTTTGTTTTGTGTGGTTGGGTATTGTGGGTGTTGGTTCTAGTTTTCTTATTTCTATGTTTATCTAGCTTTTCTAGTTCTATGTGAGTTTTGTCAATGACCTCCAATTAGAGGAAGCTGGTTGTTGTTGTCTCTAATTGGAGGCCATATATAGTTGTGTTTGTTTTCACTGGGTTTTGTGGGTGGTTGTTTCTAGTATAGTCTATGCACCTTACTGGACTGTTTTCGTCGTTTGTTTTGTGTTGATTAAGTGTTTTCTTTAATAAATAAGAGGATGAGCACTTTACCTGCTGCGTTTTGGTCCCCCTTCAACGACGAGCGTTACAGAACCACCCACCAAAGAAGGACCAAGCAGCGTAGGAAGGAGCAGCAAGAGAGCTATTTGGAGTCCTAGACATGGGAGGAGATCCTGGATGGTAAAGGACCATGGCACCAGGCTGGGGAGAACCAGCGCCCGAAGAAGGAGCTGGAGGAAGCTAAGAGGGAACGACGGATGTATGAGGCAGTATATCCTCCATTTCAGGAGGTGAGGAGGCAGCCCCCCAAAAAAAATTGGGGGGGGGGGGGGGCATACGGGGAGTTGGGCTGAGTCAGGGGGGAGCCCTGACCTAACTTCCCGGGCGTACAGGGGAGAGCCGTGGAGCAAAGAGGAGCCAGTCAAGGAATCAAGCGAGGAGCTTGACGCAAGATTCCCGGATAGGGGTACTGGCGGAAAGGGCACGAAGGAGCACCTGTGCTTACTATGGGGAGCGACGGAGCAAGCAAGCACCGTGTTATGCGGAGATACGCACGGTATCGCCAGTGCTCAGCTACAGCCCGGTGCGCTTGGTGAAAGCTCCTCACATGTGTCATGCTAGAGCCAGCATTGAGCCAGGACCGGTGATGCAAGTTGCAAGCATCAGACCGCCGGTGAGGGTTCATGACCCAGTGTATCCTGTTCCTGTTCCTCGTACTCTTCCTCCAGTGCGTCAGCCCAGCCAGTGCATCCTGTTTCTGCTCTCAGCACTAGCCTTGAGGTGCGTGTTTCTAGTCTGGCGCCTCCAAAGCCAGTCCCACGCATCAGGCCTCCGGTGCGCCTGCCCAGTCCAGTACGTCCTGTTCCTGCTCCTCGCACTAGCCCTGGGGTGTGTGTTACTATTCTGGCGCCTCCAAATCCAGTCCCACGCATCAGGCCTCCAGTGCACCTGCCCAGCCCAGTATGTCCTGTTCCTGCACCTCGCACTAGCCCTGTGGTGCGGGTTACTAGTCTGACGCCTCCTAAGCCAGCCCCACGCATCAGGCCTCGAGTGCGCAGTCCCAGTCCAGAGCTTCCGGCGACAGTTCCCCGTCTAGAGCTTCCGGCGACAGTTCCCCGTCCAGAGCTTCCGGTGACAGTCCCCCGTCCAGAGCTTCCGGCGACAGTCCCCGTCCAGAGCTTCCGGCGACAGTCCCCCATCCAGAGCTTCCGGCGACAGTCCCCCGTCCAGAGCTTCCGGCGACAGTTCCCGTCCAGTGCTTCCGGCGACGTCCTACAGTCCAGAACCGACAGAGACGGCCTACAGTCCGGAACCGACAGAGACGGCCTACAGTCCTGAACCTGCAGAGACGGCCTACAGTCCGGAACCTGCAGAGACGGCCTACAGTCCGGAACCTGCAGAGACGGCCTACAGTCCGGAACCTGCAGAGACGGCCTACAGTCCGGAACCTGCAGAGACGGCCTACAGTCCGGAACCTGCAGAGACGGCCTACAGTCCGGAACCTGCAGAGACGGCCTACAGTCCGGAACCTGCAGAGACGGCCTACAGTCCGGAACCTGCAGAGACGCTCTTCAGCCCTGAGCCTCCAGCGACGCTCCTCAGCCCTGAGCCTCCAGCGACGCTCCTCAGCCCTGAGCCTCCAGCGACGCTCCCCAGTCAGGAGCCTCCAGAGACGCTCCCCAGTCAGGAGCCTCCAGAGACGCTCCCCAGCCCGGAGCCTCCAGAGACGCTCCCCAGCCCGGAGCCTCCAGAGACGCTCACCAGCCCTGAGCCTCCAGTGACGCTCCTCAGCCAGGAGCCTCCAGCGACGCCCATCAGCCAGGGGCCTCCAGCAACGCCCATCAGCCAGGGGCCTCCAGCGACGCCTCTCAGCCCGGGGCCTCCAGCGACGCTCCTCAGCCAGGGGTCTCCAGCGACGCTCCTCAGCCAGGGGTCTCCAGCGACGCTCCTCAGCCAGGGGTCTCCAGCGACGCCCCTCAGCCCGGGGCCTCCAGCGACGCCCCTCAGCCCGGGGCCTCCAGCGACGCCTCTCAGCCCGGGGCTTCCAGCGACGCCTCTCAGCCCGGGGCTTCCAGCGACGCCTCTCAGCCCAGAGTCTGCTGAACGGGAGCTACGGCCAGAGCCAGAGCCACCTCCGTGGTGGGAGGATTGGGAAGGGGGGGGGTGAAGCACAGGAACCGTCGTTGACGGTGGCCACCCTCCCTTCCCTCCCTTTAGGTTTGGGGTTGTTTTTGTGGGTTTTGGTTTGAGGTGCATTCGGGGTCTGCACCTTTTGGGGGGGGGGGTACTGTCATGTCCTGGCCAGTAAAAGGGGTTATTTGTCATTGTAGTTGGTCAGGGTGTGGCAGGGGGTGTTTGTTTTGTGTGGTTGAGTATTGTGGGTTTAGGTTCTAGTTTTCTTATTTCTATGTTTATCTAGCTTTTCTAGTTCTATGTGAGTTTTGTCAATGACCTCCAATTAGAGTCAGCTGGTTGTTGTTGTCTCTAATTGGAGGCCATATTTAGTTGTGTTTGTTTTCACTGGGTTTTGTGGGTGGTTGTTTCTAGTATAGTCTACGCACCTTACTGGACTGTTTTCGTCGTTTGTTTTGTGTTGATTCAGTGTTTTCTTTAATAAATAGAGGATGAGCACTTTACCTGCTGCGTTTTGGTCCCCCTTCAAAGATGAGCGTTACACATTCAGACTGTTCACCAATTCATTTTAATACAACATCAACTCTTAATAAATGTGAGTACATGAACTTGATGCACCTTCTTATGGAGTTTGACATTTTACACATACAGCGAAATGTTGCACCCTCTTTGGATCGTCAAGTATTTCTGTTAGTTAATCAATCAATGTCCTCACCTTTTACAGTGAGCTTACTTTTTGTCCCAAAGGGGCTCTTGAACTGCCTGTTGTGTCTCTTCAACAAACACAATAGCAATCTCTCGCTGAGCCAAACAAACTCTGCATTGCGTGAGCAGATTGCATTTGGAAATAGTTACTTCAATCCACCCTACAGGAATGTCTAGGTGGGATGTTGGAAATGTAGGCTGGACCAAGAGCACCTTACTTAGTTTGAAACTGTGTGTGTGTGTGAAGCCTTACAAAGTCAATGTTTTTATGACTTTGTAAGGCATCACCTATAGAAGGTGTATAGAAACTATTTGCAAACACAGTGTATGTGTCCAACTTCATTAGTCCTGCCATTTCTTTTACCATGCAGCGCGATGCTCCTCGAGCCCGGGAACAAAAAGTATAACCATGGTCCCAATGGGCAAACACTAGTTGAATCAACGTTGTTTCCATGTCATTTCAATGAAATTAAGTTGAACCAACGCCAAGTGGTTTCCCCCTACTGCCGTTTTTCCTATTTTGTTGCATTATAACCTGTAATTTCAATGGATTTTTATTTGGATTTCATGAAATGGACATACATAAAATAGTCCAAATTGGTGAAGTAAAAAAAACTAAAAAACGTAAAAGAATTTAAAAAAATTAAAAACGGAAAAGTGGTGCGTGCATATGTATTCACCCCCTTTGTATGAAGCCCCTAAATAAGATCTGGTGCAACCAATTATCTTCAGAAGTCACATAATTAGTTAAATAAAGTCCACCTGTCTGCAATCTAAGTGTCGCATGATCTGTCACATGATCTCAGTATACACACACCTGTTCTGAAAGGCCCCAGAGTCTGCAACAGCAAGGGGTACCACCAAGCAAGCGGCACTATGAAGACCAAACAGGTCAGGGACAAAGTTGTGGAAAAGTACAGATCAGGTTTTGTTTATAAAAAATATCTAAAACTTTGAACATCCCACAGAGCACCATTTAAATCCATTATTCAAAAATGGAAAGAATATGGCACCACAACAAACCTGCCAAGAGAGGGCTGCCCACCAAACCCACGGACCAGGCAAAGATGGCATTGTGTACAGTGCCTTCAGAAAGTATTTACACCCCTTGACTTTTTTCACATGTTGTTGTGTTACAGCCTAAATTTTAAATGAATTAAACAAAATTGGTCACTGGCCTACACACAATACCCCATAATGTCAAAGTAGAATTATGTTTATTGAAATTTTTACAAATTAAAAATGAAAAGATGAAATGTCTTTGTAAGTATTCATCACCTTTGTTATGGCAAGCCTAAATAAGTTCAGGAGTTAAAACTTGCTTAATAAGTTGCATGGACTCACTCTGTGTGCAATAACAGTGTTTAACATGATTTTCAAATGACTACCTCATCTAAGTACACACATGCAACTATCTGTAAGGTCCCTCAGTCGAGTAGTGAAGTTCAAACACAGATTCAACCACAAAGACCAGGGAGGTTTTTCAATGCCTCGCAAAACCTATTAGTAAATGGCAAAAAGATAAAATAAAATCAGACACTGAATATCCCTTTGAGCATGGTGAAGTTATTCAATTATTACACAGCACCTTCTAGATTGGGTTTAAAAGCACTGAGACAACCAACCCCGGTCTCCCTTTACTGTACATGATAAACAGCTTCAAATACTGTAGCCGTAATACCTTGCTTTACAAGTCCTTGTACCATTTCTAAGCAAAACGCCAGGTATACATGGTGATATCTGAACAATTTTTACTTGGAAGGCAACGGGGACTGCATGGGCCCTTTTCATAACCATACAAATCAAGTACTGGTTTAAAATTGACTAAAGTGGGGGTGAGTGCAACTCGACATTTAAAAGCATCCCCCCTCTTCGCGTGGTACTTGCTCCATGGCTGTGATTTCTATAAATTCCAAACAGCGATATTGATTTCTTTGCTCCCCTACAGTACATGCTCTAAAGCATTTTGTAGATTTCATAAATAGCTTTTATATTATATCAGCAGGGAATCCAGCAAGGAAAGGAAACCCCCCACCCCAACGACTTACAAAAAAATATAAATTCTAAAGCCTACTTTGGTAATGTATTAGTTTGAGCCTTGAGTTCTGTTTGTTCAGAGCATAATGGTGATAAGTATTACAATCTACAGTACAGTACATTTGTTTAGTAAGCAGACCATTGGTGATGCTTTGCATAGAGTGGTTTTGGAAACACTACAACAATCATGATCTTATGCTTCTAAAGCTGCTTCTAAATTGCTTACACAAGCTTAATGTATTGTCTTTTTGGCATGGTTCAGCACTAGCCTGCTTGAGGTTGCTATTTCGACGTCTAATATTGAGTGACAATGCAAAATAGGGAGTTAATGATAATTATCATCCACATTGGTATACAGTCCCCTTCAGAAAGTATTCATACCCATTGACTAATTCCCACATGTTGTTGTGTCACAGCCTGAATTCAAAATGGATTAAATAGATAATTTTGCTCACCCATCTACACACAATACCCCATAATGACCAAGTGTAAATATGTTTTTAGACATTTTTGTAAATTCATTGAAAATTAAATAAACATGTTTTCACACCCCTGAGTGAATTCATCTTAGAACCACCTTTGGCAGCGATTACAGCTGTGAGTCTTTCTGGGTTAGTGTCTAAGAGCTTTGCATACCTGGATTGTACAATATTTTCACATTATTTTTGTTTTTATTATTCTGTTAAGTTGGTTGTTGATCATGCAAGTTGGTTGCTAGACAGCCATTTTCAAGTATTGTCATAGATTTTCAAGCCAATTTAAGTCAAACTGTAAATTGGCCACTCGGGAGCATTCAATTGCTGTCTTGGTAAGCAACTCCTATGTGTATTTGGCCTTGTGTTTAAGGTTATTGTCCTACTGAAAAGTGAATTTGCAGACTGAAAGCAGACTGAACCATGTTTTCCTCCAGGATTTTGTCTGTGCTTAGCTCTATTTTTTTTTTTTTATCCCAAAAACTCCCTAGTCCTTGCCGATGACAAGCATACCCATGACAGGATGCAGCCGCCACCATGCTTGAAAATATGAAGAGTGGTACTCAGTGATGTGTTGTGTTTGATTTGGCCCAAACATTACCCTTTCTTCCAAAAAACGGTCCTTAGGATGTTAAAGGTTCTAGGTAAAACCCTTTGCGTTACAAAGAACCCGTTTCTTCCAAAAAGGGTTCTTCTGATCAAAACAGTTATTGGTAGAACCCTATCCCTCCCCAAAGAGCCCTTTTGGAACCCTTTTTTCTAAGAGTCTACCAATAGATGCCTTTTTTTGCAAGGCTTTGGAAAACCTCCCTGGTCTTTGTGGTTGAATCTGTGTTTGAAATCCACTACTCGACTGAGGGACCTTACAGATAATTGTATGTGTGGGGTACAGAGATGAGGTAGTCATTCAAAAATCATGTTAAACACTATTATTGCACATAGAGTGAGTCCATGCAACACGTTTTTACTCCTGAACTTATTTAGGCTTGCCATAACAAAGGGGTTGAATACTTACTGACTCAAGCCATTTCAGTTTATCCTTTTTTATTAATTTGTAGAAATTTGAAAAAGCATAATTCCACTTTGATTATGGGGTATTGTGTGTAGGCCAGTGACACAAAATGTAATGCATTGTAATTGTTGGCTGTAACACAGCAAAATGTGGAAAAAGTCAAGGGGTGTGAATACTTTCTGTAGTATGGTTATGTGGAATTTGTATCGTTCCCTGCTGCTGATAGCTAATCCAGGTAACTCCTAGGCCCTGACATTTTAGAAAGAGTTGCTTCTGCTGCTCTGTATTGTAAATCAAATCAATGCATTGTCACAGCACAGGTTGCTGTCCAGGCATCACTAGGCTGTGGTGTGGAGAGGTGATTCAGTGAACTTCGTGTGGTGACTTAGTCACTGGTGGTCGATGGCGCAAAAGTAGGCCTAAACAAACAAGCTGAGATTCAGCACCACTGAATCGGAATTCCAAAGTTCAGCACCACATGACAGTGAACACAGCGACCGTCTCAGGTCACTCCAGTGACTCCACACTGTGAGAATCGCTGGAAAGAAATGATGCTGAGGATTAAGGCCTAAACCTACTCGATGGATATTATGAATGGTTTACATTGGCTGAGGCTTAGATCAGTCAGTGGTTAAACACAAGAACAAGTAACTGGCACTTTTGGAAACTAAACTCATGGACTGTGTTTACAAACACAATTATCCTTTGATATGGCGATTAAAAAATATCGTCTACTAAGCCTGTAGGCCTACAGTATTGTGTAATCTGGCACAACTACATCACATCTATAAACTTACAATGCAATATAAGTGGGAGATCCCACTCGCCTTGAAAAATATTAGTTCCAGTACCTATCTCCATAAATGTTACTTACCATTATGCTGAGCACCTCACTTGATATTGTGTGCGTCATTCATTATACGTCAGGAGGAGCTTCCCTTGACGATGAGGGATCACTTCACTGTTGTTGGCCGGTCTCCTATAGTACGGCATTTAAGGGGTGTCTGATCGCTGAAGCACGACAGAGAAGTCCGCGCATTTATAACAAGCCCACATTGAAACGTTTCGGTGCTCCTATAGTGACTGAAGTGGCAGGTGCTTTCCCTGCGTTCTCTTCCAAGATTCGAACTCAGAAATTAAAGTGATAAAGTTTGTTTTAGGGCTCAACTAGCCACGCAGTGAGTGACTATATAGCAGTTCGCTACATCCAACAGTTTTTTCCTCGATATAACTGCAACAGAAGAACTTGGAACATCAGTATTATTATTGAATTTGTAGGAGGCTACACAACAAACGAGAAAGGTGAGTTAATAATTGTATTTCTTTTATTTTGTCTCTGAGCCAGAACAGTCTAATGTTGGACTTGTAAGATACTTCCATGCATTTGTCTAATATGTCCATTCATTTGTATAATATGTTCATATGGCTAATTTGTTTAGGCTAGTTCGTGTCTAATGTCTAACACAACTAGAAGAAGAAGAACAAAACTAATTTGTGTATCAGGCTAATATATTCTTCATTTAGTTTAAATTCATATAAGCCAACATAGTTTAGAGCCGCAAACTTCATGATTTGGAAAGCATCGATCATTTAATTGCTCACTCTCTTGTTTCGCAGCCCATGGCGGTATCGATGCGTTCCTTCTGGACGCTGGCTTTAAGCGCGTGCCTTGTGTTGACGGTGAGTGCGGACTGCGGAGCAGACTGCGCATATTGTATTCATCACCTCCAACTTCAACAGACAGACATCAACTCTCTCGTAAGTAGGCCTACAACTAAAACACAATCTTTTTTTTTCATGTTCATAACATAACGTTTGTATTAATAGGTCATTACGGAATGTTCTCTCTCTATTAGGCTATCTGCACGCGGGTTTCTCAAAACCTTTTTCGTAGTGCTGCTTAGATTTCCAAGAATTTGCTACCAGCCACACAATAGATTACAAACCATAGATAAATGTACATCACAATCATTCGCTGGTTTTGTGATTAGGCTATTTCCACTGTATTGATCACTTGGAAATTGATTAAATAGACGGATGATTTAATTATGACACCTACAATCTATAAGTTAATTAATTAAATGACATGAATTATGAGAATCAGCTGTAAAATAGATTTGGGGTGCAATACTCTAAGTAGAGCGAGTCAAGCAGTGGGCAAGGACTTGTTAGGAATAAACGACTTGAACCACAAACCACCATTGTCTCTAAACATTTGACAAATTGTGTTTCAGCTGATAGCATTGATGCTATTATTTTGTAGCGTACAAAGAAATACATTTTTTTGTAAATGCATATTTATTTGCCAAGGGAATCTTGGCATGCCTATAATTATTTTGGAAACAATGCAAGTCTGTTAAATTAACCTTTAGGAAAATGTTGATTTAAAAACAGTATTGCTACTGTAAGTGTACAGAGCAACCAAATCATATGCTTAATTTTTGTTCAATTATTTGGATCTAAATTGTACCAAGAATGACATGCAAACCTGCATGATTTCTCAAGCCTAACCCTAACCCATTTGAATAGGAGAGTATGGACAGCCTAGTTTGAAATAGTGTACTTTCTATTTTCCACCACTAGATTGCAGTTAAGTAACATACTTCATACGAATATGGCTCACTTTGACTGACTCTGTAGAAACTATCATCTGCATTATGTCATAATGTTGTTTTCAATTCACCAAAGTAGAATTATAGCAGATGGGGAATGCCCTCCCCAATCGCCTCCTAAAGCTTTGCCTGAGGCAAAGGAGGAGGTTGATGGTGGAGAGAAGCAATGTCACAGACCATTAGAGATTGAGCTTTCTAGATGCTCAGGATTGATTTGCTTCTGCTAAATGTACTACGTGGAATGGTGGAACACTCAAGGCACTAGGGTGTCTGTGTGGAGCCCCCAGCCTCCCAACTCCCATGACCAATGGCACTGTGCTGGGGGATTTAGAGTGACATTTATCACCCAACAGAGAGCACTTAACGTCTGATTGGCTGTGATCATTGGGTATCTCTCCATCAACCGTACTGTAGGTCTACCGCAAACCAGAGCACTGTGCTTTTCAAGTGGATAACGAGATTTACGGGTTATTGGAAAGGAGAACCACAAAGAGACAAAGATTTCAACGGTGGACTGTTGAAATATTGGATAGAGGAATAACCTGGTTTATCATCCTATGTGATCGAGTTAAATGTAAAGAAAAGAGTTTCAAAACACTGATCATTTTATTGCCTTACGACTTCTGATCTCGTTCTCTCCCCCAGACATGTACGTTAGAGTGTGAAGGCGCTCTCAGCCCCAAGAAGTCCTGGGAACTGTGTGAGGATGTCCTGCAGGCTAGAAATGCCGACAGTCCAACAGAGGGAGACAAGGCTACCACGGAGACCTCCAAGCCTGACAACAACGACCCACATCAACTAGTAAAGAAGTACGGTGGCTTCATGAAACGCTACGGGGGATTCATGAAGAAAACGGCAGAACTGTACGGTCCCGAACCCGACGATGTCGACCATGGCAGGGAGATCCTGTTCAAACGCTACGGTGGGTTCATGAAGAAGAGTGACGAGCCAGAAGACACACTGAGTCTGCTCCGGGAACTGGTGAGGAACGTGGATGGCGGTGATGGCGGGGTGGAGAAACGCTACGGAGGCTTTCTGAGGAGCGCCAGACAGAGCTCTGACTTGGAGAACGGTATCCGAGAGCTGCAGAAGCGCTACGGCGGCTTCATGAGAAGGGTGGGCAGGCCCGAGTGGAGGGAGGAGCAGAAACGCTATGGAGGCTTCCTCAACAAGCGAGCCTGGGGGGAGGAAGAGGAGGACGAGATGGAAAAGGAACACGTCGAGTTGGAAGATGTTCCTGACGTGGTAGAGAAGAGATATGGAGGATTCCTGGGATACTGACCTTCCTAAATACCTACCACTGCTCAGTCATGTTCTGTTTTCTTGTCTTGCCTGCATTTTTACAGGTTTCTGTATATGATTGGCTGTAGTAAACATACTGAAGCCTACATGGTTATTTTAGTGGTGTGACATACTGTAACATTCACTCTCCATCTCTAAGAGACTTCCCTAAGCACTTCTCTGACCTATGACCTCTGTGTGCAGTAGGCTTTGTGAGACTCACTATTTTCTCATTGTAGTGACTGATGTGCCCAAAACAAAAGCTGACTGTAGGCTATTTATCAAACCGAATAAATAGCCTACAGTCAGAATAAGATATTTGCTAGACTGGAATACTTTTTCACACATCTTGCTTTACTGTGGTTAACGGCTGTCGATTTTCTAGATGCATCTATTTATTTCATTTTATTGAAATCCTTGTAACCGCCTGCTTATCTGTATGTAGAATAAATAAATTGCTCTAACTGCAGAATAATGTGTTTGTCATCAATAAATATGTCTTATTACTCTGAATCGATGTCAATTTTTTTACTTAACAGAAAAGATTTATGGCCAATTTATGTGGTTGTTCCAAAATTCATTACAAGTAAACATTTCAAATCAATTTGGTTAAAATTCAAAACAAACAATAAGTAATCAATCCAACTTATGCTAATCAAATCAAAGGAAAAACAAACAACAAAAAATCAAATTCATTCAATCACAAAACTGGTAGCAATAATCAGTCCATCAATTTCTTAGTCAGGGGCAGCAGGTAGCCTAGTGGTTAGAGTGTTGGACTAGTAACCAAAAGGTTGCAAGATCAAATCCCCGAGCTGACAAGGTAAAAATCTGTCGTTCTGCCCCTGAACAAGGCAGTTAACCCACCCTGTCATAGAAAATAAGAATTTGTTCTTAATGTTCTTAACTGACTTGCCTAGTTAAGTAAAATACAAAAAAGTTGACAGTGTCTTTGTGGTGGGGGCTGGCAGTTGATGGCAGTTGATGGCAGTTGATGGGTGTTGTGTTGTGTTGTGTTGTGACTGGGAAAACCTCGGTTGGTGTTGGGGCCAGGTTGAAAATTGTGTTGGAAAAAACAGTGAACTGGGGCTGGGTTGGGGTCTGTAGAAGGGAGGAAAGACAACCTGAGGAGCAGGGTACATACAGAGAGCTGTCTGTAAGGAGGCACTGTCACTGAACACACCTACCAACTGTTTGTGAGTGCTCCATGGCCAAGTGGGTCTGGGCCCTGTTTGTTTCCTCTGTCCTCCAGCGTTGCTGCTGCGTTACTCCTCCAACACCAACCCAGGCTGATGGACATCCCCTGCTCTTCTACAATTTGCAAAAATGTCTAAAATCCTGTTTTCACTTTGTCATTACGGGGGACTGTGTGTAGTTGTCTTTACAAATATTTAATCCATTTTGAATTCAGGCTGTAACAACAAAATGTGAAATAAATCAAGGGGTATGAATACTTTCTGAAGGCACTGTATATTTGTATCAGAAAATGTATTCTAATTAAACTGTCATAAAATAGTAGTAGAATTGTATATAGTTCAGGCGAGTGAAATACAAATGACAAAATAGCTATTGAAGTATTGAAATACATATATCAAATACATGTAACATAAATACTGCCTATCGTTGGCACCAGCTACCTGCACTGTAAACCTGCAACAGTTTACTAACCACTGTACTTCCAGTAATGCACTGTAAATTCTAGAAATACACTATGTTGCTGTAGTTAGGTGTTCCAGTAATATGCTGTAAAAGAACGAGTGACATCATCGATTAAAACGCTACTAGCATGCACCACTATCTAACTTGCTATTTCACACCGGTTACACACACACACACACACACACACACACACACACACACACACACACACACACACACACACACACACACACACACACACACACACACACACACACACACACACACACACACACACACACACACACACACACACACACACACACACACACACACACACACACACACACAAAGGGGTAGTCATAGCAAGATTAAAAGACAAAGCCCTAATGGGGATGAATACATTGTGTCAACATTTGATGGCAGAACAGATGGCTTCTTCCTCAAATTAGCTGTTTGAGGGATTTGACATGTTCGACTCATATTGTCAAAATTGTAACGATGGAAGTTGAAAGGCAAATGTTTCTTTATTGTTGAGAACTAAAGAAGCCTATTGTTGAGAACTAAAGGAGACAAAGGAGATGATTGTGGACTACAGGAAAAAGAGGACCGAGCACGCCCCCATTCTCATCGACGGGGTTGCAGTGGAGCAGGTTGAGAACATCAAGTTCCTTGGTGTCCACATCACCAAAAAACTAACATGGTCCATGCACACCAAGACAGCCGTGAAGAGGGTGCAACAAAACCTATTCCCCCTCAGGAGACTGAAAAGATTTGGCATGGGTCCTCAGATCCTCAAAAGGTTCTACAGATGCACCACCGAGAGCATCCTGACTGGTTGCATCACTGCCTGGTATGGCAACTGCTTGGCCTCCGACCGCAAGGCACTACAGAGGTTAGTGCGACCAGCCCAGTACATCACTGGGGCCAAGCTTCCTGCCATCCAGGACCTCTATACCAGGCAGTGTTTCTCCCCTCTTTTACACCGCTGCTACTCTCTGTTGTTATCATCTATGCATAGTCACTTTAATAACTCTACCTACATGTACATATTACCTCAACTAACCGGTGCCCCCGCACATTGACTCTATACCGGTACCCCCCTGTATATAGTCTCGCTATTGATATTTTACTGCTGCTCTGTCAGATGCGTCGTAAAAGGTGGACCAAAACGCAACGGGTATATGAATACTCATTTTCTTTTATTAGAAGAAAAAAACAAAACAAAACACTTACACAAAAACAACGACGAAAAACAGTCCTGTAAGGCTCAGAGCTATACACGGAACAACTACCCACAAAACCCATGGAAACACATCCCAACTAAATAGGACCTTCAATTAGAGGCAACGAGGAACAGCTGCCTCCAATTGAAGGTCAGCCCAATAAACTAAACATAGAAATATAAGAACTAGAACAAACATAGAAATATATTAACATAGAACATAACCCCCCAAAAAACGAAACAAACAAAACAAACACACCCCTGCCACGTCCTGACCAACTACAATAACAAAATGACCCCTTTACTGGTCAGGACGTGACATGCTCTTTAATTACTTGTTACTTTTATTTCTTATTCTTATCCATATTATTTAACTGCATTGTTGGTTAGGGGCTTGTAAGTAAGCACTTCACTGTAAGGTCTACACCTGCTGTATTCGGCGCGTGTGACTAATAAAATTTGATTTGATTTGATATGATTTTTCATCCATCCAACTTCCATTGTCCTCCAAGAGTTGTGCAGCAGTGGGAATAAATAGTCAACCAACAATCATCAACAATTATTTCATATTTTAAAAACTTAACTATGCAGTATTAGTTAACAGTTTATAAACTACTTTTAAACACCTTAATGTAAAGTGTTACCGAGGTCCCCCACAACTCCCAACACCCACTGACCTTGCATATTACCAGCACAGTTGAGTAGCCTAAACATCTAGGGGTTGGGAATACAATAGAAAGGTATTTTACCAATGAGTCGCACCAATGAGTCGCTTGTAGTAAAACCGTCGTCTCCCCACAATGCCTCTTACTAGGTCAAAGTTAATAGGTAGCCGCGACTGGCTGTGCCGATTTGGATGCGGTTAGCGCGCAGAACGCAGGCAAAGTGTTTGAAGAAAGGGAACCAATATTTAGCCTATAGATTAAGGTAAGTGTATCTTTATATTATACTGAATGACAACTGATTAAACGGGCCGTTTCTAATATAGGCTACTTCCATCAACTCATCACATAGAGAATCCTGAGCAGATGGTTAATAGGAGACGCGCCCTGCCTGTGTGCGGTTAAAGCTATAGCCTGCCCTACGATATAGAATTGGACTTTGTCTCGAGGTAAACACGGTGTCGGTCCCTACTACCTCATTGTGCAAAGGTCGGAAAAGTAATCCTATAATAGGATAAGCGCTATTATGTTTGTTTACTTTGATGCTCAGTATAGGTTTCTAAGACTTGTTCTCGTAAGGAAAGGGGTAAGTTAATCGCTGTGTAGCCATATTTGAAGATATCAACTGAATTAGAAAACGTAGTATTTGTCGACATGCTATCATCCTTATTAGTTTTCTTATTCTAAACCGATTCTGACATTGAAGATCGAGGGAAAGAAAACAATCAACATAGAGGGAAAGAAAGCAATCAATTGTAATGGTTTTACCTTTTATTAATTCAGAATAAGGCCTATGGAAACCCATAGGCTAGCAACAGACCTGACAATGCTATATTATTTTGGGAAAAGAGAGAGTTGTTTTTCCATGAACCATACCACCAGAATAGATTATAGCCTATCTATAACGCATCATTTTAATTTTAACTCAACTGTAATTCATGCGGTTTGATAGGTACTCTACTAGTCTTTAAGATGAACTTCGCTCTGGAGACGCTACAGGTGCTGGCCTTGTCTATATATTATAACTTGGAGGCACTTGTAAAACTCTTCATCCCTTCGCGGAAGAAGAGCGTTGCGGGAGAAACTATCCTCATCACAGGGGCGGGTAGCGGCATCGGCAGGCTGATGGCGCTTGAGTTCGCCTCCATGGGCGTAACGCTGGTGCTGTGGGACATTAGCCAGGATGGCAACAAGGAAACGGTTCGACTGGTGAAGCAAAAGGGCGCGGCCAGGGTCCACTCGTACATCTGTGACTGCAGCAACAAGGCAGAGGTGTACTCAGTGGCTGACCAGGTGGGTTTTATGCCACCTGGTCAGGTATATGGTCTATATACCTGGCCAGGTATGGATGTTATCACCCATGTTCTACCACTTTCCTACAGCAGGTAACAGTTTGAAGGTCTGTAGTATTTTTTGACAGGCTACAGTACCATATTTTTCAAAACATACTGTACACTGATCTTCGTAGTTGTAATTTGAGCTGTTGCAAATATACCGCAAAGCTCCTTCCCGAAAGCATGCAAATGTATTTGAGAGGGAAGATGTTTACATAAATAATTGATCAACCCAATGTCTATTATACCGCACAACAACTCAAAGGGCCTCCATGCTTTGGGAACAAATGTTGAAAGACTCCCACACATTCCATGTCTGCTCTGTTCAGGTCCACCTCATGATTACAGCTCCGATCCCACAATATTCACATTGCTGTGATCCAGTGCATAGGTATTGGTTAGATACTGGAGATCACAGTCATACTCTGCTACACTCTCAGAAAAAAGGGTTCCAAAGGAGTTTTTTTTGGGGGGGGGGGGTTATACCTAGAACCTTTATCATCCTAACAACCGCTTTTGGAAGAAAGGGATCTTTGATGACTCTTTGGGAGGCAAGGATTCTTTGGAAGGCAAGAAAGGTTATACAGTTGTCGGAAGTTTACATACACCAAATACATTTAAACTCAGTTTTTCACAATTCCTGAAATGTAATTAAAGTAAAAATTCCCTGGCTTAGGTCAGTTAGGATCATCACTTTATTTTAAGAATGTGACATGTCAGAATAATAGTTGAGAGAATGATTTATTTCAGCTTTTATTTCTTTCATCACATTTCCAGTGGATCAGAAGTTTACATACACTCAATTAGTATTTGGTAGCATTGCCTTTAAATTGTTTAACTTGGGTCAAACATTTTGGGTAGCCTTCCACAAGCGTCCCACAATAAGTTGGGTGAATTTTGGCCCATTCCTCCTGACAGAGCTGGTGTAACTGAGTCAGGTTTGTAGGCCTCCTTGCTCGCACACGCTTTTTCAGTTCTGCCCACAAATTTTCTATAGGATTGAGGTCAGGGCTTTGTGATGGCCACTCCAATACCTTGACTTTGTTGTCCTTAAGCCATTTTGCCACAAGACACATTGGCAACCAAGCTTTAACTTCCTGACTGATGTCCTGAGATGTTGCTTCAATATATCCACATAATATTCCTCCCTCATGATGCCATCTATTTTGTGAAGTGCACCGGTCCCTCCTGTAGCAAAGCACCCCCACAACATGATGCTGCCACCCCCGTGCTTCACGGTTGGGATGGTGTTCTTCGGCTTGCAAGCCATTATGGCCAAACAGTTCTATTTTTGTTTCATCAGACCAGAGGACATTTCTCCAAAAAGTACGATCTTTGTCCCCATGTGCAGTTGCAAACCGTAGTCTGGCTTTTTTATGGCGGTTTTGGAGCAGTGGCTTCTTCCTTGCTGAGCAGCCTTTCAGGTTATGTCGATATAGGACTCGTTTTACTGTGAGTATAGATACTTTTGTACCTGTTTCCTTCAGCATCTTCACAAGGTCCTTTGCTGTTGTTCTAGGATTGATTTGCACTTTTTGCACCAAAGTACGTTAATCTCTAGGAGACAGAACGCGTCTCCTTCCTGAGCGGTATGACGGCTGTGTTGCCCCATGGTGTTTATACTTGCGTACTATTGTTTGTACAGATGAACGTGGTACCTTCAGGCATTTGGAAATTGCTCCTATGCATGAACCAGACTTGTGGAGGTCTATAATTTTCTTTCTGAGGTCTTGGCTGATTTCTTTTGATTTTCCCATGATGTCAAGCAAAGAGGCACTGAGTTTGTAGGTAGGCCTTGAAATACATCCACAGGGACACCTCCAATTGACTCAAACAATGTCAATTAGCCTATCAGAAGCTTCTAAAGCCATGACATCATTTTCTGGAATTTTCCAAGCTGTTTAAAGGCACAGTCAACTTAGTGTATGTAAACTTCTGACCCACTGGAATTGTGATACTGTGAATTATAAGTTAAATAATCTGTCTGTAAACAATTGTTGGAAAAATGACTTGTGTCATGCACAAAGTAGATGTCCTAACCGACTTGCCAAAACTAGTTTTTTAACAAGAAATTTGTGGAGTGGTTGAAAAACTAGTTTTAATGACTCCAACCTAAGTGTATTTAAACTTCCAACTTCAACTGTACATATAACCATATATAATATTTCCCAGCATGCTCTATTGCAGGAAGATTTTCTGACTTGTTTGTTTTACTGTAATATCTGAATTTTTGCATGTACATTGCTTGCTTGATTAATTTGATGCTACACAAAGATACATAACAAACTGTTTTCTATAATCCAATTTGTTAGTAATTGGATGTATTTCACCCGTTACTGAGATGGTTGTTCCAGTTTGGATGATTGAGGTAGTCTCAATATTCAATCTTCCCTACCCTGGCAGTCATTCTGAATGCAGGTTGCAGGTGATTAACAATTCCACAATTGGATATCCTAACTCTGGCTGGATTGCAATAGGAATTACAGATAATTTTGCAAACCAGCATAATGTGACTTGCAGGCCTGATGTGGCTTGTAAACCAGGAGATTCCTAACACCACTATGTTAGGGTATAATTAGGCCCTCAAATAAAGGCCTTATGATATATGTATTGTATTGTAATAAATAATTATATTTTAAAGGCTAATAAGGCTGGTGGAACCATTCATAGAGGATTCTAGGAAGATCCCTCCAAAGATGAAAGGTTTCTTGCTAGAACCCTTCACAGACGGTTCTAGGAAGAACCTTTAGATTATAAAATGTCTCTAGGTAGAACCATATACAGGGAGTTCTTTGATGAACCCTACATAGATTGGGCTCCTGAGTGGCGCAGTGCTAGAGGCGTCACCACAGACCCTGGTTCGATCCTGGGCTGTATCACAACCGGCTGTGATTGGGAGTCCCATAGGGCGGTGCACAATTGGCCCAGCGTTGTCTGGGTTAGGGGAAGATTTGGCCGGAGTAGCCTGTCATTGTAAAATAAGAATTTGTTCTTAACTCACTTGCCTAGTTAAATAAAGCTTACACTAAAAAATAGATTTAAAAAAGAACCCTCTGCATGGGGTTCTAGCCAGCACTAAAAAGGGTTCCCCTATGGAGACAAACCAAAGAACCCTATGTGGTTCTACTTAGCACCTTTTTTTTCTCAGAGATTAGTGGTAATCTGTGTGATCCTTGTGTGGTAGATTTAGGCCCAGTTCCATTTATGTTCTTATCCTGTTACTTCTATGCAGCATGCTATATTATGTGTTGATTGCCAGGTGAAAAGGGAAGTGGGAGATGTGACAATCCTGATAAACAATGCAGGCATTGTCACAGGGACGAAGTTCATGAGTGCTCCCGACAGCCTGATTGAGAAGTCGATGGAGGTCAACTCCAATGCTCACTTCTGGGTGAGTTGGAATTTTATCATGAACATTTTGCATATTTCTACGACAAGTCAAATCAAATCAAATCTCATTTCATTTGTCAAATGCCTCGTATACAACAGGTGTAGACTAACAGTGAAATGGTTAAGGGTCCTTTTCCAACCATGCAGAGTTAAAGATAAGATATAAGAAATAGAAAATAGAAATAGTGACACGAGGAATAAATACACAGTGAATAATGAAAAACAATAACATGGCTATATACAGCAAGTACCAGTACCGAGTCGATATGCAGGGATACGAGGCAATTGAGGTAGCTATGTACATATCGGTAAGGGTAAAGTGATAATAGACTGAGCAGTAGCAGCAGCGTATGTGGTGTGTTTATGTGTGTGTGTGTGTGTGTGTGTGTGTGTGTGTGGGTGTGGGTGTGGGCGTAGTGCGTGTATGTGTGTGTTGGGGTGTCAGTGTAAGTATGTGTGAGTGTGTGGTTATAGACCAGTGTGTGTGCATAGAGTCGGTGCAAGAGAGTTAGTTCAAAAAAAGGCCAATGCAGGTAGTGGGGTTAGGGTTAGGATTGGGAGGCTTGGGCTTGGGAGTTAAAGCTGTTCAGGGTCCTGTTGGTTCCAGACTTGGTGCACTGGTACCGCTTGCCATGCAGTAGCAGAGAGAACAGTCTATGGCTTGGGTGGCTGGAGTCTTTGAAAATATTTTGGGCCTGACACCGCCTGGTATAGAGGTCCTGGATGGCAGGGAGCTTGGCCCAGCGATGTACTGTGCCGTACTCACCACCCTCTGTAGCACCTTGCGGAATGGGTGCCTTGCAGTTGCCGTACCAAGCGGTGATGCAGCCAGTCAGATGCTCTCAATGGTGCAGCTGTAGAACTTTTTGCGGATCTGCAGTGCCATCTTTTCAAGTCTAAGAGTAAAAGAGTAGCAAAGGGAATGATAGCATAGGGAATGATAGATGGCCTAAGCCCGCAGGATGTGCCAGACCAGCCTATGGAAATAACTCTAAACGTAACACAACATGCTCATATCAATATAGGTGTAAGATAAACATACAATAAAAAAATACTTAGACAAGGAGAGACAAAGAACATGTCCAAATATCAGTGCCCATGGGGATTTTTTTTAATTATATGCATAGCATGTCGCCAGCAAAGTAATTCTCAACCATGATCATCTGTTTTTCCCCAGACTTACAAGGCGTTTCTCCCTGCAATGATAGCCAGTAACCATGGTCACCTGGTGAGCATCGCCAGCTCTGCTGGACTGATTGGAGTCAACGGCCTGGCAGGTTAGATATACTCATCTCACTCACTACCCCTCTAAAGTGGGATATAAATATTTTACCCAACATCACATACCCATGTACTGGTTAGTTTGTGATAACAAAAAGTGTGAGTGTGAACACTCAGAGTAATGCATTCCCATTCCTCTACTCTCTGTCTGTGCTCAGATTACTGTGCCAGTAAGTTTGCGGCTGTGGGCTTCGCTGAGTCTGTGGCGCTGGAGCTGCTAGCGACAAAGAAAAATGGAGTGAAGACCACCATCGTGTGTCCCTTCTTCATTAACACGGGGATGTTTGACGGCGCTATCACCAAGTGGGTCCACCGTTCTGACATACACACACATACCCGGAACACGTTTTGCTACTATGAGCTCTGTTAGAGGAAGTGCTGCGACTGTAGACACAATATGGAAATGTCTACAATGTAGCACTGCGCTATGTGTAGTAGCAGTGTGTAGCTAAGCAATAAAATGCTTGCTCTGCTTCACTTTGCTTGGCAGTGAAATTCTACTTTGTAACTGTCTTGAGCAGTAGATTTATACGATTTAGACCAGGGTGTGGAAATACAGTTAATGGCAGTATACCATGGTGTGTAGATGACCTTCAATTATTGTCTAGGCAGGGGCAACCTCGCCCTACTAGTTATGTGACACCACCATAGATGCCATGGAGCCAGCTCTACCTGGACTGCCTAGGGCCATGTCCTTTGATGTCGCTAGTGATCATGGCCGTTTGAGTGGTGTGTGTGTGTGTGTGTGTGTGTGTGTGTGTGTGTGTGTGTGTGTGTGTGTGTGTGTGTGTGTGTGTGTGTGTGTGTGTGTGTGTGTGTGTGTGTGTGTGTGTGTGTGTGTGTGTGATGTCAGAATGAGTTAACAACAATGCCAGCGTCCCTAAGTCTTGCTCTTAAGCTCTTTGGGCCCTTCCATTTTCTCACTTTATTATTCATGCTGCTTGGTTCAGCTTTTTACTGGCCACAGAGCAGAGTAATGCCTACCACATCCTGTTACTCAGATACACACACACATACACACACTGTAACATTTCTGAACAAAAATCAGGACCTAATCACAATGAGATTTGAATGAGATTGTGATGCTCTGATGTTGAAAGTCCCCACACAAAAGTCCTGTTTTTATCAAGTTGCTACAATGGTTTTTAAAAAATGTATGGGTTCCTTTGACAAAGTAACAGCCCTTGATTTCCAAAGAGATATTTCTTCTCCAAAGTTTCTGGGTTTTATGTCTTTTAAGGAACAGACTGAAGGCAGAAACTGATTACAAAGTACAACGTTCATCATGGCATAACATTTTGAAGGTTTTGAAGTGAAATGAGAAAGAGGCTTAGACAATCATTTTTGAAGGCGTCAGTGCATGCAGTGTGTTTTCAGATGTAGATTCACACTAGAGAGTGCCAGCCCATTACTTTGAACTGCTGATCAGTGAGAGAAATGATTTGTTTGGTTTTGGGTGCTTCCTGCAGATGGCCCGTTCTCATGCCCATCCTGGAACCTGACTATGTGGCCAAAAGGATCGTCCGTGCTATCCAAACTGACCAAGTGTACCTGTATATGCCTCGGATCCTCTACCTTGTCCTCGCCCTCAAGAAGTAAGAACTGTACCAAACACTATGCAGGATTTACAAAATGGACCCCCGGGCCCTAGCTGCTACTTCCCCAGCCCCAGTCGTCTCTTAGGTTTAGATGTAATCAAACAGGTTTCTATATCTTTGTTTACACAACCACAGCAGTCATGTGTCATATTTAAAAAAAAATCAGCATCTACCTGTGGAGGGGGTCTACCTGCTACTAGTACCCAAAAGCATTCTGCATTTTTGTTCGACTACCGGGTAAAACAGATACATTCCATTCTACTTGAAATATACTAATTGAGGACTCATAAAGAAAAGGGAAGGGAAAGGAGGATACCCAGTCAGTTGTACAACCGAATGCATTCAACTGAAATGTGTCTTAAAAGTGTATTTATTTGTATTTGTTAAGGCATTATTATGATCCACCCAACACTGACTTTCAAACCTTTGTAATCAGCAATGACCTAGATTGTATGGAGAGGACGCAACAGATACAACTGTTGACACTGTGGACTGAGAACAGTGGGGTAGTTAAGGGTAAACTCACGTTAACGCAGTTCACGCACCTTTTTATTTTGGCAAGCGGATACCCAACTTTTGCGCCAAAAATGCATTGAAAGTATAGGGAGCGTTACTTTACTCGCCGGGCTCAATTCAACCAAATCCACATTGCAGTATTTTTACATCAAAATAGAAACATGGTGGTTAAATAAAACAGCAGAATGGTTTAGGGACCTATGTGTGCGCAGAAGCGGGAGTTGGGTCAATAAAGCCACTGCATGCATAAACATTGTTGTTTGTCACTAAACTGGACAGACACGGTACGAATGCAGATGAGCAAGCCTTCATTGTGTCAAACGGTGTGGGGGCTATAAGCAAAAGTGCAAATACTTCTATCACAGGGACTGAGCTTGAGAGTGGAGTGAGAGAGATTGAGAGCTGGAACATGTTGTTTGTGGTGGTGCTTGCCTAAACACTAGAGATTGCTCTAGAGATCTGAGTGATTCATGCAGGCCTGCCACAGAGGATACTTGACCTGACAGCTGCCTAGGTGGAAAGGTGCATGTGTAAACAAAGAGTGGGGAGGAGGTTGCGTGAGGGACAAGAGTCGAAGGCGGGTAGCGGGTAGTGGGCACAAAACGCACACGCAAACACACAAATAAATGCACGCACGCATCACACACATACGTACAGTACACTCGACCACACGCACATACACCTTTCCGACATGTACATGAACTCGCATACACCCACACATGTGTACTTATTTCACACAATAAACATGAACACGCTCACAGAAACAAGGTGACACACACCACACGATTACATGTCAAAATAACTGTCTATGTACCTCTAGCAGTTATGCCATGTTTATATAGTGTTTAAGGATATGCTACGAATGCTTTGGATTGTAGTTCATGTTAATAATTTATATCAAACACTATAAACACAGGCATTGGTTTCAGAGGTGGTAGGGGAAGGTCATAACACGTGAGTGATTACAACACAGCCTAGACAGGAACTGAGAATGTAGACAGACATTTTCTCTACCACAGACTGCTTCTCTGCTGTAACATTGGGACAGAGTTGCACTTTTTAGTAGGACTATGACCCCATTGCAAGTGGGGAATAATATTTCAACACACTCCCCCACACACACTTGCTAATCTGAGCACACTGTTTTATCTAAGGATTCACTGACATTAATTCTAAACTGCATCTGGGCCCTTCAGTACCTTCATACAGGCGTAAAACTCCCACTCTAAATGGTGCATTTTTAAAGAAATCCTATTGCTAATTACTAATTGCAACTAATTTAATGAAAATGTATTCCTTGAATTTGATTGAAGTGCCAAAAATGCATAAATTGGAGAGATGATTAACTCACAAAAGAACATGGATTCTAAGGTGGACATTTAGTCAGTTGGGCTTTAGCTGGAAAGCCCTCCATGAATGAGAGCACCTCAGAGAGAGTGAGGGAGAGAGAGGGGGAGATAGGAGAGAAGGAGAGATAGAAGAGAAAGAGAGAGCAAGATAGGAAAGAGAAAGAGAAAGAGAGAGAGCGATAGGAGAGAGAGAGAAAGAGATGACTCACCTCCTATTCCTCCTGTATCAATTGTAATCAAGCTCTACTTCCGTATGGAAATCTGTATGGAAATCTGCACACTGCCACAAAGCCTTTGATGGTTCCTATTGTACTTTCTTCCGAAAAAAATGATTGTAAAAGTTAATGTGGTGCATGATCATATGGAGTCCCTAGCATTTATGTCAGTCATAAAGGCATTTTATGTTTGATTATTGATGTTTGAAGTGCAGCAGTTCTTCACAGAATGGCTTTACTGCACATATACATGACGTACAGTATATGTACATGACTATTCAATTATTTTGTTCAGTATTTATTGGGTTTTGTGCGTTCGGAGAGAAAAAATAGGTCAATAATTTACAGCTGCTGTGAAGTTGAATAAATAACCCATGTCTCTTTTTATCACGTGTGTTCTCTTCCCACAGCATTCTGCCCACTAAGATGGGGCTCCTCTTGGGAGACTACCTGGGGGCATTCAATTTCATGGATGCATTCAAAGGCCATGGGAAAAAGGACTGAAGCATTCAATAAGTGCTCAGGAGGGGGGGGGGGGGGGGGGGTCTCAATCCATTTCCCGCATGAAGTGCTGCAGTTTACAACCCTTTGTGAATCTAGACTACATTTTAATACGTTTTTTTCTGGCTTTTATAATGGAAGTAATATGCATATGCTACATACCATGTACATGTATGAAATTCACTGTAGAATTGAATTGTTAGTGCACAAATAATTATCTCGTATGAAGGATGTTTTAAAGAGCCATTGACAGTATACAGAGATGATGCACTCGTATGAAACTATGGTTACTAATTCTACCATATATATTGTTACCTCTTGTTTTACTAATGTGTGGGAATACAGTATGAAGTAAATGTCTGTTCTTTTACGTCCAATGAGATTTCTCTCCTGAGAGTCACTTGAAATGTATTCATTTACAAAAGCTGCTGCTTTAAAGTGGTTGTTGAATGATTTCTTGCTTTTATGTATTTTAATCGAAGTATATGCATTGTTAGCCTTAATTACATTATAGTCTTATTATGTGGCTTGTTCAAAAGTATCCGCATCAATAAAGCTGCTAAGAAACTTTAATAATTTAATAATAATATGCCAAAGTACACTTTGAAGGTTGCTGATGTTTCAACTCGTTATGCGATAGTGTGAAATTATGGACATATCATCATTATTCATTTACAGGTGCAGCCATGGTTATCTTTTCAGATAATCCCAATCGTATATCATGTCTTAATGACTTACCATGTATGCCTCATATTAATCTTTGCTTGCTGGAAAGTTAAATGTTTGGAAAGCTTTACAGCTGTCTGATCGCATAATAAAATACATGATCTCAAATGAACATACATGGTTTATCTTCCTTATGCCATTGAAAAAAGTAGGACATCTGTTCAAAGTAATAGATTGGCACTGAGTAAGAGACATTCTTTGCTTGATTGCTTGTTTGATAATGAGTGCAACTCTTAATCGGTATTCTGAGAGCCACAATGTTGTAGTGCACATCTGCTGTGTGGAGGGGATTGTTGATTATAGGCATCATCTCAACATTTGCCATGGAAAAACACACTCTAGGAATCAGCCGATCAGGTGGATCCTGACAGTGGTCAGTCACCATTCAAACATTTAACAACCCTACTTATCATTCGCCGATTCGAGGGGAAACCAACATTGCTGTAGACCTCTATAGCCAGATTTGAGAAAGCAGGGTAGTGTGGGTGGCTCCGTCAGTAAAGCAACAGCACCACCTTGTGTAAATGGCTCTGAAACACTAATGCAAAACAATAGCACTTGCATTCAACCGACACTACAAGACATGATAAAAATGTGTCGGAATACAATGCAACTGAAGCTTTTCAAATGTGTTTTATTATATCAAGTCATAGGCTATTACCTTACATAATGCATGCACTTGAAACAATCAGTACAAAGTTAAATATTTTCCCAAATTAGCCTGGTCCCAGATCTGCATGTGCCCTCAGAGAATGTGATTCAAAATACTAGCCAACTCAGATTCCAAGGGATTTGGCTAACTGCATATACTGTATGTGATGGTGTAAATACTGCGGCAGCATGGATTATTGAATCAGAATATGACCCACTTTACTCCTGGCACTCGTGTATTTAAGCCTGCCCAACAGAGTAGACGTTTACATTGCAAGACTGTTTAGCATAACAGCGAATCAGATGTTGGCCAAAGCACATTTGGGACTCCCGAGTGGCGTAGCGGTCTAAGGCACTGCATCTCAGTGCTAGAGGCATCACTACAGACCCTGTTTTTAATTCCAGGCTGTATCACAACCGGCTGTGATTGGGAGTCCCATAGGGCGGCGCACAATTGGCCCAGCATCGTGCGGGTTAGGGTTTGGCTGGGGTAGGCCGTTATTGTAAATAAGAATTTGTTCTTAACTGACTTGCCTAGTTAAATAAAATAACAAAATACAGATTTGCGATCAGGCTTGGTGGCAGTATGTTATGGTTTTTCTCAATCGTGTACAAGCAATTTTTGGATCCGTGTTGAAACGTATCTTTAGCAGGTCAGCAGCGATCAAATGCATTTACTAACGTTATGATCATTTTCTTGTCTTTGTACCTGACTTGCGTATCTTAGACCACCTTTTGCAAAACTTTAAATACAAATGTCATCAGTGAATACAAAATGAATTGTAGTCTTTATTTCACAGAATATTAACAAATATTTTTTTTCATCCGAAGAGAAATGTGTACAACACTGTTTCCGGCAATGAGTAAATACTATCGCACGAAATTCTATTTCAATCCCATCAGTGTCCTACCATGTACAATATCGGGAAAAATCTAAGTAATGGGGACTAATTTATATGATTTTGTACAATATTGCTGACATGCAGAGTGAAGTTGGGTTACGTCTAAGTAAATCATCTCCAACATTGTGACCTTCCATTGTAGAGCTTTGGTGTAGATTGAGGCTATACATTCATATCAGTGGAGTTCCTCCATTGTATTCACCTTATTGCCTATCATGTGCACCAATGGAAAGTCTACAAAACTATGAGCAAACCAGCCTATGCATTGAATACAAGGAATTAAGATTGGGATGATACCAATGAATGAATCCTGCACACAATGTGCTTATTTTAAAAACATTTAATGTGTATGAAATATGCATAAAAGGAGTAATCGCACATAATTCTGCACCTCTCAATGGTTGTAGGCTAGTACCAATTTTGATCATGACTTAGTGACTGCAAATAAAAGACTAACTTTGTTTTGTCTGCTTGTACTCCAGAGATGAATATGGTTGCATTAATGTCTTTGCAGGCAGTCCTGTTTTTTAAAATTAATGTAATTGACTGCATCATAGTTAAGAATGTATTAAGAAAGCAATTACATTTACTGTTCTGCAAAAGGCCAGAGTCGTCTTGTGGACTGTTGTAAAAATCGACAACATTGTTCCAAAAACGCTTTTACGCGATTGTGAAAAAGTATACTAAATAAATACACTTTTTACAAATACACATTCAGTTTATTTTCAGAGATGCTGGCTTGCAAATAAAGGTGAGTAAGTCCATAGTATTTCCAGTTCTTTCTTTAAATTTAATTTGTAAGTCGCTCTGGATAAGAGCGTCTGCTAAATGACTTAAATGTAAATGTTTAAAGACTATTAAAACGCTTGATTCATCAAGGCAACTTGCAAGTGCTTTTCCATATAGCTCCACTCATACTAACCAGCTATGCACATTCATAGCCAGATCTCCGCATTAGGCATACTGTAGTGATTTGATCATTGATGTCGGTATTTGACACAGGTTTCAACGCCACCGTCAACCTTTAGTGGCAAGCAGCACACAGTGCGGCAGAGGCACCTCTTGGGGCACGGTCAGCATCATAATGGTGAGGTGTGTGGAGGAGCTCTCAGACCTTCATAAAGAAGGGGTCTGTCCCAGAGCTTTACTGGAAAGTATGGTCTACGCCCCGCTCCAGTGTTTCCTTCTGCTGGTCTTGCCACTGCCTCAATAGGGCTTGCCGCTGCCTCAATAGGGCTTGCCTCCAATGGCAGCCAGTATCTCCTGGCGCTCCTCAGCAGTGGGCATGTCAGGCTTCACGCCGTCTCGTCTCCTATTCACCATGATGTTGTGCTGAAAAAAAGAACAGAAAACACTGGAGTCACGTCGATTTAAGTCCATAGGCCCTGTGATATGCACTGATTTGGGACAGTTAGGGGCGGCACGCAGCCTAGCGGTTAGCAGTTCAAATCTCAACTGATGCAAAAAAATGATAATTGGGTGCCTGAAGTTTTGCCCTTGAACGAGTCACCTAACCCCTTAAAATTGCCTCAAGGGCGCTGCACCCCCAGGGTGGTTGTGTGTCTCCTGGGGGGTGTGAACATAAAGGAGTATTTCCAATCTCTGGAAGTTAATGGACAATGAAGTACATATTATAATGCAGATGGATAGATGAACAAAACCAGAACATTACCAATTATTTTATAGGGCAGCTCCATGCAAATGGCTACTTTCCCAAGTCTGCAATGTGGGTGTCCTGGAACACAGCCACCGCAAATCCCCATCTCAACCCAGTTGCCGTAGACAGAGGCTCGTTAAGGGGTGGGTTCTTGCCTTAGACCGCTGCGCCACTCGGGAGGCATTTCATCACAGTGCTAGAGGAGTCACCACAGATCCAGGTTTGATCCCGGGCTGTATCACAACCGACTGTGATCAGGAGTCCCATAGGGTAGCGCACAATTGGCCCAGCGTCTTCCGGGTTAGGTGATGGTTTGGCCAGAGGGTCTTTACTTGGCTCATCAAGCTCTAGCGACTCCTTGTGGCAGGCCAGGCACCTGCAGGCTGACCTCTAGTCAGTTGAACAGTGTTTCCTTCGACACATTGGTGCGGCTGGCTTCCGGGTTAAGCGGGCGGGTGTTAAGAACTGCGCTTTGGCAGGTCATGTCTCGGAGGACGCATGACTCAACATTCACCTCCCGAGGCCTTTGGGGAGTTGCAACGATGAGACAAAATCGAAATTGGGGAGAAAAGGGGGGTAAAATTAAATAAAACAATTAAAATAAAGTGGCCTCTTCAGCAGGTGCTAATCAATTAAGCTAATTCCATAGTTTAAAGACTGGCACAGAATAACTCAACAGGCAGCGAGCTTTGAATGCAGTGAGTCATTCTGCTGGTCCTTCCAATTTTAGTATTAAACATTCCCTTTGGACAACCTGTAAATTTGAATTCTTCATCTTTGCCTCATGTTGGCCTACATGTGTAACCGATGTGAAATGGCTAGTTAGTTAGCGGTGGTGCGCGCTAATAGCGTTTCAATCGGTGACGTCACTCGCTCTGAGTCCTGAAGTAGTTGTTCCCCTTGCTCTGCAAAGGCCGCGGCTTTTGTGGCACGATGGGTTACAATGCTTCGTGGGTGTCAGTTGTTGATGTGTGCAGAGGGTCCCTGGTTTCAAGCCCAGGTTGGGGCGAGGAGAGTAACGGAAGCTATACTGTTACACATTCAATACTTAATATCTATTTTAGATCTCTCACTGCATTAGGCTACATTAGATTGGCACTCATGGATTGCGCCAATGCATACTCACCCAGTATTTTCTGCAGTTTTTGTATCTCAGAAAATACGCAGAACACATGTTCTTATCATAGTTATTGGCATCCAAACATTTCTGAGAGCCATCACTTTCCTGGAAAAGAGTAGTCATGTGGTTGAATTCGACAGAAATGACATTAACATTCAAACCAGTATAGATCTCAAATGTAGTAGGCATAATCTCATTAAAACATGTAGTCTGCATACTAATACATACTTCAATGCATGGGTTTATATCTTTACTTCGAAGCTTGCGCACGTTTTTGTCCATTTCTTACTGCGTCGCTGAAAAAAAACAAAATGTGCAATACATTGAAGTCGATACATTGTCTCGTGCAATTAAACAATTTATTTGATCACGGTTGGCTACAATAAAACATACAAGGTCAGGGATGGACCCATTGACCTATGTATTCTCAAGTGCGGCAACAATGACTGGATAAATACCAGGTACAAAAAAAAAGATCATAATTTCAGGAACAGCAAACTCATAGCTGCACCTTGTAGCTCGAGCTGCAGCAACAACGTTATATGATTGAACGTCAGAGAAGGCGAAGCGAGAGTGTTTACGCCGCTCAAAATCTGTCCACGAAAATAAGACCACGAAGTAATTTTTTTTGCATGGGAGTCAGTGTCGAATTTGTCTAACAAAAAAAATGTAATCGCTAATTTCCTACTTGAGGCTTATTTGATCTGATATAAGTTATGTTGTTACGAATGCAGTGACAGTGAACGCACGTGGCATTTTGGCAAAAAAACGACTTTAAATCGGAGTTGTGCCTGTTCACACGCATTTCTGCCCTCTAATTGGCTGGAATGGTCCCACCTGATCTCGCCTACCTTCCATCTTTGTGGACATATTTCCATTGTTACAGCAGTCACTCGACTATCTTGTCAATATAATAGATCATCTTCGTCATTGACCTTCGAATGAGTGAGCTAGCTACTGCAACTATAGCAGCTAGCGAATAAAAAAATAAGCCCGCAAGAGGGCTAACGATGCTTTCTGCTAACCGATGTCACAAAAGTGACACTGCAAAGGCAAAAGGTTACCTCAAAAGTTGTGTATGACTCTCCCCCAAGTTGTCTGATAGTGCCGCAGCTAGCATAGCTAGCTAGCCAGCCAGGAAGCCGAATTGTTTGATAATGATATTTTCACGCAACAGCGAACCTTTCGCAAATCACTGCGCTTCGAGTTTGGTCAAATCTAAACGACTGCCCTCGGCGTGCCGCACTTACTTTTCTTGATTTTATGTGGAACTCTTGGTTGAATGCGTGTGCATCTATTCCCTCATGTCAGTTCGAACGTCATTTAATAACATCGCACTACGATGTTCATGACGTCTGCAACAAACTGACAGCAAAACTGACCAACAGGACAAAATACAGGAACGACGACAGGGTACTTTTCAGTAAACTGACAGATCGATAAGCCAATAGGACGGTTCTAATGACATCCTTAGTACACCTATTGTTATAAATAAAACCAAAACGAAGTCAATGCGATTGACAGTATCACTAGCGAGTCCGAAAATTGAACTTTATTAAAAGGGACAAACAATGACACTGAAATATAAAAGTGACAAGACGTTACACAAATCAAAAATAAGAGGTGGGAGGGATATTGAGTAGGCGTGGCCAAAATGTATGTTTGGTTGCATCGCAGCGCATATACACAATGGCTGCTGGAAAGAGGGGAAAGCAAACAATTTTCAGGCCCGCCGCGTCTAGCAGAAAATATGAGAAAAAAATTATAAAAAATTCGGAAAATAGTTGAAAGTCAAGAAAAACTCCGTAGAAAGGATGTTAAGGCTCCTGGGGTGAGTTTGGCGTAATTTAAGTAAATTGTTACGGAGTTCTTGAATTAAAATATCGGGGTTATTCAAATTATGAGAGAGGGGTGAGCTAGGGAAAAAAGTTTGTGTTAATCAGCACCCAGTTTGGGACCTCAGAGGAAACCAAAGGAAGACAGAAATATTAAGAAAATTTAAATAAATTGTGTCATTAGCGCTAGGCATGTCACGTTGCGTGATAGTGAATGTCAACAACCATGGGAAACAGTTGAGTTGAGAAAAGTTAAGAAAAGTTTAGCAATTTTGTTTCGTTTAAGTTTTTCCTGAATATAATAACAACAGTGCTGCGAGGACAGCCGACGGGAACACACGCGCACTTAAATATATCTAAATTATTTAAAAATGCATGCTGTGCGCATACTGTTTTTATTTTTACTCACATGAAGGCTACACCAGAAAACACTGTAAACATGCCCTTATCGATAGAAGCATTTTGCCGAAACTTGAAAATACGAAATTTAATAAGTGAATTGTGATTTTATTATCTCTGTATTATGTCATTTTTTCATCCAGAATGTAGGCCCTATAGACAGAACACGTCTTTGACTAAAATCAGAGATGACAGTGCAACTTTGAGTTAGTTTAAATAGACAAGTATCGAAGAGAAGAAGTTGCTTGTCAATACCATAAACAACCAAAATGGAGGGAGAACTGCGGGCAAACTAATTAGGCGATGCTAAACATTTGCTTATGCATGTGTTCATGTCCGTCTATTTTGTACAGAGAGTTATACTAAGTTTAACAACATGCATTGGATGATGTTACAAGCTGCTGCTATGTTACATCAAAATCACGTCCCATTGACTTTGATGCGATTAATTAAAATGTTTATATTTGCAGGTTGCTTATATTATCAAATTCAGATTGGACATGATGATCAGTAGCATTGCATGTATGATGCACTGATATAGTAGGCTATCTGTTTTTTTGTGTCGTGTATAAAGCTATTCCCAGGTTATTGTTAGCCATAGCATTGAGCCCCTGCTATCTGACTGGTGCTGCTCATGGCTATAGGACGCACGAGGAGCCTATAGCAACATGGCAGAACCTCTACAAGTGAACTCGAGATGGGTTCACACTGCTGTTTGGCTTGGGTTTTACAGTCATGTAGGCTATTGGCCGTTTTGGGGAGGTTTCTCTTGAATGGCACAATTGCGCTATGGATTTCCTATTGTGCATGTTCAGCCAATATGTTGATGTTGTCTCCTATTTAATAACTATGTGGCTTATATGGTGAATAGCAAGATGCAAAAAACCTTGCTTTTGAAGTGTGTGCTTTGCTCTCCTAAATTGGTTTTCACATGGTGACAAGTTTTGCATCTTAAAGAGAAAGGCTTTCCCCTGCCTTCTCGTTTTATCATTTTATGAACGGCTTCGATTGGCATTTACATGACTGTAAACATGTCAGATGCAGCTGTAAAAAAATAAAATAATAATACTTTAAATGAAATGGTAAATATATATTGTTACGTAATGTCACTGAAGTGTGTGCAAATCACTGCATTCTTATAATCTGAGTTAGGCTAACTGTGGTCCACATATTTTCCTATTCATAATGTAATAACTTGACTATATGCATTCATTTTGGGGTGCATTATATTGTATTACAGATAAAACTTTTGTTTATTTTATGTATTTGAATAGTTTTTATTCTAGAAGCATTTGCACCAGAAGATGATGAGGAAAAAAGTAACTTTGTTTCTATAACATTTTTAATGTGAAATGTATCTAAATAAGATGAATCTGTTGCATTAAAACACTTGTTTGTTGCATTGAAACACTTGCAACTTTTATATGTCTTAGATTTTGGGATAATGCTAGTTTTTGATTAGATCTTTTAAAACTGTATAGTTACATTAAACACATTAGGTTACATTTTCTTGTTGGTATAAGGTCGAATGGAATCAACAATTGAAGAGTTTCATTCTAAAATGGTACATAGCAATTTTCAGAAATGTTGGTTAAATTAGCTTTTATTGTTGAACTAAATTGAAGAGATTGGTGTGTTTTTTCATTATCTAATCATGGCATAGGATTGTTCAATGACAGACATGGTTTTTTTCTTCTCAAATCTATCACTTGATGGTTTCATTTCAGAGAGACGAATAGTCATGTTTGTTTGCAAAATGCCAAATATCCGCTTCACTCTCAGAGAAATAGGTAGTAGCCAATTGCGAGGTTTTACACAGTCAAATGTAACAAATAACAATTTTTTTTAAATAAAGAACTGAACAAATGATACTTTTGTGATATCATTATAAAAAAAATATGATAATTCATTACAGTAATATGATATCTGTATGTAAAACATTTACATTTGACATTTTAGTCATTTAGCAGATGCTCTTATGCAGAGCGACTTACAGTAAGTGCATTCATTTTAAGATAGCTAGGTGAGACAACCACACATCACAGTCGAATACACAGGATATGAACATCCCATTCCAGCTCAACAATGGATATATAGCGTTTTGCCCAAAAAATAAAACATCTTCATAACATCTCAAATCTATTATACAAAATCTGAGATCAGTAATATTTTACACACACATGGAGGTACCCATAAGCAATAATCTTTGATGAAAAAACAAAAATATGAAAAATTGGTGGATATAGCGTTTTGGAAATAAATTCTTCAATTGGCTTTAAAGGTTTAATATTCATAGAGCATTTGATATACTTTATATCTTTACATTATTGATGTAGTGTCTTTTTCATCTGTTCACATCAGAAGACAAAAAAAAATCACATTTTAATTGACCTATTCCAGTAATCCAGTGTCTTTTGGAATGCTGTCTTTTTCAAGGCAGATGGCCTCTGGTATTGTCTAGGTTTTATGTAAAATGTCATATTTTACAGTTTAATCATTGGTTCATGTTTGAATTTGGAGTACGCCAATGGGGCTACAGCTGAAATGCTCACCAATGTAAGGTGTATCAAATACAATTGGATGATGTATATTCAGATGTTTATTTCTGTGTATGAATATCCAGAGAACAGTGTCAGAGAGAGTCATTCTGTTACCAAACTTTGTATCTGCACTGCTCCTCAAGTAAATGTGGAAATTCTTCAAATAAGTCCTTGTGCATAGAGTTGTATGGTATATTTAACTTTGCAATCATTGGTTTTAGTTTGATATACATTTTAAAGTGTCACCCTGCTACAGTGGAATTGCCCCTATCTAACATAAATGATTGAATATATGTCTATAAAGTCATGTTGTTAGACAGATAGTGAGAGGGTTGAGAAAGAGACAAACGTTTGTTTTAATGTTGCATGAAGAACGACGTTTTGTCTTAATGAGAAGCATGGTCATGTTGAGATGATTTGCAGTTCTAATCCATCCAGACATCAATGTGTAAACCCTGTTGAAATTGTAAATACCTGATTTGAACTGCTTTAATTTGTCCGTTTGTAGAATTGTGCATTGTGAGTAGAGATCACCAGAAATGGTTTTGATAATCATTAGATCAGAAAGTGTTATTATTTTATTTCGTAACATATTTTTTCAATAGCATTATGATACATGTTTATATGACTAAATGTATCGTAACCATATCACTTTTCAGTATGATTTGCTCACCTTATCATTAATTGTATAAGGCTGCTCAGACTGTTGTCCAAACAAAGATGGTTTAATGTGCAACCTCAGAGTTTTTAAGCAAGGCTCCAGAGCGGTGACCTTACAAGGCCTTTAACATACATATAGCTTTAGAAAAATCCCCTTCACACAACATGACCTATGTATTGAATAGCGTAGAGCAAGGAAAAATGGAAAAAAAGCATTAGCTCTATCGAAAGACATAACTATCAAGCTTATGGATGCCTGCCTTAACATGCCTGAGCTTGGCATTAATAACCCCCTCCAATAATTGTGTACATTTCAAAACATGTATGCTCTCCCCATATTCTTTAATGAGAGCTTCTGTGCACTTCCTTTACACCCTGTTTCCTGCATACTTCCCTTCCCGGCTTGCATCGGGAGTCGGGACTAGTTGCTCCCGGGATGATCCAGTTTGAGAGGACATGGGTAATTAGCCATGCGGGTTTGGCAGAAGCTGCGTTCCTGTTGTTGCGGGAATGTTACACTGGAAGTCTTTTGAATCATGTCCTGATAGTGGAGAAATATAGGATCAAGAAAGATTGAATGCCATATTTAAACACAATGGCTTGATTACTTTTTTCTATGACGGATTTGATCTAGATTTTCAATCTCATGTTATCTATGAATGGCCCGTACAGGGTTTCTCATCAATACTGGTCTGTAATACAAATTATAAATGTATTCCCCTACTTGTAGAATGATATGGAATTGCAGTAGAACTCTTCTTACGCTTTTGAATGAGATCATGAACCTTTTTCCCTCCCCCTCTCTCTCACACACATCTTCAGGCGCCTGAGTCCTGGCGGTGTTGAGCACATAAAACTGGAGAGAGAACAAGCGTCGTTGACAGTAGGTGGGCACCGCGTCCTTGTCCAACCAGCCGCGCTGCCCTAGGGTGCCATGGCCACGGGAACCCAGGGGCACTTAGACCACGTTCCGGATAAAGCCAGGCTCGCGGCGGCCACAGGGAGGCGCAAGAGAGCGGAGGGGGGCAAGCCCAGGAAGAACTTCCCCTGTCAGCTGTGCGAGAAGGCTTTCAATAGCGTGGAGAAGCTAAAGGTGCACTCCTACTCACACACAGGAGAGAGACCGTACCGGTGCTCCCATCAGGACTGCACCAAGGCCTTTGTCTCCAAATACAAGCTGCAACGGTAACAGAACAAGCACCTGTTATCTTCTAGTAGGCCATACTGTATTCATATGTACAACACTTACTGTAATATGTAGTTGTTATCTTTAGTAGTCTGTCATTGTATACATTCATGTATTATTTAAGTTTTAAAATCACAGGTATGTGTCCTCCTGACTAGCATGCCTACATAAGCACTAAGAGTTATTGCTGAAATATAAAGTGTTGATGGATTGTCATCTGTGTTCAAAGGCATATGGCGACACACTCGTCAGAAAAAACCCACAAGTGTACGTACTGTGAGAAAATGTTCCACCGCAAGGATCACTTGAAGAACCACCTGCACACTCACGACCCCAACAAGGAAGCCTTCGCCTGCCAGGAGTGCGGCAAGAGCTACAACACCAAGCTGGGCTTCAAGCGTCACCTGGCCCTTCATGCGGCCAACAGCGGAGACCTCACCTGCCAGGTGTGCCTTCAGCCATTCGCCAGCACCGGCCTTCTCCTGGAACACCTTAAGACCCACGCCGGCAAGTCCTCGGGTGGCACCAAAGAGAAGAAGCATCGGTGCGAGCACTGCGAGCGCCGCTTCTACACACGCAAGGACGTGCGCCGCCACATGGTGGTGCACACGGGCCGCAAGGACTTCCTGTGCCAGTACTGCGCACAGCGCTTTGGCAGGAAGGACCACCTGACGCGCCACATGAAGAAGAGCCACGCCCGCGAGCTGCTGAGGGTCAAGACAGAGCCGGCCGATTCGCTGGACTCACCCTTCTCCTGCAGGCTAGCCGGAGGCGTCAAGGGCGAGCTGGCCACCATGTCGACGCCGCACAGGCAGCTCCAGCTCAACCTGTACGGTGGTCCTCTGCTGCCCCAGCACCACTGCCCCACCATGCCCCCCCTGGACACAGAGCCCAACCCCCCACACCCCTTCCCCCTAAAGTACCAGCTGGGCTCTAACCTTACCTCATACTCCGTCTCCACTCTGGAGAGGGAGCAACATCTAAAGGGAGAACTGGAGACGTATCTGATGGAACTGCAGAGCGGCATGCCGTCCTCCTCGGCCGAGGGGGCTCAGCTTTCCTCCGCCTCCAAACTGGAGTTAGACTCCCAGGTGGGCTCGTTGGACGAGACCTCGTCTGACGAGGCATCTCTGTCCAAAATCTCGGCATCAGCGGGCGAGTCGCTGGCCTCCTCCTCGTTGCTCGACTTCTCACAGCTCTTCAACTTCCTGCCCTTGAACAGCCCTCCTTATGGGCACCAGGTGACAGCCGGTGGGGGTCTAGGCGGGGTCCCCTTCCCGCCAGAGGAGGCGCTGTCTCTCGTCCAGCTTCCGCCCCAGCCCCTGGATTCTCACGAGGTGACAGGGAGCGGGGAGGATGTAAGCCCCCTCCACAGCCTCTCCTCCTCCTACACCTCTAACCTGAGCACAACCACCACACTGCCCCGCTTTCACCAGGCCTTCCAGTGACACAACACACACGCATGCACACACACACACACACTTACACACGTACGGTAAACACACACAATTATATTCTGCAAATTATTATTTTCATGCCAGTAACACATTTTTGAATATGTCTGCACAAAACTACGACGAAATAGCACTTCTGTTCAACAGTTATGGGATTCTACACATACAGACACTGACACAGTATATTAGATGTATGGGTGTGTATCAGCACTGACATATACCACATAGCTCAAGCCATGGGATAATGGTTGACATTTCATGTGGTTAGTGTCAACAATGCTATATCTTCACCGCCCTTGCAAATTCACCACTATAATGTTGATGACCAACACAGTCCATTTTAGTTCAAACAACAATTAAACATAACTAGGGTTTTGGAGTTTTACATAGAGGAATTTATTTAGGAATGTGATTGCAGTGATGTATTTCTACCAATCTATACTCTTAACTCCCTTTGCCTTGGAGTAGATTGAACCTAGTATGTCGATTTAACCATATTTTCATATAGAACTTTTGTGTGATGTTGAATGTCCTCACCGCTAACCATTTTTTAAATGTCTTTATCTCTTTGTTTTGTTTTAAGATTTATAGCAATGCAATCATATGTTTTTAAACATAAGGTACTGAAAAGCCCCTTGTGGAATGTAGTGTGAGAATCATCCCTGTTCCCCATCAAAACCAAAGTCAACCAAATATCGACTGAGTTGCCAGGCAGAATAGTGTCATGGTATCGCTGATGGTTGTAAATGTTGCTGCTGCCTAGTAGTTCCCCTATAGGCCGATGGGATAACTCAGCTATAGATTGACTAAGTTGTTCGTCCTCATTTCATTTTATTTCATATAAAAGGGACAAGATAATATACCATTTTTATGGCAAGAATGTAATAGTAGGCCTGATTCCATTTCGGTCCCTAGCCCTTCGCTGCTTCATACCCCTTGGTCAAAATTGCTAAAGGACCGAAATGGAACCAGACAGTAGAAACAACATTAAAGCACTGCCACATAACTAGGGTCAATTTGTCTTTCCTCATTCTACTGGTTTTAGTACCGGATATGAGGTTAGAAATAGTTTGGGGAGCTATAACTCAATCATTGCCTGGCTACCCAAACTCCTAGCTCCAGCCAAACGCTATTGGCCTGAGCACCTCCCTGACGATTTCTAGAATGCAAACGCATTCTAACCGTTCTGATTGGTCCCAGAAACCGATGGGTTGGGCCAGAGCCAGAATACACGTGGGTAAAGCGGTGTTTAGAAAATTGGTCATTGGCTTTGATACTCTGATTGGTTAAAGATGATCCAATTGCTGATGATTTTGTTTTGTACAACAGCCCTCATTTTGATGTCACCACAAACAACTTCAACGATGGCAGTCTCAGAATGAAGTATGTAGCGAACATAGAGCAGCGGAAAGAATTCCGTTTGAGTCGTCAGGCAAACCCAATCATGCATCAAATCAAGGATAATGTTAGCAATATTTAATCCGCAGGAAGCAGTGTAGTAGAACCACCAGTTGCAAAGAGAAATATGTCCAGTGTGCAGTTTGAAGAGCTAGATGGGTTTCTTTAAACATGTATCTGGACACTGTATGAGTATGCTAAGGTTTGTGTGAGCCTACATCACGTGTTTGTGTTTCCAGTCAAGGGCTAGTATGTGATTGCAGAGGAGAGGACCCTCACGTAGAAAATCTGGGAGGCTGTGTAGAGCGGTCAGAACAGACCTGCCTGTTGCAACTCATCTAGGTGGTGTGATGGATTAGTCATGTCTGAATGTGTGAATGGGAGATTTGTGCCTCACACACGCAGACATTCAGAGTAGTGAATGCAAAAGCACTTTTAATGTAATATGTGACACATTGCTCATTCACTCAGAGCAAAGGGATGTCCCAACTTTACATTTCAAGTCAGTATCCAGTAATCCAAGATTATCTTCAAGGCCCATAATGCAATTACAATATTTTGGTTTTTATTTTATTTATTTTATTTTGTGTTTTTTTATTAACAGGTAAATACAATATTACAGCCAGCCAGATTCCTCTTGTTATACTATTCACAAAGAAGGAACCCTCTCAAATATCAGTATACTGACCAATGGCAACCAGCATATCAGCTCAGTACAGAAAATGCTTCTCTACAAATGCTGAGACAGAAACACAGCTACTTTAGCTTACCAGTCCCTGAAGTAGCCCCTTAGCACCAATTTAAACAGTTGTTTTGACATTGTAGGTAAGGTTTAGATAAAGTACTGTATTCTACACCTCTGCATGATATGAACTTGGCTGGAGTTCATACTTGGCCGCCACGGTTGAAGTGTTCATGAAGGATTTGGTTTTTAGTGTCTCTAAATGATCTTGTCAATGTTGTACGATGTGTTGTATAGTGCTGTATGATGTAGAAACTAGAGGAAAATCCCAGCAATGATGAAATATGGATGACTGGTCTGGTCTGGTCAAAAAGTGACATTCCCAGAATTGTCTCTTAGCGAGATGCTGTAACACTGTGCTGAGAGACACTGACCCTGCTGCTGTCAAACAGTTCCTGAACAACTACAGTACAAATCAAACATTTGGGCACACCTGCTCATTCAAGGGTTTTTCTTTATTTTCACAATTTTCTACATTGTAGAATAATAGTGAAGACATCAAAACTATGAAATAACACATACAGAATCATGTAGTAAGCAAAAAAGTGTTAAACAAATCAAAATATATTTTATATTTGAGTTTCTTCAAAGTAGCCACCCGTTGCCTTGATGACAGCTTTGCACACTCGTGGCATTCTCTCAACCAGTTTCACCTGGAATGCTTTTCCAACAGTCTTGAAGGAGTTCCCACATATGCTGATCACTTGTTGTCTGCTTTTCCTTCACTCTGCATTCCAACTCATCCCAAACCATCTCAATTGGGTTGAGGTTGGGTGATTGTGGAGGCCAGGTCATCTGATGCAGCACTCCAGCACTCTCCTTCTTGGTCAAATAGCCCTTACACAGCCTGGAGGTGTGTTGGGTCATTGTCCTGTTGAAAAACAAATGATAGTCCCACTAAGTGCAAACCAGATGGGATGGCGTATCGCTGCAGAATGCTGTGGTAGTCATGCTTGTTAAGTGTGCCTTGAATTCTAAACAAATATCTGACAGTGTCACCAGCAAAGCACCCCCACACCATCACACCTCTTCCATGCTTCAAGGTGGGAACTACACATGCGGAGATCATCCGTTCACCTACTCTGCGTCTCACAAAGACACGGCGGTAACTCTAATGAACTTATCCTCTGCATTAGCGGTAACTCTGGGTCTTTCTTTCCTGTGGCGGTCCTCATGAGAGCCAGTTTTATCATAGCGTTTGATGGTTTTTGCGACTGCACTTGAAGAAATTTTCAAAGTTCTTGAAATGTTCCAGATTGACTGACCTTCATGGCTTGAAGTAATGATGCACTGTCATTTCTCTTTGCTTATTTGAACTTTTCTTGCAATAATATGGACTTGGTCTTTTACCAAATAGGGCTATCTTCTGTATATCACCCCTACCTTGTCACAACACAACTAATTGGCTCAAATGCATTAAGAAGGAAGGAAATTCCACAAATTAACTTTTAACAAGGGCCACCTGTTAATGGAAATGCATTCCAGGTGACTACCTCATGAAGCTGGTTGAGAGAATGCCAGAGTGTGCAAAGCTGTCATCAAGGCAAAGGGTGGCTACTTTGAATAATCTCAAATATAAAATATATGTTGATTTGTTTAACACTTTTTTGGGGTTACTACATTATTCCATATGTGTTATTTCATAGTTTTGATGTATTCACTATTATTCTACAATGTAGAAAATAGTAGAAATTAAGAAAAACCCTGGAATGAGTAGGTGTGTCCAAACTTTTGACTGGTACTGTATGTAAGATGAAACAGCTTAGGTCACTGCCAGAATAATGTCAGTCTTTAGGAACTTGTGTACTTGGCACTGTGTGCTTGTGCATGTATGCGTGCATGTGCATCTGTAAATCTAAACGCCTATGTTTCTGCTTTGTTCAGTGATAGTGTATGGAAGATGTTTTCAGTTACAACTTAGATCTTAGTAGCCAGATCAATTCAATCCCATCATCGAAGGAATGATATTGATACCCCTGGGATGTAATGCTATGATGATAGAGTTTTGGCTTCAGATAAAAGTCAACCTTTAGCCTTAATGGATATCTAATACAGTATTTTTTTTACCCTCGTTCGAGACGTGCCATTTATAGGTGTCTTTGCCTCGCTCAAAGGGAGATGAGGACCTCACAGACACCTTTCAGCCACGTTAATTTCAGTACAGCAGGGCTGATTACATGCAAGTGTGCAAATGTGCCTATAGCGTTCTGATCAATAGCAGCAACGTACTGCATATCCATTTCAATTAATCAAGTTTTACTATTTAATTCTCTCATGTAAACCATAATCAGTTTTATACATAGATCCCATTGAAATAATGATATATTAAAAACATTAGTGGGGGAACTGTTTTGATATATTTCTACTAAATCTTTAATGCTCACGTAGACCAACTCTGTAAGTTCATGTAACCTATGGGAGTGGATGTTAATTTGATTGATTATAATGACTGAAAAAGTACAGTAGCTGGGCTGTTCATTGACAGTGAGGTCCCCTTTAGGTTTCAACTTCAGCTTTATCTCCAACTTGTATGTTTCAAAAAAGACTATGCTCAGTTTGGACTGTATATCACAACTTTTCAAATTGTGTGGATGTACAATTGGTATACAGTGTTTACTCAGCTCACGCATTTAACATAATACAGACTGTCCAGCAGTGTTTTCCCTTGGAGCAAAAAATGTGCAACCTCACATTGTTTTACTCTGTTAAAAATAACCATTAAGGCAAAACACTTATTTGAATCCTCCATGTTCCTTAAAACATTTCTTGAATGGAATCAATATCAATTTAGTTAGGGCCACGGGATGTCATTGAAAGGGGAAGCTGATTGTTTTCAAGTGTTTTCAAGTGTTATGAGGTTGAGTGCTATCAATGTATCTTGAAGGTTTGTGGTTTTACATAAAATGTTTGGTAAGCCTCTATATAGGGCAGATTCTTCTATAATCGTAGCACTTTCGGAAAATGTTATGCCTTTGTTTCCTCCAGTACTTTTTTTTCTTGTTTAAAATACCTTTATTACAAAGTATAGATGTCATATTTAGCTCTTTTAGAAAAAGTTAACGTGTAAATACAATATTAAATGTTTTATTTTTTACAGGTACAATTTTTACAGTGTTTTACTATCATTAAGTGTCATTTTGCTTTACTTGCACAAATGTTCTGTGTGTCTCATTGAGGGATCTATCTGTCGGATAGTAAAGACTCTATTTTCACATCATTGCTGCCATTTCAAATATGCCACATTTCTTACCATCTATATCTATGCTGGCAATTTGTTTGACTTTTAACCCTTGATAAAGTATTCAGAGAGCTAGTGTATGTAGCTATCCCAGTATTTACACTTAAACACACTTGATTGCCTTAAACATTATTTTTTAATTGACAGGTTGGACTAAATGTATTGGAGTAACTTATAAGGCTCAAGTGCTTGGGGACACTGATATTTTCAGATACTTTTTATCCCCAATATTTTACACTTTTATTGTTCCCTGATGGATGACTGAGTATCTGGTTGGAGGGGTTTCTTCAGTGAGAGACACAGACCTTTAGCAATTCATGTCAACTTTCATTATAAGCTTCAGTGGTGCCAGTGAACCATGTTGAATGTGTATGTAAGAAACACTGCAATATTGCAATATTTTGGTATTGGATCAAGCTGCTAATGGATACTTCTAAAGCTCCTTAAGGTGCTACAGACCTCTTTTCTAGTTCTTTGTTTTGTTTTTACAAAAATATAAAATTGAGTTGTATGGTCGGCATGTGTGTGCCTGGTTGTTTTCATATACATATATTTTTTTGTACTGTGACTATTTGTGGCCTTGTATGGACTTGCCTGTAATGTCACATGCTTCTCCTTCACTTTGTATGGCAGTGTGATGGGGGAGCCTTTGTCATCCTGGTGATTGACATGAAAGGGCTTGGGAGAGTGTTCACTTGTTGCCTCAGTATAAAATCAGGCTGAGATTACCTTGATGAAGATGATGATGAAGAAGATAATGACTCCACGATAGGGGACCCATTTTTTTAAAGGGCTAGTAGTACTTATAGCGAGGGATTTGTTCAGAGGCAAACTGCATTCCAGCCATGTTGGTTTTGTTGTTCATTGCAATGCCATCCTGTGAGAATGGACTCATGTTGCTAATCATGTATATTTTACTTAAAATCTATTTTACAAACTACTGTTGTACTTGTATAAATATAGGCAAAATAATTCATATATTTGTGTATAAGTTGTGTAAAATAGAAATTAACGCTGCAGCTTTTTATAAATTTTCTAACATTGACATCATCCAAAGAGACAGATTATTTATTATCTGGCTGAGTAACCTGATTTGTTTTCATACTACCTTGCTGCTATGAGAGAGAAGAGCTGCAGTCTTCAACTCCACTGTTATTACACAGTGTAATGAAAGCTCAATAAACATAAAAGAAGGATTCATGCAAAAGTCCACAATTGTTGGTCCATTTTTTAAGTGTGTGTCAGTATGTGTGTAAAATGAGTGCTGATTTTTTTTATAGTGAAACAAGTGCATGAGAATTGTCCTGGAGTTTTAATTATTTATTCTTATTTTAATTGACTTTCTTGGTCATATTCAAGGTCTTCAAGACAAAAATCATGTATAATTAATACATTTTACTGGAAGATAAGCCTATGCATATTGAAACAATTTGTGCTTTTAGCCACTGGTTCTGTTAGATGTGCAGATCAACAAAGAAGGTTACTGACAAAAAAAATATGAATCCAATACATTTTTACATGCAGCACTTGATTTATGTTATATACAGTGCTCAAGGAATGACATTCAATGAGAGCAAGATTTAGCATTTCAAACATGATTGAAGTCTCTCCCATAAAAAAAACGTGACTGTGACTTTAAATCAGAGGCAACTCCTCATTAGGGCTACCTCTTGGTCCAGCAATCAACTGATCTAATGACAGCTGTGTGAATAGACAGGCAACACGCGCAAGCTCTCGTTTTACAGCAAGTGCAAAAGGTGGTCCGAACATGCCATCCCCAGTTCCCCAGACACGCTTGTTGCCTAAAGACCTTTATCCATCTCTCGATTTTGGAGCTTGCAGCAGTCCACTGGCAAAGTATTCCAACGATTCCACCCTACGAGTTCCAACTCAACGGTTCCATGGGAAGGTCGCAACCAGGCTATGGTCATCCACCATTGATTGGAAGGAACTGCAATCCATGCAGCCCATCGGATCTGGGGGGTTTGGGTCCGTTTACAGAAGTGTGTACTTTGGGGAGACTGTCGCTGTCAAAAAAGTGAAGAAGTGCGTCAAGAATAAGCTCGCCTCCAGGCAAAGTTTTTGGGCTGAGCTAAATGCAGCTCACTTACGCCATAAGAACATTGTGCGAATTATAGCAGCTACCACGTGCATACCGGAGAATTTAGACAACGGGGACAACATTGGCACAATAGTGATGGAATACGCAGGTGAACGAACTCTCCACCAGGTAATCTACGGTTGCGCGGAGACGCTCGAAGTGGACCGGTGGATTACGTTTTCCAAAAACATTGCGCATGGTCTTCAGTTCTTGCATTCTCATGGTATTGTTCATTTGGATATCAAACCTGCCAATGTATTGGTTTCGAGGGAGGATGTGTGCAAGATTGTTGACTTTGGCTGTTCACTGAAATTGGAGCTCGGGGGGGATCGGTCCAGCCCCCAAATGAGTCATGGCGGGGGCACCTACACCCACCGAGCGCCTGAGCTGTTGAAGGGGAAAGACGTGTCTCCAAAATCCGACATCTACTCCCTTGGCATCACTCTTTGGCAAATGATCACCAGAGAGCAGCCCTATACAGGCGACAGGCAATATGTTTTATACGCAGTAGTTGCATACGATTTACGCCCCTCGGTCACTGATGAGTCCTTCAAGTCACACCATGGGGACCTTTGCCAATCCATTGTGTCCAAGTGCTGGAGCAGTGAACCAAGCTGGAGACCAAGCGCTCAAGACGTCATCACAGATCTGGACAAGATCCAGTCCGAACATTAACCTTTTTATTTGTCATTTTCAAGCCAGCCTATTCATGGTATGATCCGTCAGTTGTGTCCATACATTTTTTTAATTTACGCACAGCTTTTGCGCACAGCCTGTTATAGACTCCCATGTTGTCTTACTGAATTTAAGTGAATTGTGAAAGGCAAGCCCCAATGGGACACCACAGATTAGTTTGATGCTGTAATTCTTGTGCCAATTCTGCTTCAGTGTGTTTATAACACATCCTACCTAATCTACTCTTTTTTTAAACGCAGAACCTCTTGAACGATTTACATTTCTGATACTGAAGTCAGGTTTGCTCTGTGGACTAGATTGTTTTACTTGATTTATAAGGATTTAATGTTTCCATGTCAAATAAATATTAATGTCAGCCTCAGTCTGTGCATGTAACACACTTGAAATGTATGTAATGTTTAGATATTTGAGATTTCATTAAACGTCCTTGATTCGTACTGGAATGGTGTTTCTAGTATTGTAACTGCATTAGAGTGGGATGACTTCTACAGCGTCAACAGAAACAGCTTAACCTGTTTTGCTCATGTTGAAATAATTTGTTTGGTAATTGTGTGTTTAGGCTTACAGTCCAAGCGGACTGATCTATGGCCTAACCTTCAACAAAATGTATACAACGTGTGTCAATGTCTCAGAAGAAAATGGAACCATTTGTATTTTCATAAGGGGAAAAAAGATCAACATTGCTGCAAATTTACCTGATTTTAGGCTATGAAATTGCTAGTTGAAGATGGTTAAAACAGCAGAACATAAAAAGCAACAACAGCCCTACATAGCAGACAGCCACACAGGCAATAATCACATATCAGTCAAGGCAGAAACGTTTACCCATGTTGGCCACAGCACCATGGTCTAGACAACAGAGAAACTACAGGCTTCTTCAGGTGGAAGGTAGAAAGCTAGGTCCCTTGGAAGAACTGACTGATTTTATTTGAAACAAAAAAATACACACCGTACATTTTAAAAACTTTACAGGGATAACACTAAGGCAATTATTTCCATTGTGGTCCAGTGTGTTACATTACATAGAAACAGACAGGACATTCCTCCGTAGAAAACACGGATAATAAAGTCTGTGTTATATTCAAGTCTTCAAGGGAGTAGAGGCGGACGGGTGCCCTTTCGAAATATTCGAACTGGGCCTTTCGGGGTGATTTGGTTCAGATACGCCTCCTTGGTGTTCAGGCTATTCTATTGGCACAAAGGTCACGTGGTGCCTGGATGTAGTGTGTATATATACGGAAGCAGGCCTCTTTCATTCCCTTTCGCGAACAACTGACGTTCCTGACTCACCGCTGTTCGCTTGGAACTTACGAATAAGTCGGTCAGGAATATAAAGAGAACATGGTAACATTTTATTTCTTCAACTATACGTAAACATCTTCATATAGCTAGCTCGCAATGCGAAGACTGTAGATAGACGAACAGTCTGTTAACGTTTATCGCTCTGAATCCGGGCAGTTGCACGTGTAGTTGCTAACTAGCCAGTGAAGATGGCGGGGGTAGGTAGCTATTCATTTTGGATGGCTTTCTGCCAATTTAGTGGGTCCAATCACAACGTTGAACTTGTTCTGAGTTGTCTTGACGTGACGAGGTATAGTTGGGTCGTTTCTAAATGAGTCGAATAACAAGTCTGACCCAATTCCTGATTTTTGGCTTTATCTTGTTGGCTAACTAACGAACCAACGTTAGCTTGTTAGCTAACAGGACATTTCACTCCCTTTTCATTATTGCTTCCCCATATGCCAAAAAGCTGGACACGAATGCTTGGCTAACGTACTTTAAAGCCTAAAGTGTAGATGGCTACTACATCTTGATACCAAACCATGACAATGTAGCTGCAACTTAATATGTCAGTGAACGTTAGAATCAATAGCTAACTAGTACTATGGTGTATGTCTTTGCATTTTATATTGGCCATTGAAACAGCAGGATCTAACCTAGTTGCTGAAATTGTCTTTCATCGCTCGCTTCATTTCTGGAGCTTGGATTTAGAACCGTCAGAATTGGTTACAATAGATGCGTTCATTAATTCAACACCAATGGCTATGAGGATAAACATTTGCTATGACATAGCTAAAGCTATGACATTCTGATTCATAATACGCTATTCTGAGCCATGACTACACATTTCAAGCACACATTCAACTTAATTGCCCTCTTGATTTTCCTTTTTTTAATGCGTGATTCTTTCCTTGCACCTGTAGGCGTTCAAGGACACCGGTAAAGCCCCTGTTGAGGCTGAGGTTGCCATCCATCGCATCCGTATCACCCTCACCAGCCGCAACGTCAAGTCTTTGGAGAAGGGTACCTTCACTTTAAATACTGTAAACTTTGTCAATATCGTTGGCTATGAGGATACAAACTTGATATGACATAGCGAAAGCTATGATAAATTCTGATTCATAATACGCTATTCTGAGCTATGTGGACCCATTGATGACACATTGAAGTGCACGATGTCACCTTCCTTTGACATGCAGCCCTTTTACTTGATGTTTTTAGTGTGTGCAGACCTTATCCGTGGAGCTAAGGAGAAGAACCTCAAGGTGAAGGGACCAGTCCGTATGCCCACCAAGGTATGTACACCAGATATATACAATGGTCTTTCCCGCATCCTTGACAGCCTGGGACTCCCATCTGTGGTCTACCCTGGGTCTCTATAGAGGTGATGCCAAATCAATGACCCTTCGCTTTCTGCCCACTCCCCAGTGGTGGCTCTGATTGAATAGGGGACGACATTCATATTTTTTCAAATAAAACGATGACTAAGTGTACCAGGTGGCATTAGGCTCCAGGGAAAGGTGTTGAAGTTGTGCTTGTGTGTTGACTTGGTCAAAATATTTAATGACACTTCACCTCACCATTTGATGAGTGGTATCCTGTTATTTTGTTTTCTCATGTCCTTTCAGACTCTGCGCATCACCACCAGAAAGACACCCTGTGGAGAAGGCTCCAAGACCTGGGATCGTTTCCAGATGCGGATCCACAAGCGTTTGATCGACCTGCACAGTCCCTCTGAGATTGTCAAGCAGATCACCTCCATCAGCATTGAGCCTGGTGTAGAGGTTGAGGTCACCATCGCTGACGCATAAGCTGTTTTGTACCCCATGCAATAAAAGCTTTAAACATAATTGTGTGGATATTGAATGTTGCAGGGGTTACAGGTACTTCCTGTGAGTGACGCTTTTATTGTAAAGTTTATTCTGTGAATTTGGCTGTCAATATAGGAGTATTTTAGCAAAACTACAATTGCTTTTCTCAACTTGACTGAGCCTGTTGTGGGCTTGCAGTACAGGATGTTTGTCAATGGTGAAAGGACTTTAAGACAACACTGAATGGTTACGGTTAGTCAAATTTGTTTGCGGAAACTAGTAAACTTTCAAATGCTTCCACTGAAGAAAGGGTGATCTTTATTGGGTTGGTAATTAGTCATTGGTTGTGTACATTTTCCTACCAGTAATAGTGCTAAATATTTTTGCGGCAAGGTCTAAGTTCAACTGAACATTCTGTAATTTATTTTAGGTGAGGATGGGAGGAATGAAGTGTACAAGTACATCTCATTAGATAAGTGGCCTAGTTGATATATGATAGTATGCCAGCTGTGGAGTTGCTTTCAACTTTGCTTTCAACACTTATTCTTGTCTAACCAGAAAAAAGGCATTTTGAGCTGGTTTAACCTGGGTGCCACCTAGTGGCTGGATTAAATCTCATGTTAGAGACAAGGCATGCCTTGTATAGTCAATATAGCGCAAACGAAATGATGGATTTGAAGCCCCCACCCTAGACATGTCTGAAAGGCATGGATAGGTGTATACAATATTGCTGACATTCTACATAGCCTATCAGATGGCAAGGTGGAACTATTACCACGTGAAGTGCATAACGGATTTTGACCAAATTATAAATCTGGTTTTCAGGGAAACAACTAACTCAATCTAGCTTCCTTTTCGGCTGATAACTGGGTGTGAGGTCCGCTCAGGCATTTTCTTTTCCGCCAGCTACATTAGGTTAGCTTAAACCAAGCCAATCCTTTAAAGCCCCCCAGTGTAGTCAAAATCCTGTTTTTCATGTGTCATATTGTACAACATCTGATTGAATGAACAAAGTGTATAAAAAAAATACAAGCGCTGGTTGAAAATAAAATCTAGACAGAACCTTCTCGGCGGGTTTGAATGGGTGGGAATTTCGTTTTGTCTAATGACATCACCAATTGTGGAATGGACCTATAACTAGTAGGTGGGAGCCAATTTCAGATTGTGCAAACATTCTGAAAAGGGATTGGTTAACCCAGGATTCCACCTGTTCTCAATTAAGTAGTGATTTTAACCTGGAGTTGTTTGGTCTTCTGTGAAGTTTGTTTGCTTACTGATATTGTAAATTCTGATTGCAGGTTATCTTGTGTTTAGGTTCATATACAACACTTTTATTTTTTATCAACATTTGTTGGAGAGCATTTTTCCTGACTCGTTAACAGTCAATATTTCATTCAACACTATGGCTTCCTCCTGCCGTAAGTAAATGTGAAATACAGCTAAATTATTGGTTCTCACATACATTTGAATCCCTAACATCTGTTTCTTGCTTAGACATGACAACAATCATTGATTTGACCCATGATGGCACAGTACTTGATGCAATGGAATCTACATGCAATGATCTCCATGCATGTAATCCCCATCGAGATGTGCTCTCAGAACTCTCCTCTATTGCTTCCATGCAGGTACTCCCCAAGGTTTAAAAAATATATTTTTTAAATGTAACCTTTTAACTAGGCAAGTCAGTTACGAACAAATTCTTATTAACAATGACGGCATACCCCGGCCGACGCTGGGCCAATTGTGCGCCGCCCTTTGGGAATCCCAATCACGGCTGGATGTGATACAGCCTGGATTGGAACCAGGGACTGTAGTGATGCCTCTTGCACCGAGATGCAGTGTCATAGATTTCTGTGCCACTCGGGAGCCCACAATGTTGAAGTTTTGATAATGTTACAATGGCCTATTGACTGACAGTTTGGGTAATCTGTAGTATAACTATCCCAAGTGGCTCCCTATATAGTGCCCTACTTTTGACCACTACATAGAGAATAGGGTTCCATTTAAGGATGCAACACATGATTGTATTGACTTAATGGATGTTTTTCCCCTGGCCAGAGTGATGTGTTGGACACCGCAGAACAGCAGCAGCAGAAACACCAGCAGTTGAGGGTCTACCTAAGGGTGAGGCCCTTTTCAAAGGATGAGATGTCCAGCAATGAGGACCAGGTATGTGGCAATGGGGCCATTTCTTTTAAATGCCGATCCTAATCTAAACAGTAATATTTCAGAGTATATGGTAAGGTTTCAAATGTACCATATCTCATTGTCTTGACTCCAGGTTTTTATTTAAAGTTTACAAAATATTTGAAGGTCCCATTTCCTAATGTCCTGTAAACTATCTTCCCTGATCCACGCCTCTCCCACGATTTTCTCGTCTCTCTGCAGGGTTGTGTGGTTCTTGAGAATGCCAGGACCGTTATGCTGCATGCGCCCAAAGGCTCTGCTACCATGAAGAGCAGTGAGAAGGGTGTTGGCCAGGCGATACACACATTCTCATTCTCTCAGGTTTGGCTGACATATGTGATTAATGCCTTGTTTAGGAACAATTGTGTGGTTCCTGATTGTAAGTCGCTCTGGATAAGAGTGCTTCCTAAATGACTAAAATGTAATATTCTTGATCTCATGTTTTAATTTCACTCAGATCTTTGGGCCCGAGACGAAGCAGGCAGATCTCTTCGAAGGCACCATCAAAAGCCAAGTTCACGATTATCTGGAGGGGAAGAATGCTCTAGTCTTCAGCTATGGTGTGACCAATGCAGGCAAGACCCACACAATTCAAGGTAAGTCTGCTAGTATGTAACCTCCCAGCTCATAGTAATCTTCCTGCTAATCAAAGGTAATTGTGCCACCCAACTTCTGTTTGGATAGGATCTTGTATGTGTTAGTTTCTTGCATTTGTTATGTTGGAGGACAAGGGAGAGACCCTCACACTTAACACAGAATTTCTGCCCCATATCCCATTTGACAGACTGTGTACGTCTCTATCCTTGAGTTTAACTGATGAAACCAATGATGTTTATTCTATGTGTTGGCCAATTAGAGGCTTTGAAGCCACCCAATGCAATACTGGTGGTACTCAGAAGCAGTCGTCCATAGGAATGAATGGGATTTTGCAGCATTTCAATGAAATGTTTCAAGGACAAAATTTTATTTCTTTGTGTGGGGACCATAGCATTAGTACTCCCCCAAAAAGTTAAGGAATGTTATTTTTTATGAATGTGTTCAGATCACATGATTTAAAAATATGCATTAAGGTGTCTGTAATAGAAAATGACTGTAGACATTAATAAATGCATTTCTATAGCTTCCAAAAGTCTTTACAATGGCGTACCACAATGGCTGTGCAGTGGCTTCAATACATCGCCCCCTCTCGGTCATCCAGGGTTTCTACACTTTGGTTGAAACCTATGCAGCTGGCTGTGACTGATACTAGTCAATGAAGGACTGGCTGCAAGGGACATACTTTCTGTATTTTTTTTGTTGTTGCAGGATCCCAGAAAGACCCAGGTATTCTCCCCCAGGCGTTGGATGTCATCTTCAGACACATCAAAGGGAGACAGTATGAGAAAATGGATCTGAAGCCGTACCTCGGTAGCGATGCTCAGTACCTAGGGCCTGACCAGGTTCAACAGGAACGAAACACCAAAGCAGCTATATTTGCTCTACTCAAAGAGGTGAACACGGACACATAATGTGGAGTAGCCTAATTAGTTGATGGGCCATGTGAAGATGTCGTCTTACGGTTATGTTTGTTACCCTGATCTTTTATAACCCCCTTCATTCTTCACCCCCACATAGGAAAATGAACCCCCACGCGTCAGTGGAGTTTCATCCCACTCGTCCTCTACTGGAAGCCTCTCCTTCTCAGTCTCCTACGATAACACAGGTACATCACATCTGTAAGCCCTTTCTCTGTTGAACTCAAACATCTGTATTCTGGAATGGCTATTGATAGAAATGCCTAAACGGGATCCTTTGTGGTTCTCTGCATCCTAGTTGAGTTTGTGGCTGCGTCTGGCGATCGGGACCGGAGCCAGTTCGCCCTGTGGGTGTCCTTCTACGAGATCTACAACGAGAGCGTGTATGACCTGCTGCAGGCGTCGCCCACCTCCAAGACAAAGAGACGCACGGCCCTCCGTGTGTGTGAGGACAGTATGGGAAACTCGTATGTCAGAGGTGTGTGTAGGCAGGCAGTGGGATGTCGTGCCCATTGAAGCAAAGTGCCCACGAGTTCCCTTCAGTTTTATTCAATGGTTGCTTTGATGCAGACCATAGCTCATGTAGTATTGAAATTGATTTAATCCTATTTTCCCTTTTCAGATCTAAAGTGGATCAATGTTCACAACTCCGAGGAGGCATGCAAAATTCTCAGAGTTGGAAATAAAAACCGAAGTGCTGCTTCCACTAAGATGAACCATTCATCAAGCAGAAGGCATGTTCACTCACTTTTGTTTTATACTCTATGTGGATTGCTGAGATGCATACAATAATTGTGATCTTTAAATTTTTCCCCTTGTCACAGCCACAGCATATTTACCATCAAATTACTGAGAATTGATGGAACTGAGGTTCAGACGATGTCAGAGTGAGTTGCCTTTCATCCATATTGTACCTGGTGTTCTCAACTCAAACCAAGTTTATTCACCCACTGGGTCAAACGGCAGCATAGAAATGTTTCCACAAGCACATATATTTATAACTTCCTACTAGGAGTCGCCTCCTTGCACAGCTAGCTAGCGACAGATCTCTGTTGCTACTCAAACTTCATCGGTTCCTCTCACGAGTATAGTCTTGGCCCCGCCTCCTACAACCTTTGTGGGCATGTGTGTAATGGGTATGTTCCTCCTCACGTCATCTGACCTGACCTTGAGCTGAATTCCTCACTCCTCCCTAATCCACGGCTGTCCTACCGTATCAGTGACTAAAAGCAGACTGTTGCCCTTTGCCTGCCTCCATAGGCTCAACTGATTAACTTTGCATATACATTTAAAGTAATCTATACGTTTTAATATGGTGACAGGAATAAGTGTGTTTCAAGCTAGAATCCGACACAGAGCAACAAGTATTGTTTGCCAAAGTGCTTTAAACACAAAATCCAACCAATGGTTTACTCGCCTAACTGCAGTTAGCAGAAATCAACTCCTCCGTTATCCTTATTTTGTCAGCTTCATTGTTTGAGTTAATTCATAACGCAGTTTTAGGATTAATTACAATGCTGTGCTGCAACTTGCTCAAGAGTCCACGCTTTGTCCAAATCTGAATAAGCTGCATGACCATAGAGCCATGTGACACCAACCCATCCTTGCAACATCTCATACTCAATGTGATTTCTTTTATTTTTTCCACCCCAGACTCTCTCTGTGTGACCTGGCTGGCTCGGAAAGATGCGGAAAAACTAAGACATTTGGGGAGAGGCTGAAGGAAGCAGGGAACATCAACAACTCTCTGCTCATCCTGGGGAAATGCATCGCTGCCCTGCGCAGCAATCAGAGTGACAGGTACAGAACAAGTACCACTGCCATTGATTAACAGAATGACTGTATAAACACCACTGCTACAAAACCACCTTGACAAATTTGACCAAATGCTGCACACAAACCTGATTTGTCATGTAAATAAAAATGCATGTTTCCAAACCCTGAATGAAACTGATTGGAAAGCTGATATTTGATCAACTCAAGAGTTGTCATTCTTTCCTCCCCTCTATTAGGATGAAAAACGGCTATATTCCCTTCAGGGAGAGCAAACTGACCCGTATCTTCCAGTCCATCTTCTGTGGGAAGGGCCGAGCCTCAATGATTGTGAACATCAATCAGTGTGCATCCACATATGACGAAACTCTCCATGTCATGAAGTTTTCTGCCATTGCTAAGCAGGTTGGTCTCTCGCCCACCCTGTCAACATTCTACTCCATCTAGGTTTAGAGTTGACTCTATTAATTTCTCACTTGGGTTGAGAAATGTAGTGGTCAGTTGCAATGCCCTTAATCCACCTATAGGTGTCACGGTCAAATTCCATTTGTTGAAATGTCTAGCCACAAAGTGTACTTGTTCACTCTCCTGCATTGATAAGCATTAGTGTGAGAATTATGGTAGGGGGAGTAAATGAGTACGACACCCTAAACTGAAGTACTAGAAGTATGTTCTAAATGGCACCCTATTCCGTATATAGTGCACCATTTTTGGCCAGAGCCCTATGGGTACTAATCACCTTTGTTGTCCTAGGTGGTCCAGCTGATCCCAACAAAGTGCCTAGAGTCTCTGACCCCGCGGCTGATGGGGCGCGATGGGAAGCCTCTACTGAAGAACGGGGTCATCGACGACCAGGCTCTAGAGAACTACCTGTCTGAAGAAGAGCTGCTGGATGAGGATGAAGCAGACATGTCCATTTTACCTCAGGAGGTATTTTCCATCCAAACGGTCTAAAAGATTTTGCTAGTGTTCTGCTATTTCTGATTTTATTTCATAGGGAAGGATGCAATATGTTAATTTACAGAATCAATGGTGTCTGATTACTTTATGAACTGCTGCTCTCTTCTAGGATCTCATGAATGTGATCGAGAATCTCAGGACCAAGCTCCTGGCTGAGCGACGGAAGAACTTGGTCCAGGAGATTGACATCCGCAAGGAGATGGGAGATGCCATGCTGCAGCAACTCATGGAAAGCGAAGAACTCAGGAAGTGAGTGTTCCCTGAGCGTCACATGGGGCACAATCATGCCTTTCCACTATGTTGGTGTTCTCATGCAATACCCATGGCTACCCATGGCAGTGCTACACATTGGTGGTGGATGGGGTGCATTGCTGCACCATAGTATGGAATTCATTTAAGGTCTAATGAATAGCATTTGTGTAGTTTTCACTTAATTTTACAATTCCACTGTTTGTGCGTTTTGTCCACACCCATAAACTGTCTTCCAAATGATCTTCTAAAAGGACGGTGTAAATGTTTCTCTAGTTGTCAGGTGGCTGAGCTGAAGGAGAGTTACCAGGAGAAGCTGGAGAACACATTTGAGATGTACAAGGATGCCCTGAAGGACCATGCCTACCAGCGAGCGCTGGAGCGCGTAGAGGATGATTACGTACCCCTTGAGGAGTTCATCGCTGAGCAGGAGAAAGTAGAGGTACTAGACACTCACTTTAGGCGACTGACAAGGTCCTGCCACAACCACCTGATCAAATTGTCAGATATGAATTCTGTCAATTTAGGGTCAGATCTGCAGTGTTTGCACCTGTTTAATTTTTCCCGTGAGGGGAAATAAGTTTTCTGTTTTTGCTCTGGGAAGTAAAAAACTAGTAGATGGTGCCAAGGTTTGGTAAATATGGACTCGATCTCTATAGGCACTAGAACAGAAGCTGTCAGGTTCCACAGTGGGTTCATCTATGGTTCCAACCAAAGAGAACTCGAGCCAGACAGAGGGCATCTCACAACCACCACCTGTGGCTATGCAGGAAGGGTTAACGGGTCAGTACACCATCTCCCTCAGTGTTGACTCTATTTAATTAACAAACTGTAAATCTGATTGTACAGTAAGCCTATATTCTATACCTTAAACTATAAGTCATCGTGCACAATAAGCCTATCAATTTAAAGGAAAGGCTAATTATTAATATCTACCTTTTGATTTCAAAGTCTCAGCAGGGGACGTCCTCACAGCTGTTTCCAAAGACGCAGAGCAACGCAAACTCCTTTTGAAAGAGAGTGCGATGGAGAAACTCGGTGAGCAGAAAGAGGTAAGGAAACCTAGCCTGAAGGCATAGCTTTTATAGTTGGTGTTTCTATAAGGGAAAGCAGTGCAATGCATTTTGAAACCAAAGTGTTGGAACTCAAACCTGGCATGTCTCTTGCTTATTTCCAGCTGATTGTGTCTTTGCAAAAAAGGATTGCCGTTCTGAATGATGCACTACATGAGGCTGGAGAGCGCTTCTTTGAAAAAACGTCAGAAATAGAAACTTTACATAAGAAGCTAGCTGACCAGGTAAAGACTACATGAACCTGTGTGTATGTACAAATTAAGCCTAGTTTGTCGGTGTCCACTTAGGAAAACCTGATGTGCAGTGTCATCTCTGTTTTCAGGCACAGGATCTGGAGAGTATAGGTAAGGGCAATCTGGAGAAGGACAAAGAACTGGCATTGTTTAAAGAAGAGCTGGCCAAGCTATCCCAGCAGTCCCCAGTCCAGTCCAAGCCCAAGCGGGGTTTCATGGCCAACATTAGGGAATCTGTGACGTCGCCACGAACAAGCACCATTGCCAGGACACTGAGGAAATCTGTCCGGACCACACCCTTGCTGAAAAGGCCCTTCCACTAACTACAGTCCTCCCCCGTTTTTAAAAATGTTTAGGGCTCTATTCAATCTGTCTAGCTGAAGTGTTAGATTGCGTGAAATAAAATAATTTCCAATTGCTTTGACATGCAGTGTTTACAGTGAATGCGGTCTCTGCAATTTGGGAACATTTCCATTTCAATCACAATTTAATGCTGAACTTCAGCGATGTGGATTGAATATAGCCCTTCAGTTTTTTTTTGTTCTAACTCTTAAATAAAATTCTACTGAATATTTCTGATCCATTTCTTTGGGAGACTATATCTGAAAGAATATGACCGTTTTTATATGGCTTTCAAGTGTAATTTTAACTTCTCACGGAATGCATAAGTACATTTTGCAACTCTTTTGCTATGTTTGAAGTAGGTTCGTCAAAGTGGAGAAAGCTGGACATCAGGTTGACATTCAGGTGCCATACAAATGGTCTTTAGTCACAAGTTCTCTTCATGCAGTACCTTTGGTCCAGGGCCTTGCACAGACCTTTGTGCTTAAACTTAAAGGGCACCCCAATTTTTTTTGTTTTTACGCAAGTCAGACTCGTTGAGCAATTCCAAAGGGGGAAAGCAGCACAATCTAATGAGTGAAGTATTTTGCACAACTACTTTGAACTGAAATAAATGCTGCACCTTAATGACCAACACAATTCCAGTCAAAATAGAGCCCCACAGTAGTCATATCCATACAGCCTAGCTATCAAACAGGGTAATGGTTCCAGTTTTTTCCACCATTGTTCCCATAAGGGATTTTAGAAACACTTAAAATAAGATGTTTCATGTAAATCTCTCAGACAAGGGGACTTTTATCAAAGAAATTCCACAAATAAGGCACTCCTGTTAATTTAAATGCATTCCAGGTGACTACCTCAAATGCCAAGAGTGAGCAAAGGGTGGCTACTTTGACTTGTTTAAGACTTTTTTTTTGTGTGGGGGGGGGGGGGGTAACTACTTGATTCCATGTTTTATTTCATAGTTTATCTTCACTATTCTACAATGTAAAAAAAAAGAAACCCTGGAATGGGAAGTGTACTTTTGACTCGTACTGTATAGAAAAAGTTTATAGATCTGACTTAGATATGTACCTCAATCATTTTGTTGGAGTGAAAAAGTTGATTTAGTTGAGCAAGACTAGTTGCATCCAGGGAAAGTGTTTAGAAAAAAACAGGTGACGGTAGTTTCTGAGAAATACAGGAGGGGTTACCCCCAAGTTAACCTATACAGTGCCTTCAGAAAGTATTCAAAATTGATTAAAAAAATTCTCACCCATCTACAATACCCCATAACATGTTTTTAAATACAACTGTTTTAAAGTCCCCATTGGTCTCATGGTGAAATCCCTGAGCAGTTTCCTTCCTGTCTGGCAACTGAGTTAGGATGCCTGTAGTGACTGGGTGTATTGACACACCATTCAAAGTGTAATTAATAACCATGCTCAAAGGTATATTCAATGTCTGCTTTTTATTTTATTACCAATCTACCGATAGGTGCCCTTCTTTGCGAGGCATTGGCATACCACCCTGGTCTTTGTGGTTGAATGTGTGTTTGAAATTCACTGCCCAACCTTAGATGTCTCTGTACTCCACACATAGTTGAGGTATTTAACATGATTTTTGAATGACTATTGTTGCACACAGTGATTCCATGTGACTTAAGTTCAGGAGTAAAAATTTGCTTACCGTAATTTACGGACTATTAAGCCGCACCCACTGAATTTAAAAAAAAGATTTTGAACGTAAGCCGCAGGTGTCTACCGGTACATTGAAACAAATTAACTTTACACAGGCTTTAACGAAACACGGCTTGTGTTACAGTGTAGGTTCCGTCCCTCTCCTAACTAGCCTTATCACATCGGTTACACTTGTAACAAAAATAAATAGGCTTTAACGAAACACAGCTTGTAACAAAAATAAATAGGCTTTAACAAAACACGGCTTGTAACAAAAAACAAAAAATTAGCAGTAAGCTTTAGTTGTCTTTTTGCACTGAGTCAATTCCTCACGCTGCTGTTTCCAACGTCTTATCGACTCATTAAGACCAAGCTCCCGTGCAGCAGCTCTATTTCCTTTTCCAACAGCCAGATCAATCGCCTTCAACTTGAAAGCTGCATCATATGCATTTCTCCGTGTCTTTGCCATGATGAGGGTGACAAAATGACTACCGTAATCAGAATGATGGGACATTTGAGAGCGCTCGATTTAATCTAAACAGTAAACAAAAAAGTTGTTTGACCTTAACCTGTTCAGCAATTTCATTGTTCTAATGAAAGCTTCATGCCGCCAAAAAACTGAGCACGTCACAGAATGTTTTTTTGGAGAAAAAAAAATTGAAAGTGGGAAAAATCCATATATTAGCCGCGTTATTGTTTAAGCCGCGGGGTTCAAAGCGTGGGAAAAAAGTTGCGGTTTATAATCCGGAATTTACGGTATTTGGAATTGAATAAAGACACTTCAGCTTATTATTTGTAAAAATTTCAAGAAACATAATTCCACTTTGACATTACGGGACATTGTGTGTAGGCCAGTGACAAAGAAATCTCCATTTAATACATTTTAAATTCAGGCTGTAACACAAAATATGGAAAAAGTCAAAGGGTGTGAATACTTTCTGAAGGCACTGTATATAAATACCACCACGGAGACTGGAAGGGCAAACGGGCATGTGATCTGGTAGAGCCCTATCTGTGCACGTGCCTGCTTTGGTCAGCTGCTTTCTGGTGGTTGAGGTTAGACTGCAATACCGATGACACACAGCAGCTGCTAATCCCATCCATTAGTTTTATAAATGCCATACTAATTACCACTTATACTCCTTGAGTAGCAAGCTCAAGGCTCATATTACTTGCAATGTCAGAATTATCAGGGAAGCTCCCCCAAACAAATATTAGCCAGCACTTCACTTTTCACCATCTATATCAGTGGACCATTAACTATTTAATGGCTCAATTCAACTAGTAGCGCTGAAGGTCTGCACTGTAGCGAGATTTAAATTCAAAGGTTATTTCCGATTGAGCCGACATACAGTATGCAACACTTACTGTGAATGCAGTTGCCACGAACATTTCCTTTAAATTTATATTGCGCTGTAGCACAGGTCTTCAGCGCCACAGATTAAATGAGCCCAAATCAACTGATCCAAACTAAACATTAAAAGGTTGCACATGGATAGTGCTCCATTGGCTTTCCTTTGCAAATCAGGAAAACTAAGCCTAAAGTAAAACAACCTGGACAGGACAAACAGAATCAAATAAAGATGATTTATTTCCAGTGTTTCTTGAGGGTGTTGCACCCTTGTTTTGCTGCACACAGGCAAGATGTTCACTGTCCAGGAAGCATTGTTTCATGCAGTTCTCAGATATGAACATTTCTCCCAGGTCATAAGTAACCATGCTTTTTTTACTGCACTTGAAAAATACAAAGAAAAAAAGATATATACATGAAATATATACATTGAATTATGAACTTAATATTTAAAATTCACATGAAGCGAATAAAAAAAGTGAGGACCCAAAAAACAAGACTGGAATGCCTTGGAAATGGAAGCTTGGATTTTTGCACAATGTTACTTTTTTAAAACAGTAAAATAAGTGTTTCCTTGATACAATTAAGTAATTAAACAAAATAGTGTTTACAAGTGTGGAATAAAACATGGCACCCTATCTATTCACAGAAATCAATTCAAGAGGCACTTTTTCTTTAATGAAGAATCAAACATTACTAAAGATTTGAAAAAATGTGGACTTGAATTGTACAGGGGGTTCAGTTTAGCAAGTGTACCAAGCATCTATCATACATTGCACTACATTTTATTTATTTGATAAAAACAACTATAATTCTGGCCCTCAAGCAAATATCTGTCTGCTATGATGCACTGTAAAAATAACTTCCCACAGTACACAGCACAGAAAGCAGCCCTCAGAAATATGAGCATATAGATGAAAAACAAAATTCTAACAAGCAACTGTGTTAGTCAACATAATTAAGAATATACATTGAAAATGTCTACCGCTTGTAGAATTAGATATGTATTCCTTAGTACTACTCAAGTTAATGCACCACAGTCCAGGCTTTCACGTCCCATTGATTTGGGTGCTGTCGATCACACAAAACCCCCTATGAATGTTCTTGTCACATTCTTCTATGACTGGGTTTTGAGCACAAGGATGGAAGTGAATTTTTCATGTCTGTTCCAGTATAAGACACCAAGTCAACTAAAGCGATTACACACAAACAAACCCTTTTAACTTCACTCCAGTTACATTTCTTATGAGCCTATACACATATGTACAGTAGATATAAAATATATATTTAGTAAAAAAAAAAGTGCAGTAACCCTTGCTAAGGAATCTAAATACAAACGTAAACCCGTTCTCTCTTTCTCTCATGCACTCACTCTCGTACACTCAACACACCCTTGCTGTTTCATAGATACTGATAGAATCGCGAGCGGACGACTTGTGCTCCTGACAGTTTGTGTGGGTGCGCGTCGTCAGCCGCCAGGTTGAGGCTGGCTTTGTTTCTGCCTTGCGGCCCACCTCCGTTCACTTGCTCCCCCACCATGGGCTGAAGGCATGGGGAGCCAGAGGGAGAGGGTCTCTCTGGGGTGGTACTCTGGGCTTGTGCCCTGTTCCCCTCGGGGACAACTTTGGGTGGGGTGTCTATGCTGAACTCTGACACTCCGGCACGACAGCGCTCGCGGGCGATCCAGTCCCGAATGGAGAAGTCCTGAGAGGAGCACTTTGGCTTGAGGCGGTCCATGGCTGACAGCTCAGCCGCCTGGTCCACCCCGCCTTGCTCCCTCCAGTCGTTGATGACGGCCAGTTCTGCAAAGTCCCGCTGGCCCCCCATGGTGTGCCTACGCCGGATGTTTTTCTTCTTGCTGCGGGTCTCCGGGGAAGACCGGCTCTTTTGGGAACCCACGCCAAACATGTCATCAGCAGATGTGCGCAGACGGAACTTGAGCCTTTCTGTGATATTGAGGTGCAATGCGGGCTCGGGAGGGCGCTCCGACTCACTGCGGGAGGAAGAGTTGAGGCTGCCGGTAGACTGCCCCTTCTTCATCACTTCCAAGACACGAGACAGTCGTGTTGACTCTGACCTGCCCTCGACACGTTCCCCGCTGCCAGTCCCACCCTCTACTGATGACTCGCTATCTGTCTTCTGTCGCAGGGACCGCCTCCTGGAGAGTGTGTCACATTCAATCAGCCTGTGGGAGGGAAAGAGGCGACGGGGTTCCAGTTTAGGAGTCGTCTTCCCGTCAGCTGCTGCAGGATCAGGCTTTTCTGGCCCATGCCCAGTCTGGTTCTGCACTAAGGCAGGCATGGTTTGGACATTGCCGCCCCCTGTAGTGAACACAGGGAAGTCGCTTTCGCTGTCAGTCTCCATGGGCCGGCCTTCACTGATAAGCTCGCTGCGCTCGTCATCTGCCTCGTCCCCACCCTGAACCTCTGGACTGAGTGCGCTAGAATCTGCTGCAGTCAGGAAGGTGATGGACGAGGTGGTGGAATAGTCTGAGGTGATGGAGCTCACCTCTGCCCCAGCTGACGCCCCAGCCACTGATAGATCAGGAGCAGCAGCTCCTGACACCCACTTCTTAGGTCGTGCCCTGGGCATGGAAGCCCCAGAGCTCATGGTGCCCAGATCAGAAGTAGGCTCATCCAGATGGGACGGGGTGTCCGAAAAAGAGGGCTTTCCAAGTTGGGCTGTGCGGTAACTGAGTCTGGGGGAGCCAGAGTTTTTGGGTGAGGGGGCAGGTGAGGACTGCCTTGACGAGGGCTTCTCCCTTAAAAAGAAAGAGTTCCTATGCTCCTTTTTGCCTTTGGGCGTGAGCTCAATACCTCTCCCATTCTCCTCTCCTGTTTTTGCTTGCTCTTTTGCTTCAGGGCTGACACTGATCCCTTGCTCCACCTCCAGGCCTCTGTGATTCTGCTTCTGGCCAGGGAGCTCCTTCTTAGGGAACACTGAGTCTAGGTCATCATCAGAGCTGCTAAGCTGCGGCTTGTCCTTGGGCTTCTTTCTTTTGCGGTTGGCTGCAGCAAAGATCGAGGAGACTAGGTGCTCGCGGCTGCACTGGTCCTTCCCGGACCCCCAGGAACCCTATAGAGAGGGAGAGAAACAAGTCAGAACTTGTACCACAGAAACCCCCCTTGGGAGAACAACGCACAGAAAAACCCTCTAACCCCTGCCTGAGTTCTTGGCCAACCAGTACTCCACCTGTTCCTCTGAAAATGCCACAAACCAAAAGGGTGGACAGAGAGTAGGAACATTAGTGACAGGAGGACAACTACAACTGAACCATGCAAGCCTTTCAGCAACAGCACAGTAACAGCAGCGCACTTAAGCAGCCCAGCACGGGAAGCTTGATGTTCTGCATGAACTCATGTTTTCTGAGTCAAAGCTGAGAGAAGCAGCCAGATGACAGCAGTGCAGTAATGATAAGCACCAGTTCCTGCACTGTCTATGGTGTGAGTGATGCTTTTGTTGAAGACAAATGTTCCAGAAAAGATTGGACAGACTTGTGAAGTTAAGACCCAACATAGTTTGATATTTGACATGAAAGGCTGTGTTTATACTGTTGCTTGTTTGTTTTGTTAGTGTTCAGTATTCACAGACGAAACTCCACCTGGCCTACTGTCACACATGTGGGAATCAGTGCTTTGATCTAGCCTGGTGACCTGACCTTTGTTCTGCTCACCAACCAATTCTTTCCTCCCTACACTACATTAAGCTGGAGAGAGCAGACACTGGGCACACACTCACCTTCGATTTAGCAGAGTCACTAGTGGGTGAATCTGTAAGAAACAGGGAGAGGAGAGAGGAACATGTTAGATTATCCATCAATTATTCAAAACAATATGTGGGACAACCAGACAAGACGACATCCATCGAGAGTGCAATATGAAAAAGCCAGTGAGAGAGAGAGAAGAAACAGAGAGAACCATGACGAGGATAGTAAACACAGATAAGACGCAGTGCTTGATGTAGAGAACCTGGCAGGTAAGTGGACAGAAGGAGGACAGAAACGTGAGGCGGCAAGCCATGCAGTGAGCACTACGTTACACTCAGATCCACATCCACCAGGGTGGGGTGTTCTTTCATGGAAACAGAAACCTCAGTACATGCAAAACTGAAAGTCATTCTGGATAAAAGATAAGTATCACTGAGCACAGAAGATGCTAGGGTCAGGTAAGTCCTTCCAACTTTTCTAAAACAATAATACCCAAATATATCAGGATACTGAGTGAAACTGTGGTAATGGCAAAAAATATCCAAGGTGCATTTCACAACAGCAGGCCAATGAGACAACAATGAAATATGTAATATGCCATGCAGGAAGTCAATGGATTCCCTCTGTGTGGTCTATGCTATATAGCAAACCAAAGCCTCCAATTACTGATCAAAAGAGCTCTAGCACAATCTCTTGTTTTTGCCTGAATTGATGGTCAAATGACAAACCTAGCACATCTGACTAGCGATGAATTCTACTTCATTGAGGAGACTAACATGTAATTACTCTTGTATTACCATAATAACTACTGACTCAACAAACAGATAGGATTATGGTTCTAAGAAAGAGTAGTGTAATGATGTGTGATAAGTGTTATGGCTTCAGTTAGAGGCTAACAAAAAGAGAGTATATTCAGTCTAGTTGAGCCGAGGGGGGGGGGGGTGGACTGAATGAAAAGTACGGCGGCATATACTGCCATGACAACAGTGACATGGTGAAGACAACCATGGAATGAACCATGAGGCTAAGACATGAGAGGGGGTCACAGAGGGGCTAGCTATGAACAGAGAGGACACTACATGAAAAAGAATGCCAGCGAGGAAAAGATTTATCCACTGCTGCCTAGTTGATCTTGTATTGATCTTTGACTGACTATACTTTTTTTTTTTAACATAGCCAAGCCCCCCTACACACCCCTTGAAGACAGATGGTGGCACAGTATGCAAGTGCACATTGACTGGGTAGGTAGAAACCTGGGGACCATACCATGCTATCTCTCCTGTTGCGAGAAGCTTGCGAGACAGTGAGGAGAGACAGTGGAGAGCCTTTCAGACAGTATCACCGGTCTGTGTTAGGTATACTCAGATACAAAACGGACACCACCGGATGTCCAGTACCATATGGCCGCTGCTCTGCTTCCCTTTCACATTTCCTTTGTCAAACGGTTTCATCATGTTTTTCTTACGACGGTTTTCTCGAGCTTACAAGAAACGAGGGTTTCTGCAGACTAGACAGCTACACTGGGGGCAACAATCCTCCTTCTTCCTACAGTTCCAGCTGTCCATCACGGACATTAGAGAGGCCATCAGTGACATCATGGTGTGATAGACTCCTCCCACCTGGCCTGTGTCAAGATCAGTATGTGTGAATGCTGGGAAATCCTTTAGGACACCCGACAGAGCGACACTAGAGACAGAGGGATCAGAGTTCACCTGTTGCTTTTTTTTCTCGTGTAGTCTTTGGGAGAGAACATGCCGTGTTATTGCAACAGTAGGCAGGATTAATAACAGGAGGAGGAAAAACCAACAGCCAAGTGGAGTTTGAATAAAAACACTAAAGATGGAGGTATTGTAAAAGAAAGTTAAAGAGCCTCGTCATTTTGAGGCAAAGAAATGTAGCTGAAAATTGGAAACCAAGGAAGGAAAATCTAAGAAAGCAAAATGTACAGATCAGACAAATTATTTTGACCCTTCTCCTTTGCGTCATGGAGAAGAGGCAAGAATAATTTGCCCTCGCAAACCAACACAGTCTTTTTGAGTCATGACGAGTCATGCACATTTCTATCTTATGGTACAGCAAATGAGGCAAAGAAGGATCTCTTAGGAAGAAAGCAGCACTATCCATCAACACCAGACTTAATTACACTGAACCTTGCACGCTGCTAGACTTAAAGACATTGGTCTCACCAGCGACAGAGACAGTGGTTAGCAGGGAAAAGTAGTAAAAGGTTGACCCACCACCACAGAGTCGGTCTGGTCCAGGGAACACGTTACCTGAGACTTCCCCCTGCGTGGAGGCCGTGCGGCCGATGTTGTTGAGCAGGTGGTCGATGTTGGGCACAGGCTGAGACTCCACTGCATTCTCATATCGGGCCATTGTCTGAAACGAAGTCAGGCAACAAGGTGAACACTCTACAAGTTAAAAAAAAAATATATATAATCATAGCAAATAGGACAGGAATAACAGAAGTCACACTGAGGGCAGCAATGTGCCTGTACCCACCACTGGCTCCCCATTGCCTTCCTCTGTGAAAAACCAGTTGTACTAGAAGGGAGCAAAGGAAAGGGAGCTTTATCTTTAGGGGATTCACAATCACTTTTGTGATACATTTCTCAAATGAGTTCAAGTAGAAATGGTTTGATATCCAGACTATGCACAAACAGTCCACTTGTGTCTGCAATTAAGGTGGTAAGTGGGACTCACATGCTGAATGAGAGTCTCTACGATCTTGTACTGGTCGGGCATGTGGGTGACCATGTGGGTCATGTTGTCCTCTGAAGTGCGCACCAGAGTGGGACCAAACACGATGGCCAGGTTCCTAGGTTCCATCTAACACACAGGATAGTTAGGAACACACACACACACGCTTTACACATACCCTCACTACAATCACAGGTTCTCTAAGCTGAAAGTGAGGACTGCCAGCCACTATTCAAGATGGAAATTTACAATACCTTATTTTTATCAGAGTTGTCAGCCACTGTTTTCAGATGAGCCGAGAGGAACTTGAGGGTCTCATAGTGATGATCTGGCAACTCGTGAAGCTGCAGTGAGAAGTAGGTTAAGTATAAGTCACCATGCAATAATGTCAGTTAACCTGTTGGGGATAGGGGGCAGTATTTGCACGGCCGGATAAAAAAACGTACCCGATTTAATCTGGTTACTACTCCTGCCCAGTAACTAGAATATGCATATAATTGTTTGATTTGGATAGAAAACACCCTAAAGTTTCTAAAACTGTTTGAATGGTGTCTGTGAGTATAACAGAACTCATTTGGCAGGCCAAAACCTGAGAAGATTCCAAACAGGAAGCGCTCTCTCTGACTATTTCTTGGCCTTCTTGATCATCTCTATCCAAAACAGGGGATCTCTGGCATAACGTGACATTTTCTAACGCTCCCATAGGCTCTCAGAAGGCACCAGAACGTTGAATGATTACTTTGCAGGCCATGGCTGAAAAACAGTAGCGCATTTGGATAGTGGTCGATCTGAGAACAATGAGACTGGGGCGCTCGTGCACGAGCCTCCACCATGTTTACATTTTCAGTCTTTGAACAAAAACAGGGTTTCCCGGTCGGAATATTATCACTTTTTTACGAGAAAAATCGCATAAAAATTGATTTTAAACAGCGTTTGACATGCTTCGAAGTACAGTAATGGAATATTTTGAAATATTTTGTCACCCTTCTTTACCCTTCGGATAGAGCCTTGAACGCACAAACAAAACGCCGCTATTTGGATATAACTATGGATTATTTGGAACCAAACCAACATTTGTTATTGAAGTAGAAGTCCTGGGAGTGCATTCTGACGAAGAACAGCAAAGGTAATCCAATTTTTCTTATAGTAAATCGGAGTTTGGTGAGGGCCAAACTTGGTGGGTGTCAAAATAGCTAGCCTGTGATGGCTGGACTATCTACTCAGAATATTGCAAAATGTGCTTTCACCGAAAAGCTATTTTAAAATCGGACATAGCGATTGCATAAAGGAGTTCTGTATCTATAATTCTTAAAATAATTGTTATGTTTTTTGTGAACGTTTATCGTGAGTAATTTAGTAAATTCACCGGAAGTGTTCGGTGGGAATGCTAGTCACATGCTAGTCACATGCTAATGTAAAAAGCTGGTTTTTGATATAAATATGAACTTGATTGAACAAAACATGCATGTATTGTATAACATAATGTCCTAGGAGTGTCATCTGATGAAGATGATCAAAGGTTAGTGCTGCATTTAGCTGTGGTTTTGGTGTTTGTGACATTATATGCTAGCTTGAAAAATGGGTGTCTGATTATTTCTGGCTGGGTACTCTGCTGACATAATCTAATGTTTTGCTTTCGTTGTAAAGCCTTTTTGAAATCGGACAGTGTGGTTAGATTAACGAGAGTCTTGTCTTTAAAATGGTGTAAAATAGTCATATGTTTGAGAAATTGAAGTAATAGCATTTCTAAGGTATTTGAATATCGCGCCACGGGATTCCCACTGGCTGTTGAGTAGGTGGGACGATAGAGGTTAAGTTCACAATGAATGTCACATGAACCCACCATCCTCTTCAACAATTTCAGTCTTTCCACTGGGTCCACTGTCCTGTTGGCCTCTATGAAGTCTGCATACTTCTCTACAGGGCACAAATGAAACGGACATTGGTTTTTACAGAAGACAAAGGGTCTTGGTGTTATGAAAGTGAACACTAAACAGAATGTAATTAAGTGTAGGTTTCACACTCAGCCACTAGGTGGCATAGTGACCCCTTAATCCAGCATTTCCCAAACTCGGTCCTGGGGACCCCAAGGGGTGCACTACACAGCTGATTCAAATCATCAAAGCTTGATGAGTTCATTATTTGAATCAGCAATGTAATGATAGGGCAAAAAAACTAAACGTGCCCCCTTTGGGGTCCCCAGGACCAAGTTTGGGAAACACTGCCTTAATGAAAGGCTGTTCCTAATAGGCTATTTGTGGGACTCCTTGAATATTCTTACCGTTGGTAAACAGAGGCTCTGGAAGTTTCCGGAAAAAGGATTTAAGTAAACTGCTGATCACATTCAGATCCCTCCATTTCTGTCAAAGGCAGGTAAAAAAAGTGACTTTAGACGAGATAAGAAAAGACCATGGAAAAGTTGAGTGAAGAGAGGAGAGATAAACAGAGAGAGCAGAGCCTACATAAAGAAAGAGGATGGGCCAAAGACAGCTGGAGAGAGGGAGTGAAAGTGGCATCATGTGCTGGGTTGAGTCACTCACGTCATCCTGGATGTCGATGTCGTTCATGCCTTTGTTGTTGAGCTCCTCCTGCATGTTGGAGATGGCTGCGTTGTTCCCTGGGACTCTGTAGATCCCTGTGTACTCCAGCCCTCTCTCCTCCACTAGGTTACAGCACACCTCCACGATGAGGGGAACAAACTACACCACACACACACACACACACACAACATGGACTCGTCAATTACCATGGCAGCACCCTCAGAAAGCTGTGTGACAGTGTTGAGATGGAACTTTCTTATAAACCATTCCAATAAACATGAATGAAACGATTAACTGTAGCTTAAAAAGAGGAGATGGAGAGAGTACGTAGTGTAGGTGTGAGTTGAATCTCACCCGGTTGGTGACAGCTGGGGGGCAGTCGTCCAGTCTCACCCCGAAAGTGATGCCTGGTGAAGGCTTCCTCTCAAAGGGCTTCCTCATCAGCCCTGGGATACCTTTCCTCCACGTCCCCTTGTCCTTGGGTGGACTGGTGTCATCTGAAGGGTTAACACACGAAACATGAGGACAGTCTCACGAGCACCAACACACACACACACACACACACTGTACAGTATATATGGAGCAAAAAGCAATGGAATATTCAAAGCCATGCTCAAAATCAAATCAGACATTCACAATACTCAAGTAAATGAGTTGAGAGCTAAGCGAACATTTTAATCCTCTGGCTCTTACCTTTGTGCATGTTTTTCTTCTCCTGCTCTGCTTTGGGTAAGTGTGGACTTAGAGATTTGGTCTCCCCCTTCCCTCCCAGTAGCGTCTGTCTGATGCTCAGCGACTGGCGTGACGGTTTGGGCGACGGTTCATTCTTACTGCCTGTCGGGCTGGGTCATACACAAACAAAACGTTTTGATGTCTGACGTCCAATAGGAGCCGTCCACACAGGTCTCAATCTCCCTCTGTACTGCAGAGACTTCCTCTCTCTCTGTGGTCCGCCCTGCTTACCTCATCAAGGTGTTGTACTCCTTGATCTTTCGGCTGATGAGGTCACGGCTGGTAAAGGCTGCGTTCTAAAACAAGAAAAAACAGCAGACAATGTTAACTCATCAGATGCAATATGACTCCCCACCCCTTTGCATAACCCACTGCTATCAGTTGGCATAGGTAAAGCCAAAGAAATATACAATAGTACCATAGTGGTCTTAATGTAGGGGAAAGAAGAGCTTTGGTTTCTAATAGAGGGGAGGTAAGTCCTGTGGTAAAGTTAGCCTATTTTAAGGTAGACCAGGGACGGGTCATGTGTGTGTATTATGTGACCTAGGACCCGTAGCCAATCACTGTTTGCTGATCCTTATCAAGGGAGGGTTAGTGACAAAGAATACTTGATCTACATTTGTGTAATTAATGAAGTATTGGCCATCCATGAGGTTGACCTTGTGTTTTCTAACAACACAGAAAGGGTTTGATTTCACTTTGCCCCAAATTTCTGTCAATCCTGGAGAATTTGATAGGAATTCATCTCCTGTATGGAGTGTGTGTCTCACCTCTTCGTCCAGGTTGCTGTTCTCTTGTATGACTCTGATCCAGGCCAGCATATCTTCTCTGTCCTCTGCCTGGAACAGGTACTCACAGTCCGACGTGGTCAGTCGCAGCACGTTCTTGCGTTTCGTGTCGCTGTAGGAGATGTCAATCAGACAGGCCTTGATGCTGATTGGCTGGGGCTCGTCCTCCACCTGGGAGTTGGCATGAGCCTGTCCCTCCTTTTTGTCCTTATATAGGCAGAGGAAGTGGCCTCGCAGCACTGCGTACATCTGTTTCCAGGGGCGCATTCCCCCACCAACACGCTGCAGAAAGAGAGGAGAGGCACAAACAATGATATTACTTAATGACAAGTATGAGAAATTTATGTCAGACACATAAAACAGAGGTAGGCAGGCACTGAGAAAGATATGGTCCTCTCTTATAATTTGACACTGGCATTGCACATTAAGTATCTCCACATCCTTGATGAATCTCATCTAAAATGGTTCTCCAAGGAAGTATGAGCTGCCATCATGTCCAGTGTAACCCACTAGAGTGGAGTCATTTCATCAAGGCAAACATGACAGAGTCAGGAATCTCAAACACATTTAGGTCAAAGCCAAACTGGTCTGACAAGTGCAATGCACACAAAAACCAACATTACTGTACTAAATATCTACCAGAGAAACAGGATTATCCACCACTCTTTCTAAACCATGTCACAGGTGAGATAACTGACTGCCTTGACCCCCTTTGTGTGTGGAGTGTGGATAGCACTGTACACACACACACCTTGCTCTTGTCCGTGTTGATCTGTCGGAAGTGGAGCATGCCCTCCTTGGAAGCATCACTGAAGATATCTGATGAGGAATCTCTCCTGGATTCGGAATCTTCTGAAGACCTGTCCACCGTCGCCTTTAACACAACAAACACACGAGTTACCTCTACAATCTCATACATACACAATACTGCAACATGGTGTACAGTGCTTGGCTTTGTAAGCTGCTAATCAGCCTGCCCTCTGGGGCCAGACACAGTCTGCCTCTGGGGCCAGACACAGTCTGCCTCTGGGGCCAGACACAGTCTGCCTCTGGGGCCAGACACAGTCTGCCTCTGGGGCCAGTCAGCAAGCTGGATAATGAGGACGGATCATGTGGAGTCCCTCCAATGGACAGTTCGCTGATTGGATGACCCTTGCCTGACTTCTATTATACGGCCCCAGAATCTGACATTATGCTCCATTCCAGTGAGCAGACAGACAGAAATAGCAAGGTTGGCATCCAGGCTGGGTCTTTAGAGCTCATTTGGTTTTATAGTCTCACTCATTATCCATTTTACAACCGCTACTGACTAACATCAATGCTAGCAGTTCAGAGGAGTGACTCTTATCTTCAGGCTGTGAACCTCTGGGCAGGATATGCAGGTAAAACAAACTATAATGATGCAGTCAAGTCTGATAGCCAGTAGGCACATAATTTCTGTGGAAAGTGACCAGAGGGTTTGTCCATACTCCCTATTACAGTTTGTTGTTATGTGGGCTGATATTGGGTAATACTTTATCTGGATAGTACATCTGTAGATGCTCTACAGACTATCAGTAACATTTCAACTAACTATATAGTAACCCTAGCACCAACCCTAACCCTTATTCTTAACCCAAGTGTATCCTTAGCAAGCAGTTGTTGATAGTATGACCCTCTGTAGAGCATCTACAAATGGAAAATCTGGACTATCCAAATGTAACCTAATATTGATATTACTGTGTTGAGGTTGGACTCACCTTCCTAAGGCCCTTTAGACCAGGTATTTGCCTCCTACAAGGAACATAGAAATATGAAAATAGAAAGATTAATCACAAGTTAGTCTAATGAAAATGACTAAAATGTACAGTGCCTATAGAAATTATACACCCCCTTCACATTTTGTTTTGTTACAAAGTGGGATTGAAATAGATTTAATTGCTATTTTTTTGTCATTGACCTACACAAAATACTCCATAGCGTCAAAGTGAAAAGAAAATGACCATTTCTTTCTCCAAATGAATTAATTATTTATAACTAAAACAGTCGTTGCATAAGTATTCACCCCAGAAAACCAGCCAGTATCTGGTGTGATCACCATTTGCCTCATGCAGCGCGACACACCTCCTTCACATAGAGATGATCAGGCTGTTGATTGTGACCTGTGGAATGTAGTCCCACTCCTTTTCATTGGCTGTGCGAAGTTTCTGGATATTGGGGGGGGGGGGGGGGGGGGGGGGACACTGGAACACGCTGTCGTACACGTCAATCCAGAGCATCCCAAACATGCTCAATGGGTGACATATCTGGTGACTATGCAGGCCATTTTCAGCTTCCAGGAATTGTGTACAGATCCTTGCGACATGGGGCCGTGCATTATCATGCTGAAACATGAGGTGAGGCGGTGGATGAATGGCAAGACAAAGGCCTCAGGATCTCGTCACGGTATCTCTGTGCATTCAAATTGCCATCAATAAAATTCAATTGTGTTCGTTGTCCATAGCTTATACTCGCCAATACCATAACCCCACCGCCACCATGGGGCACTCTGTTCACAACGTTGACATAAGCAAACCGCTCGCCCACACAACCCCATTCACATGGTCTACGGTTGTGAGGCCAGTTGGATGTACTACCAAATTCTCTGTAACGACAGATGCGGCTTATAGTGGAGAAATTAACATTAAATTCTCTGGCAACAGCTCTGGTGAACATTCCTGCAGTCAGCATGCCAATTGCATGCTCACTCAAATTTTGAGACATCTGTGGAATTGTGTTGTGTGACAAAACTGCACATTTAAGAGTGGCCTTTTACTGTCTCCAGCACAAGGTACACCTGTGTAATGATCATACTGTTTAATCAGCTTCTTGATATGCCACACCTGTCAGGTGGATGAATTATATTGGAGAAAGAGAAATGCTCACTAACATGGATGTAAACAAATGTGTGGCCAAAATTTGAGAGAAATAAGCTTTGTGAGCATATGGAATATTTCTGGGATATTTTATTTCAGCTCATGAAACATTCCTCTGTCCCGTACTACTTCAAGAACAGATTCCACTACAAAGACCAGGGAGCTTTTCAAAAGCCTCAAAGTTGGGCAGTGATCGGTAGATGGGTAACAATAACAAATCATAGATTGAATATATCTTTGAGCATGGTCAAGTTAATAATTATGCCGTGGATTACGTATTAAACCACCCAGACACATCAAAGATGAAGTTGTCCTTAACTGAGCTGCAGGACAGGAATGAAACTGCTTAAGGATGTCACTATGAAGCCATTGGTGATTTTAAAACAGCTACAGAGTTCAATAGCTGTGACGGGATAAAACTGAGGATGGATCATGAACATTGTAGTGACTCGGCAAAGGAACACACTTTTTGGCCTAAACGCAAAGCCTTATGTTTGGGGCAACTCCAAAACAACACATGCCTCCTTATTTTCAAGCATGGTGGTGGCTGCATCATGGTATGGGTATGCTTGACATAGGCAAAGACTGGGGAGTTTTCAAGACGAAAAGAAACGGGATGGAGCTTAGCACAGGCAAAATCCTAGAGGACAACCTGCTTCAGTCTGTTTTACACCAGACAGTGGGAGAGGAATTCACCTTTCAGCAAGACAATAACCTACAACACAAAGCCAAATCAACACTGGAGTTGCTTACCAAGACAGTGAATGTCCCTGAGTGGCCAAGTTACAATTTTGACTTAAATCTGCTTGAAATTCTACGGCAAGAAATTATTATTACTGTCTAGTCATGATCCCCAACACCTCGACAGATGAATTTTGAAAAGAATAAAATGGGCAAATATTGCACAATACAGGTGTGCAAAGCTCTTATGAGACTTACCCAAGAAGACTCACAGCTGTATTCGCTGCCAAAGGTGATTCTAACATGTATTGACTCAGGTGGGTGAATACTTATCTAATCAAGGGTTTTATTTTTCATTAATCTTTACAAAATGTTAGAATTCTTCTTGCACTGACAGAGTGTTGTGTAGATCGTTGACAATTACATAAAAAAAATCCATTTGAATCCCCCTTTATTTTCTTCACAATGTATTGTGTTACAAAGGGGGTGTAGACTATACATAACATTGCACTGGCCCACCGTTTTAGACCAAATTACACTCACCCTTCCCTGTAGTTATCCAGACCCTCATCGTAGGATTTGGACCGCTCCGTTTTGGTACCAGAATCCGATTCAATAGTTGTGAGTCGAAGAGAATCTTTAAAAAGAAGAACAAACTTTCAATAGGAATGTCCTAGCTCAAGGCTGTAAGTGTCCCAAGCTTGTTTGTGGATCAAGTATTCAAATTCAGCCATCAACTCATTCTAACACACTATTCTTAAAGCATGCATATATATTGTTGCTGCCAGTAGCTGCACAGTTAGTTAAAAAAGGGGGTAACCTTACCGTGGTCATGTGACCGCTGTCGTTGAATAAGAGGAGATGGAGAGGTAGGGCTGGGTGGGATGGTGGTGACGATTGGAGTAACAGATATCACAGCTGAAGCGGGAATGTGACTGGTGTCATGATCAATACTTGGACTGGATGGCTCATCTGGAAACGAAGTGAGGAAAACCAAAGTTAAACAGGGGTAGACACTATTCCTGTTCTACTCCCAAAAAAACATTGAGTGAAAATAGCTAAATTATAAATCCCAGTAAAAGTAGGCTGTCTGACAATTAACATCACTCTAATTAAGTCTACTGTGGCACAAAGACAGTCTCGGGACTGAGTGAAACTCATTCTGAACCAGTCTATGCTATCTCCGTTTGAGGCTAATTTAACACAAATGCCATGATGGTGAAATATAGGCATACACAGCTAAACACACAAAGTCTGGTTATGAGAAAACATGACACATTCAGAGACAGCCAGGCTTATTCATGGAGTCAGCATGGCCACTAGAGATAACCCAGTCCACACCTGCCACAATCAACAAACAGACAGGAAGGGAAAGTGAGCTGCCGTTTCATCACCGTTGTCAGTCTGATCAGGTAAGCAGATATAACCAAGGTGCAGGCTACACCCAGGCAAGTCATAACGTTACCGAGTACAGTGAGTAACCCTGCCTTTGCCAAACTGTCCCAGGCAGCCGGTGACGCAAGGTACAGGATGGAAGTGTCTGGCAATGATAAGGAGAGTGCCATGAATACTAGCACGGCACACAGAAATGTATCACTACCAAAAGCATTTCATTATAATGCATTTGTACATTTACATAATTTAGCAGACGTTCTTATCCAGAGCGACTTAAGGCAGATTTAGGGTTAAGAGCCTTGCTCAAGGGCACAGACAGATTTTTTCACTTAGTTGGTGCGGGGATTCGAACCAGAGACCTTTTCGTTGTTGGCCCAATGCTCTTAACCACTAGGCTACCTGCCGTCAAAAACAAAGTGCTTCACAGATGTATCTGTATCATCCGTATAATATTCTTGTATAACTCTTTGTTAACTGGTTCAACCCAAACCAGAGTACAATCAGCCAATATGTCAGCCAAATATTTTATAGAAGGAAAATAAAACATAGACCTGAGTAATGCGAAAGCTTACATTCCTATGTGTGCCTAAGCAAAACATTTCACATTTAATAGTGCACATTAACATGAAACATCTGACCTGTTTCTTCGGCTGCAGAGATTGTTACAGTGAAATTCCCCAACATAACCTCAAAGATCGTTCCCATGATACGGCTGCCAAATCGGGACAGATGTTCCCTATTTCATGTGTTTGTGAAAACAGCAACAAACAGCGTTGTTCGACACATGTACTTGAAACGCCTCGTGTTGTCAGTTCAAGCCATCAAGTTTAAAATGGAACAGCTGTCGAAATGTAAGACTACCCAAAACAGAGCATTACGGCTGTGAGTGATGGCGCAAACATTGTTGCTCAGCTAATACTATACATTATAAACTGGGTGGTTCGAGCCTTAAAGGCTGATTGGCTCAAAGCCGTGGTATATCAGACCACGGGTATGACAAAACATTTATTTTTATAGCTATAATTATGTTGGTAACCAGTTTATAATAGCAACAAGGCACCTCGGGGGTTTGTGGTATATGGCCAATATACCACGGCGAAGGGCTGTATCCAGGCACTCCGCATTGCGTTGTGCGTAAGAACAGCTTTTCGCCGTGGTATATTGACCATATACCACACCCCCACGGGCCTTATTGCTTAAATATCAAATCAAAGTTTATTTGTCACGTGCGCAGAATACAACATTTCACCTTACAGTGAAATGCTTACTTACAGGCTCTAACCAATAGCGCGAAAGAAAGAAAAGGTGTGTGTGTGTAGGTAAGTAAAGAAATAAAACAGTAAAAAGACAATTGAAAATAAGTGTAGCAAGGCTATATACAGACACCGGTTAGTCAGGCTTATTGAGGTAGTATGTACATGTAGATATGGTTAAAGTGATTATGCATATATGATGAACAGAGTAGCAGTAGCGTAAAAAGAGGGATTGGCGGGTGGTGGGACACAATGCAGATAGCCCGGTTAGCCAATGTGTGGGTGCACTGGTTGGTCGGCCCAATTGAGGTAGTATGTACATGAAAGTATAGTTAAAGTGACTATGCATATAAGATAAACAGAGAGTAGCAGCAGCGTAAAATAAGAGTTGGGGGGGGGGGGGGGGGGGGGGGGGCACACAATGCAAATAGTCCGGGTAACCATTTGGTTACCTGTTCAGGAGTCTTATGGCTTGGGGGTAAAAACTGTTGAGAAGCCTTTTTGTCCTAGACTCCGGTACTGCTTGCCATGCGGTAGTAGAGAGAACGGTCTATGACTGGGGTGGCTGGGGTCTTTGACAATTTTCAGGGCTTTCCTCTGACACCGCCTGGTGTAGAGGTCCTGGATGGCAGGCAGCTTTGCCCCAGTGATGTACTGGGCCGTACACACTACCCTCTGAAGTGCCTTGCGGTCGGAGGCCGAGCAATTGCCGTACCAGGCAGTGATGCAACCGGTCAGGATGCTCTCGATGTTGCAGCTGTAAAACCTTTTGAGGATCTCAGGACCCATGCCAAATCTTTTTAGTTTCCTGAGTGGGAATAGGCTTTGTCGTGCCCTCTACACGACTGTCTTGGTGTGTTTGGACCATTCTAATTTGTTGTTGATGTGGACACCAAGGAATTTGAAGCTCTCAACCTGCTCCACTACAGCCCCGTCGATGAGAATGGGGATGTGCTCGGTGCTCCTTTTCCTGTAGTCCACAATCATCTCCTTAGTCTTGGTTACGTTGAGGGATAGGTTGCTATTCTGACACCACCCGGCCAGGTCTCTGACCTCCTCCCTATAGGCTGTCTCGTTGTTGTCGGTGATCAGGCATACCCCTGTTGTGTCAGCGAACTTAATGTTGGTGTTGGAGTCGTGCCTGGCCATGCAGTCGTGGGTGAACAGGGAGTACAGGAGGGGAATGAGCACGCACCCCTGGGGAGCTCCAGTGTTGAGGATCAGCGTGGCAGATGTGTTGCTACCTACCCTCACCACCTGGGGGCGGCCCGTCAGGAAATCCAGGATCCAGTTGCAGAGGGAGGTGTTTAGTCCCAGGATCCTTAGCTTAGTGATGATCTTTGAGGGTACTATGGTGTTGAACGCTGAGCTGTAGTCAATGAATAGCATTCTCACATAAGTGTTCCTTTTGTCCAGGTGGGAAAGGGCAGTGTGGAGTGCAATAGAGATTGCATCATCTGTGGATCTGTTTGGGCGGTATGCAAATTGGAGTAGGTCTAAGGTTTCTGGGATAATGGTGTTGATGTGAGCCATTACCAGCCTTTCAAAGCACTTCATGGCTACAGACGTGAGTGCTACTGGTCAGTAGTCATTTAGGCAGGTTGCCTTTGTGTTCTTGGGCACAGGGACTATGGTGGTCTGCTTGAAACATGTTGATATTACAGACTCAATCAGGGACATGTTGAAAATGTCAGTGAAGACACCTGCCAGTTGGTCAGCACATGCCCGGAGCACACATCCTGGTAATCCATCTGGCCCCGCAGTCTTGTGAATGTTGACCTGTTTAAAGGTCTTACTCACATCGGCTACGGAGAGCGTGATCACACAGTCGTCTGGAACAGTTAATGCTCTCATGAATGCCTCAGTGTTGCTTGCCTCGAAGCGAGAATAGAAGTGATTTAGCTCGTCTGGTAGGCTCGTGTCACTGGGCAGCTCGCGGCTGTGCTTCCCTTTGTAGTCTGTAATAGTTTGCAAGCCCTGCCACATCTGACAAGTGTCGGAGCCGGTGTAGTATGATTCAATCTTAGCCCTGTATTGATGCTTTGCCTGTTTGATGGTTCGTAGCATGCGACCACTACACAGGTAAGCTGCTGATTATTTATGAAGCAGACTGAAGCTTATGAGGTGCTGTGAGTGTTTGATTGTGTGTAGGTGTGTGTGGGAGAGAGTATGCAAAGGGGTGTGTGTGTGTAAGAGGATATTATTAACCCATGTGGGTTCCAGGCCACTGGTGTCTGAGTAAAAGGTGCCCTGATTGGTGGATGATGGCTCATGTCATGTCAATGAAACTATTGGCACATAACTCAGAGCGCATCAAATCTAACTTAAAAAACCCACACCATCAAATACATGATAATAAGTCTACCAAAAAAACAACAGATAAATTAAGAGTTCCATTCCGATCTGACAGCTGAAAAGCGCAGTCCTAATTGTGAACGCTTAAGATACTCCTAACATCAGCGCAATGCATTTGAAACACATTTGCTCTAGGAAAACACAAGCAGGAACGGGACATTTGCATGTACTGAACCATATAGTATGTTCTGTCTTGTTCTCAGTACAAAATGACTAATCTGCCAGACACGCAATGCACAGCAGTTGTTGGACAGTTGGTTTGAATGGTAATTGTTGGACTGAGTAACGGCTACTTTTTTAAATGAAGACAGGGTATTTGTTGCTATTGGTGTATTTAAGCATACTTGCAACGATGAATGTACTCTTCTTTTGTTAGATGTTTTGTTAAGGCATAGAACTTAACACGGGGATATACCTAGCTGACCGACACTTTCAACATATCTGCTAAATGAAATGGTAATGTATCAATATTAATAATATCAAAATAAAAATGTAATGCACGTTATTCAATTTCCCCATTTCACAGACTTGTCCTGTCCAAGCATTACGACATACCTCAACAACAAATCCAGCTCTGTTCAAACAGCCAATAAACCCCTGCCACCAAAAGCTGTTATAGCCCAACTACATCTATCAATACGTACATTGGTGATATACTCTATCCAAACTCTTTCACTGTATAGCACCAAGGAAACCATTTTTACAGCGTAAAGAAGTTGCACTAGAGCGATAACTGACAACTCACCATATTAGCTATGTTGACATTGAGAGATGCAGGTTGGCATCTTTTGGCATGGAGGCAGTTCTGCAGAGTAGTCACTAACTGGCACAGCCACAGTCATTCAATATTATTTTGAACTTAACCCTAACCACAGTGCTAACCTTAATGCCTAACCCTAACCTTAAATTAAGACAAAAAAGCTCATTGTTGTTTTCATACATTTTTTCTAAATATTATAGCCAAATTGTGACTTTGCAGCTGGCCTATCTAGAAGAAAATGCTCAGTTCTGCATCCAGGGCAAGATTCATGACAAACATTAACCTGCTTGAGTGATGTTGAGGACATTTCTGACAGCAGCTAGTCTGAGCATCAGGACTTTTTCTGCATGACAATTTCCACCTGCTAAGACTTGAGGGCAGAAACTGATAACATCAAAACCCTTGTATAACCTCCCCACCCAAGAGATATTACATTCTCTACCAGGCACATTAAGCGAATCGGTCTACACACGCCCACACAAAACACATTCTCCCTCGCTCTCCTCAAGGAAGCCGAAACCAGAGCAACAGGAACTCCTGATACTAAGAGTTACAGTGTGTTATAAATGTGTTACCTAATTAAAGTTGATGCTTGACACACACCCCTTCCCAGGACTTTCTCTCTATGTAAGGAGTTGCTATGGTAACAAAGGAGTCAAGAGAGTGAGAACAGAAACGTGTTCCTTACCGATGAAGGGGATGGAGTCAAGCGAGTCGTCCAGGTTGCTGGCACACGAGGCCTTGTGCTGCTCTCCCAGCCTTCTCATGGTCACGTCTCGCTGGATGTCGTTGCATAGCCAGCCCCCCGATCCCCTCTTAGCTGCTAGAGTCCCCACTTCCATTGGAGTCTCCAAGTCGGTGTCGTTTACAGCCAGGATGTAGGAGGGGTGGCGGATGGGCTGGGGTCCCGAGTTCTTATCCCTTCTCAGGACCACCACTGTGGCGTCCGGCCCTTCTACGCCCTCCAACGGCTTCCCGCTAGTCCGCACCAGGGCGGGGACCTTTGACCTGAGGGTCACAGTACTGTTAACAGTGGAGGAGGAAGTGGAGGTAGAGGAAGAGATGGCCTGCTGTCTCTGAACAGGGACTTTGGAGGGGCCGGAGCAGGAGGAGGACCTAGCACCCAGCCCCACATCCCTCCCGCTCTCCTCCCTCAGGCTGTCTGCACGCCCCCGGAGCTGTAGCTGCTGCAGGGGCGAGGAAGAGTATCCCAGGTGGTTACCCACCACCACGGCTCTTTGGTCTTTGAGCAGGTCCATAGCACTGCTGTTCCCGGGGCCCCGGGTAGAAGGTAAGGAGAGTGGCGAAGGGTCCGAGGTGGAGTTTTTAACAGGCAACCGCGAGGGCCTACTGAGGGCTGTCTGTGCAAGGCTGTCTGTCCTAGAGGGGAGCAACGGCTCCGTCGTACCTTTAGTGAACATAGGGGCAGCGATGGGCATGCCTGTAAGGCTGGTCCTGTGAGGCTGGGGTAGTTGTTTCAGCACTGCCCCGTGTCTGCTGGCTCTGGCCTCCTCACCCCTGTATAGTAGCAGGCTATCCTCCAGCTCTGCCCTGCTGTACCCTCCCACTCCCCTCTCTGTAGATACCATTGCCGCTGGCTCGCCCTGCCGGCCCAGGTAGTCGCAGGAGCGTGCCCGGGGCTTGGCCACTCCCATGAGGGCTGAGGAGGGTAGGGCATCCTGGGAGGCACTCCGGGGCCAGTCCCTGGGCATGGCTGTCCTCTCGGGCCCTCCCCCACCTAGCCTCTCCTGGGAGGCACTGCGCAGTGGAGCCACAGTGGCCCCCTGGTAGGATCCCCGGTCGTGGGACGTGCTCCTGCGTCTAATCTGGGACCCCCCCAGGCCTCGTTGGGAGGAGGCGCTGGCACTGGGGGGGCCAGGCTGCAGTGCGTAAGCGGCATTGGGGTTGGCCGCCGCCCGCAGGCTGTCTAGACGCTCCTGGATGGTGCGGCAGCCATAGGTGTGCAGCCGCTTGGCGTCGATGTAGTCCTTGTAGGTGGTGTAGTTGCGCCAGTCGATGTTCTGGTGAGGGGAGGTGGACGTGGCAGGGGAGGAGGGTGAGGGGGTGTAGTGGTTGGGCGTGGTGGGGGAGGGTAAGGTGTCAGCCACCGTGGTTTGCGGGGAAGGGGTGAGGTGGTGTTTGTCAGGGTAGATTGGGGAAGGCCTAGAGCCAGAGAGGGAGAAGACTGAGGACTCTGTGGGCCGGGTGGGGGTATACTGTAGCTGTGACCCTCCAGGGGGGCCAGGGGTCACGAGGATTCTAGGCCTGGTTGAGAGGCCCAGGGGACTTCCGAAACGGTTCTCATCGGTCCTATGGCTGGGGCCAGCCCGAGACACACAACGGGGCCCCCGATCCGCTACTGCGTCAGGCGGCACCACCACTGTCCTCACACTCTCGTTGCACACACAAACCACCGTCTGGGTTTTAGGGGACTGCGGGGGAGGAGAAGGGGGTACAGGGATCTCCAACCGGTAGCCCATGTCTGTGTGGCCTGCCGTGGAGGTACCCTGTCTCCCTGCCCCTGCCTGGGCCGGCCTGCCGCTCCGGGATGCCTCTGTGGAGGGGGATAGGTCCAGGGCCTGGGCCATCCCTGGGGCTTTAGGCTCTATCCTCGGGTAGCATATGGGAGGCGGCTCCGGGATGTGCAGGGCGTTTCCGCTGTATGCCTCGTTCCCTTTGAGGTATGCATCTTGGGAATAGGCCTGCAAGAGATTATGGGACATTATGTCTCTTCAACTGTATAGGACAAAAATAGATCACATAAAACCTTTGTAGTGTGCCATTGCACCAAACTGAAGCGATCCTCTGGGTACTGCTTGGGTTTTCGCCATGCCCATAAAGAAACAGCTACGCTACAGCACAATGACCAGAAAAAAAGCATATGATGAATGGCAAAGAAAAACATGACCCATATACTCCTCAAAATTATTTTGTAAGGACGATAAATTTCAGTACACAGTAAATGACAGATAAACAATTGAACACACAGACTGTATGTACATGTTATAAAAACCATCAAAGACATTTGACTAAAAGATAACACAGTATTGCTCTCTTGGCCAAAGTCAACAACCAGCCCTTCCCCACCCCGGCGGAGCCTGAATCCTGAAGAGACACTGGGAGCGTGTGTTTGGGTCAGATGACCTCTTCCAACGGAAAGCGCCGGAAAAAGCAACAGATGTGTCCAGGAGAGAGCGAAAAAGGGGAGAGTGAGAGGAAAAAAAGCAGGCCTGACACCAGGGCCCAGAATAAAGCCTGGTAAGAGCTGGATTTCAATCTACAAAAAGTCCTCAGTTCAGAGATGTGTATTGACTCAGGTATTTAATGTATCTCCCCATCCTTGTAGTGCGAGAATTCACTGAAGGGAAAGCAAGAGCTGGACTTTAAATCGATGAGTGCTCTATCTGTGGTGTCGGGTTACGTTTATACAGTGACTCCAGCATGTCTGCTGCCCCCACCCTTAACTCCAGATTTGCATAAGTCAAGTGATGCTGTCAACAACAAAAAAAATGTTCTGGTCATCTGTAGCTCAGCTGGTAGATCAAGGCGCTTTGGCGCTTGCTACGCCAGGATAGTGGGTTTGATTCCTGGGACCACTCATATTTAAAATATATGCATGCATGACTAAGTTGCTTTGGATAAAAGTGTCTGATAAATGGCATATTTTATATTATTACTGACTCAGAGCTTAACTTACAAGCTTTTCTCTCTGATGTGAGCAGAGAGCAGGAGACATAGGAATTTGAATGGGGAAACGACAACACCTTTCCTGTCGATATTTAGCATGCTCTAAAACAGGGGTTCTCCAACTTTGTGTCCAGAGACCCCTTTTGTAATAGAAAATTCACCAGGGATTAAAAAAAGGTACAAGGTTCTATTGACACAATACAAAAATAGGTAGAGATGACACGGTTTTAGCTAAGGGAAGGCACAAAAATATTACACTTATTGACAATCATTACACTGTTGATACCAGCTTTAAAAAAGGTCTGAAACCACATTGACACATGGGAAGAAATGACATACAAAAAAGAAAAACAAGGAGTTCGTAAGTTTCCCTTCTTACCAGAGCAGTGATATCCCTGGAAAACTGCCAGCCGACAGGTTAGAGGCAGACAGGAGGAGAGAAGAAGGAGAGGGGAGAAAGAGGAGTAAAGATGTGCAATAGAGAAACAGAGGCTGGAGCTGTCATGGCTACGGTCGCTGTGTGAATGCACCACAGAAAGGCAGAGGGCAAGAGAAGAGCAGCGAAAAAAGACGACGGGAGCAGGAACGGATAGGAGAAAAGTCACAGTCACGTTTGCACTGCCACCTGCTTGTCCCTCTGCCACCTGAGGACCAGGAGCCAGGCTGCCTCTCACCCACATAACTGCCTCCTCTCACCAACGCTGCCTGATAGTAGTCATAAGCCAGGGGTAATCTAACTGCCTACCGCTGCTGCTGTTCACTAGCTGCCTCTACCTCGGTATCCCTCTCTTACAGTGGTTATAAGAAAGTCACCACCCCCTTTCAAAATGTTTACCTTTTGTTCCCTTACAGCCTGAAATGAAAACACATAAAATCTAACTTTTTCCATCTTTATTTACACACAGTAAATAAATAAAAACTCTGAAAATGTATTAAAAGTCAAATTACCCTATTTGGATAAGTGAACCCCCCCCCCTAGAATTGCAATCTTGCTGAGGTATAACCAACCACCTTCCAGATCACAAATCAATTTCTAACACTAATGGCTGTGTATTGCCCGTTTTATTTACTGAGAATAACCTCAGGCTTCAACAGTGCTCCGACACATTCCTAAATGTCAAAAGATGTTTGTGTGGCTTTGGCAAGCTGTGGCCTAGCCATCTAGCTATGCGTGGAATTTAGCATCACACTAGGGGCTGGAGTCGGTTCAGTTCCTTACTCCAGATGAGAGAACCAGTGGAAGTGAATAACAGGATGTGACTGTGGTTGTGGGGTGGTGTGGTCTGGCATAGCGTTATCGTCTGCTGGGCTCTGGACCCTGACGGGTGGCGTTGGTTTGCTGTGCAGATCACTGAGCCGGGCAGGAATATGGGTAGGTGGAGAGAGCGGCCCTGCCAGGCTGGCACCACAGAGGCTCTCGTCTTCTGGTCCTTAAAGCTCTCTGTCCTCTTTTCTATCACTCTTTCGTTCCACGCTACTTGGCTCAACCTTCACTTTCACTCTGCAGTTCTTTCCATCTGGGCCACTACTACTCAGCCCTCTTCCTGCACACACAAACACACTTTCAAGCCCACAGCCAATACTCTTCACCGGCTGTCAACAGTCCACCGCTGGTCAGTAATCCATGACAAATGGACTGGAGTTTGAGATAACCTGAGGGACCGTGCATGAAAACCTTAATGTTCAAAACAATGTTGAGTGAACGATCAAATCAATCAAATGTATTTATAAAGCCCTTTTGAAATCAGCAGCAGCAGTTACAGTGCTTATACAGAAATCCAGCCAAAAATTATGACTCCTCTTCCCTCTGTCCATGGCAGGGAGTCTGCTGGATGCTAAGCCCTGCACAGAGAGCCCAGTGCGTGGTGTCTATTTATGGGGAGGAAATGCTCCGAGTGCCGTTAACCCAAGGGGGACAGTAGTATTATGGGAGTGAATATTATATGATGCTAAATTTCTCTTAGATCTAACGTCCTGTTTAGGGGGTTCTGGTACAGGACATTTTCAAATCGATCTGTGGACACCGTAGATCGGAATGGCTTGAGCAATAGCCCTGGTTCCCACGGACACAGTAGTATATTTTCTGAGCCTGTGTGACTTAGGATGTGAAATCTGAAACCACTTGAAGCTGGGATGTCCCTCCTACCATTTAATTCGCCATTCCGACTGTCCAACTCCTGCCTGAACCCTACGTCATAGCCACTGACAAAGCACAAGCCTGCAATCCTTACATCATATATCACTGTAGCACATTCTGAGATCGATTTATAGCCTCCCGAGTAGGGCAGTGTTCTAAGGCACAGCATCGCAGTTCCTAGAGATCCTGGTTCGAGTCCAGGCACTGTGGCAGCCGGCCGCGACCGGGAAACCCATGGGGAGGCGCACAATTGGTCCAGCATCGTCCGGGTTAGGGAAGGGTTTGGCCAGCAGGGATGTCCTTGTCACATATCGCTCCAGTGACTCCTGTGGCGGGCCAGGCGCCTGCACGCTGACACGGTCGCCAGGTGTACAGCGTTTCCTCCGACACATTGGTGTGGCTGGCTTCCGGGTTAAGCGGGCATTGTGTCAAGAAGCAGTGCGGCTTGGTTGGGTTGTGTTTCGGAGGATGCATTGGCTCTCGACCGTCGACTCCCAAGTCTGTATGGGAGTTGCACCGACGAGACAAGACTAACTACCAATTGGAAACCACGAAATTGGGAGAAAAAGGGGTAAAAGTTTTTAAAAGAGATCGATTTATAGCCATTCATCAAAAATAATTCCGATTTTAAACAAAAAAACATTAATGAGATTAAAAGGTGAGTTCCTAACAAGTTCAGGAAGCCAAGCTAGAGCTCTGAGACGTTCACAGTGATGGAGGCAGACATTTTGATCAAGAGAGACCTTTAAAAAGTTTGCACATTTCCTTTAACACTAAACATACAAATATGTATTTCACAGTTAAGGAAGGTGAAATCTTAGTTGTTTTATAATTTGACTATACTATATTAAGAAGTCATTTCAAGCCTAGTTCATATAGCTTTGTTGAATATGAAATATGTCATAATATTTCATATTTTCAACATATTTGTACTGTGTCCCTGAGCTTGTGTCATCACAAGTGACTACACATTATCAATTACAGTTGAAGTCAGAAATGTACATACACCTTAGCCAAATACATTTAAACTCAGTTTTTCACAATTCCTGAAATTGTATCCTAGTAAAAATTACCGGGATTAGTCAGTTAGTTATTTTAAGAATGTGAAATGTCAGAATAATAGTACAGAGAATGACTAATTTCAGATTTGATTTCTTTCATCACATTCCCAGTGGGTCAGAAGTTTACATACGGTCAATTAGTATTTGGTAGGATTGCCTTTAAATTGTTTAACTTGGGTCAAACGTTTTTCAGTTCTGCCCACCAATTTTCTATAGGATTGAGGTCAGGGCTTTGTGATGGCCACTCCAATACCTTGACTTTGTTGTCCTTAAGCCATTTTGCTACAACTTTGGAAGTATGCTTGGTGTCATTGTCCATTTGCAAGACCCATTGGCGACCAAGCTTTAACTTCCTGACTGATGTCTTGAGATGTTGCTTCAATATATCCACATAATTGTCCTCCTCATGATGCCATCTATTTCGTGAAGTGCACCAGTCCTTCCTGAAGCAAAGCACCCCCACAACATGATGCTGCCACCCCCGTGCTTCACGGTTAGGATGGTGTTCTTCGGATTGCAAGCCTTCCCCTTTTTCCTCCAAACATAACGATGGTCATTATGGCCAAACAGTTCTATTTTTGTTTCATCAGACCAGAGAACATTTCTCCAAAAAGTACAATCTTTGTCCCCATGTACAGTTGCAAACCGTAGTCTGGCTTTTTTATGGTGGTTTTGGAGCAGTGGCTTCTTCCTTGCTGAGCGGCCTTTCAGGTTATGTCGATATAGGACTCGTTTTACTGTGGATATAGATACTTTGTACCTGTTTCCTCCAGCATCTTCACAAGGTCTTTTGCTGTTGTTCTGGGATTGATTCGCACCAAAGTACGTTCATCTCTAGGGGACAGAACGCGTCTCCTTCCTGATTAGTATGACGGCTGCGTGGTCTCATGGTGTTCATACTTGCGTAATATTGTTTGTACAGATGGAAGTGGTACCTTCAGGCGTTTGGGAATTGCTCCCAAGGATGAACCCGACTTGTGGAGGTCTACAATTACTTTTCTGGCGTCTTGGCTGATTTCCCCATGATGTCAAGCAAAGAGGCACTGAGTTTGAAGGTAGGCCTTGAAATACATCCACAAGTACACCTCCTATTGACTCAAATTATGTCAATTAGCCTATCAGAAGCTTCTAAAGCCATGACATCATTTCCCGGAATTTTCCAAGCTGTTTAATGGCACAGTCAACTTAGTGTATGTAAACTTCTGACCCACTGGAAATGTGATACAGTGAATTATAAGTGCAATGTGTCTGTAAACAATTGTTGGAAAAATGACTTGTGTCATGCAAAGTAGATGTCCTAACCGGCTTGCCAAAACTATAGTTTGTTAACAAGAAATTTGTGGAGTGGTTTAAAAACGAGTTTTAATGACTCCAACCTAAGTGTATGTACATTTCCGACTCAAACTGTATAACTATTTTTATGCAGCATTATGCAGCATTACTAATTATTGTTTATGGCACTCTCATGATAAATAATTACTTTCGGGGATTACATTTAACTGGTTAACAATCCCTATTCTGTACATTGTCCAGCACTAGGATATGGGAACAACTACCTTGTGAGAAAAAGTACAAATTAACTACCCATCCCACTTTAGGCACAAACAAAGATCAATTCATGATTCCCATAAACCTTCACAAGTGACTTCAATTCTCTAGTCAACAATAATCAAGGAAGATATTCAAGCACAAAGTTAGGACGGTCTTAAATTAATTGCACTTACCAACTGCAAAATGTCCTCATCTTTTGGCATCACACATAGTTCCAACGAGGTGTCGCTGTGAGAGGGACAAAAGTAGTAGAGATTCCACTTATGAGTTGGAGCAGTAGTGCGCACAATCAACATAGTTCATGTAAAAACTATACAAAAAAAGGTTTAGTTTAGACTTAGCTTTAAGGTATGTTCATGAGTAGGAGGGTAATGGTTTAGTATCATTGGGAACTGACAGTTATATATGCCACGGGCACATGGATTGCTCAACAATGTCTGTGTGCCAATTTCCAAGGAATGTTAAATGGGTAGAGCTACATTTGAAAAAGTGCCTTGAGAAATTGCATTTCAGTGACACCACATAGCACCCTTTGAATTTCCAGAGAAGGAAATGGTTTACGTTCCATTTAAAATATTTAGTTTGAATGATTAGAATAACAAAAAGCTGTTCATTTTCACTTAATCTAATCTCGATAGCACCGAAACGAGACAAGGTTTCTGAAATGTGCATAGCCATAAATACTTTAATAAGGCACTTCCTGGTAAGGTTTCCTGCAACCTATTAGCATTGTTTCAAAATAACCCCCCTTCATGTAAAACTCCATGAGAGTGATGTATAAGAGAAGCAGGCAGTCCCTTACCTGTTCTGTATCAAAGCGATCACTTGGGAGTACGTCTTTCCAATGATACTTTCTCTGTTCACCTTTACAATCCGGTCCCCTGAAGGGAAGAGAATTCACATTGAAAACACATTGAATGTGTCTCCAACGGACATGTAGCATAATGAAAAGAAAAACACAATCATTGACAGTGGATGGTTGCAACGCCATAAGACAATTTTAAAATGTGATGCTCAGTGTGCCCAATAATCCCTCATCTTGGGTAAGGATGTAGCTCCCAGTACTGTAGCATTTCCCCTCACACAGATAAGACTGTGTTGGGATCAAAGGGGAATAGTGACACGGCATAAATGTGTTTATAGTCAACCCTACTGTACACGTTGCCTACGTCCCAAATTAAAATGGCACTCTATACTCTATATATAGCGCACCCCCATAGGGCTCTGGTCAAATGTTGTGCACTTTATAGGGAATACGGTGCCATTGAGGACTCAGGCTTTTCATTCAAGTTTTCTGAAGAGGAGATCTACAGGAAGCTGGTTAGAGGGAGTTATGGACAGAGTAGAGCTAATTGTGGGAAAACCAGTGCACTCCCCTTTCCCAGGAAAGGGGCTATTCAGTAGTAAAAAGAGAAAGCTAGGCTGTGTGTCTGTGCTAGGGTTGAATAGCGGGACCGGGGTAGCAAGATCAACCACCCAGACCCAGTCCCTTTTCACAGTTTAAATAACTGAGAAACTAGTAAATTATAATAAATAATTCCTATGAACAGCACGACGTGAAATAGAACTGTTAAACTATATGCGATGTCTAAATCTGGCTTCTCTACGGACCACAGCCTACCCTCTGCTATCTGCATGATCAATCATCAATGCTCAGGGTGGGGACAGATAGCGCATCTCAGTATGGAGGGCAGCGCATCTCAGTATGGAGGGCAGTTCACAATGAGTGTACACTACACAAAAGTATGTGGACACCCCTTCAAATGAGTGGATTCGGCTATTTCAGCCAAACCATTGCTGACAGGTGTATAAAATAGAGCAAACAGCCATGCACTCTCCATAGACAAACATTGGCAGTAGAATGGCCTGTACTGAAAAGTTCAGTGACTTTCAACATGGCACCGTCATAGGATGCCACCTTTCCAACAAGTCAGTTTGTAAAATGTCTGCCCTGCTAGTGCTGTTATTGTGAAGTGGAAACATCTAGGAGCAACAACGGCTCAGCTGCGAAGTGGTAGGCCACACAAGCTCACAGAACGGGACTGCCGAGTGCTGAAGCGCGTGGCACATAAAAATTGTCTATGCCAACTGTAAAGTTTGGTGGAGGAATAACGGTCTGGGGCTGTTTTTCATGGTTCGGTCTAGGTTCCAGTGAAGGAAAATCTTAACACTACAGCATACAATGACATTCTAAAAGACTCTGTGCTTCCAACTTTGTGGGGAAAGCCCTGTTTCAGCATAACAATGCCCCCATGCACAAAGTGCGATTCAAACAGAAATGGTTTGTCGAGATCGGTGTGGAAGAACTTGACTGGCCTGCAGAGCCCTGACCTCAACCGCGTCGAACACCTATGGGGTGAATTGGAACGCCGACGGTGGGCCAGGCATAATCGTCCAACATCAGAGTTAACAAATAACAAAAATATATATATACTTATTTTATTTATTTAATTAACAAATTCCCGTGTGAAAAAGTCATTGCCCCCTTACACTCAATAACTGGTTGTGCCACCTTTAGCTGCAATGACTTCAACCAAATGCTTCCTGTAGTTGTTGATCAGTCTCTCACATCGCTGTGGAGGAATTTTGGCTGACTCTTGCATGCAGAACTGCTTTAACTCAGCGACATTTGTGGGTTTTCAAGCATGAAAGGCAAGTTGTCCAGGTCCTGAGGCAGCAAACCATCAAACTACCACCACCATGCTTGACCGTTGGTATGAGGTTCTTACTGTCGAATGCAGTGTTAGGTTTTAGCCAGATATAACAGGACCCGTCTCATCCAAAAAGTTGACTGAAGTTTGCCAAAAAGCACCTTGGAAGCACCTGGATGATCATCAAGACCTCTTGGAAGAATGTTCTATGGACAGATGAGTAAAAAGTATAACTTTTTGGATGACATGGGTCCCATTATGATTGGCGAAACACACACAACCAGTCAATCTTCGTGAAGAGAAGTGATAGCCATCTGCATCTTATTCTAGTCCTATATTACTCAAGCATGTCATTACAATGATGAAGATAAGGACAACAAAACATATTTAAATTTACCTGAGGAGGTAGGGTAATACGCACATGGCACGACATTAGGGGAAATATTATGAAAGGTACAGTGGCAAGAAAAAGTATGTGAACCCTTTGGTTTACCTGGATTTCTGAATAAATTGGTCATAATAATGACCTGATCTTCATCTAGGTCACAACAATTGACATACACAGTCTGGTTAAACTAATAACAAAAACAGTTATACGTTTATGTCTTTATTGAACAATGTGCGTAAACATTCACAGTACAGAGTGGAAAAGGTACGTGAACCTTTGGATTTAATAACTGGTTGACCCTCCTTTGGTAGCAATAACCTCAACCAAACATTTTCTGTAGTTGCGTATTAGACCTGCACATCGGTCAAGAGGAATTTTGGACCATTCCTCTTTACAAAACTGTTTCAGTTCAGCAATATTCTTGGGCTGTCTGGTGTGAACTGCTCTCGAGGTCATGCCACAGCATCTCAAATCGGGTTAAGGTCAGGACTCTGACTGGGCCACTCCAGAAGGGGTATTTTCTTCTGTTGAAGCCATTCTGTTGTTGATTTACTTCTGTATTTTGGTCATTGTTGCATTACCCAACTTATGTTGAGCTTCAATTGGCGGATAGATAGCCTAACATTCTCCCGCAAAAGGTCTTGATAACTTGGGAAATCATTTTTCTGTCAATGATAGCAAGCTGTCCAGGCCCTGAGGCAAAGCAGCCCCAAACCATGATGCTCCCTCCACCATACTTTATAGTTGGGATGATGTTTTGATGTTGGTGTGCCTTTTATTCTCCACACATAGTGTTGTGTGTTCCTTCCAAACAACTCAACTGTAGTTTCATCTGTCCACAGAATACTTTACAAGTAGTGCTGTGGAACATCCAGGTGCACTTTTGCTAACTTCAGACGTGTTTTTTTGGACAGCAGTGGCTTCTTCCGTTGTGTCCTCCCATGAACAACATTCTTGTTTAGTGTTTTACGCATCTTAGACTCGTCAACAGAGATGTTAGCATGTTCCAGAGATTTCTGCAAGTCTTTAGCTGACACTATAGGATTCTTCTTAACCTCATTGAGCGCTGTGCTCTTGCAGTCATCTTTGCAGAACGGCCACTCCTAGGGAGAATAGCAACAGTGCTGAACTTTCTCCATTCAGACAATTTGTCTTACCGTGGACTGATGAACATCAAGGCTTTTAGAGATACTTTTGTAACCCTTTCAAACTTTATGCAAGTCAACAATTCTTAATCTTAGGTCTTCTGAGATCTCTTTTGTTTGAGGCATGGGTCACATGAGGCAATGCTTCTTGTGAATAGCAAACTCAAATTTGTGAGTTTTTTTATAGGGCAAGGCAGCTCTAACCAACATCTCCAATCTCGTCTCATTGGACTTCAGGTTTGATGACTCCAATTAGCTTTTGGAGAAGTCATTAGCCTACTTTTTCCAACCTACACTGTGAATGTTTAAATGATGTATTCAATATAGACACGAAAAATACAATAATTAGTGTGTTATTAGTTTAAGCACGCTATGTTTGTCTATTGTTGTGACTTAGACCAATTTATGCAGAAATCCAGGTAATTCCAAAGGGTTCACATACTTTTTCTTGCCACTGTATATATGCCCAGCCTACTAATTATACAAATGTAAAATATTATATTTCTAAATCAAATTCACTAGCCTATAACTGAAACTTTGTAGGGCACATGTCCTGCACCAGCATGGCATGTTCTCTCCAACCTTCATGGTTCGAATGAGGTCCGTAATTCCAATCCATATAATACAATACAGTAATACAGTCCACACATTCAAAAAGATTAGGCTATTGGAGCTTGATTCATTTATTACCCAAGAGAGCACAGCGACATCTAAGGGCTTCAATGTTTTTCTGTTGTGTGTAATGTGCAGTAGCCTATATCATAGACTATGTATTGGATACCGGCTTGGGATCATAAAATGGCTTTAATGTAGGGCTCATAAAATGTCCTTACTTGTATGGCTCATCAGGCTTAGGTAGCATCAGGCTTGAATGTTCATGTTGATGAAAGCTCTAATCAAATCCAGATATATTTATATGCTTTAGAATGACACTTCCAGTTTTGTCAGGAAATACCAGGGAGTGATTTATTCTTGGATGGAACATTTGTAAAATACCAGGAAAATATTAAACCCTAGTCTGTGCCACTTTGCAGTTCCTGCCATGTAGCCAACCAACAGCGGCGAGAGTACAGTGGCATTGCGTGCGTATATAGTGACCACATTCTCTGATTTGGTTTTAATTAAATTAGATGACAAGACAAACCTTTGTTTTGACACAAGCAATTGATATAGAAGTGAATGTAGTCTTGAGAATCCACAAGCGTCAGGGAAATGTATCTATATTGTGTAGTCAAATCATGGGCAGCAGGTAGCCTAGCGGTTAAAAGCTAGTAACCGAAAGGTCGGCAAGGTGGAAAAATCTGTCCCCCAACAATAACTGCTGCCCGGGCCCCGATGACGTGGATGTCGATTAAGCCCCCCACACCTCTCTGATTTAAAGGGGTTGGGTTAAATGCGGAAGACACATTTCGGTTAAATGCATTCATTTGTGCAACTTACTAGGTATCCCACTTCCCTTTCCCAAATCAGTGGCACAAAACATGAGTCATGCTGTTGTTACCTGTACAGAGTCCAGCTCCGTGGGCAGGGCCTCCCTCCTTCACTTGCTTGACGAAGATGGTGTCCATTGGCTCCAGCCTGTTCCTCTGTCTCCCTGGAAACGGCAAAAGCGCACAGGGGGTCAGGTGCCATTGTGCAGAGCCAAGGGAATATCACTACTAGGATTAGAGCTAGCTACATCACTAGCATTACAGCTTGCTGGCACTTTCAAATGTTAGCATAGGTACACATCTAACGTATGGAAACATGGTCTAGGGAGGGAGAAAGTGTTCTCATTTAAAGAGGGAGAGCTCTCTTTTCAGATTAACACAGCAGGGTTACTCAGCTGGAACCACACACTGCCAAGAGGCCAGACAAGACAGCAGTGTTTCTACACGCAATTGAAAAGTTTGTTCATCAGAATAAATTGCACACCTCTATCAAAACAAAAAAGTTGCAACATCTGCATCATTACACATTAACATAGGCTTCTCCACACAGACCCCTACTTTTAGTGTTCAGCATCCCAAATAATGGGGTGAACCCTGAATTGCACTTAAGGCAAATTTGAACTTAAAATAGTCTCCCATTACATTAATGCATGACTAAGTCAACATTTTACATAAATGCCTCAAGGTTAGGATTCATCCCTCTACCTATAGCAAGGATCATCAACTAGATTCAGCCGCGCGCCAATTTTCTCTTTAGCAGATGGTCGGCGGGCTGGGACATAATTGCAAATGAACAGCAAGAAGCCCAAACAGATATATGTTTACTAACGATTATAAGTAATTGTTTTACTAACTTTGTCTATTAAACTTTCTATATCTCCTCTTTCCAACTGTCATTTGATGCCTGAACAGCTAATACCTAGATGCACAGGGGTGTAGAGCACTATAGGCTTTGGCACTTCAGTAAAAATAAATAATGTTTTGACAGTCTGCACTTAAACCTCAGTCATTGTATAATTTCAAATCCAAAGTGCTGGAGTAGAGTCAAAACAACCCAAAAAATGGATCATTGCCTCAATACTTTTGAAGCCCGCTGTATAGGACTCTGATACCGGACGACATACCTAGTTTAAAATGATGTCAATCTGAGAGTTCCAGTAATGAAGTTGTCGATGACGCATGACTTTGTGCTTGGCTAGCAACTGCAACTGGGGGTTACGCCTAGTAACCAAAGAATGACATGGCTCCAACGCAAGGGGAGTACCCAGAATACCCCATAATGTGAAATTACGTTTTTAGAAATGTTTACAACTTAAAAATGAAAAGCTGAAATGTCTGGAGTCAAATCAGTATTCAACACATTTGACATGTTTAGACATTTAGCAGAAGCTCTTATCCAGACTTACAGTAAGTGGTAGGTGCATACATTTTTCATACTGTTCCCCCCGTGGGAATCGAACCCAATCGACCAAGCGTTGCAAGTGCCATGCCCTACCAACTGAGCCACACGGGACCTTTGTTAATGCAACCCCTTTGTTACGGCACACCTAAATAAGTTCAGCAGTAAAAATGTGCTGAACAAGTCCCATAATCATTGGCATGGATGCCCTGTGTGTGCAATAATAGTGTTAACCATGATTTTTGAATGACTACCTCATCTCTGTACCCTACACATACAATTATCTGTAAAGTCCCTCAGTTGAGAAGTGAATTTCAAAACAGAGTCAACCACAAAGACTAGGGAGGTTTTCCAATGCCTTGCAAAGAAGGGCACCTATTGGTCAATGGGTGAGAATAATACAAGCAGACATTGAATATCACCTTGAACATGGTGAAGTTATTAATTACACTTTGGATGGTGTATCAATACACCCAGACACTACAAAGATACAGACGTCCTTCCTAACTCAGTTACCGGAGTGAGGAAGGAAACCGCTCAGCGATTTCAGCATGAGGCCAATGGTGACTTTAAAACAGTTAGAGATTTTAATGGCTGAGATATGAGAAAACTGAGGATGGATCAACATTGTAGTTACTCCACAATACTAACCTAAATGACAGAGTGAAAAGAAAGATGCCTGTACAGAATACAAATATTCCAAAACATGCATCCTGTTTGCAATAAGACACTAAAGTAAAATGCAACATTTTTTGGGGATTGGGGCAAATCCAACACAACACATCACTGAGTACCACTTCATATTTTCAAGCACGGTGGTGACTGCATCATGTTATGGGTATGCTTGTCATTGGCAAGGACTAGGGAGTGTTTTTTAGGATAAAAATAAACGTAATAGAGCCAAGCACAGGCAAAATCCTAGAGGAAAACCTGGTTCAGTCTGCTGTCCAACAGACACTGGGAGACAAATTCACCTTTCAGCAGGACATAACCTAAAAAAACAAGGCAAAATATACACTGGAGTTGCTTACCAAGACGACATTGAATGTTACTGAGTGACCTAGTTACAGTTTTGACTTAAATCAGCTTTAAAATCTATGGCAAGAAATGAAAACGGCTGTCTAGCGATGATCAACAACCAACTTGACAGAGTTTGAATTGTAAAAAGAATAAATGTGCAAATATTTTACAATCCAAGTGTGCCAAGCTCTTAGAGACTTAACCAAAAAGATTCACAGCTGTAATCACTGCCAAAGGTAACATGTATTGACTCAGGGGTGTGAATACTTATGAAAATTAGATATTTAATGTTCAATAAATTTACAAACATGTTTTCACTTTGTCATTATGGGGTATTGTGTGTAGATGGGTGAGAAGAAAAAAAAAACATTTAATCCATTTTGAATTCAGGCTGTAACAACAAAATGTGTAATAAGTCAAGGGGTATGAATACTTTTTGAAGGCACCGTACAAGCACCACTGTGTTTGTGTGTGTGAAAAGGGGAGGGTGTCACCATAGAGGGTAGGGAAGTGTGTGGGGGTGGTAATGTATTCCTGTGTGTCTATTTGTTTGTCTGAGTGGGTGAGAGAAGAGATCGAGGGAGATTCTCAAATGTCGGGTAAATTGAAATGCTGCCGGCGACACATTTTCATGATGGAAACCCTGGCCGGTGGGTGGGTGCGTGAGTTCCTGGGCTGTGTGCCACGCTGTCAGTTTAAACACTGTACTCTGGACAGGCTGTGGAGACGAGGCAGCTGGAGCTTTGTCCTCTTTAAAAGATCTTTATTACAAGTGTCAGAACCAAAAGGAGAAGGCAAGCACAACTCTGTACATTTACACAGTCAGCTTCTGACCTAAACATTTCTCTGAACAACATATCCCTGATTCTCGCTATTAGTATGGACAGAGACACTGACAGAATTCTGGAAGACCCACATGTGGAGAGACATGCAAATAGAAAAAGTGTCTCGCTCTTGCATAATCGTGTGCCACTTTAGGAAAGTTGTGCATTTTGCTGCCCTAAACTCCCTCTTGTGGTGGAAAGTACTATGCCAGAGGATGAATGCTTCTGATGAGTGAAGAAATGCTCTGAATACTTAAAAAAAAAAAAAAATGCCAAAACTGATTTTATAGATCTACTCCATTGGTGTTGAATTGTCTACTTATTTTGCCAAAGCCTTTGCCTACAACAAATTAACACTATTCTGGTGTATTTATGGCAGCCCTATAGCATATCTGCAGTATATGCCTACTGTAGCTACAGTACAGTACAGTGGCAGAAATGACCAAGGTGAGCACAAAACAGACTAAACCTAACCTGCAATGTGCATGTTATCCTGTTTTAACTACAAATGGACTTCCACCATAACAGAGAGACACCTTCATTCCAGCAGATGGCACTAGAGGGCATACAATGAGGAACAAAGCCATTGCTCAATGTTACTTACATGATGAGAGCTGTAGTGGTAATCCAAGGGCAAAACAGCATTACGCTTCACCTTCATGCTATTTTACTATTTGACACTTTCAAAATGGGTGACAAGTGTGTCGTCCTAATTTGTCTGAAGGATACCATGGAATCCCAGTTCCAAATGACAAGGGTTCACTGCTACTTCCATTTGAATGTAAAAATGGTTGCAAGTGTCGAAAAAAAAGGTATGACTGTTTATCGAATTTAAATCTTATTTAATATCTAAGGTTAAATAAACTGACTGACAATACTGCTTAAAAAATAAAGATTCACAGAGGACAAAAACGCCTCTCTTGCCGAGAGACACGCCCAAAAGCCTGCTCCTCCCTGTTCCATCAAGAGAAACCTCTCCTCATCCCAATCCAACATCAATCCGACAACGTTCAGGCTCGACTGTACAAATTGGATTCTGGAAGTTTTCAGCCCTGCAGCTGGATGAGCGAGATTAAAAATCAGGAAATCAACAGCTTTGGATATTTTTTAAAGTCCCTATCCTACTAAAGTAGAATGACAGTTGAGATTGATGAAATAGGACAACATTCCATATTTGACCTTTTTAATTCGCAGACAGCTGTTGGCTGGAAAAGGATAAATAATTTTTTTTAAACTTCGATATAAATATTGCTACAGCCAGATGTAAATATCACAATCAGATTTGTTCCATCGAGCAGACCAATAGGCTTTTAGCTGTAGTGATACAGTATGCGGCTTTCCCTTGAAGCTACTACTTGAACAACTAATACAGTTGTTGAAGCGTTCTACTAGAGGTCAAGGTAGGAGAGGTCGAGTCAAAGAGCAGTGGGCTGGATTCGAACCCATGCTGAATATGACATAATATATGTTTTCCGGGGTCAGTGCAGCTCTAACTGCTGGACAACACAGGCCACAAACTGCTTTAAATCACCTTGCATAAGGCTTTTGCAGTATGTGCTAACATCCTAACCTGGTGGAGGTCTCTCTTGCGCTCTCTCTATAGAGTACTGTTTTCCAGGCAGCGCTAGTCTGCAGTGTAAAGCCTGGGCTTCAGCATTTTGGTTTGGCTGGGCTTCAGCGCTGCGTCAGCTGGTTTGGCTGCGGTCCCTGCATGCGCAGCTGGGCCTGGTTGTGTGGGCTGGCTCCATCACTCTCCCGTTGTTTTGGGTTAGATAATGTTATTCTACAGAGGGGCTGGGAGCAGCGCCCGCCGCCGCCTGCATTAGCCCAGACAGAATGCAACAGGGCCTCTAATATTTTCTTTCCCTCTTTCTCTTGCATGTAGTTACATAGGGCACAATTCACACAAACAATCACATGTGGATGTACACGCACTCATGCCTTCTCTTCCTCTCTCACGCCCCCTTGTTCTGTCTCTCGATCCCTCTCGCTCAGAGAGGGACGGGCCTCTGCTTGCCAACACTTCAAAAACAACTGACAGAGAGGACTGTGTGTGTAGATGGTAATCTGTGACTCTGGTACAACAGGAATTATAAAAATAGGAGGCGCATGATCTCTAGTCTCCATGTAAACACAGAGTGATTCTGCCCCAACCCATGGTGTGGGAAAGTCTGGGAAATAGGCATTGATCATATACCAATAATAATCTATCAAACTGCTTTCAGTCACGACGCATCTACTTTTAATAACCAATCAGGTTCAATGTTCAAAGAAACAAAGAAGATTGGTATCATGACAATCTTCAACCCATCGTAAGCAAAAGGTTTTTACAGTACATAACAGAGACATCAATTCATTGAGTAAAATCCTGTGAGTCAGTTGATGGATAAGGTGCCTTCAGAAAGTATTCATACCCCTTGACTTATTCCACATGTTGTGTTACAGCCTGAATTCAAAATGGATTAAATATATATTTTTCCTCTCACCCATCTACACACAATATCCCATAATGACAAAGTGAAAACATATTTTTTTGCACATTTATTGAAAATTAAAAACATAAATCTCATCTACACAATACTTTGTAGAAGCACCTTGGTGATTACAGCAGAGTCATCTTGGGTATGTCTGTATCAGCTTTGCACATCTGCACTTAGGGATTTTCTCCCATTCTCTCAAATTTGTATGAGTACCACTTCAGTGTGGCGGCAGCACCCCCGGCCCCCACGACGGCGCACGTGCGACACCCACACTGCTCAAATCATAGGCGAATGCTTTTTAAGGCTAATAAAGATGTCGGTAGAAGACTGCCTTAGTATGAATTGCACTTGGTAATTGGCTACTTTTCAGTACCTAACTAGCAGTATGTCATTCAACGACAAGTTTTCATGCACATTTTTCACTTGAGAAATACCTCAAACATCTTATTTAGATGTAAAATTGCACAACCAAGACCTCCTCGGCAAAAAAAGATTTCTTGAGTTCACTTTTTTACTTTTACCCCCTTTTCTCTCCAATTTCGTGATATCCAACTGGTAGTTAGTCGTCTCGTCGCTGCAACTCCCGTACCGACTCGGGAGAGGCGAAGGTTGAGAGCCATGCATCGTCCGACACACGACCCAACCAAGCCGCACTGCTTCTTGACACAACGCCCGCCTAACCCGGAAGCCAACCACACCAATGTGTTGAAGGAAACACCGAACACCTGGCGACCATGTCAGCGTGCACGCGCCGGGCCTGCCACAGGAGTCGCTAGAGCGTGATGGGACAAGGACATCCCTGCCGGCCAAATCCTCCACTAACCCGGACCTCTGGCAGTCTCTATGGGGGTGCCACAGGGTTAAATTCTCAGGCCGACTCTTTTCTCTGTATATATTAATGATGTCGCTCTTGCTGCTGGTGATTCTCTGATCTACGCAGATGACAACATTTTGTTTACATCTTGTTTCTTTGGACACTGTGCTAACAAACCTCCAAACGAGCTTCAATGCCATTCAACACTCCTTCCGTGGCCTCCAACTGCTTTTAAATGCTAGTAAAATTAAGTGCATGCTCTTCAACCGATTGCTGCCTGCACCCTCCCGCCCGACTAGCATCACTACTCTGGACGGTTCTGACCTAGAATATGTGGACAACTACAAATACCTAGGTGTCTGGTTAGACTGTAAACTCTCCTTCCAGACTCACATTAAGCATCTCCAATCCAAAATGACATCTAGAAATCGGCTTCCTATTTCACAACAAAGCCTCCTTCACTCATGCCGCCAAACATACCTTCGTAAAACTGACTATCCTACCGATCCTTGACTTCGGCGATGTAATTTACTGCTATTTATTGCTTACCTCCCTACATTTGCACACACTAAAAATAGAAAAATATATGTTTTTCTATTTTTATTTTCTTTTGTGTTATTGACTGTACGTTTGTTTATGTGTAACTCTGTTGTTGTTGTTTTTGTCGCACTGCTTTGCTTTATCTTGGCCAGGTCGCAGTTGTAAATGAGAACTTGTTCTCAACTGGCCTACCTGGTTAAATAAAATAAACCCGGACAACGCTGGGCCAATTGTGCTCCGCCCCTTGTGTATCCCGGTTGCGGCTGGCTGCGACAGAGCCTGGACTCGAACCAGGAACTCTAGTGGCACAGCTAGCAACTGCGATGCAGTGCCTTAGACCACTGCACCACCCAGGAGGTCCTAATTATGACTATTTTAAGGAAGTTAACTTTTGCTATAGCGTCTCAAGAGGGACAAAAAGTACTATTGCAGTTTTTTTCTCCTTTTCCAAGCAAAGGGATTTTAAGGGAGTATGTGAGCACAGACGTTCACTTCACCTAGGAGAGTTCTGCTAGGAGAAAACCGAACATATGTATGTAGACGTCTTTAGCAAAAATAGTGGTAATTCTATATATATTTTTTCTATAAAATATTTTACATTTTTTTATTTAACCTTTATTTAACTAGGCAAGTCAGTTAAGAACAAATTCTTATTTACAATGACGGCTTACCGGAGAACAGTGGGTTAACTACCTTGTCGGCTCGGGGATTCGATCCAGCAACCCAAAAAGGTTAGGGAAAATGGAGAAAGAACTACTTTCAAATAAAGTGCTCCGTTATGTACTTGACGAACATACTATTTTGGAAAGTGTATTTGTAAAATAGTTTGTTCTCCATTTTCCCTAACCTTTTTCCTCACACACCAGTGGTATATCAACGGACGAAGTGGAGAGCTGACATTGGCTCAGCTCCAACCAGAATTTGCCAATAGAAGCCTATTTTGTGAATTTTAGGGTCGTTTTTCATACCAGCGTACTTTGACCTCTGTGTGCATGGTATGCAACATGCATGCAGGTTGGAAGGTCTGCAGTACTGTGACTTGTCTGAAATGTCTCTACATCTGTCTGCTAGTCAACTATTCATGGCTAGTGACAATGCCAACCTGGTGTTTTTCCACAATAGACAGGAAAGCATGCAGGGGGCAACTGCGTATACTATAAAGTATGTGCGCGTGTGTGTCATTGCTGTTGATCCTGACATTGGCCAAAGGATAATTTTTTTGACTTTCTTACTTAACAAACAGATGTGCATGTGCTTCTTTGAGATTCTGACCTGCCATTGATCTTGACATAACAAAAACGAAGAAATCTAGCATTTTTAAGAGTGAGTTATACAATATGCATCCCCCAATAAAATACTGGACCACAGTATCCTGGATATACTGAAAAATAACAGAGTAATGAAGAGTCTACTCACAAAAGTAAATCTGGAATCTACCAAGCAAACTCTGCTGGCTCTATAGAAACAACCCCTGGGGAGGATGTTATGTCCAAGAAACATGGCATCCAGAACACTAGGGTGGAAGTGTGTGAGAAGTCTTCTGTTGCTCTAAGGCAGTGGTCACCAACCGGTCGACCACAAAATAGTTGATCTTCAAGGCATTGCTAGTCAACCACCAAACACTTCTGGAGAAAAGCCAACGATAAAGCCTTGCACTTATTTTCTTATATTCATCTTGCGCTGTTGGTATTAGGTGCACTTGATTCAAACGCCTTGCGCACCGGGTAGGCAAAGTGTATGAAAGGACAAACTTGGCCTACCCGGAGGACCAGGAGAGCCAAATAAAGTGCTCCTATTGCGCTGGCAAATCGGATAGCTCAAATCACAGTGCCTAAAGCTTCCACGACCGGACCCCACAGCAAAGTTTGATTCTAGCCTACGTGAGATTTCATAACTTTTAAAGCCATGACCAGAGAGAGACGGTCAATGAATACAGCAAAGAGCTGCTGTTTTTATGAGCGAGTTCATGTTTAAGTTTTTATTCAGCACGGTCACTGTTTTTTAATTACAACACAAAACGTGCTTCTCCCTACTTCCACTCGCGCTACTACCAGCACAGCAGCTGCAGCGAATGAGTAGCCATTAGCCAAGTGTATCGATAGACCTGCATTTTCATTATTAGCAGCTCATCGTGTCTATTTTAATATCAAGGCATATTACATTTTCTCTGGTAATAGGAACAACATGAATTTGTGCATGAGGCATCAATAATGTGGTGCGATATTGTCAGACCAAGCATAGCCAATATGTTGTGATAATGTATTACGTCTACTGCACAAACCTCATTCTGACAGAACAGTTTTTATTAGGTTAATGTTGCATAGGCTTACATTTTTGAAGTCATGTAAAAAATAAAAATAAATAGCAGTAGACCTTGGCTTGCTTTTTTGACTCCGAAAGTGATCTTGACTCAATAAAAGGTTGGTGACCATTGCTTTAAGGGAAGAGTAAGCTGGATGGAACTTCGCTAAGGAAGGTTGGGGGTTTTAAGGCCCACCAGAGAATATTGGGGAATTCTACTTGCTTGTGCTATTGCTCCCTCTGCAATCTTTATGGAGGCCGACCAAAATCTGCCAAAAATGAAATAAAAATTGGACATCTCCCGTGAAGACTTTCACACAGAACAAAAAAAACAAATATTTTAACAGATGTAGATTTTTATGTTTCTGGAGCGCTTTTTCGTCCCCGAAGTACCACAGCTTCACAAGCATAATACAATATATCTCATGTGTATAGTCCTCTTCAACAGCTAAGTAAAATACACAGCCAGAGAGAGAAAGACCGAACGGGGGGAAAAAAAGAGCCAGAGAGAGGAAACGAGTTAGAAGACTATTTGAAATAACAGCCGTTCGATATGTATACAATCATTGTGAAAAGCAACAAACAGACATCAACACTTCTAAACACAATTCCACAAATACACACACACTTCCCATCTGCATGTTTAGATTGTGTCGAGATTCCTCGATCCCAAGCAGGCAGGCAGGCAGGCAGTGTGTGTGTGTGTGTGTGTGCGTTCCTGGGGTTTGAAGGGGTTCCAGCGGCAACACCCAGATAGTCAACATGGGGTGAGGCGAGCGGAGCAGGCCCCCTCTATCCAAACAGCGACAGCCTCATCACACATTGGCCCAAATTCAAGCAAATAAACTCCACTGCTGCTCTGGAGGGAATATGGGACCGCATGATACAGGCTAAAAGGGCTGTCTAGGGCTGAACGAGGAAAAACTGTGGATGGATCTCAATACCTTAAAGTGTCTTTCCTGCCTGTGTCCAATCTAATACACTTAGCTGCTGATCTGAAAGAGCAATATAGTGGGACCCTACCAGTAGATAGACGGAGGAGAAATATCATATTGAAGTACTGAGGATGAAACCAAACAAGAATATCACCCCTTCATACTGAGGTCCAGTCGATCTTAGAGAAAGCTTGTGGGAGGAAAGCTGAGAGGGAGAGTCTTGCGAAACCGAGTCTTACATGAAGTAACATTTGTGAATCTTGCAGGGAAAATCTAAACTGTTACAGAACAGGACTCAACGTTGCTACCATTTACAATCGTGGTATGAAACATAAGAGGATTTACAGGACCCGGACCAAGGGGGCATTAGGCAGGAGGGAACGTTACTCATCTTCAATTGCGGAGTGATGAATGGTATATGCATATGTGGGTGCACACGCATAGAAACAGACACACGCACAATATCCCTAAGGATTTCCTGATGTCACAGTGGGGGCTCTGTGTGTTTTATGTTTCGGGCCCCGTGCCGAGCCTGCGGAATGCGACACGGAGAAGGCCAACAAGATGCTTAGAGGAATTCTCTTCGCTGCTCAATTTCCCTTTTGTAAGACCAGAATCTGCCTGCTCATGAGCAGACTGTTCCCTCCCTCTCTGCTCATCACTTCACTTGTCCAGTCATACCATAACCAGGGGTTGTAACCAAAATTATTTTCCAATCTTTTCATTCTGAGCAGAAACACACTGTTGCATTCCATTCCACTGTTCCGACCAGCAAGTACAGGTTTATATTGTTCCTTTTTTAATTGTTATTTTACCCTTTTTCTCGTGATATCCAATTGGTAGGATCGAACCCGGGTCTGTAGTGACGCCTTAGACCGCTGTGCCACTTGGGAGGCTCTATTCCTTTTTTAACCAGTGAAATCAACCGTTTTTTAAAAAACATTTAGCTCATTAAGTTACTTCACCAATAAGTGGGGACAAAGCAGGCAAGCTAGTTGTTTACATGCGTGACAGACAGACAAGTGAAGCCTATGGCGCAATATGCAACTGAAATTTTGCCGGTGGGTAGAGTGAGCAGTGGTGTAAAGTACTTAAGTAAAAATACAACTTAAGTAGTTTTTTGGGGTATCTGTACTTTATATTTTTGACAACTTTTACTCTACTATATTCCTAAGTAAAATAATGTACTTTTTACTCCATACATTTTTCCTAAAACTCAAAAGTAGTCGTTACATTTCAAATGCTTAGCAGGACAGGAAAATGGTCCAATTCACACACTTATCAAGATAATATCCCTGGTCATCCCTACTGCCTGTGATCTGGCAACTCACTAAACACAAATGCTTCGTTTGTAAATTATGTATTGGAGTCTGCCCCTGGCTATCCGTAAATAAGAAATAAAAAAAAATAAAGTTGTAGCGTCTGGTTTGCTTAAATTTCTTATACTAAGTATATTTTAACAATTACATTTACTTTTGATACTTAAGTATATTTAAGACCAAATACTTTAGGACTTTTACTCTAGTATTTTACTGGGTGACTTTCACTTTTACTTGAGCCATTTTCTATTAATGTATCTTTACTTTTACTCAATTATGACATATGGGTACTTTTTCCACCAGAGAGAGAGGATTCAGGCTTAAAGTAGAACTGACAGCGTTTTAACTACTTTGCAGTCATGAAACAGACAATCATAACAGTAAATATCAAATTCCCAGTTTATGCTTCAAAACCAACTTCATAAGAGGTTTTAAAAATCGGTTATAATTGACAAAAAATTCCATGACGTACAGTAAGGCATTGTTGTTGGCAGAATAGATGGATGCAGTTCAATGCATGATTAATATAATTCACCAATACATTTCTTGGTTGTCCAAAAAATATTGCCATCAGGTTGTAAATCACAGCTGGCCTGGTACATTGTGTGCGTTTGTAAATTCACTCTGGCTATCTACTTCGATTTCAGAGCACTCTCGTCTGAGTGTGCCAGAGCGTAGCATAACTGATTAATTTACGAACGCGCAACACCCGCTGAATATGACCGGTGTCAGTAAACATTGACAAAAAAAGTTATTCAATTGTTGGCAGCAGCACAGTTAGTCACTAACACATGAAAACAGCCTAACCAGCTCTCCTAGGGCTAGTAAAATGGTCAGAGTGAGGTGTTCTCTCATTTGTGTCAGTGTGTGCTCTGAATTTATTAACAGAATCTGACAACGCTCTGAATTTATGAACGACCCAGAGTGCACTCTGACACACTGGAGGCAATTTACAAATGCACCCATTGTTTGCTGCCTCCACCCATTCGGGCTGCACTGTTTCAATTTCAATGACTCAATATTTTGAACAAAAACGGGCAACTGTAACTAACGCTGGGAATGCAAGGACAATGATCACAAGCCAGTCGTAACGTGGTTAATAGGCTAGCGCACATCTGTCAAACACAAGGCCAGCGGACCGAATAGGACACACAAGCGAGTATAAATGAGTCAACAGTTTAGTCATATACTTTATGAAATTACAGCCCGATGCGCTCGCATCTGAATTCAACTTCAGTTGCAGTGCTTTCGTGTGTCCCGTTATAGAGCGCAGCAGAGGGAAAGTGTAGACTCATGCTACAGTCCTAGCTGGACTACTAAAATGTTGCAGTCTGCCTTCGGTTTTTAAAACTTGATAACGAATATCCAAAAAACAAAACACCACGCAAAGGAGAAACATGTAGGCCTACTACAGCAACATTTGAGCAGTAGCCTAGGCTGGCTACTTAACCGCAATATCTTTTGAGTGCAAAATACAGCAATGTTGCATTCAGCCACAAAACATTTAAAACAAGTTTGAAGTTTAAATGTTACAACAAACCTATGTTTTTGAGAAGTACACAGCATTGTACGAGATCTTCAGTTTCTTGTCAATTTCTCGCATGGAATAGCCTTAATTTCTCGTCAGAATAGACTGACGAGTTTCAGAAGAAAGGTCTTTGTTTCTGGCCATATTGAGCCTGTAATTGAACCCACAAACTAGTCTAAAAGGCGGCCAATATCCCTAGTCATCCCTACTACTTATTGCTTCTTTAATCAGAACAACAGTTTTCAGCTGTGCTAACATAACTGCAAAAGGGTTTCTAATGATCAATTAGCCTTTTAAAATGATGAACTTGGATTAGTTAACACAACGTGCCATTGGAACACAGGAGTGATGGTTGCTGATAATGGGCCTCTGCACGCCTATGAGGATATTCCATTAAAAATAAGCCGTTTCCAGCTACAATAGTCATTTACAATGTCTACACTGCATTTCTGATCAATTTTATGTTATTTCAAATGGACAAAAAAAAAAGCGCTTTTCTTTCAAAAAACAGGGACATTTCTATGTGACCCCAAACTTTTGAACGGTAGTGTACATAAGTGGACATTGTAAAAAAGGGCCATATTATTATTATTATTATTCAATAAAACAACAAATTATATTTTACCCCCTTTTTTTCCTCCCCAATTTTGATCTTGTCTCATCGCTGCAACTCCCCAACGGGCTCGGGAGGTGAAGGACGAGTCACACGTCCTCCAAAACATGACCTGCCAAACCTCACTTCTTAACCTCGCTTCTGCAAACAGACACTGGAATATGTTTCTGAGGATCAGAGTGAGGGCTTTGCATAGGCGCTTTGTTGCATTTTTTGATGGGACTGGAAAAAAATGCCTGGAACATAAAAGAACATTGTTAACCAGTTCCTATGTTTTAAAATAACAGTTCTGTTCAGGGACAGTATGGATCCCTTTCGTTCCTGGTTCCGTTTGTGTTCCTTGAAAAATGAAACAGTTCCAACCCCTGATCATAACTATCCTCTGGATCACAACTTGGATCACAATCAAGAACAAGAAAAAACAGATCACTCCCAGGTCATGAAATCTGTTCTGTACTCAACACATGAAATAGTGATGTTGGTAATGTACGACAAAAAAATGAAAATAAAATCAATAAGGTTGATGCAGTCAGTGAAGAAGTTGCATTTCCACTGCAGCACAGAAGGGCACAGTATTGATGCCATGCCAGTTCAAAGAGGAAGCAGAGATTATGCCTTGTCCACTGGCGATCGCAACTTCAGTACTGTAGCCTAAACAACCTTTATGGTAGAGTAGTGGAACGTTACTTGTAACTAATGATAGCAGTCACATTCTGCAGCACCCCAATCAAAAGTGCAACATAAACAATGATTGATATCTTTATATGGATGAGAAGCCTGTGATGTGTGCGTGAGTGTTACTGATTTAGTTTGTGTGTGCTGTATGTATGGGTGTACACTGCGCAATACAATGTGTGTGTACTCGTTGCACAGTCGTGCATTTCCGGGAGCTGCAGATCAGATGGGACTCTGCATCCCCGCTGTCACGCTGCAGCGCTCCCAGACATGGGGGGAGGACCGGATGCACTGTGGGATAGGAAGGACTTGCCAAGTTCACGCACTACACAAAGCTACAACACTGACAAGCTTACTGCAGAAAAGAGCTTCTACCTGCAGCTTTATAGACTGCAGCTGCTATTGATCTCTGTCTGTCTATCTAGCTCAAATGCAGACTCAAGCCATCACAGTATATTTAAGTAATAAGGCCCGAGGGGGTGCGGTACAGTGCATTCGGAAAGTATTCAGACCCCTTCACCTTTTTCCACATTTTACTGAGTTACAGCCTGATTCTAAAATATATTAAATCGCCCCCCCCCCCCCCCCCAATCTACACACAATACCCCATAACGACAAAGCAAAAAACAGGATTATAGACATTTTTGAAAATGTATTAAAATAAAAAATACAAAAATATTAAATAGACATAAGTATTCAGACCCTCTACTCAGTTGTTGAAGAACCTTTGGCAGCGATTCCAGTCTTCCAGGGTATGACGCTACAAGCTTGGCACACCTGTATTTGGGGAGTTTCTCCCATTCTTCGCTGTAGAGCCTCTCAAGCTCTGTCAGGTTGGATGGGGAGCGTTGCTGCACAGCTATTTTCAGGTCACTCCAGAGATGGTTGATCGGTTCAAGTCCGGGCAACTCAAGGACATTCATAGACTTGTCCTGAAGCCACTCCTGTATTGTCTTGGCTGTGTGCTTAGGGTCGTTGTCCTGTTGGAAGGTGAACCGTCGCCCCAACGGAGGTCCTGAGCGCTCTGGGGCAGGTTTTCATCAAGGATCTCCCTGTACTTTGCTCCGTTCATCTTTCCCTCGATCTTGACTAGTCTCCCAGTCCCTACTGCTGAAAAACATTCCCACAGCTGCCACTACCATGCTTCACCACAGGGATGGTATTGGCCAGGTGATGAGCAGTGTCTGGTTTCCTCCAAACGTGAGGCTTGGCATTCAGGCCAAAGAGTTCAATCTTGGTTTCATCAGACCAGAGAATCTTGTCCTTTAGGTGCCTTTTGGCAAATTCCAAGCGGGCTGTCATGTGCCTTTTACTGAGGCGTGGCTTTCGTCTGGACACTACCATAAAGTCCTGATTGGTGGAGTCCTGCAGAGATGGTTGTCCTTCTGGAAGGTTCTCCCATCTCCACAAAGGAACTCTGGAGCTCTGTCAGAGTGACCATCGTGTACTTGGTTACCTCCCTGACTGAGGCCCTTCACCCCCGATTGCTCCGTTTGGGCGGGAGGCCAGCTATAGGAAGATTCTTGGTGGTTCCAAATTTCTTCCATTCAAGAATGATGGAGGCCACTGTGTTCAAGGATGATCAATGGAAACAGGATGCACCTGAACTCAATTTTTTCGAGTCTCATAGCAAAGGGTTTATTTTTTAAATTGGCCAAATTTTCTTTATCATTATGGGGTATTGTGTGTAGATGAGGAAAAATATTAATTTAATCCATTTTAGAATAAGGCTGTAACGTAACAAAGGGCTGCCTGAATACAGCCCTTAAGCTGGGTGGACACTACATGACTTTAAAAATCCTAACATGGTCGAGTCTCTCACATTAAACGGCCATCTTCCCTAAAGTTTTGTTGTGTTGCCAACGTAGTGGTGAACACACTAAACAATGTGACACAGACGGGAGGGGGTCACACACTACAAGATTCGTCACTTGGTCGTGAGGATTCTCCATACCACACTGTCTGGCGAAAACAAGGCGATTAGATTGTAACGTAGCTACGAGCTGTGGCTCAAAGCAGCCTCAAAATATTCAGTCAGACATTCACACTCGCCATACAGAGTTGAAACATCTAGCTGACATTTTTTATTGAATAACAGTGCTTGTGAACTTCAGAGCTGTAACGATTTCACACTATCTTTGGTTAAACGTAAGTACAACACATACTAGTAGTAGAGTTCGCTCCTGCTGGAGAGTCTACACATTCTGGGTGATGTGAAACAACTTCATGGTCTCAGTGGCTTCTTCTCTGGCGAGCTCTCATTGGATATCGCTGATCCCCATTCTCAAAACTTGTCGTTGCACATCTCACACAAGAGCATTTCAGATTTTGTGGCGATAAAATAAAAAATTTTAAATAACGGGACGTCTGGGCCTGCTCAAAGACGAGATTGGTAGCCATCAGATTGTGTCTTTGACTCGCTCAGGTTAAATGTGCGTCGGTGACAGCCGTGCATCCTGAGTTGGCAATGACATGGGGATTTTTTCAGATATCAAATACTTATCTGGGACAGCTAAATCGTGGCCAAAACCATGTAGTGTACCCGCAGCTTTAGCCGTGGTATATTGGCCACATACCACAAACCCCAGAGATATCATATTGCTATTATAAATTGGTTACCAATGTAACTGGAATAGTTAAATAAATGTTTTGTCATACCCATGGTATACGGTCTGATATACCACAACTTTCAGCCAATCAGCATTCAAGGCTCGAACCACCGGGTTTATAATCATATTTAACCGCTATAAAGAATACTGTTCAGACCGTATTGATGGATTTTGTATAGCTCAACAAAGATACAGACCATTGGGAAAGCTGATTGACGGATCACATTTGGTTATAAACTACTTGATCAATCATCAGTCCTACTTGAAACTGGTTATTTTCTATGCTGAACTGGTTCACCACTGATTCATTTGAAGCAGTGAAGGTTAAACAAGCATTAAGATGATTTTCTACTTCCTTTTAATCTGATTCCTCTTGTCGTGACATTTAAGGAATTAAAGAGAGAGTGAATAACAGTACACTGGCCCTACTACATCAATTGCAGGTTTCAATCTAGCTTGAGAGATCTGCTGTTATCACGCCACTGAGTACTAGGAATGTGATCTCACTGCAATTCTCAGAGTGCACCACACTAGAGTAACCAAACACCTGTCTAGGATTGGTCAGGAGCCAGAGTGAGTGGTGCAGTGGCTGCTGGAGATTTTTGCCTGTGTAAGAGCAGGGCGTGACACTTCGTTGATACAGTGAGGGACGAAGTGCATTCAAGAGCGCAGTGTTTTGTCACGTTGCAAAATGCTGTTGTTGAATGGGAAGGTTTATCTGAATGGTTTGTGAGTGACCATGTGTAACACTGAAGAGATGAAGCTTGCTTGCTGATCAGTGACTATCAGTCTTTTATAGATGTTCTATTCAAAGTCTGGAGGGAGTAGAGTTATAAATTCAACAAGAACTTGATATACAAACTGTCCACTTACCTCGACTGCCATTGTCTTCATCCTAGAAGAGAGAAAAGATAGTCAGACATTTTTTGCATTCACATTTTATCTGGGGTTTTCCTCAATGAAGATAAAGTGATTGAGTGTTGTACTCTGGAAGAAAAGAGAAAATGGCTTTCACTGTCATTAAACAAGACTAATTGACATAAGCCACAATATTCAACATATTGTGATTCAAAAAAGTAGATTCAAACAAACGTGACAAGGGACGAAGGCGGAGTTATTCTACGCGTCGCCGTCACTGAAAACTTTGATTAGAAAAAGCTACTTTAGATTTGTTTGTTTTTATCTGATATCCTTCAAGCTTAAATACTTAATTTCCTTCAAGTGCGGGTTCAAAACACCCGCATGAGTGTTCTAATCCCGTAACGCCGCAGCAACACATATGTTCTCCACATATTTTTTAAGACTCCCGAGTTTCCCTTGGCGATCCTATAAGACTGGCTGACCCTCTTCAAGTTAACCCAGTTTCAGAAAGACTGGGACTGTGATTACTCAAGAGCTCCGAAAAGTAATTAGAATACATGATAGGGGCGGAAGGTAGCCTAGAGGTTAGAGCGTTGGGCCAGTAACCGAAAGGTTGCTAGATCGAATCCCTGGGCTGACAAGGTAAAAATCAGCCGTTCTGCCCCTGAACAAGGCAGTTAACCCACTGTTCCTAGGTAGTCATTGTAAAATAAGAATTTGCCTAGTTAAATAAAATATAATCATAGAATTCTGTGAATTTCATAAAGATCAAATTTCTACAAAGTTACAGGGTTTATTTTATGTTAGTAAAGACTTTGTCTAAAATCACTCTGAAATCTAATGTTGACATTTTAATTTGAGTATTTCCCAGAAGCTCTTAGCTGCATCTTACTGTAAGAAGGGAATTAGAAAGCCTCAGCTAAAAGCTGGACAAGACTTGGCCTTGCCAGCTCTGCCAACTCTAATGCCATTTCTGGGAGCATTTGAAATGGGCATTACGACCACGTGGCAACTGTTACTGATGGAGACATATTGCTTTTTATTTCTTAATGCACTGAGAACCAATAAACTCTCAATGAAGTTAAGTTTCCGTTTTTCCAGATAAGAGTTGAACTGTGATTATACAGAAACATAAAGCAACCCAATTCTACTTGAAAGAAGAAAATAGGCCAACACAGTACAGTGCCACAAGGGAGGGCCTTTGCACCAGTATGGCTGGATACAACTCTGCAGCATCTAGGACGGAGTGCTTCAGCTTTGAATTTAAATGGCAGTGCCATAGCAAAATCCAACCAGACAGAGAATAAGTGCTCTGTGTAAGATCTCTTTTAACACAGTGAAAAGAGTGTCAAAATACACTTGCAAACATAAACACAAAACACTTCTACAAATGTATTGATTGTTAGAAAAATCCCAAATGGAGACAGGTGGTTGGCTAACAGTAAATCCCTTAAAAAAGAAAGAAAAAACATGGCTTGAAACAATCAGATGGCGGCATCGGAAGCACTATCCCACTAGAAGAGGTTGAGTATTTCGGTATTTACTGAAAACCGTGGAACGGCGGCCCATTAAGACAGGAACTGCTGGGACAGCAGGATTAAATGCACGGAGCAGCATAATGTTGATGTTATTCAGTTGGTGTTTCTGGCTCACTTCCCAGGTAAAATGAGACTACACTACAAAACACTGTTGTACACTACCAGATATTGGTGAATTTCAGTGTTGTAGGAAACTGACAACTGTAACCCAGTCTTCCTCTACAAATTGGTCCATATTAGTTGATGATTAATATTATATAAATATGGTTGAATGTAAGTAGTACAGTATTATTGGTCTATGAATTTTATGTGCAGGGCTCTCTTGTGAAAGAGACCCTGGTCTCAATGGTGACTCCCTGTTTAAATAAAAGGTCAAATATAAAAACATGTAGAGTATATACACTACATGGCCAAAAGTAAGGACACCTGCTCGGCGAACATCTCATTCCAAAATCATGGGCATTAATATAATAATGCTGCAGGGACTTGCTTCCATTCAGCCACAAGAGCATTAGTGAGGATGAGCACTGGTTGGGCAATTAGGCCTAGGCCACAGTCAGTATTCCAATTCATCCCAAAGGTGTTCGCTGGGGTTGAGGTCAGGGCTCTGTGCAGGTCAGTCAAGTTCTTCCACACCGATCTAGACAAACCATCTGTATGGACCTCGCTTTGTGCACAGGGCACTGTCATGGTGAAACAGGAAAGGGCCTTCCCAAACTGTTGCCACAGAATCGTCTACAATGTCATTGTATGCTGTAGCGTTAAGATGTCCCTTCACTGGAACTAAGGGGCCTAAAGCCCAAACCATGAAAAACTGCCCCAGACTGTTATTCCTCCTCCAACAATGGCACTATGCATTGGGGCAGGTAGCGTTCTCCTGGCATCCGCCAAACCCAGGTTAGTCTGTCGGACTGCCAGATTGTGAAGAGAGTCCAATGTCGGCGAGCTTTACACCCCTCAAACCGACGCTTGGCATTGTGTCTGTGTGGCTGCTCAGCCATGGAAACCCTTTTCATGAAGGTCGCGAAGACAAGTTATAGTGGCTGACTTTGCTTCCAGAGGCAGGTAGCCTGGCGGGTAGGAGCGTTGGGTCAGTAACTTAAAGGTTGCTGGATCAAATCCCCAAGCTGACAAGGTAAAACTATGTTGTTCTGCCCCATGAGCAAGGCAGTTAACCCACTGTTCCCCGGTGCCGAAGACGTGGATGTCAATTAAGGCAGCCCTCCGCACCTCTCAGATTCAGAGGGGTTGGGTTAAATGAGGAAGACATTTCAGTTGAATGCATTCAGTTGTACAACTGACTAGGTATCCCCCTTTCCCAGTTGGGAACTCAGTAGTGAGTGTTGCAACTGAGAACAGATAATTTTTTACGTGCTTCATCACTCGCCTTCATCACTCTGGGCTGGGCCACTCAAGGACATTCAGAGAAGTGTCCTGAAGCCACTCCTGCATTGTCTCAGCTGTGTGCTTAGTGTCGTCCTGTTGGAAGGTGAACCTTTGCCCCAGTCTGAGGTCCTGAGTTCTCTGGAGCAGGTTTTCAATAAGAATCTCTGTACTTTATTCTGTTCATCTTTCCTTCGATCCTGACTAGTCTTCCAGTCCCTGCCACTGAAAAAAATCCCCACAGCATGATGCTTCCACCACCATGCTTCACCGTAGGGACGGTGCCAGGTTTCCTCCAGACGTGACACTTGGCATTCAGGCCAGAGTTCAATCTTGGTTTCATCAGACCAGAGAATCCTTTAGTTTTTGGCTAACTCCAAGCGGGGTATTATGTGGCTTTTGTCTGGCCACTCTACCATAAAGGCCTGATTGGTAGAGTGCTGCAGAGATGGTTGTCCTTCTGGAAGGTTCTCCCATCTCCACAGAGGAAGTCTGGAGCTCTGTCAGAGTGACCATCGGGTTCTTGGTCACCTCCCTAACCGAGGCCCTTCTCCCCCGATTCCTCAGGGTGGCTCTAGGAAGACTCTTGGTCATTCCAAACTTCTTCCATTTAAGAATGATGGAGGCCACTGTGTTCTTGGGGACCTTCAATGCTGCAGACATTTGTTGGTTCCATTCCCCAGATCTGTGCCGCAACACAATCCTGTCTATAAGCTACGGACAATTCCTTCGACCTCATGGCTTGGGTTTTGCTCTGACAAGTGTGGGACCTTATATAGACAGGTGTGCGCCTTTTCAAATCATGTCCAAATCAAGTGGACTCCAATCAAGATGTAGAAACTTCTCAAGGATGATCAATGGAAACAGGATGCACCTGAGCTAAAGTTCAAGTCTCATAGCAAATGGTCGGAATACTTATTTAAATAAGGTATCTGTTTTTCATTTTTTATATATTTGAAAAAAATGTCTGAAAACCCATTTTCGCTTTGTCATTATTGGGTATTGTGTGTAGATTGGTGAGGATTTTATATTTATTTTTTATCCATTTTAGAATAAGGCTGTAACATAAAATGTGGAAAAAGTCATGGGTCTGAATACTTTCCAAATGCACTGTATGTTCACTAAGGTTGCCTGAGTGCGGTCATGATGTTCTCACCTTGAGGGAAGAGTGGACGGCTGACTCTGGCGGGTAGACGATGAAGTGGCGCAGCGTGAAGCCGAAGCCCTGCAAAGTGCGCTGCAGCCGGAGTGTCTTGGGGCCCGGCCAGGAGAAGGGCTCCTCTTCCACCCCAACCGGGGACCCCGTCGCAGATGCCTCGCTCTGGTCACGCCCATCCTTCTGTTTAGCCTGAGAGAAACAGAGAGGGAGAGATAAACTTTTAATGTGGTTATTGTTACAGTGAGGGAAAAAAGTATTTGATCCCCTGCTGATTTTGTACGTTTGCCCACTGACAAAAGGATCAGTCTATCAATTTAATGGTAGGTTTATTTGAACAGTGAGAGACAGAATAACAACAAAAAAATCCAGAAAAACGCATGTCAAAAATGTTATACATTGATTTGCATTTTAATGAGGGAAATAAGTATTTGACCCCCTCTCAATCAGAAAGATTTCTGGCTCCCAGGTGTCTTTTATACAGGTAACGAGCTGAGATTAGGAGCACACTCAAAGGGAGTGCTCCTAATCGCAGCTTGTTACCTGTATAAAAGACACCCGTCTACAGACGCAATCAATCAGATTCCAAACTCTCCACCATGGCCAAGACCAAAGACCTCTCCAAGGACGTCAGGGACAAGATTGTAGACCTACACAAGGCTGGAATGGGCTACAAGACCATCGCTAAGCAGATTGGTGAGAAGGTGACAACAGTTGGTGCGATTATTCGCCAAATGGAAGAAACACAAAAGAACTGTCAATCTCTCTCGGCCTGGGGCTCCATGCAAGATCTCACCTCGTGGAGTTGCAATGATCATGAGAATGGTGAGGAATCAGCCCAGAACTACACGGGAGGATCTTGTCAATGATCTCAAGGCAGCTGGGACCATAGTCACCAAGAAAACAATTGGTAACACTCTACGCCGTGAAGGACTGAAATCCTGCAGCGCCCGCAAGGTCCCCCTGCTCAAGAAAGCACATACACATGCCCGTCTGAAGTTTGCCAATGAACATCTGAATGATTCAGAGGACAAGTGTTGTGGTCAGATGAGACCAAAATGGAGCTCTTTGGCATCAACTCAACTCACCGTGTTTGGAGGAGGAGGAATGCTGCCTATGACCCCAAGAATACCATCCCCACCGTCAAATATGGAGGTGGAAACATTATGCTTTGGGGGTGTTTTTCTGCTAAGGGGACAGGACAACTTCACCGCATCAAAGGGACGATGGACGGGGCCATGTACCATCAAATCTTGGGTGAGAACCTCCTTCCCTCAGCCAGGGCATTGAAAATGGGTCGTGGATGGGTATTCCAGCATGACAATGACCCAAAACACACGGCCAAGGCAACAAAGGAGTGGCTCAAGAAGAAGCACATTAAGGTCCTGGAGTGGCCTAGCCAGTCTCCAGACCTTAATCCCATTGAAAATCTGTGGAGGGAGCTGAAGGTTCGAGTTGCCAAACGTCAGCCTCGAAGCTTTAATGACTTGGAGAAGACCTGCAAAGAGGAGTGGGACAAAATCCCTCCTGAGATGTGTGCAAACCTGGTGGCCAACTACAAGAAACATCTAACCTCTGTGATTGCCAACAAGGGTTTTGCCACCAAGTACTAAGTCATGTTTTGAAGAGGGGTCAAATACTTATTTCCCTCATTAAAATGCAAATCATTTTATAACATTGTCAGTGGGCAAACGTACAAAATCGGCAGGGGATCAAATACTTTTTCCCCCCTCACTGTACCTTTGAGATAATCCACTCAATGTAGGACAGGTAGATTCACACGTTTTCCACTTACATACTTCTGTTAATGTAAAGTAAGCTCATTACCAATTCAGTTACAGAAGAAAACATTATCTGGAAGTGGCCTTAGACTACCCTTTTCCTCTATTATCATCCTAGAGGGAGAAGGGGTTTTGAATGGATTGAAACCGTGAAGGATGCAGCAGAAAGACAAAGCCTCCTTCACTCATGCTGCAAAACATACCCTCGTAAAACTGACTATCCTACCGATCCTTGACTTCGATGTCATTTACAAAATAGCTTCCAACACTCTACTCAGCAAACTGGATGTAGTCTATCATAGTGCCATCCGTTTTGTCATCAAAGCCCCATATACTACCCACCACTGCGACCTGTATGCTCTCGTTGGCTGGCCCTCGCTACAGTCCATATTCGTCGCCAAACCCACTGGCTCCAGGTCATCTATAAGTCTTTGCTAGGTAAAGCCCAGCCTTATCTCAGCTCACTGGTCACCATAGCAACAGCCACCCGTAGCACACGCTCCAGCAGGTATATTTCACTTGTCATCCCCAAAGCCAACACTTCTTTTGGCCGCCTTTCCTTCCAGTTCTCTGCTTGCACATCATCATCTGCACATCTATCACTCCAGTGTTAATGCTAAATAGTAATTATTTCGCCTCTATGGCCTATTTATTGCCTTACCTCCCTACATTTGCACACAACGTGCATAGATTTTTCTATTGTGTTACTGACTGTACGTTTGTTTATGTGTAACTCTGTGCTGTTTTTAAATTGCACAACTTTGCTTTATCTTGGCCAGGTTGCAGTTGTAAATGAGAACTTGTTCTCAACTGGCCTACCTGGTTAAATAAAGGTGAAATAAATAAAATAAAAAGAGGGAGAAATGGCAACACTGTCAGACATGACCTCAGATGTACACCTATAATATTTAGACTTTAGGGCCTGGTCAGATAGGAGAACATGAACAAGTCCAGTGTCATTCCGGTCTCCCAATAGGAGACCTTCAGTAGTGATGACATAATCAATCTTAACAGTACAGTCATCAGATTCACAAGGCCACAATTTACAAGTGATGAGCACATGGCATCAAATCCCCATTACATATTGTACCAGGCTACTCTCAATGTGCTCCTTGTCACTGAAGACAGTAAAGAAGCTTTATTTCAAACAAAGAGTGCTCTGTTTTCGGGGATAAAACAGCAGCCAATGGCTACACATTTATCTTGTTCTCTCACCTTGTTTATCTGACAGAGTGAGAGTTCATTTGGCTAAATCAAGCGGAGTTACGTGAAATAGAATAATATTCAGTTTGTTGACATGGCTACGGTTCTACCGAGCGCTCAGGAAGGTAAGAAAGTAAACAAGAGTTCATTCAGGGGCAGGGCATGGCTCAGGAGTTTTAAAGGAGGCCTGGGTAAAGCCAAAATGTAATAAATATTCCAACTTTGATCAATTATACACACAAAATGTCAAATATACAGTATGTCAATCGTTCCTCCAAAGGGCTATTCTATGGATTATATTTTGTGTAAATCCCCCAAAATCAAGTTTTTTTTGGCCTAGGTTTCGTGAGGAATTACTTGTATACTTTGTGTTCAGTGCTGTCATCAGAGAGCGGCTAAGCCTATTCCAATTGAATTCATGGTAGGCGAATACATCACACCTTGACGCAACAAGAGATTGGCGCTGGCTGGGTTGAATAGCAGTGGAATGCCATTTTGTATAATGACAAACGTTTGGATGCTGTTGAGTGCAAGACAGAGCTCCAACATCCAGGAACACTGAAAAGGCTCACATCCTGCTCAACACACTTTAGTTTATTTTCTCATAACAGAGCCGGTTGTCAGATCCATTAAGGCTACGTGCCACAGCTCCGTCCGCAACAAATCATTCGTACACTGTCGTAGATGGAACTAAGCTGTGCACACGAAACAGGGATTTCCACCAGTCTCAAACATATATCATGGCAACGGTAACCACAGAGAAAACAGTGATTCACCCCAGCCTACTTATAAGAGACACTCTTTTCCTGAACATGACGTCACACAGACACACACACAATAACCTACACTGTAATCTATCCTGTCTGGTATGGATCACAGGCATGTACAACACCACATAAAGAATCCCCTGACCTTCTTATCACATAAATTCCAAAAAGCGCTACAGTATTTCACAACCCAAAGTCAACGAGAAAGCCACACGATGTCCTCCTGCCTGCCTCGTATACTGTCTGCGCCGTAAGACTTATGTCAGATTCATTATCAAACTGATGGTTCGCTCAGCCCACACCGCCACAGGGTGTGCGTTTGTGGTCGCCATTGACAGCACCGCAGTGACTACGGGCCAACCATGGGCCTGCCAAACAGTCCTCGCTGCAACCTCAGCCCAGCTTTCTCCACAGGTTATGAGCAGAGGTTGTTTTTTCCTTCTTCTCCAGTGCGAAAACACTGCCTCCCCTCCTCTTTCTTTAAGCTTTCCCCTCTCTCTCTCTGTCCTCCCTTACGCTCTCCCCACCACACCTCTGTGTGTGTGTGTGTGTGTGTGTGTGTGTGTGTGTGTGTGTGTGTGTCTACAGCAGATGTAGGAGCCTCAAGAGAATGGGCTGGGCCTGTATAACTGTGGGCCTGGTGAGATCACTGCGACCCCGCAGCTCTGCATAGAAACACTTGCGGACACACCAACACACACTTGTTTTTCTATCCTCATGGGGACCTAACATTTATTTCCATTCAAAATACTATTTTCCCTAAACCCCAACCCTAACCTTAATCCCTAAATGTAACCTTAATGCTTAACCCTAATTCTAACCTTAAACCTCCCCATTACAATAGAAGAACAAGACCATTCCCACACACACTTTTCCATCTCTATATTTAACATGTTGAATTATAGAAAAGGAGAGGAAAGGCAGCAATGCAGAACAGGGAGCAGGGCGTCCAGGACTGTGGCTGGCACTGCAGTCATAGTGAAAGAAACCAAAGCAATGTGGATTAGCTAACCCTCAAACAACTAAATCGGACTAATTCCAAAGTTCTTTGCACATAGCTTTACACACCTTGCTGACTGCCATTTTGAGTGAAGAGGGTAGGAATGGGGATCACATTCATGAGGTATTATAGCATCCCACCACACCCTGAAAAAGTGTCACTTGGGACTAGTTGGCTAAGAACTCCCCTCCATATCCGACACAGTCATGTGAGGCATCTACACAGGCATTCCCCATCAGCACAGGTTCAAAACTGTCAACACCTCCGCTTTGGAATCCCTCTCTGCTGCACCAATCAGCAACAGCCATTAAATATAGATTTGAATGTGATGTCGGAAAATAGCCTATAGCTACACCATGTGGGTGCTGTGCATTTGTATGTCAGCTGTGTAGTTGTGTGTCCAATACCTGTCGACTCAGTCTCTCCTCACAGTCCTCCTAGGCCATAGTGAGTCACACTGGTGCGGTTAGCTTAATGGCTTCCCCTCTGACCACAGGCCATTGCAACTACACATGACATTATTCACATAGGAAAATATAGCGTTGCGCTCCCCTTGCCCAAAACAATAACTGAACTATTCCAACAAACGACAATAATAATAATAATAATATAAATCTAAAAGAAATAAGTACTGTACTGATATGCTTAGAGTACAGATCCAAAAATAAATCCATGCCGCATTGATAACAACTGGTGGAAATACAGCTATTATGCCCTAAATATATCGCTGTCCTTTCAGTCTTTCAGAATTGACCATCCGAAGCATTACAACAGACCGGTCAGTAAAACAGTACTACCCTGCCACTGGAGCAAGGGATGAGGCACGCGACATTCCTGAGACAACACACGATGTTGCCCCCCCACCCCTCACAAATCCTTACTATGTTACACAATACGCTTAGCTGCAAGCCACTGATACTGCCTGGGCACATATTTCAGCACAGGTCAACGTATTACAACTCAATAACGCACTGCCAACGGTTCTCTACTAAAAGAGCCCACTACTTGCTTTTAACACAGGATTTGTAATCAAGCTCTTTATGCAATCAGAAAGGCATTAGGGTGAACTCGAAAAGTCCTCCGAAAGCTTGGCGCCTTACCCTGGAACGAACACAGTTCCTCCTGGATGCTTCTTGGAGTCTGCCCCAGGACACTCTCCTGTCTGTTTCCCCCCTGAGGCCTAGCTCCACGTCCTCCCAGTAAGCCTGGGCTAGCAGCTGGAACCACAGGCAGTAGGGCTCCGACAGGCAGCCTTCAAAACCGGCCAGACGAGCCCAGGGACAGTCCCCTGTCGAGGGAGAGCAGTCCACCTCTACATCCAGTAGATCCACCAGGTCAGGGCAATCCTTCAGGGGCACCGTAGTCACACAGCTCCCAGCGGAGACGCCCCCGTTCCTCTGGGCCAGCATGGCATAGCCAGCAATACGGCTTTATATCCGTCAAAGAAAAAGAAGGAAGCCAGGCAGTGGAGCTCTCCTCTTCTGCTCTGAGATGGTCTCACTAGCGTCTCAGTCTTTGTTACTCTGAGTTTCCTTTTTACTTCCCCCTGTTCCCGCTCGGTCTGTTCTCAGTGTTGGGAAGCTGGGCTGTTCCTCTGTGCTTCCCACAGCCACATGATGTTTCCACTCAGCGGAGAGTGTTGCAGAGCTGGGGCAGACTGACGCACCAGCACATCCACCCACCACACACTCTCTCATAAGCACACACACACACACACACACACACACACACACACACACACACACATCTGTCTGGGCGGCCAGATGAGTTCTTTTAACCCTCCCTTCTCCACTCGCACTCTTTTTCACCTGATTCTGAATAAACAAACACACACACACACACACACACACACACACACACACACACACACAGGTTAAGCGCTAGAGAAATTCCACAAACGACACATTCTAGCGTAGGGGGGACAAAGGCAACCATGCCTACTATCTGAGGGACAGAAATAACTGGCATTGTTTTCTAGGTCCATGGGTGGATATGGTTAAGTTGGACCACACATAAGGCAGCCACCACATATTCTCTGTGAATGTAAAGGCCATTTGGACACAATGTTTAAAAGCATGCCCTTTCCACACAGACATAGTGCTCACATGACAGTACAGAGACACTTTCAATCTATTTATATCATCTCTTAAGTCAGCACCTTACTCCAAAGGCTGTGTGCTTATTCCATCGTCTTTACAAGCTATTTTCACACCCCATCCAAACCCGTTTTCCCTTTATCTTTCCCCAGTGGGATTACATAAGAGGAGAGCCGGGTGCCATGCGGACACTTTTTTTAATGGGTTATGGTAAACAAACCCACAGGAGGGCTTGGCAAGGGCTTTATCTTAAGTGCAGTGTGCCGGATAGGACGGACTCTGCCTGCATTTTAGGTTAGGTTGTGTTTTAATGCCTGGGCTCGTTGAGCGCTAGCCTGGATACCAAAGGAGTTGGCTAGACAGCGCAAACCGATCTGGGACCAGGCTAGTTGAGTGCAGTAGTATTGATACTATTCAGGTCATCCTCTCGGGAAGCTGTAGAGCAACGAGAGTGATGTGTAGACGTGCCTTTCACTGATTCTCAGACTTGCTTTCATAGGTCAATAACGCACACATCCAAACAATACCCTTCAAAGCTATGACACCAAACAGACCCTAAGACACAGAAGAGTGAACATGGCCTGGGGCAACGCAGGTGCTGCCTTCCACAAAACAGATCCACTCCCTCAGGTATTTACCTGTACGAGCCTAATGCTTTAGAATCCTCCCATAACATCTAGTCCTACTCATTTCAGACAGAAGACATGATATAACGTTAGGTTTATATGACCCGCTTTCAAACAGCCCTTTATTTACCACTTTCTTGCAGGTCTACCTCCTTTTATACATATCAATTTGCAACTGGACATTTTACACAGTACCCTTTTCTGATATAAACAGAAGACGGTATAAGGAAGATGGTATGGTAAAAAAAAAGTTGGATTTTTGTCTGTATATGAAAGGGGTAATACAAATCTAAAAGGTGCGGACAATTGGAATGCCAAGTTAGGTGCCTCAGAAAAGGGCTCTACATCGTGCAGTACTTCATTTCCACTTTCAAACCAACAATCTTCAAAATTAGGCTTTATTTATTGCAAACAACACACAATGAAAAAGACTAGTGACTGAAGTACCAGGGTCATAGTAGTTGGGCATACAAACAGGTGGCTGCCTGTATGTGTCCACACTAGAACTATCAAACTGACATGGCTATTAACACCATCTCATAGGAGCTTTTTACAGTATTTATGGGACCATGGGAAAAGAGAAAAATAGTAGTGCTGTCAATTTCCACAAAAAACATAAAGTCTGCTTCCTTTTGGACCAGCCCACAAAATTAACTCCAAGTGTAGCCACAGTCTCCCATGAAATTCTAACAACTGGTACGAAAGGTTCTCCTCTCACTCACAGACCAGAGAAGCAGGGCTCAGGCTTGTTTGTTTTATAACAGGTCTTTACACATAGGGCTGCTGTCATTTCCCTGTCCCGTCCTACCCCACTCTCTCGCTCCGGACCCTTCATACTACAGCTGTGAGTGAAGTGTGAGTCCCCCTGCCAACAGCTCTGCCAATGGCCTTGTGGGTTCACGCAACATCGCACCAGGGGCCAAGGGAAATACCAGACTAGTGTTGGAGGGGAAAAGACAAGGATGTAAAAAAAAAGGGGGTTTAAATGTTGTTATGAGTTCTCCCCCCATTATGGGTTTGTAAACTGAAACCAAATCAGTGGTGTGATAAAAATCAAGAGAAGCCCGGCCAATTTGTGGATTTGGATTGGTTGCAGGCGGTCAAAATAAGAGGGCCAAAAGAAAGTTGCTCAAATGAGTTCCATTTCTGATGACTGAAATATTCTGCTTTTACAAAATGTTACGCTGTTTTCAAATGAAACCCAATACCTTGCTGCTCTTGTTAAAGCTTTAACAATTGATTTGTCTGTGCAGCCTATTACCACCGGCTGTAGCAAGTGCAGAGAATAACCAAATAACCATCTTAGGTGTTGAGTGGTTGCAACTTCTTTCAGATGCTGAAATGTAAACATCCTCTCAAACCATCTAGCTGGAAAACAAATATTTATTAGCTGATTATCTGGAGGTTTGATGTGCAACAAACGGAACGAGGTCAGTGTTCAAAAACATAGGGAACAATAAAGCTAAATCGGGGCTCAAGAACAAAAACTATTAATTTGAGAAGGGGTCGGGGGGGTGGAGAGAAGAAAAGAAAAATCTGCAAGAGGATTAGGGTCTATTCAACAGAGCTTTTCAAGACGCCTTGTGGGAAGGGAGATTTAATCTAGACATGCTGCATCTGGGCTCCATGAGGTATGGCTTACTGTAACAAAGGAGGAGCTAATGAGGGCCAAGGAACAGCCTACCCCTCAAAACACACCCACAGCCCTAAAAGCCTTCATACAGCCCTAGGGGGGCACCAGGGGGCATCGGCCCCACAATAAAATGTCCAACCTGGCATCCCAGGAGAACGATCTGCTGATATTGTTGCCAGATTTTGTTTTGTTGTAAGGCCAAGATAAGCGTCCAAGTCTGCTTGATCTTAGGGGGTATTGGCGGAGTAAGGTACTTTATATGGGGATATAATTTATCAGTCATGTGCCAGGGCTGGGAGTGTGCATTACGGGCTACTTGGAAAGACTACTTTCCTCAAGGGGAGCAGGGAGAGGGTTCTAGCTGGGACTAGTCAGAGAGAGACCTGTTTGTAAATAAGAATGCTGCTAATTATCTGCTTATGTAAGGGGAAACAGTAGTGCTAGGCACGTCTATAAAAACTCGCAAATGGCACTTCGGCAATCCAGGTTCTCATTCTGCTGGTGTTTACGAGACAAAACAATTTGGTGGCAAGTGATACTGCTGAAAAGTCCACAAAATGTTTTGAAAAATGTATATTTTAAAAAAAAGACAGCATTTGCCTTGGTAGGAAAGAGGAAGAGATAGCTGGCAATGACACAACTTTATTTTGAAGAGAAACTCAAATCAAAATAAGTAATAATGTAGCAACTCTAGAAAAAAAAACCCTGACATTTCCCCTTGGCATGACTCATCTGTATGACACAGTTATGACACAGTTATGCACTTGAGCATCATATCTTTTCCACTTGCAACAACATACACAACTCCCAGCCTTGGAATACGATCTGGGTTGTCCACATGTCAACACAGTGGCAAACTTCCAGTCTAGGCATGTAGAAGAAGAAACTGAATTGGGATTTCCTTAAAGACGGCGGTAGGGTAGGCTGGAGAGAGGCTGTATCGGTCGGACATTAGCCCTGAAAGAGGGAGGAACAAAGACCTCCAGCCAGGGGAGGCTCACGTGAGGAAGCTGTATTAGCGAGCTTGGTTCCATAGAACCCCCTGCTTGATCTGGCTGATTGTCTCTCGGGCTCCCCAGACACCTCCTGACAAATGCCTCTGCCAATCATGCATTCAGTTGGCCGCTCATTCACTCCACGGCAGCAGCTGCTCTCGTCCAGAAAAGAGGCAAATATGTTTCTGATGACACCCCCCCCGTCAAAAAAAAAAAGCACTGGCAGATGAGGTTTAATTATTACATTCTCATTCAGACAGTTGCACCCGAGGGATATGCCACACAATGAGGGAGAGAGGTGAAAAATGAAAGAATGATGAGAAGGGCCTGGAATGGAGTCTACTGCTTATGAAGTGAAAGTAACATGTATTCAGCACTTACGGTAGGGGAACTCCAAAGAAAAACAGACCCTTTCGAATAACAATACGTCTAGATAGAAATACATCATGGTGCGTAAGTATCAATATTCCCCAGTGGAGAGGCTCTGCAATTATCGTCAATCAAGAGACTGACGCATACACAAACGTCTGTTTCAAGCAGCTAGGGCACTCCGACAGACCCAAAAGAGCAAATGTATGGGATGTGGCTTTCCTGTGTATAGACTGACTGGCTCAGGTTTTCCAGGAGCCTGAAAGACCTGTCTATGAAGGTTTCCGCCATGTTACCATTAGCTAACGTGTGCTTCATAAAGGGCCTATATAGGAGCCGTGTAAGATGACCTGGAATCCATGATGCATTTTTTGCGTCGCTCGGGGAGGAAGAGAGACAGGGGTCCACCCATTCTAGACGCATGCTTGATGGATGTGTAATTATAGAGGAACGGTGACACATTCAGAGAGGAAAATCATGCAGCCATCTCCATTAGTCTGATCAGTTCCAAATTAGTCCTTATTTGGGAGCAAGGTATTACAGACAGGCCTTTGACCCTCATCGAATTCAATCATATTTATATAAAGCCCTTTTTACATCAGCAGATGTCACAAAGTGCCCATCTCTCTATATAAAGGTTCATCTAGTCTAACTGATTAATCTACATGGAAGCAAAGCAATTGGAAAAATAGAAACTTATTTAGCAGCCAAATATAAAAGTTCCCTGATATATATATACAAGCAGGACAGTCAGCCTCCCTTATACTTTTCCGACACGGACTTGCTCACACATAAGAGAAATGCCATCCATGTTACCCGCTGTGTCTTGGGTGTCTATTTTGGTAACCGGGTGAAATATTTACGACTGCGATTCAAAATTCATGAGTAGTTTGAGCGAGACATTCCTCAGCTCTAAAAATATGCCCCATGATGGTGTGTTAAATATTCATATTGACATGAAGCCCTTCCTGTGTCTGGCCCTCGGTGCTGTCTCGCTTGAGAGCCTATGGCCAGGGCTTTAGCCGACTGTGCAGCAGCAACGTCTAATCTTTTGAATGACGTCATTAGGGCTGAAAGTCATCTCACATGATAGAGAGATCACACAAAATCCAGCAAGGCCATTGGCCTGCATGTCAGTCGGTTTCAGAGTTGGACAGGGCCCACAAAGCTACGCTAAGCCTCTGCTCTCCCTACCTACCAGGCCTCTTTCAGTAGATATGAGATTCCAAACAATGGTCCACTGAAAAGAGAAAAATTGGTACATGACATAACTTCTCAAAATAGTTAATACCTGAATTAAATGGGCAAAAAGTGACTATAAAAATGTTGAGGTTTTGTTTTGGGGAGGGGGGGGGATTCATGTAGTGGATTGAATTCAACAAAGGGGCTAAAGAAAAGCTTAGGGGCTGGTTCTGATTAGATGCAGGCTCTGGATGGGATGGACCAGACTGGAGCCAACACACACAGCCTTTAAACAACACAGAGAGCCTGGAACTGTAAATTACACTGGAATTATAGGAGAGGGACGAGAAAAAGAGAGAGGGGGAGATGAGGCCATACCCAGGGAGCGGCGTGCCAGCTCCGTCAGAGACATTACTCTGATGATCACCAGGAATTGAGTCATTAATAATGTCAGAAGTGTCTAATAGAGGAATTAACCTCCCTGTAAATGACCACGGTGTTTCTTCCTGTGTAAACAAAGCCTAGGCAAGAGCACATGGAACAGTCTTCCCTCCTCCTTCACTGAGCTCTCCTGTCCAATGGGTGTGCACTAATTTACGTCTTCTCTAGACACTTCATATTGCTCTGCTTCCAAGTGACTTAAAAACACAGATGCTGTTGATTTGCATGCGTAGACAACGCTCAGTGACCACATCACTTGGCTTTTGTTGGACAATTGGTGTCGGAGGGATTTACGGTGAACGCAGGCACACAATCGAAGTAAATGGCCTTTCAAAAACGTCAAAGACTTGAAATGCATACTCTTCAACAAAGCATCAAAATAATGCTAATCTAAGTGACTACTTCTTATTAGTTGCCGTGTCAATAACATCACAGACAGAGATAGGTGGGAGGGTGGGTGAAAACTGAACTTGTACCCCTCTCTGTGAAGCGTACTTATCATTGATTAAAGAATGATACAATCATTCCTCTGCTGTTATCAATGGCTTTCAATGAGAAGTGCAGACTGGCATGTTTCCCCCCTCTCTGATATAACACTGCCTCCTTGTTGCTGCACTCTCAGCATTCCTCCAGGGTTGAGTAGACTAGAGGCTTCCTGGGGTGGATACAGGTCTGATTTATAGACTGTGTTGTGAACTAGCTGCGCTGTAATCAGTGGGTTTTTGCGTCATGTCTGCACTGCTGTCTGCTGGCGCTTCTCACTAGAGGAAAGAGTTCCTTCAAAGACAAGGGGACGGAGCTCGGCCAGAGGCTGGGGAAGTGGTGATCCAACTGGGGGGCTTGGGAGTGGTGGAGGACGTAGACCAAGTTGGAGAATGACTGACGATTACACCAAGGAATTCCCAGAGACTAGCAGAGTTCTGGCAACCCCCCCCCCAAAAAGTCATGAATCCTATTTATGACACTAAGAATTGTGAAAATGTTGGTCACCTCATTGAATTCAGGGTTTAAAGATCAGCCAAGTTTTAAAGTACAAGTAAAACTAGAGGGGGATAACTATGGGAAAGGCTGCAGCCTTGGGGCTGACGCCAGGGGTGGGGCTGTGTAGGGGCCAGGGTGGAGTTGCCTGAGAGATGGTGTCTGTTCTGTTGTAGCAGAGAGCTGAAGGTTTGGGCCATGGTGAACCATAAGCTGGACAGGGTTGTTCATAGCTAGATGGAGCTAAAGCCAGCCAAGACTGCAGTTCATTGAAGGGTTCAACCAGGTTCATGTAAAACACTGCAGACAGAAAGACAAACGAAAGTGGGGAGTTTTTAAAGGGTGGGGGGGGCAGGTCTGACCAAACAGTAATGTCCTGTATGAGCCGAGGAGAGAAGAATGTCGTCTTTCACCAGAGGTTCTGCGTCACACTGTGGAGGTGCTGGGGCAGAGGTGCTCCCTGCTGATGAGCAAACGAAGCCATGGTCAAAGCATGACAGTGAGCGAGCGTGTGCATCTTCTGGATATAGTAGCATAATGGGTTGCAGAACGGGTGTCAATGAACACACACATTTCCCGCGCAACATACCTTACACATCCATGTCGTACAACCCTTTTATTATAACCCACATGAGAAGCAGTCTCCTCCATTCACCCCCACAATAGAAGCAGAGGCTTCCTTTCCCAGGCGGTGTACTGTGTCTCCGTGTTCAACAGGCCTTGGTTATGTAATCAGGACCTGGGCCAGCTGAGCTGAAGAAAAGGCCATTTAATCTCTCCCCACCTCCTTCCCCACGGCGCACAGGGATGATTCACTTGAATGTTTGCTCCGCTGTTTGACTAGGGGGCGTATTCTCCCGACCGTCAGGCCGGCGAGTCATTACCCTGTGTGTGTCGGGTGTTCCCGAAAACAATGTTTATTACAAAAAAAATATTTATTACATTATTTGCGCAGCTATTACTCTTTGTTAACTTCTCGTTCTCATGTTTAATGATGACACGATGCGAGTCAGTCAGTCAGTCAGTCAAAGCACACGGAGCCTTACATGTGATATCTGACCAAACAATACGGTCATTGTGCTGGTACAACAAATGTACTGTTTAGAATGAGTAATTATTCTGGGAACGCACCTGCTGAAAGTTCATCTCACTCACCAGCTGAGATTGCTACTCACCTGGCTGCAATACTGTGGGTACAAGGCTTATGTTGCAAACCAATAAATGTCCCCCTCTAGTACATGAACTCGACAGTGGCAAAAAGATGGTGTTTATTACGGCTTAGTTGGTGTATGTATTCAATAAGCAGGGGGTGAATCTATAGCTTTCAATCGCTTTAGGTGCAAAACGTGGTTGACAAGCTCTTTAGCCCTTGAAGAAGCACACTGGGAGGGTGAGAGACGGACAAGGTCCTCAGACTGGGGTGTGACTCACAGAAAGAGACTGCACTGTGCCATGGTAAAGGTGTGGATGGAAGGAGAAGTTTAGTAGTCAGGCTCAATGCACAACAACCCAACCTCACCTTCAAACAAAACCTCCAGAGGATAGGAACAAAGAATTCCTCACTCAATAAATCAATCTTCTAGTCCTGTGATTGACTTCCAACTCCTCCAGCCTTGACTAGGACCTCTCCATGGATCTCCCGGACTGATATGAAGAGGAGGAGAGGACGTAGCAGGAGGCAGGTAGGGCAGGCATCAGAGCTGCTCTCCACTGGGGTCTTATGGTCTTCCAGTCACTGATCTGGCTAAGCCCCCTCCTCACGGGGGATGTTGGGAGAAAGGGAATCCTCCTTACACCAGGTAACACCATTCTCCCTGGGGTTAGCTTTTTGATCCGGGTTGATAGAGGGTCAATTCCATTGGAACTCAGTCAGATAGATAAGGAAAGTAAGCCACCCATTTGTGCTTCCATTCCATCCAGTCCGCAAGTAGCTAGTCACAGTAGTAAGTGACCACTGTTGTAACTCAGCAATGAGACAGAGGACAGAGAGCGAGCGAGAGAGCGAGACACAGACACAGACACAGACAGAGACAGAGACAGAGACAGAGACAGAGACAGAGACAGAGACAGAGACAGAGACAGAGACAGAGACAGAGACAGAGACAGAGACAGAGACAGAGACAGAGAGAGAGAGAGAGAGAGAGATACGGTGGGACAAAGACAGCAGAGAGAGCTGTTGGTTGTCCTGCAGCCCCAGATTGAGGGCCAGATGGCTCCACCATCTCACTCTACTGAGAGCCACTCGCTCGTGTGGAGAGAGGGGGAGGGGTGTGTGTGTGTGTGTGTGTGTGTGTGTGTGTGTGTGTGTGTGTGTGTGTGTGTGTGTGTGTGTGTATGAAATGGGTGGGCTGAGCGAGAGCAACTGATTAAGCATCACATCTGCCTTTAATCAATCTGGTGGCAGAGAGAGTGGATGAAGACTGGACAGAAAGGGCCAGAGAGAGAGAGATAGCGACTGGGTCAAACCCATGCATCTAACTCCAGCAAACTCTCAAACAGTCCCTCCGGGCAGAGAAGCAGGGGGAGAGGGGTTGTACGGTTAGGGGGCATGTGTTGGGGCTAGAGTCCAGACTAAAAGGATAAGACCCGCTTCCTTCTTTACAGTGGGTTGCAGCACAGGGAGGTGCTTCTCTATGATTGGACAGCACTGACGGCACTGCATTGCAGTCTCTACTTCTCTCCTCATAGGACCAGTTCCACTCCACAAAACACAGAGCTGCAAAGCCAATGCCGTGCTTCAGCCAGAAAATACATGCAAGCAGTCATGCACTTAACAAATGTAAGTCGATCATGATCGATAGTTATTGCATAACTATACTGTAACTACAATAACCAGCAATTCTAAGCGTTAAAAGGCTAATGTGGACTTGAGATTTGTACTTCTGTGTACTGTAAAATACAGTGCATGCTAACAGCAATCAAATATTAATCGCAGTGTGAATCCACTATTAAACTATGCTACTGAAAGCATGAAAAAAGACTAACGAAACTTTAAAAACGGCCTCCACACACAGACTAGGATGTTTGCTTGGAATATAAAATGTTAGTAAGACAAAAAATTCCTCTACTAAACATGTGACATTGAGAATTACAGTAAGCAGTAATGAGTGGTGGTGCCCCCCCTGGGGGCTATGAAACATTTAGACAAAAGGTTTGAGCGAGAGAGCGAGAGAGAGACTCCATCATTTCACTCAACTCAATTTGACAAAATAGATACAACCGTGGAAACTTTCAACATGGGCCAACCTTTTCGAGCCAGCAGCTTTTCATTATGCGAAATGCCACACACTGTTATGGAAATACACGAATCTCCACTAGCAGTTGGCATGTTCGCATCCCACCAAGCACATTTCCGGTCTTCAACTTGCTTAACTTTGGAAGAAGGTGGAGGAGATTAAGGAGGAGAGGGCAGTGACCTTGGCCACAGTCAATAACAGGGCTTGTGGGGTAACAGTGCCAATGGCTTCTCTGACCTAGGCAGTGTGCATGCTAACACACGTGGAGCTAACGTAACAGGAGTTAGCCTGGAGTTGGCAGGGCAAGCTCAGCAGGTGGTAGCAGTGGGGGGTGGGGGTGGGGGATGTTATACTGGTTACCGGGAATGCAGTTAGTATAAGTGGCTGAAGAGGAATGACTATAAGCGGATGGAGAGAAAGTGACCAAGGAGAGAGGATTGTGATCAGAGAAGGAGAGAGAGCATTCGGGGATCAAACCGGTAGAATGAATGAGAGAGGTGTAGAATAGGGTGAGATTCAGAACGAGTGAGTGATGTCGAGTTGTGATGATAGTAAAAGGGAGAAAACGGAGGATAAAATGCATGGTGGATGGACGGAAGACGGACAAAATATGGCAGATGGACAGAGTAGATCACTAAGCTTGATGACACGCTGCCGGCAAAAGGGACGCCGTATCCTACCACTGTAATCCTTTTAGAACAGAGGGCAGCAGGGCTATATGCCTGCCTGCGGACTGCTCAACACAGCAAACCCTACCGAGTACACGCCATACAGCAGTGTTTCTCATACCATTAATAAGTTGGGGTGGGTTGCCTATCCGAGATCTTGTGCCTGCAAGGGCATTTACACTCTCTAGGAGAACTCTAGGGAAAACCCTGAGTAGGCTCCTACATCCTGACTGAATGGTGTGTATGCAGCTATATACAGCTTACGGCCTATAGTCTACGCGGGCGACGTCAGCCTGTGTAACGTGAGACCTTCAGGGGAGCCAGAGGAGAGGTGGTGGAGAGGGGGAAGAGGGAATTAGTACTATGGTATCCAGGTAACGCTCAAAAATTGGCAAATCAATGCTAAGCATGGTGTGAATTAAGGTTTGAGACGTCCTAAAACGATACACAGATAATAACAGATTGTGCACTTAGAGCAACATAAGAGGGAATTTTGACATTCTTTCAAGGAGGAAATTACGTTACAGTAAATTCAGAAGCCCCCCAAGCAAATGCTGGGGAACATCAAACCTGAAGTTACGGTGACAAAGAAGATGCATCACTCCATCTGGGTTCCTGTTTGCTCCTCCTCCTTCCTCACACCAGGTCAGCTGTGCTTTTCCTAAACAAAACTGCCTCAGTGCTTCTATGAAGCCAGTGCAACACCAACCAGCTGATAGACGTGGAGCCTGACTTTGCAATGTGGCCAGGGAGCTTTACCGTGAGCGGTCTAATTCAGCATACAGAATGTGGCTTCGTAGGCCTGTCATTCAACACATGGTTAACACTGTACACAACAGAAAATCAAAGGAAACTTTAGCTAGTCGTACGAGAGATGGCTGAATTACAAACCATTTTGTTCTATAAAGAAAAAGGACAATCGCTGGTTGCACCTGCCCCATACACCCTATGCAAAAGTCACAACTATTCAAAACAGGAAACACTGGGCAAGTACATCTCTATAGACCGTGTTGAGTCTCTGAAAGCACACAACACTCCTTTCAAAAATATTAATGACACAGTATGATGGAAAGTATTAGCAGAAGCTGGAAAGTATAGAAATGCATTGTGTCATGTGGTGAAAACACAGGGCCAGTATGTGTAGGCCGGCCAACGCTGCTCTCAGAGGAGGATGACGCAATGTAGAGGAGGGGAGAGGAAAGGGGGCACAAATATGTTGAATTTTAGGAGTCTCTCCCCTCCTCTCCTCTCGGGTCCCAAAGCTAGCTAAGGCATCTGGAGCGTCTCGTGACCTAGCTGATTAAAAGCAGTTGTGGCCCTCTGAGATATGGCCAGTGGAATGTTGTGACTGGAAACGCAGGCCCAGAATATAGCCTAGCGCACGTGTGCATATATATAATATTACACACATACACACACACACACACACACACACACACAGTGTGCCTACGCATGCGCTCATGCAAAATGTCATGCGTCCGTCATTGTAAGGCTTCCAGTGATCAATCAGATCAAGCACTCCTGATGGATCTACCCGCTGGGTCTCGGACATGGCTTTTACTGTCCCTGCTGCACCTGCATCCCAACTTGATCTTGCAGCCCTAACTGACCCCAATATCCTTAAACCCATTATCCCCAACTGACCACATTATCCTCAACGAACCCATTATCCTCATCCCATCTAAAGCCCAGTGCTTCATGCACCCTCATTCTATTTAGGTTGCGATACAGATAAGCCAGGAGTGTTCTACACTTAAATGCATTGTAATGTCCCAAGACCCTAAGACACACTGCCTTAAACGAGTGGAGGTGTCCCTTAAAACCTCCACAGACTAGCTGTGCTCACTGGTTCCAAACCTGTAATCCTCTAGCCTCCCAGAGATCACGCACCTTTCCAAACGGCTAGACTAACTCTAGCAGGGGGAGGTATTTACAGGAGGCACCCAGCGAGCAGAACCATCCACGTCCACTGAAGGTATAAATGGAAACCAGATTAGACGTCGCAGACTACCGATGAAGCGTGATACAAGAGCCACTGCGGTGATCTTTACAGTTTCACAACAGGAGATGACATGTACGCTCTTCATGCTTGTTTAGCGTTGTGTTTTACAGCTTCATGAAATAATGGCGGGATAAAGAAGAGAAACCACAGACGCCAATTACGCCAAGAGTCTGATTCCTCCACCGCAGTACCAAAAGTTTGTTATAGTGCTTGGGAAAGTAGCGCATTGGCCGAGTTGTGCGACCCTAAAACATGAGATGCTGCATTGCGGAGCAATTTTAACGAGCATAGCCACAATGAGAGGGAGAAATTCAGGTCAACAGATCACCTTGAGCACATGTGAAAAAGCAGACCTAGAAAGTAAACAAAACTGCAAAAACAGCTTCAGATCTCCCCTATAATGTTTTTCTGAACCGAGTATCATCATAAACCGAACACCGAACAAAAATATAAAATGCAACAATTTCAAAGATTTTACTGAGTTACAGTTCATATAAATAAATCCATTAGGCCCTAGTATATGGATTTCACATGACAGGCCTACCCACTTGGGAGCCAGACCCAGCCAATCAGAATAAGTTTTTCACCAACAAAAAAGGCTTTATTACAGACAGAAATACTTCTCCGCACCCGCAGGTGAAAAAGCCGGATGTGGACGTCCTGGGGTGGGGTGGTCTGCAGTTGTGAGGCCGGTTGGACGTACTGCCAAATTCTCTCAAATGACGTTAGAGGAGACTTATGGTAGAGCAATTAACATTAAATTCTCTGGCAACAGCTCTGGTGGACATTCCTGCAGTCAGCATGCCAACTGAACGCGCCCTCAAAACATGAGACATCTGTGGCATTGTGTTGTGTGACAACTGCAAATTTTAGCGTGGCCTTTTATTTTCCCCAGCACAAGGTGCACCTGTGTAATCATGCTGTTTAATCAGCTTCTTGATATGCAACACCTGTCAAGTGGACACATTATATTGGCAAAGGATAAAATGTTCACTAACAGGGATGTAAAACAAATTTGTGCACAACATTTTAGAGAAATAAGCTTTTTATGCGCTTGGAACATTTTTGGGATCTTTTATTTCAGCTCATGAGACAAGGGACCAACACTTTACATGGTGTGTTTATATTTTTGTTCAATATAAAGTAAAACAATTCAAGAAATGTTAACTGGCACTTTCACAAATGGTTCTTTTTAACAGGCCATGTGGCTACCTGCATGCTTCCTACAGCCATAGAGGGAGGTACTCGTGCATGCTTCTATGTGCACTGTATTACTTTCATACAGAAATGAATAAATATCTCTTCACTTACCTATACACCTCTAATGTTATGAGTAGTGACAGAACACACACGCACACACACGGAGGTCAGGGGATAACAGGGTGTCAGCAGGGTGGGGTCCTGCTCCAGTTCAGAATGCAAATATGAGCTGGGTTGTACTGGATGACAACAGCTGACGGGACTACGCCATCCATGTCAGTCTACCTCGAGTGACCCTCAGAGAGATGAGGACAAACAGCAAAGTACACACAGAAACAAAGCCCAGAAAGCACTTCAATGCAGAACTGGAGCAAACGTGCAAAGCACGCTCATTCAAAATATCAAACACTCAACACACACACACACACAACATGCATACACACAGAGTTATTTGGCAGATAGGTCAGAAACGGAATATCTGGGCTCCAAACTGCAGGCTGAGCCACAGCAGGTCCCCAGGCCCATAATGACCACACCCAGGCTCAGCTGGAAAGAATAAACCCTCCTCCTCTCTTCCTCCCTTTCCCTCTCGTCCCTCACTATTCCCCCTCTTTTTGCCTCTAGTATTTTATTCGCTAAACCCTGACTTGCCTCCTCTTGACTCTGTTTGCACTCTCTCCATCTCTCAAATCTCCTTCGCTCTCATCCCTGAACTCTGACCTTCTTTCAACCCATCCCCAATGTAGCCCCTCTTTCCCCCCGTGCTCTCCTGTCTTCCTCCCATCTCTCGTCCCGGAGCCTTGGCTGTCTGAGAGGGAGGGTCCGCAGCAGACACAGTAAATACTCCACTGGTGAGCCATTATCTCTGGCATGCACACACTGGCCCTTTAAAAGCACAAATAAAAGGACAAAAATCAGCAAGAGCACAGATGGATGTCATTTGGCTCAGACAGACACAGACAGACCGTAGGAACAGAATCAGATTCACAATAGCGAGTCTAATACATAGACACACCCCCCCCAAAAAATGACTCTTAAAATTACCTTTCATTTCAATATTGTCCCATTGGTTTTGCTAGCAATCAATCAATCTTGATAAACCGTCCCATCACCATCACAGTCAGAGGAGCATGTCTGTACCTGTATTCCAGGGTTCCCCAACTGGCGGCCATTCAGCCCGCGGGTGATTTTATTTCCGTTTTCTAAGCAAAATAATAAAAATACTAATAACAGTTGGATTAGGGATGTTTACGTTTAACTGTTAAAAATCGGTTAGTCGCCGGAAAAACACTTGACCAGTCATGCTTACCGGTCTATAGGTTCATTTGCATAATTTTGGCGGAATTAAATTGCCGCGGTGTGTATTTTGGTTAGTCGTTATGTATCTTATTTATCTCAGGCACCCAGCATACAGTGCCTAGTTTGAGGAGTGGAATAGCCTGCTTTTGTAAGCCCAGTCATTGCGCAACAAATAATAATTCTAAATGTAATCGCTTGTTGAAAACTTGTGGCTACAATTATTATTATTTTTAAAAAGGAGCCATTTTTATTTCTCAATCTCAACTCGTAAAGCGCTCCTCCCATTCCGATGCATAGACTATAGCCTGCCTATGGTTGACTGTCAGCGCATCACCCACCACTTTGCAATGTGAGCTTGAAACCTGAACATTTCACTTCACCTCAAATAATGAGGCATGTCTTACCTTGCTTCAAAGTAGCCTAGCCAAAATCCATCCATAGAAACTTGGAGGTAATTATTTTATAAAGACTTCCTCATGCCATTAACCAGCATTTCTCTCCTGTTCTAATGGTTTTCATATCAACTTCCTTTCGTTGTCCAGAAGCCAAAGGCACAATCCTAGTCATATTAACAACCCATCATAGTAGTTGCTATTAGATTCCCCCTCTTTCTAACAGAGATTTTCATCTCTGTCACATATGGAAACACTCGCATTAGGTATGCAGTTTAGAACGGCGTTTTCCGTGAATTGCATTTGGGCAAATGTTTGAAAATGACATTTAATTAGCTGCTTCATTACAGGAGTTCCATGTTTAACAACAGGCTTTTGACTAAGATGATAGGCTTGCCTTCCCGTCTTGGGACGACTCCCATTGTTAGGGCAGAAACATAAGCATCTCGTCATTATATACAGATCTCTGATAGTATTTTCTGTTGGTCACGTCATCACTGGAAAAAATGTCATCGTTTGTTGACCAGTTAACTTGGATAGGGGGCAGCATTCGGAATTTTGGATGAAAAGCGTGCCAAATTAAACTGCCTGCTACTCAGGCCCAGAAGCTAGGATATGCATATAATTAGTAGATTTGGATAAAAAACTCTAAAGTTTCCAAAAGTGTTAAAATAATATCTGTGAATATAAACAGAACTGATATGGCAGGTGAAAACCTGAGGAAAATCCATCCAGGAAGTACTATTATTTTAAAAGGCTGTTTTTCCATTGAAAGCCTATCCACCATACAAAGACTTAGGACCCAGTTCACGATCTCTATGGCTTCTTCTACATGTGGCCAGTCTTTAGGCATTGTTTCAGGCTTTTACTCTGAAAAATGAGGGAGATACAGCACTTTCAATGAGTGGACAGTGGAAATTTCCAAACATGAGTCCAGCGCGTGATCGGGAACGCGCCTTTGTTTCTCCTTTTCTATTGACAAAGCTTTTGTCCGGTTGAAATATTATTGATTATTTATGACAAAAACAACCTGAGGATTGATTTTAAACATCATTTGACATGTTTCTACGAACTTTTACTGTACTTTTTAAACTTTTCGTCTGGATATTGAGAGCGCGCTTTGTGCCTTTGGATTACTGAACTAAACACACCAACAAAACTGAGGTTTTTGGACAAAAAGAGGGACATTATCGAACAAAACGAACATTTATTGTGTAACATGGAGTCCTGGGAGTGCCACCAGGTGAAGATCAAAGGTAAGTGATTAATTTTAAACGCCATTTCTGACTTTTGTGACATCTCTCCTTGGTTGGAAAATCGCTGTATGGTTCTCTGTGGCTAGGCGCTGACCTAACATAATCGCATGGCGTGCTTTTGCTGTAAAGCCTTTTTGAAATCTGACACAGCGGCTGGATTAACACGACATTTATCTTTAATCCTATGTATAAAACTTGTATCTTTCATCAATGTTTATGATGAGTATTTCTGTAATTTTATTTGGCTCTCAAATTTCACCGGATGTTTGTTTGAGACAATGATTACTGAACATAACGCGCCAATTTCAACTGAGGTTTTTGGACATAAAGAGGGACATTATCAAACAAAACAAACATTTATTGTGTAACATGAAGTCCTGTGAGTGCAATCTGATGAAGATCAAAGGTTAGTGATTCATTTAAATCGCTATTTCTGACTTGTGTGCCCTCTCCTTGGCTGGAAAATGGCTGTATGGTTCTGTGACTAGGCGCTGACCTAACATAATCGCATGGCGTGCTTTCGCCGTAAAGCCTTTTTGAAATCGGACACTGTGGTTGGATTAACAAGAAGTTTATCTATAAAATGGTGTATAATACCTGTATGTTAGAGGAATTTTAATTATGGGATTTCTGTTTTGAATTTGGCGCCCTGCAATTTCACTGGCTGTTGTTGAGGTGGGACGCTACCGTCCCACTTATACCAGAGAGGTTAATGAGGGTCAGTTAGTCAGCAGTAAAATTGACCGAAATTCCCATCCCTAAGTTGATTATGAAATAGAGGTCGACCGATTAATTAGGGCCGATTTGAAGTTTTCATAACAATCGGAAATCGGTATTTTTGGACGCCGATCTTTTTTTGAAATGTTTTTCTTAGACCTTTATTTAACTAGGCAAGTCAGTTAAGAACACATTCTTATTTTCAATGACGGCCTAGGAACGGTGGGTTAATTGCCTTGTTCAGGGGCAGAACGACAGATTTTTACCTCGTCAGCTCAGGGATTCAATCTTGCAACCTTACGGTTAACTAGTCCAACGCTCTAACCACCTGCTTTACGTTGCACTCCACGAGGAGCCTGCCTGTTACGCGAATGCAATAAGAAGCCAAGGTAAGTTGCTAGCTAGCATTAAACTTATCTTATAAAAAACAATCATAATCACTAGTTAACTACACATGATTGATGATATTACTAGTTTATCTAGCCTGTCCTGCGTTGCATATAATCGCTTAGGTACATGTTGCTCCAACCATAAACATCAATGCCTTTCTTAAAATCAATACACAAGTATATATTTTTTAAACCTGCATATTTAGTTAATATTGCCTGCTAACATGAATTTATTTTAACTAGGGAAAATGTGTCACTTCTCTTGCAAACAGAGTCAGGGTATATGCAGCAGTTTGGGCGCCTGGCTCGTTACGAACTGTGAAGACTATTTCTTCCTAACAAAGACAGCCGACTTCGCCAAACGGGGGATGATTTAACAAAAGTGCATTTGCGAAAAAAGCACAATTGTTGCACGACTGTACCTAACCAGAAACATCAATGCCTTTCTTAAAATCAATACACAGAAGTATATATTTTTAAACCTGCATATTTAGCTAAAAGAAATCCAGGTTAGCAGGCAATATTAACCAGGTGAAATTGTGTCATTTTACGTTCATTGCACGCAGTCAGGGTATATGCAACAGTTTGGGCTGCCAGGCTCATTGCGAACTAATTTGCCAGAATTTTACGTAATTATGACATAACATTGAATGTTGTGCAATGTAACAGGAATAACGTTTTGTTTTCGAGATGATAGTTTCCGGATTTGACCATATTAATGACCTAAGGCTCGTATTTCTGTGTGTTATTATGTTATAATTAAGTCTATGATTTGATAGAGCAGTCTGACTGAGCGATGGTAGGCAGCAGCAGGCTCGTAAGCATTCATTCAAAATAGCACTTTCGTGCGTTTTGCCAGCAGCCCTTCGCAGTGCATTGCGCTGTTTATGACTTCAAGCCTGTCTACTCCCAAGATGAGGCTAGTGTAACCGATATGAAATGGCTAGCTAGTTAGCCGGGTGCGCACTAATAGCGTTTCAAACGTCACTCGCTCTGAGACTTGGAGTAGTTGTTCCCCTTGCTCTGCATGGGTAACGCTGCTTCGAGGGTGGCTGTTGTCGATGTGTTCCTGGTTCGAGCCCAGGTAGGAGCGAGGAGAGGGACGGAAGCTATACTGTTACACTGGCAATACTAAAGTGCCTATAAGAACATCCAATAGTCAAAAGGTATATGAAATACAAATCGTAGAGAGAGAAATAGTCCTATAATAACTACAACCTAAAACATCTTACCTGGGAATATTGAAGACTCATGTTAAAAGGAACCACCAGCTTTCATATGTTCTCATGTTCTGAGCAAGGAACTTAAACGGTAGCTTTTTTTACATGGCACATATTGCACTTTTACTTTCTTCTCCAACACTTTGTTTTTGCATTATTTAAACCAAATTGAACAGGTTTCATTAATTTATTTGAGACTAAATTGATTTTATTGATGTATTATATTAAGTTAAAATAAGTGTTCATTCAGTATTGTTGTAATTGTCATTATTACAAATAAATAAAAGCATTTTTTTAAAACGGGCGATTAATCGTATCGGCCCTTTTTGGTCCTCCAATAATCGGTATCGGCGTTGAAAAAAAAAATCAGTCGACCTCTAATATAAAAGACTGTAAAAACAGCAAATCAGCTCCAAGTGATTTTAATTTTGGAAATCTATTCCAAAGTATTCCCACACTTGGAGAGATATACGGTGTTTGTGACCGTATACAAAGGTAAGCAAGGTTTGAAATGATTACGTTTTAGTCAAATATTATATTTGGGCGATCAACCCCTGCGATCAATTTGCAGCTCCAGCCCCATGACCATCCACTCAAGAAAAAAAACAAAATTTGGCCCCCAGCTGAATCTAGTTGAACATCACTGCTGCATGCCATCTGAATGTTAATAGGGGTGACGTCCTTCTGAACAAAGCATATAGACAGATAGAGAACAGAGAGCATTATTCCCCTTGTTTGTCGCCGCTTCTCTTTACGCCGAGTCCAATAGCGCGCTCTGGCACAGAGCAGACAACCAATTAACACCTCCTTTACTGGGATGCCTCAAGGCTGTGAGAGGAAAACACAGGAAAATGTGCCTGTCACCCCCCATTCCCCTCCCCTCTCTGGTTAGGCATGGAGCTAAAAGGGAGGACTGTGATGAAGGGCAAGAAAAGCATTATCATAAACTGTATAGAATATACATACACACACACACACACACACACACACACACACACACACACACTAATGCATAAGAAGACCTTGTTTTATATAATTTACTGACAAACCAGACTAACAACTAACATGAGTGTGATTGGTGTGTTCTCTAGCAGCCCAGCACTGTTACCAAGGAGGAGAGGCAGTCGTTGTTCCCTTTTTCATGACTCTCTCACATGACGCAACCACACACACACACACACACACTGCAGGTGATGTTCTGTGCAAGGGCAGAGCTCACATTCGGGAGCTCTGTTGTCACACACCCGGTTGTCATGACTACACTCTCCTACTCTCCCAGCACGCCCGTGATATTTACAACCAGCGCGCTCTCACCTCTGAGCGAGGTGGGGGGGTTGGGCAAGGTGGAGGTCTCTACAGACTAACACAGCCGTAAAACACTACACACACCCCAAATATGTCCAACCCATTCCAAATAGCTCCTCCCAGTCCGCCTGCATTGCGCCAAAGAGAGCTGCATCTTTGAGGGAGGTTTTCGTCGCCCAGCTAGCATACCTCAGCAGCATCGTCGGGCTACTTCTCATTCAGAGCCCGTGCTTCCCTCTCTGACACAGGCAGTGCCGCAGACATTTTCTTCACTCAGCATTATTCAGCGAGAGGACAAGACCAATGTGTAGGCTTCAACAAACACCAAGCATTCTTCTACAGTTGATGAAATACGCAGCTCCAGGGATAGGTGAGACAGGGAATCTTAAGATGTTATGGTGGACCTGAGCTTAGCGAGTTCATTACAGTACACTACTACTACTACTACTACTACCACCACCACCAAATATCCCTTTCTCTCCATCTCAAGAGGAAATGGAGAGTGAGGAGATGGAGGGGGGGGGGGAAGGTGAATCAGCATTCTGTGCACCCTCCTTCCCTACACACAGATGCTGAGATGGATGGTTCCTATTATGACAGGCGCGCAGAGATCCAGGGCAGTCAGACTGACAGTCAGTCAAATGCAAAGATACAGCAGTGTCTTGGGAGAGCGAATAGCATGTCATCCAGATGGTAGCATGATGAGATGAGTAATCTATTATGTCACGGTTGGGTAATAACTAGTGGGGGTGGGTATAGTTACATTTTGACTCAAAGTATCGATTTGTAAAAACACACACACACACCTTTATTTTTGCTAGTTACCGTTAGCAAGCACTAGTCTGCTGTACCTGCGCCAAAACTCTGGAATGTTTTATCCTATAGCTTGTTCATTTATTTTTTTATAGTGAGACATGTTTACAGCACTTGTATTCCCATGACTGATCAAAACTCATTTTCTGATGCTATCGTCTCTCTGCATCAAACATACACTGAGCAACATGTTTGGAACGTCAAATCACGATAAAAATAAAATATATATATTTTTTAAAATTGCAGTATCACAATCCATATAGAATCGTGATAGTATCGTGAGGTCCCTGGCAATTCCCAACGTAATTTGAGATTTTTTTTTTATATCAGACTTAAAAATACGGCACAATAAAATAAATTGCAACAAATATTTTTGTACATAGCCGAGTGTTTCACAATGGAGGTTGTAGTGTTTATCAACTAGCACCTAAACAATTGCTAGCGGCAGCCTACATGTAGGTAGTGTATAGGAAAAATACAGTACAGACTGACACATTAAAAGCAGTCAACAGATAAGAGTTTATCCTGGTATCCTTAATACTTCAAACACTGCCTTGTCTTTAAATGTGGAGCGCTTAGATACAGAACAGTTAAAGGGCCTGCCATTCACAGAGATTAGAAATGGGTTTGGAGCTCAGGTGCCTTCTCTTTCAACCAGAATTATTTGTTTCATTGTGCTTTAAAAACAGACACGCACCTGTCTGGTAAATGCAAAGCTCAGCTGCACAGCAGGGGGTATCACAACAGTTATACGCTTGGGTAAACTGCTTTTAATCATTCACACACACCGTGCAAACACACTCAAAACAGGAGCTACTCTGTGGCGCGCACACACACACACTCGATTCAAACCTCTACCACAGCAAGTCAAAGCAGGCTACAGTCAGTGTCTATTGGGTTTCCAAGCAGGTTTCAGGATCTAGTTAACGAGGTTCTCAACAAATCAATAATTTCACAATTGACTACGTCCCATGTGCAAAAATGTGTTGTTGTTGTTGATGGAACATGGGCAATTGGCCTGGCCCAGGGCTGAAGAAGCCAGTGGCCATATCTGAATACCCATACTAGCGTACTACATAGTATGTACTCATCGTCACGTACCGTTTAGTAAGCAGTATGACACAGCCTGATAGTTGGCAATCACATTCGACCTAAACAGGAACCCACATAAACCCATCCATCCTATTTAAAAATGACTAAAGATAGAAACAGATCATTTGGTTCCATCTCAACATATTTATTACAGAAACCAAAGTGCTGTAACATACATTACCAGTCAAAAGTTTAGACACATCTACTCATTCAAGGGTTTTTCTTTATTTTTTACTATATTCTACACAGCAGAATAATAGTGAAGACATCAAAACTATGAAATAACACATATGGAATCATGTAGTAACCAAAAAAAAAAGTGTTAAACAAATCATACATTTATTTTATATTTGAGATTCTTCAAAGTAGCCACCCTTTGCCTTGATGACAGCTTTGCACACTCTCGGTATTCTCTCAACCAGCTTCACCTTGAATGCTTTTCCAACAGTCAAAGGAGCTCCCACATATGCTGAGCACTTGTTGGCTACTTTTCCTTCACTGTAGTAGCCATGCTGGTTAAGTGTGCCTTGAATTCTAAATAAAAATCACCAGTGTCACCAGCAAAGCACACCTACATCTCCTTCATGCTTCACAGTGGGAACCACACATCCGATAATGCGTTCACCTACTCTTCGTCTCACAAAGACAACAATTGGAACCAAAAATCTCAAACTTGGACTAAACAGACCAAAGTACAGATTTCCACCGATCTAATGTCCATTGCTCGTGTTTGTTGGCCAAAGCAAGTCTCTTCTTATTGGTGTCCTTTAGTAGTGGTTTCTTTGCAGCAATTCGACCATGAAGGCCTGATTCACGCAGTCTCCTTGAACTCTGTGAATCATTTATTTGGGCTGCAATCTGAGGTGCAGTTAACTCTAATGAACTTATCCTCTGCAGCACAAATAACTCTGGGTCTTCTTTTCCTGTGGCGGTCCTCATGAGAGCCAGTTTCATCATAGCACTTGATGGTTTTTGCGACTGCACTTGAAAAAACCTTCAAAGTTCTTGACATTTTCCGTATTGACTGACCTTCATGTCTTAAAGTAATGGACTGTTACTCTTTGCTTATTTGAGCTGTTCTTGCCGTAACATGGACTTGGTCTTTTACCAAACAGGGCTATCTTCAGTATACCACCCCTAACTTGTCACAACATAACTGATTGGCTTAAACGCATTAAGGAAAGAAGGCACACCTGTTAATTGAAATGCATTCCAGGTGACTACCTCATGAAGCTGGTTGAGAGAATGCCAAGAGTGTGCAACGCTTTCATTGAGGCAAAGGGTGGCTACTTTGAAGAATCTCAAATATAAAATACATTTTAAATTTGTTTAACACTTTTTTGGTTACTACATGATTCCAATTGTGTTATTTCATAGTTTTGATGTCTTCACTATTATTCTACAATATAGAAAACAGTAAAAAATAAAGTAAAACCCTTGAATGAGTAGGTGTATCCAAACTTTTGACTGGCACTGTATAAATAAAAAAAAAGTCTAGTACACACAAACATTTTCAAATGTTCAAATCGAAAGCCTATTGCACACAAAAACGTGGCCAGTAGGTTGCGCCGCAAATTCAGAACCGTTGGACAGCAACAAACTAAAGCACTGATCATTGGGAACAAGATCAGAATGACTGCTAAGTTTTGATCCATAAATAAATAAAATAGGTAGCCTAGCCTACAGAACTAAAACAATCTATTTGCTCAAATCAAAAGGCCTGATTAGCATGACATCAATCACGTAGCAACTTTCCGAGTCCCTGGTGCCGACACATTCAGAAATCAAAAGATGGTTTAGTTTAAATGCTCTGATGAAGGTCCAGAGAACAAGAAACACATGAGAACACACAACCCCCCCATAAAAAAATACTTATGTCTTTAAAGATGTAGCCTACGATGTAATACTCCTGATAATGTTGAGAACAAAAACTACTTAGCCTACATTTGAACACCAACGTAGAAGCGTCGCTATTTGACATCTTCCCAATTAAGTAGCCTAGTTTTGATGTTTGGCTACTTGAAAGAACTAGGGCCTATCACTCGCAGCCCACCTCATCCAGTGCACTGTGGAAAGTGTGCATCGAATTCTACTAGATGAAAAGATGAGATGAGTATAACCTCCTGGCATTTAAACCACTCGATTTTCAAAAATGTACCTACTACAAAAATATCATATTTTTGAATACTGATAATGGGGTCATGATCGATTGCATTGATTCCTGCTATTCGTTGATTTCGGTACCACATCCGCATATCTACTTGATCAGCTGTTGTCAAAGCCGAAATCAGTATGACATCCGGGCATTTAAAGTATACTGCGTTTTCAAAACGTCGCATACTATTATACTCTTTTTTTCCCCCCACATATTCAAACGGCCTACTATTTAGGGCGCAAGTATGGGTATTCTGACACGGCAAGTGTCTGTTCAGTGTGTTGCGACCGAATTGGAACTTTTATGACTCTTTCCCCCCCTCCTCCCACCCTTGCGCTCACTTCCCCTAAGCAGCATTCATATGCTAATTGGTGGGCGATTGTGCAGGCCAGCGGCCTGGAATTCCTCTCCACAAAGAGAGGGGAGAGAGAGGGCCAGGCCAGTTTAAAATCACAGGCTAGGCCCAGTGTCAGGGGCTGCACAGTCATAGAGCCTGATGTGGGCTCACCAACACAGAGGGTGAGGAGTCTCCCCCACGGTTGGTTGTTTGGAATGTTATCCTAGTTTGTTATGTTGACTAGAATCCCGCCTGGTCTGTTGTATTGCTTTCACTTTCCTTTGTTTTTAATTTCTCCTCATCTATTTGCACCGGAGGGCATCATCTTCCGCTCCCACCAGTGAGGGTGTGGTCCTGGGGGGGGGGGGGGGGGGTTGGGGTAGGTAGCGTGAGGAATATCCTCCAGAGAGGTCCAGACAAAGACCCAGCCCATTGCACACACACCCCCTCATCCCTCTCACACACACACACACACACACACACACACACACACACACACACACACGAGACAGAGAGCAGGTGGGCCAATTCTGCTACCCAGGGCCCCCCCAGATGCAACGGAAGCTAATTGGGCTGCTCACTGCTGGGCCCCACTATGAATTATTAATCCACCTCCTCTATCAGAGATCAGAGGTTTGACAGGGCAGGGCTGTGACAAGGTGCCCTGTGACACACACACACACACACACAATGCTGTTTAACCCTGCGCAAGGTGTTAACTAAGGTGAAAGAAGGCATACACGTGCAGATGGACAACAAAGGCAAAATGTCTCTGTTGTACTTCAAAGAGTTGTGTCTCCCCTTGGAACTTGATCTCTGATGAGATATTCCAAGTTTTGGTTTTGCAGTGTGGTCTTGAATATTCAACAAAAGAAGCAGGGCCCCATACAAACATGGAGCAGCCTAATCCCCATCTAGCAGGAAGGGAGCAGAGCGAGGGCACAGAAAACCTGCATTAAAAAGAGGATGAAAGGAATCACTCTATTGAACCCCACTGTACACTGGAACGTTGTCTGGCCATCCGGCAAAGAAAGAAAGAAAGACAAGTTCAAAGCCGGAGTTTGTGACTAATCTTCTTTTAAGTGGCCAACATATTGAAATACCACACGGGATATTTGCCTTTTGTAACACACAGATCAACGTTATATTGTTACATATTATTCCTTGGTCTTTGAAGGGACTAAGAGTTAGTGAAGTGATAAGATGGGGATGGAGCTTCTCTATCTGCTCCCTTCATGGCCAGGTGTCTGACTGAATATTTCATGAAGCCTTGGTGCAGCCGGTACACAAAGGCCGTTTTCAAAGGCCGTAGCCAGCAGCACCACACAGCAAACAGAGGGCTGTCAGTTCGGCGTGGGACGCAAACAACTTTCAGTGCGGCTAAAATTAAATTAGCAGACGGGGCGAGAGAGAGCAACCCTGCAGTCACTTCACACAGCACAAGGAGCAAAAAAAATATTTTTGGAACAATAAGTACAGTGTTGCTTTTACAGTGAGAAGATTGAAGTAGCCTGCCACAGAAGGGTGCCCAATTGAACGAGACAAATGCGCACACACAAGTTCAACCACAGCACTACAGTAAATAGCCTACGGCAGATCAAGCATGCACGTGCACACACACACGTTGCACAGAGAGGAAGTATATAGAACTGTAGTCTGCAGTGCTGCTCCCAAAATATAAACAGACGTCACACAAAAATACTGCACAACTCAATGTAACTTTAACTATGCAGCGCTACGCGCTACAGTACAGGGCAACGGTCCAGAGGTCACCATGCCACCGGTTTACTGGTCCCCATGCCACGCTTGAGTAGTGAATAGAGCTAGAAATATGCAAGGTGTCAAGGGTGCCTTTCTTAGACACCGGTAGAGGAGAGGGCCAAGGAGGGACAGGAGAGTGAAGCTGCGAGGAGAAAGGGGGTATAAACCATGCCACACTGCATCAAAGCTGCTTTCTCAATGAAGAAGTAACATCGCTATGCCATGTTGTCAACTTCACAGAACATCTAAGGAAGGAGATAGCTGAGAGAGTTAAGACCGACCTGATTGCTCCAGGCGCAGTACAGGTCACAGAGAGCGCTCCAGTTGTTGTTCATCACGCAGTCCAGCACCTTGAGGTGAGCCATGATTTGCTACGGGGGGGGGGGGGGGGCACTGCCCCAGGGCTGCCTGTCAGTGTCAACTGTGTATCCCCCCAACCCTGGCTGTTGCCAATCGTGCTCCGATGTCCTGGCACAGCAGGGGGTATAGACAGGGTGGACAACACGTCATCAGGAGGCGGCAGAGGGGGTAGCATCCCTATGCCCATCTGTGCGTCCAGCGGGCATTCTGTCAGATGTGGGCAACCCCTTCAAAGCTCATTAACACTATCTTAATAATGCATACATTAGTACTCTGCAGGACCAGTGAACACATAAATACACCACAAAAAAAGACAGGATGCAGGAGATCCTCAGAGACTTTGGTGTCTGTTGCCGTGACAAAAGAGAGACATCAATGCTCCTTGGTTACGGTCCAATTCTAAGTTGATGGACAGGAGTATCCATGGTTACCTACGACAGAATTGGGAGCTACACCTGCAGAGTCCTGGGAGGCAGATTCTCCCTCCCTCTCCCCTCCTCTTGACAGTCTTCTCAGCAGGCTGTGCTGTGAGACTCTCGGTGGCGGTGTCTGCAGCCGTGCCAGGCGGTCGGAGGAGCTGTGACAGCTTGCACCGATCGGAAGGGGTGCTGCGTCAGAGAGGGCACTAAACCGACTAGGACAGAAGGCACAAATCCTCTACCTCCCCCCACTACTGACAGTCCTGAAACCAACTCTACTCCAGCAAGACGAGAACAGGTAAGAGTCACTGCAACTGCGCCCACTCACCTATACTGTCAAATGTAAAAGTCATTATGAAAGACGGTAAAGTCTTAAGAAGCTCCTAGCTGTGTTGTCTTGGGTGAGACGGAGAGGATTCTGCAGTGCATCTGCCTCCACAGCGGAGTCCTGAGTGACTCTGCAGTTTGCAGGCAATGCGGGTACTCTCACCGGCTTCCTTCCTTTATATATTTATTTACTAATTTTAGCATAAATCTATTTTCTTCACAGGAGGAATACTCCCTGGATGACAGCAAGAGAAAGGAGTGACGCAGCCCCACCCTCAAAACAGACGGAGCACGTCCAAAGTTTCTCGCCCGAGTAAAAAAAATAAACATCCAGTCAAACCCGGCTTTTCTTAACAGTCTCTTTTCTCAGTATCTCAAACAAAACCAATAAAACCCAAGAGACTGGATTAGCTAAAAGAATATGAGAGCACTGGATTACTGAAGGGTGAATATGCAGAGTTGTGTGCTGCTGGAACCCTTGATGTTCTATCATATCCAGAGGGTTATTATTTTGCGACATTAACAGTTTCATCACTGAAACCTGTGATGCTCACATCAGAACCCAACAAATTACCGAGGCCATGACCAATTACCAGCCTAACAGTGCCAGACAATGAGTTTGAGTCGAGGGCTACAGGGCCTTCATGCATTTTTAATACTACCTTACTAGACACATAAAAACACACGCACACACACAAATTAGAGAACCAGAGGATGTCAGCTTGCCACTGCCTGAAGGGAAAAGCTCAACGATCCAATAGCCTGTGTGCATAGGGATAGCTAAAACCAACACACACTGTAACACTGCCAACCCATACCTCTAGCCCCATTGCTGCAGAATTTAGACCTATGTGAAAGAAAGACTGCATCTAGCATGTTTAGGCTAGAATCAGCTTATGAAACCCTAACCCATCTTTCTATTGTTAGTTATTGTGATAATAACTCCGTGTGGAATGGATCTAGGTGACAGAGGAATAGGTTTGGGGATCAACATATATCAGAGGTGGCTGACAGTGTAGGCAGCAGCACGTTCAGGGGACCACTGTGGGTCAGAAGGCTACAAAACACACTGGTGTCAGGCAGGTCACTCTGGCCACACTCACCATGTCTAGACTGGATGACCCCCTCGGGGCCCCATCCACGGCACCGCATCAACAAAGTGGGAGGATTCATAGCCATTGGCCCCTGTAACCACCGCACTCTCTCCCAGGTACATAATCACAACCCATGCCTGACTTCGGAAATGACTGCTCTGCTCCTCTCCCTATGAGCATAACCCTTCTAAATAGCCAAAAGGCTAACTGGCTAAATCTAAAATGTGGTGTGACCAATGAAAAGCTGCCGTTTCGTCAATGTAGCTGATGCAAAAGATCAAAGACCACAAAGGCTGTGGAAGGCATGATGGGGACTAAACTAATCCAGACAAATCTGTCAATCTCATACATGTAGCAATGCATAATGTGTCCAAAACATCTGGAAAGAGGAGAGATGAAAAGGGCAAACAACAACAAAGAATTTGGAAAATACCACGTGTGAGCCTCTGCCTATAAATAGCAGCTCAACAACATGCTGTCGTAACATCCTGCTGAAACGTGGCTGTGCAACCCCCATCCCATCCTCCCACTACCAGGAATAGGCTGGTCCGGAGCACATCACCCCATTCCCCACCAATATAATCCAATCAATCCTGAGTTATGGATCGTGTGGTGCAGACATGCAGTTCCATCGCTCGTCCCCACACACACACACACACACACACACACACACACACAAAATCAATGCCGCCCTGCTGCTCTGAACAACACACAGCGCATGCATGTGCCATGGAGGGACAGAGACATGGTATTGTATCACAGTCTAAGCTACACCTACTCTAAATAGCTTAATCTAGGTGAACTGAACTGTGAACCGACATACAGTGGGCTTTGGTGTCAGGTCAACTACAGGTCTCGGTTTCTAAGAATTCCTAATACATTGGCCAAAGGATATCGTACAAAAACACCGAACATCGGCCTCCGACATTAGGATAAGAACAAAATTCTCTCTACCGTTCCCTCATTCTGCCGTTCATTCATGAAATCATTCATTCATCAGGGTGCCCTTGCTCATTTCCAGTACTGACGCCGACAGGAAATAATGTGGTTTCCTGCCAAAAACCTCAAAGCCCCTACTAACACCAGAGCTCAAGATATGACCCCGATAACAACCTTACGTAAGCTCTCATTGAAAAACACACAGGAAAAGAAGTGAAAGTGCTTTTGGAGGTAGATTTGCAAGTCAGGAGAAACGCTCATATGCAGGAAATTACTGGTAGGGAAACGAAAAGGACGGGCAACTTCTCCCCATTAGATTTGTGGTCTGAGATCTACGCACATCAAAGGCTTAGATGCCACTGCCAATAATTGAGAGTAATTTGTCTTTATGGGAATCGGTTTGGTATAATAACTGCATGTAGCCTATCAGCTGAAGAGTAGATGGAAGATGACGCAGTTGTACATCAAAAGAAACCATATTTTCAAGGCAATTTTTGTTATGGCGGGACATAACAGTGTTAGTCAGCGGCCGTCAAAAGGCATTGAAAGGGACAACTTTTAGCATCTGTGTCGTGTAGAAGGAGTGAGACAGAGAGAAAGAGGGGGGTGACAGGATGGCTGATCAGGCTCATAGCAGGAGTTGGCAGCCGGTCACTATTTGGCATGACAATGCCCGTCCCTCTGTACGCACATTCATCCGCACCGACAGTGTTAATCTGTGACTTGATGAATAAAAACTAGAGGGAAACAAATGAAAAAAGAAAAAAAACGGAGAGAGTACGACCGCAATGTAAGGTGGGCGAAGTTGCGTCCTTGTACTTCATACTACTACATATCAGCCTCAGCGTGGCGTGTCTCGAGAGACAGAGAAAGACACAGGCAGCATAGACGCCTTGGGCATATGTAATGGACACCACCTCGGCTTCAGTGAGCATTAGGCTGGTGCTGCAGTGTCTGTCTGCCCGTCTTTCCCCTCCTCCACTTCTTTCTACACCGTCCCTTTATCTTCCAGAAGGACGGGGGCATCCAGGCAGAAGAAGCTGTGACAGTGAGCCAGTTGGAGTAAAGAGAGAGAAAAAAAAAGAGAGGGAAAGAGAGAGAAAGAAAAAAGGGCTGGCGTGTTTTCTACCAGCTAATCTCTCTTCTTCCTGAACCCCTCCCCTCTTCATCCATCCGTCCCTCTCTCCAGTGCCATAATGGCATTCAGCTCATAGCCAGTTTGAGAGAGAGAGAGAGATAACATCCAGCAGGGCCAAGCCGTGAGGGGACTTCATCCCTCGACCAGAAGAAAAGATGGGGCATGGTCAATGCGTAGTAGGTAACGGCCACACATACAGTACCAGTCAAAAGTTTGGACACACCAACTATTTCAAGGGTTTTTTCCCTTTATTTTTTACTATTTCCTACATTGTTGAATAATAGTGAAGAAATCAGAACTATGAAATAACACATGTATTAACATTTTTAAAAAGTCTTAAAAATCTAAATATTTTTTATTTATGAGATTCTTCAAAGTAGCCACCCTTTTCCTCAATGAAAGCGTTGCACACTCTTGGCATTCTCTCAACCAGCTTCATGAGGTAGTCACCTGGAATGCATTTCAATTAACAGGTGTGCCTTCTTTCCTTGTGTTGTGACAATTTAGGGGCGGTACACAGAAGATAGCCCTATTTGGTCCATATTATGGCAAGAACAGCTCAAATAAGCAAAGAGAAACGACAGTCCATTATTACTTTAAAGACATGAATGTCAGTCAATATAGAAAATTTCAGGAACTTTGAAAGTACCTTCAAGAGCAGTTGCAAAAACAATCAAGTGCCATGATGAAACTGGCTCTCATGAGGACCGCCACAGGAATGGAAGAGCAGAGTTACCTCTGCTACAGATGAGTTCATTAGAGTTACCATTAGAGTTACCAGCCACAAATTGTAGCCCAAATAAATGTTTCACAGAGTTCAACATCAACTGTTCAGAGGAGAGTGTGTGAATCAGGCCTTCGTGGTCAAATTGCTGCAAAGAAACCACTACCAAAAGGACACCAATAATAAGAAGAGACACGAGCAATGGACATTAGACAGGTGGAAATCCGTACTTCGGTCTGATGAGTCCAAATGGGTGATTTTTGGATCCAACTGCCGTGTCTTTGTGAGACGCAGAGTTGGTTAACGGATGATCTCTGCATGTGTATTTCCCACCGTAAAGCATGGAGTAGGAGGTGTTATGGTGTGCTTTGCTGGTGACACTGTCGGTTATTTATTTAGAATTCAAGGCACACTTAACTAGCATAGCTACTACAGCAATACACCATCCCATCTGGTTTGCGCTTAGTGGGACTATCATTTGTTTTTCAACGGGACAATGACCCAACACACCTCCAGGCGGTGTAAGGGCTATTTGACCAAGAAGGAGAGTGATGAGTGCTGCATCAGATGATCTGGCCTCCACAATCACCCGACATCAACCCAAATGAGATGGTTTGGGAAGAGTCTGACCGCAGAGTGAAGGAAAAAAATCAGCCAACAAGTGCTCAGTATATGTGGGAACACCTTCGACTGTTGGAAAAGCCTTCCAGGTGAAGCTGGTTGAGAGAATGCCGAGTGTGCAAAGCTGTCATCAAGGCAAAGGGTGGCGACTTTGAAGACTCAAATATAAAATATATTTTGATTTGTTTAACACTTTTTTGGTTACTACATTATTCCATATGTGTTATTTCGTAGTAGAATAATACTGAAGACATCAAAACTATGTAGAAAATAGTAAAAATAAAGAAAAACCCTGGAATGAGTTGGTGTGTCCAAATGATACACACACCACTGCAAAGTAGCTATGAATAGGTGACCTTCAGTCCAACGAGGCCACACATGTCAGAGCTTCCCATTGTCTCTTCCAGGGAAAAAAAGGGGCAATTGATGGCAGGCTTGATCCAGATAGGGAATGCCCAAAAACACATTGGACACACACTCACAGTCGTGACAATAACAGGCTGAGGGCCAATCTTGGTGTTTGCATACAGGGAAAGCCCTTAGAAAGGACACTCCTGGTAAATTCCCCAAGACAGGGTGTGTGTGTTTCTTGTACGGGGGACATAATGATCTTTCCCTGGGTGGAGTTGAGGTCAGGGGCTTGTGTTGAGGACTTGTTTATATGAAGAAATGCACTTTCCTCAAGGTTTTAGAGGGCATTGAGCTGCAGACGAGGGAGAAGCAGAGCAAATTAGTTTAGTCAAATCTCCACAAATCCAGCTCATTTGTACTTTAACTTAAGCATTGATAAATGACAAAACAAAATTTAAGGAAATATTTACTAAGGATGAGATTAAATCTCAAAAACAAACTTTAGCTCATCGTTACAGTGAACTCGTAAAAGGCGTAATTGAGTTTGGGACTTCGTGAAAATGTGTCTTCTTTTGACACGAGGAGTGTGGTGTTGGGATAGACTGTGGGAAAGTCTTTCACTTCGAGTTTCCACCCAAACCGGACAGCATTCGCATGGACACTACAGTCCACATGGAGTGCACTGACCACAGAACATCAAACTCACTGTTAAAAATAGAGCTTTCTGGAAACTCGCATTCTGGCTTCAAGAAGAATGTCAGGGAAGGAATAGGGCAGGAAATAACGTTTTTTTTAACTTCAACCCCCAGGGGTTAAATATAGCGTCACAGAAAACATGTCGGAATAGAGGGCGAGTGAAAGACAAGCGCATCGGGGATAAAAGAGCAGGATTTTACGGGGGAGGGAGAGGCTACGTCTAGTGGAAAGAGGAGTGCATCAACAGCAGTCAAAACACGGCTACTCCTCTCTCCCTCCCTCTCTCTCTGAGCAGGGGATGGATCGATACATGTCGGAAAGAGGAAACACAGATAGCCATCGGAGGGTGGGTACAATGACAACCGGCACTGAACTAGTGCAGGAATGCACACCCCTGCATCAACACGAACACGATGAAATGGTTTGAACCATCATAGTCAGAGGTAGTTGGTTAGGGAGGGACAGCGACAGACCTTCCTCACTAACATCCTTTTATAACGGATCAATACGTCACAAATTCTGAGCAAACAACTCAACAGCCATAGTATTATGTGAATGAAAGGGTAGGCAACAGGACCAGAGGTCCTTCTAAATGTGGATTGAGCATCATGTTTGGGTTAGTTGAGAGTGGTAAGAGGGGATCACCCAAGATGAACCCCAGAGCCAGACACTCACGAGGAGAGGGGCCTCAGCTGGTCATGCTGGACCCAGCCCTGAATACGGGGGGGGGGGGGGGGGGGGGGGGTGAGTATGTGGAGTGTTTTTCTCCTAATGACTGTGAGCAGCTGTGCCTAAATTACCCCTGCGTGGCTACCATCACTTTCCTCACAGCCGGGGAGAGGGGGTTAGGAGAAGACAGGCCTTGAAATCTCCCTCATTAAGGAGATGGGAGTGAATGGGACAGAGGCAGCTCCACTACAACCCCCCCAGCCTCTGTCCTGCCCTGGTTGCCTGGGGCCTGAACTCTCATTAGACCCGAGGGAATGGGATTTCATAAGCAGTGGCGCTTGGGTAAGAGACAAGGGATGGAAGTGTGTGTCTGCGTGTGTGTTAGCAGGTACAGAGTAGCACCTGCCCAGTTCCCACATGCCAGGCCGCAGGTGCTGATTATTGCTCACAAAAGGGGGCTTCAGGCGTAAAGAGCACAGCGCTGACACGTGGCTACATCTTTGCATTTCCATCAACCTCCATGTTTGAAAGGAGAAATTGTGAAATACGAGGGGCATTTGTTCTTCAGGATCCTACATCAGCCCCTGGAGGACCTCCCCTTTGACCGCTGTCATTTTTCGAATAGTGGACTGGGACATAGGCCTTTGTGCAGAGCGGTCCTGCATTGTCATTTTTGGGGTCTTTAAAACAGTGGTGTAAAGTACTTAAGGAAAAATACTTTAAAGTACTACTTAAGTAGTTTTTATTGGGTATTCATAACTTTTACTTCACTACATTCCTAAAGAAAATATTGTACTTTTTACTCTATACCTTTTCCTGAGAAACCCAAAGTACTCGTTACATTTTGAATGCGTAGCAGGACAGGGAAACTGTGAAATTGACGGAATTATCAAGAGAACACATGGTCATCCCTAGTCTGGCTGACTCACTAAACAGAAATGCATCTTTTGTAAATAATGTCTGAGTGTTTGAGCGTGCCCCTGCCTATCCGTACATTTTAAAAACAAGAAAATGGTGCCGTCTGCTTTGCTTAACATAAGGAATTTGAAATGATTTATAATTTTACTTCTACTTTTGATACATAAGTATCAAAAGTACATGTAATTGCTAAAATATACTTAAGTATATTTAAAACCAAATACTAAGAGCGTCTGCTAAATGACTAAAATATATAATATAAATATATTTTACTCAATTACTATTTTACTGGGTGACTTTCACGTTTACTTGAGTAACTTTCTATTAGGATATCTATACTTTTACTCAAGTATGACAATTGGGTACTTTTTCCACCACTGTCTTTAAGAGCCCTCGGCTGCAATTGTGGACATTTATCATCCAAAAACAAAGTTTGAGACAGGCAATTCCATGGTAATGGAATGACACGGAGACTCAAATGTTTTCCCTTTCAAAATGTATACCAAACAAAAACGATGTATTTCAATGTTTAACAAACAATATAACTATGCACAATGACTACTTTTAACAATTTCCACTGCACATTTTACAAAAACACATTTACAGGAAGAACTGCGCAGATATAAAAGTTTGGTAACATAATAAAACTATGGGAGGTTTTACCGCAATTATGTTAGCAAACTTTGCATTTGCAGTTTTCCATAAAAAAAAAAAAAATTTACTGTGTAAACTGTTCAAAGTAGCAAATCTTGCATAGTTGTATGGTTTATTAAACTTAAAAATCCATGGTTTTTGTTTGGCATACATTTTAAAGTGAAAAATTTGAGTCTCAGCATAATTCCATTACCATAGAATCACCCAGCAGCACAGCGTTAAAGTAAGGCACAGACAAGTGAAACAGCGACGAAATAGGGAAGAAGTGGGACTGTGAGTATATGTTTGCTTGCAGTAGTAAGTACCGAGAAAGAGGGGGAAAGAGAAATAAGAGGGGACATTGTAATAAAACATGATAGATGCATAATTTATGTGTCTGCTGAAGGATTCAGAATCACCTGCTGTGAAACTGTGGTTATAGTTTAACTTGGTGAAGAGGAAATCTTTAGGTGGCTTGAGAGGTACTAGACTGGAACAACTGCTGGGAGTAAAACCAAACCACAAGGCTACTTCACAGATCCATGCCTGGCTATAAAAGTCATAGCCTTCCAGAATACGGAACCAAGTATGCTGTAGTTTTTTTTAGGTGTTATTCCCCCCTCCATGCTTGCTTCCTAATGTATTATAGGGCTTTACTGTCTGCGTCGAGCTTCGATATCTGCACCGCTTCGAACTTGGGACTTCAGAATAGCTTACCTCACACAAATTCCGACCGCCAACGATCACACCTGCACACCTCACTCCCCCTTTCCATGGTGCCCTCCCTTCCAACACTCTCCTGCCATCTACCCCTTGCCTGCCTTGCTCCCAAAGATTTGACATCCATACAGTACACACTCCTGCACTGGGTAAGAGGATTACGCAGTAGTGGTTTTGCCATGTTGCATGACGGGTTAATCCAAAACATGCTACTGCTATACTGTTATGACATGCAGCCAGCCTCTGATGACGATGATGTAACTGTGGATGCCACTGTGCGTGTGGGGGCTTGGGATGAGGTTAGAGATGTGTTCTAGAATGTGGCATTTATCTGAGCTTGGTATAGGGCTGGCCAGAAAACGGACAGTAAGATTAGATTAGCAAATGGAAATTCTATTTGGACGCCGTAAGCACTCGGAAAGTGGTTATAAAAAAAAAGAGAAGCAAACTCTGTCACCTCACACGCCGGCAGATGTGAATGCCGTTGCATTGCTCTGTAACACTTAAATCACTCAGCGGGAGTTTGTTCATAGAAACTTTGCACCGGGATTCACAGCAGCGCAAAAGGTCATGGGTTTATGAAAGTGAGGATCATTATCACACAACAGCGTCGCGTAGTATCTTTTTAATAGCATTCAGCAAGTGTTGGTGACGGTCAGCATCAAGTGTACCTATTGGCCTGAAATAACAGAGCCAATAACATGAGCCAACACACACACACACCACCTTGTATTCCAGACATAGGCCTATTGATGTACAGGTAACTGCCAAGATAATGGAAACACTTGAGTAAATGAGGCATACAAAGTATTTTGAAAGCAGGCCCTTCCACACAGGTGTGGTTCCTGAGTTAATTAAGCAATCCCATCACGCTCATGTATAAAAATGATAGGCAGGACATGACTTTGCCTACCATGGCTATGCCCCCATAGTATGACAATGCCCCCATCCACACAGGGCAAGAGTGGTCACTGAATGGTTTTATGAGAATGAAAATTATGTAAACCATATGCCATTGCCGTCTTAGTCGCCAGATCTCAACCAAATTGAACACTTATGGGAGATTCTGGAGCAGTGCCTGAGACAGTGTTTTCCACCACCATCAACAAAACACCAATGGAATTTCTTGTCGGAGAATGAGTTCCAGATACTTGTAGAATCTATGCCAAGGTGCATTGAAGCGGTTCTGGCTCGTGGTTGCCAAACACCCTATTAAAAAATACACTTTATGGTGGTGTTTGCTTTATTTTGGCAGTTACCTGTACATCGCTAACAACAAGCGTGGCATCAAGTCCTCCATGCATCACAATACAATTTTGTGGGTTACAAAACAATGAAAGCATTACAAGTCTGACCTATTTTAGTCAGTGGGTCTGAGGTAAATGCTATAGTCTCAAATGTGTTGCTGTTCCAACAGGTGGTGTGCATTGTGCTTGTTTCCGGCATAACTGTCAATCACTAGTGAGCGTGAACCAACTGCAACACAGTGCCAGTGTTGATAAAAAGGATCATACTGAAATTATGCCATTAAGAGTAGAGTATCTCCCTTGAATTGGTTCAGGAACTCTAATCAAAAGGCTTGTTTGAATGACACACCAGTGATTGACAGCTGTTATCTCTAGACTACATTGGTGATTAAAATGCATTCCTAGGATTTGTGTCTATGCAAATTGAACAACCTCAATATTACACACATATCCACACCATTTTACTACCTGTTGGGCGGCAATCTGGAGTCTGGACAAATGACCTCGTCAAAAAGCCATTGTCTTCTGGTCGGTGGGCAAGACGCGCCACTGTCACAATTAGAAACAAGCGCTTGTCCGATGTGAGATTGCACCGCAAGCTTACGGGGACTGTCACATTCTCAGCCTTACCACACCTAAAATGTGGGAAAAGTCTTACCTCACAACTTCGAGATACGTCTCTGTGTTTATTCTCTTCATCGTCTTGCCGTGAATCAGTCCAACGTGTCGCCATTATTTCATTTCAAACCACCAAGGCAAAAGTCCTTTCGAGCCCACATTGAGAAAGGGGGAAGAGATCCAAAACCAAGTGATAGGCTACTCCGTCCAGCCACAGTGGAAGCAGGAAGGGTTCTAATCCACACCACAGTCCTCCCTCTTCATTTTCGTTGATTGTAAAACTCTACATGGAATAAACACAGTAGAAAGTTAAAAGATGATGAGATGAAATGAATACATGCACCCTATCCGAGAGCAACAAGCACCTCCCCAATAGGCCATTTGAATGACTGGGTCTTGTGCTTCTTGTTCTCAGTAAATAATAAAATAGTTTATTAGGCTACATTCACAAATGTTTACACACTGGTGGGATACCCATGGGGCTTCAAATATACTGTCACATTGTAAACTTTAGTTCATACGATTTCGTTTATGGAAGCAGGCTATTATGCAACGAAAGACCAACATAATAACACATTCAATATAGGACATCTCTAAACAAATGTAATTGCTTTTGCATTCCACATTCAGTTGCGCATCAGTCCAGGATCCAATTTTGTTGAGAGCACTTCGGCAGGAGATGGCTACTTGTACTGTATTACACTACTATTGCTTGTAAACAATGAACTGTGATTATCATATTCCTGCATGGTCCGATCTCAGTTGCCATCAGATGCAATGAAGTGCGTTGTTGTCATTGTCGCATGATTGTGTTATCCACTTGTTTGACCTAAATCGAGATACTGACGACAGTCGACAGCTGGGTTGCATGCCTTTTGATATGCATGTGGTATAACGACCAAGTCGCTTAGGATATTTTTTTCTTTTATTACTTTGTTGCAATGCTTGACCGATGTCCAATGCCAAATGGTCAGGTGTAGATATGCATAATACGTAAATTAATCAAAATACTATTCTGTTTAGAGACACGACTGGATTGCATACACACAGTAGCCTAAGATTGACGCACGAGTTTTCTGGATAGGTTGCCAATGAAAGCACGAGTAAATATCAGCCATCATGCGCCCAAAGCCACACAACGAACTACCACAGAGAACGTTCAATGGAACTATGGTTTATAGTTGTCGCAAAATAGCCACATAATTCGGTCCAGTTCTAAATTGAAACGCTGTCGGCGAGTGTGTTTACAAAAACAACATTGTATCACCACACAAGTTTGTATCAAACAAACAGCAACTGAAGCTGTCAGTAGGACAGTACATCTGCATGAGCAACCTACCTGTTACAAATTCATGAAAAACTCCGTAGCACAAAATTATACATTGTCCTCGCTTTGGAAGAAGAGAAATGACTGTTGTTCATAGAAGTAATTCAAAGGCAATAGGCAATGTGTCAAACGCAAGTGTGTTTTCGCTGACTACCATTACCAAAGACCACAACAAGCGGGCTATTTTCGTTTGAGTAGTTACCACTGTATAGCTAGTGCTAGCTACCTGTTAGGAAAATCAGGCTAAAAAAACAAGGTAAACGCCCATTACAATAGATTTACTATTTTGACCACGCGAGAAATTTCACGGCGCTGTTATTCATTAAAATTCACAAAATCCTAGAGCGTTCTTCATCCACATTTTACAACAGAATTGAAACAAAAAGTATTTCGTCGTATTCCTTTTTGGTCCCTGTTGGCAGCGCGCAACAGACTAGGTTGCAGGATGGGCGAATCTCCGATTTTCTAGAAACACCGCCCCTCTGCTCACTCTCGGGTCTATTATCCAATCACATTCAACGTTTAAAATCGTGTTTTTAAACCCAGCCAACTGGACAGGTTCTTACATAAAATGTCCAGGAATATTAGTGGTCACTTCAGTGACACATCACTAAACGTTTGATCAGGGCGATTTTTTTAAATACACATGTCAATCAAGTGGCTTTTTACAGGATCATTGATGCAAGGGCTTTGACCTATAGGCCTAATTGAACAATCTAAAGGTAATTTGGTGATCTGTGGAAGCCCGCTAAAAACGTTGGTGTGTGTGTGTGTGTGTGTGTGAGAGAGTGAGTGAGTGAGTGAGTGAGTGAGTGAGTGAGTGAGTGAGTGAGTGAGTGAGAGAGAGAGAGAGAGAGAGAGAGAGAGAGAGAGAGAGAGAGAGAGAGAGAGAGAGAGAGAGAGAGAGAGAAGAGAGAGTATGTGACGCTATGTCTTGCCAGCTTCACAAAACCTAATTGAATTAACCTGGAGGATGCCAAAACTTTGTATTCTGCACTTTCATTCGGGTCTGGTACAGTGTATTGTAACCTACTATCCATAATCAAAGTGCAGAGCAGAGCACAGTCAACTCTTGTCAGAAAAGAGTGTCAGCTGAATGGAGGGCCTTGGTGTGATGGGCATAGCTGAGCTGGAATTCCTGTTCTCCTCTGGCTCTTTTACAAATAGCTTCCTGCATAGTCTGTAAAAAACAATACAATACATATTATCTAGAGAACCTCCTTCCATGTTCACATTATGTTAAGCTATCAGAACATTTTTGTATAGGCCTATTTCCACATCTCAGCGTATTTTCCTTGGCATGTCATAGATACATTTACATTTAAGTCATTTAGCAGACGCTCTTATCCAGAGCGACTTACAAATCGGATAATATTAGCTCTTTGAGCAAGATCCATAAATTGTTTTCTATACTCAGCTATTCTAAATATTCCAGTAGGATGTGAGATACCAAAAAATGCAGTGCTAGATGTTTTTCAACAGAAGTCATGTACGTAGGATCATGAGTAGGGGCCACATTCACACATTTCCCCCTCCTTCAGTTCTTGAATGGTTCCAACGTGTTCTTTAGTTGTAATATGCCACTTACCATTCACTGGCTGGATCCCTAACTGTATTATTGTGACATGTAGGGCATGGCAGACACATGGGACTCCATAATGCATGAAAAAGGCTCCACAGCTGATCCAGACAAAGACAAAGGGGGACAATGTTCTGTTTGCAGTCCACTCCAACAGAACAATAGAAGTGGGACAATAGGGGGACTCTTTTGACCCATTATGTGTTGAGGGCTCCCTAGCTTCAGAGAGAATCCATTGTTTAAAAAGCCGCTGGACCCTCAACCAGACAGTGCAGGCTTGAGCTTTATTTTTGAGGGGTTTGCATACTATGGTAGCAAAAACATATTAGTTTGTATGCTGTTTATTAATACACAATATGTATGGGACATTCATGATAGGTTTAGCAGTGTGAAATAGTATCACGGAGTTATACTGTGGGCATACTGTAGCAGCTTTAATTACTGCAGCCAAGTTGATTTAGAGCAACATTTTGTAGACTGAGCAATTGCTATGACTACTGAAGAAACACTGGTGCTTTTCCCTCACAAACAACAAATGGCATTCAATTTCTCAATTTGTTAAATGGAATGACATTTGACTGATATAAAATGTTGAGTTACAATGCAGAAATAAAACTGAAGCGCTGAATGTACCGTCTCACAAAGTAAAAGCAAACAGTGATGTTTTCTAGGGCACGCTTCCAAAGAACACTTAGCATTACCCCAGTTAGCATAGCTTCATGGCTTCCTATTACCCTGTTATAGGTTGAAACAGAATCAGGTGCTGAAGTAGGGCTTGTATATAACCCTAGTTTCTACCCAAAGAAGAGGGATATGAGGAGGTACATGATTTTATTTTATTTTATTTAACCTTTATTTAACTAGGCAAGTCAGTTAAGAACAAATTCTTATTTACAATGACGGCCTACACCGGCCAAACCCGGACAACACTGGGCCAATTGTGCTCCACCCTATGGGACCCCCAATCACAGCCGGTTGTGATACAGCCTGGATTCAAATCAGGGTGTCTGTAATGACGCCTCTAGCACAGAAATGCAGTGCCTTAGATCGCTGCGCCACTCGGGAGCCTAATACATATGATACAGTGAGGGAAAAAAGAATTTGATCCCTTGCTGATTTTGTACGTTTGCCCACTGACAAAGAAATTATCAGTCTATAATTTTAATGGTAGGTTTATTTGAACAGTGAGAGACAGAATAACAACAAAAAAATTCAGAAAAACGCATGTCAAAAATTTTATAAATTGATTTGCATTTTACTGAGGGAAATAAGTATTTGACCCCCTCTCAATCAGAATGATTTCTGGCTCCCAGGTGTCTTTTATACAGGTAACGAGTTGAGATTAGGAGCACACTCTTAAAGGGAGTGCTCCTAATCTCAGTTTGTTACCTGTATAAAAGACACCTGTCCAATCAATCAATCAGATTCCAAACTCTCCACCATGACCAAGACCAAAGAGCTCTCCAAGGATGTCAGGGACAAGATTGTAGACCTACACAAGGCTGGAATTGGCCAGAAGACCATCGCCAAGCAGCTTGGTGAGAAGGTGACAACAGTTGGTACGATTATTCACAAATGGAAGAAACACAAAAGAACTGTCAATCTCCCTCAGCCTGGGGCTCCATGCAAGATCTCACCTCGTGGAGTTGCAATGATCATGAGAACGTTGAGGAATCAGCCCAGAACTACACGGGAGGATCTTGTCAATGATCTCAAGGCAGCTGGAACCATAGTCACCAAGAAAACAATTGGTAACACACTACGCCGTGAAGGACTGAAATCCTGCAGCGCCCGCAAGGTCCCCCTGCTCAAGAAAGCACATATACATACCCGTCTGAAGTTTGCCAATGAACATCTGAATGATTCAGAAGACAACTGGGTGAAAGTGTTGTGGTCAGATGAGACCAAAATGGAGCTCTTTGGCATCAACTCAACTCGCCGTGTTTGGAGGAGGAGGAATGCTGCCAATGACCCCAAGAACACCATCCCCTCCGTCAAACATGGAGGTGGAAACATTATGCTTTGGGGGTGTTTTTCTGCTAAGGGGACAGGACAACTTCACCGCATCAAAGGGACGATGGACGGGGCCATGTACCGTCAAATCTTGGGTGAGAACCTCCTTCCCTCAGCCAGGGCATTGAAAATGGGTCGTGGATGGGTATTCCAGCATGACAATGACCCAAAACACACGGCCAAGGCAACAAAGGAGTGGCTCAAGAAGAAGCACATTAAGGTCCTGGAGTGGCCTAGCCAGTCTCCAGACCTTAATCCCATAGAAAATCTGTGGAGGGAGTTGAAGGTTTGTATAGCCAAACGTCAGCCTCGAAACATTAATGACTTGGAGAAGATCTGCAAAGAGGAGTGGGACAAAATCCCTCCTGAGATGTATGCAAACCTGGTGGCCAACTACAAAAAACATCTGACCTCTGTGATTGCCAACAAGGGTTTTGCCACCAAGTACTAAGTCATGTTTTGCAGAGGGGTCAAATACTTATTTCCCTCATTAAAATGCAAATCAATTCATAACATTTTTGACATGCGTTTTTCTGGATTTTTTTGTTGTTATTCTGTCTCTCACTGTTCAAATAAACCTACCATTAAAATTATAGACTGATCATTTCTTTGTCAGTGGGCAAACATACAAAATCAGCAGGGGATCAAATACTTTTTTCCCTCACTGTACATATAATATTGAAATGAATATCTCTTGCGTTTAGACAGCCAATAAAAACAGTATTAGCCCATGAAGCTTACAATTCTGCCTTATCTCACACACTGCATTTTGTGTGGTGGCTAAAACCTGTTTTATTGAGTTCGTTCATCAATGAAAAAGTAAAAGGCTTTAGGTAGGTGACAGCAACACTGCTACAAGCATTGGAAGAGCCGATGTTAAGGTTGAACAAGTAGAGTTGGAACTGACCCACTGGGCACAAACTGGTTGAATCAACCTTGTTTCCACGTCCTTTCAACAAAACAATCCAATATGATGATGTTGAATCAATGTGGAAAACTGATTGGATTTGCCTCAAGTCATCAACATCAAGGAATTTCAGGATTTTTTTACCTAACTTTTACCCTAAATCCAAAGAATTCAATGGATTTTACCCTTTCAATTAACATTAGTTGACAAATAGATCAAACGTAAATAAAAACTAGACATTGAAATGACGTCTGTGACCACTTGGGAGTTGCACAATTGAATGAATCCCAACAAGAACCAATCAATGAAGCCCCCTGGCTACCTCTACTTGGAGCACGATATTCAGTAGACAAAGTACAACCACAGTGTGTGTGTCTATCAAAGAACATATACAGTGTTTATCTGTCTGTCAAAGTGTAACATTCTTTAGTCATTTAACATTCAAGTAATTTAGCAGACACTCTTATCCAGAGCAACTTATCGGAGCAATTAGGGTTTAGTGCCTTGCTGAATCAACAGATTTTTCACCTAGTCAGCTCAGGGATTCAAACCAGCGACCTTTCAGTTACTTACTCGACACTCTTAAATGCTAGGCTACCTGCCACCCTAGGCTAAACTTGACTTTGACACCTCTCAAAAGGTAGAACAAAGAAACAATAAGCTAGGGAGTAAACACGTTCAATCTGTTGTCTAGGTAATCTGAAATGAAATCCATGTCGCTCTGTTTAAACGCCGACTCAGAGGCTTCATATGTCAAGCGCATACATGCGTGGCCATTCACAGGACCCAATTCCCATTTTGCTCTCTTTGTGCTCTCCCAGTCTACCTGTAGCCTACTTTCACTGCACGGCCCTGTCCTCTGTTCCCTCAGCGGAGCACTACAAAGCTCCAGCATAAGAACCCTGGCCGCCTCTTTGTCCCCTCTCCCTCTCACCGGATCCCGCTCCAAGGTGACAGACAATGCCTTGCAGGTTCCCAGGGTGGCGTGGGGGACATTTAGCGCAGGGGGTAAGTTAACCGACGTCCCCAAGTGCTGATGTTCGATAAGGGACATAGAGTCACAGCACAATGGTAGCCATTGATCCTTCTGTATGACACATACACAGGCGAGACAAAATGCCCTGTAGTTCAGTGGAAGGGTGGCCTCCTACTAATCCCAACCTAAGATAATTGGGATAACTGATGCTCTTAGTGAAAGAGGAGTGTTTATCAGGCTGGAGTTCAGTTTGTATTTCAGGACCCACTCAAAGCCTGTGTTTCACAGATGTATAGTGGGAAAAAAGCTGAATAAGGGATGTGGATGTATAGGTGGGTCTTCTGAGTGTGTAAGCCAATCTCACCACCACACAACCTGCCACCTGGACTCTTATCAGTCTTCTCCACTTCCATCTTTCTATCTCACTTCTCTGTTTGCAGGATTATTATTCAGGTCACCCATCCGGGAGAGGGCCATTGACTGCAGGTGATCCATTATGTTTTACCCAGGATAACCTTATTATGGGGAAGTCAAGTGCTGGAAACTTTCCCAGCAGATACCACATTGTCAGATGTCACACCTTTTTTTTGGGCAGAGTGTGTTTGAAAGTATAGGCCTACAGCATTCACAATGCTCACAGAACTCAGTAGTTGAACTGTATGTCAACGATCCTACCACAAACTATAGTGGTCTGCAAATGGAGGATTACAAAAGAGATCGAAGGGGACGGGGTTAAAGGGTGAAGTCAATGACTCCTGAAATACCTGAGAGAAGTAATGTGACGGTCAGTGAACGGAGAGGTCACCGACAGCCTGTATGGTCTCTCATTCTTTCAGTTGGCCCCTCATGCTGTGGTAATGACAGAGCAGCTGAGTGCCTGGAATTCATTCTAGATTAAGCCAATGTTTTTCTTAGATGTGTGTATTTGTATGTGTGGGTCGTGCATATGTTTATGTAATGTCTGTTTAGTTTTTCAAGTGATTAAGAGGCAAGTGTGCATGGCCACATGACAACTCTCCCCAAGTGCACGCTGTGTGAAGTGAAGCATGTTGGGAAGTGTAGTCCAGTGACATGCACAATTGACTTTTAGTCACACAGAGACAAATACACATCCCAGGAGAATATGGGGAGGCTAGTAAACCAACACCACGAGTGGAGCACAGATTTCCTTTGAACATCTTGTACTCTATTCATTAGTTGGGAGATTAAAAGCATCCAACAGAAAAGCCTACAGACATGAGGAAAAGCCTTATTACTGTAAACAACCTTCCAAAGTTAGGCCTGATAGATTTTCCCACAATGCAACAGTGTAAGACAGGTCACAACCTCATTATTGTAAAACAAAATAACAACCTACGTTTAAAGGAAATAATAATTGTATGAACCGAATAGCCAAACATACAACTAAGGGAGTGGACTAATAAATAACTAAATGGCTCAGAACAGGAGGAGAACTAACTGGTGACAGATGGCGAGAGAGAGTCCTGGCATTTTCATCCAAGTGCCCAGCTGACGCCCACACTGACTCATGGAACACAGGCTTGGAGTAGCAAAGAGAACCATTTGGCTCTCTAGTCTCCACCACACCACACCATCATCCAGCTGTCTGTCTCCAAGCTCCATCCGACCGTTGTGTTCGTTATGATTAGTGCCGACGACAGATGATTTGAGTTTAACGACACTTTCAGATCTGTCAGTGGGTGAAATGGGTGAAACCCTGAAAGGAATTTTAGATTTATTTGAATTCGTCTGTGATTATTTTTTGATGGTTTGGAGTTGATGTTTGGATAGAATACGTGCATAGAGGTTTTTGTCATAAGCTATTAGGGTTTCTTAGTACATTCATTATCCATATAAATCTGACAACACCGCACTGCAACACTGTTTAAAAGATCCTGAAAGCCATGCTAGTTATTGGTTCAAATTGTTTGAGTTCAGCTACATTTGCTGGAAGTTAAAGTAAAATCATTGTGGAAAATAAATAGGTCCACTGCATAGCTATTCGTTAGATGAAAGTGCTTGGTGAGTACTTATCTGGACATACAGTTCCTTTGTGATGTTCTTTTCACTCTCTTTGCTCTCTGGGCAGAAACACTTTGTTCCTATTACTTGACCCCTCATGTACCCCTCTACACAACACACACAAACACCCACCCACACATTAGAGAGAAAACCAGGAGGTCTGGTTTGCACTAAAATCTACCCAATGGATCATTATTTTCCTGTTTCATTGTATATACTGTATAGCAACATACATGTTTGGATAGTCGTTGTTGACTATAGTCATTGAGACTGGTTGAGCTAACTTCGAGCTAATGCAAACCACGTTTTGTGGCTTTCCAGGATGGTTTCATGTTTGATTCCAAATTTGATCATAACATATAATGATTTACTAAGATAAAAGACAGAAAGACAAAGCGAGAGAAAGTCAACTTTTGCCAGATAATAAACGGAGTTAGCTGAAATGACACTGAAACTAAACAGGCAGTGTTGTTTTGGATCAACAGCTGGGTAGAAAAGACATAAAATACATTTCAGGTGCTCCCTTTTTAGGTCAACATTCAACTCCTTCTTTAAACCTCTTCTCTTTCAATCGAAAGCACTCGGCCACTGACAACCCAGACACTTTCTCTTCACGCACACAGGCACAAATAATTTGTCATTCAAAATTGCATAGTTTTTTTTTTGTGTTTGGCACATATTAGATAATTGGGGACAACATTAGTATTTTACATATAAAGTTATAAATGCATATTATGTAAAAGCATATTATGTCAACAATGTAATATGATGTTTACAAAAACAACAGCATATGTAAAAAATAACAAAAAACATTCAGTTTGACTGTCTTAAAATTTGGCAATCAAGGTTGTATGTAACATGAATAACACAGATCTCATATTTTTTTTGCATAAAGCACATGCAAGGTGTGTTTCTTCTTACGAAATGAATAAACCAACAATAATCCTCCACAGAGCATGAAAGAAGATATGAGAAGGGAAGGCACTTGCTGCCACAAGTTGAAAACACTGCATCTCTGAACAACCCATGTATGTGTTGACTTCTCTTCAAATCTTGTACTTCACCTTTCCAATCTCACTTATGACACAGATATGCTGGAGGGAGGAAGAGAAAGAGTGTTGTTCCCCTCAGTCAGATGTTAAATCAAGCGAGCAACACTTTGATTGTTTATAGACCGTCACTGAAACATGTTTTAATCCCCCATGTTTACAGAACATAAATGAATCATCTGTTGTGTTTTATCTGCTGGAGTGTTGAAAGACCATGGTGATGACGAGCCCTCAGAAGATAAATGTTTTGAGCTGATTAGAGATTGTGGAGGGATGTGAATTTGGGAATGCAAGGTCAGACTTTCCCCATATGACAGGAATCATCTCGCCTCTCCATTATGCTAGTGCACTGAACTTTACATCATTTAAAGATTAAAAGTTCAAAGGTCATCCAAAGTCAATCTCAAACTGATAAATGAACGCTTCCTTGATAACAATCATATGACTGTACTGATATGTAGCATGTGCTAACCGGTAATACTAATAGTCGTTAAGTGGGGAATTAAGATGACTCCCTCTGCCACATAAGCAGATCCTAACCCTAACATTCCTTTCTTCACCTTCCTTCCAATTTCTGTAAGGAATACCACACACACACACACACGCACGCACACACACACACACACACACACACACAAAATGCACACAGGCCAAAGGGGTGGTTGTGTGTCTGGGGTGCTGTGTTTCAGACAAATCTGAGTATCTCCTTGATACAGGTATTCATAATAGAGGTCAGGGCAGTACATTTAAAATAAGAATGCTGTAACTCAATTTAACATAGGAGTGTTGGCATGGGGCACAGCGCAAGAGGTCAGGAAAACATACAGGTATTCCAAAACATACAGTGCACACATACACACCCCCGAACGCACACACTCTCGAACGCACACACTCTCGAAGGCCCATGCGCCCCAACAAGCACCCGCACACAAGCACCCGCACGCACGCACGCACGCACGCGCACACACACACACACGCACACACACACACACACACACACACACACACACACACACGATACCTGGGTGAGTTTAGATTCAGGGAGAGAAGTGTCTCTTTGACTATGTTTACTCTCAGCTCCCGGCTCTTTCATCCCTTTCAAACAGCTCTTTAAACTTAAAGGTCATGTGTAGTTCAGAAATAAAAGTAGAGCCTTACATTCAGGTCACGGAAATATTCGTTGTAGTCCAAAGCATAGCCCACAACAAAACGGTTGGGAATTTCAAACCCCACATCTGTTGAGATAAATACAGACACAGAAAATTAGATATATGTAGAGAAGGCTTGAATAAACCATAAATTCAAACTTGAGTCAGTGCCAGGGGTTATATCAGGTCTGTATAACAGAGATTCTTCTTGAAAAGTCTCACGATCAAACACCAACCTCAAACAAAGAACCTTGAAATGAATTAAACATTGAACATTTAAAATGCCACCTCATTCAAAACCACCTGGGCTTTAGACTGATATATGAGTAACATGACATGTACAGTATAAATCTTGTTCTGACGGATGAATGAAGGATGAGTGACATCCCGGATGGCATTAAACAGAGATGCACTTACAGTCTGGAAGGTTTCCAACCACATTAGAGACCCTTTTCACCAGCAGACTGAAACAGACGTGACAGTACAACCATTAACAAAGCTAGTATCCACAATAATTTGCAATGAATCACGCAGAAGAGATTTGAACTCAGATGAAAAAAATGTACAGTGATACTACATAAGCAGTTCATGACTAGATTATAGTGAAGATGGCGATAGGGTAGCTATTGTTATCATTCAGACAGGAACAATACTGATTACGGAAGCTTCAAAGGGGGAAACTAAGGGCAAACAGTACAGTACCTATACCATTCTAAATCAAAACAATATTGTGCAATACATATGGATTGATTTATGGGAAAAAATGCAATACTAACAGAGTTGTATTCAAGCAATGAAACACAATTGCAAACTTTACATGAAACAGAAGACAAATTCAAGTTGAAGTATGGTGACTGGAGGCATGCATATCTATAGTCCCTGCTGTAACTACGGAAGAGTGACATCTTGTTCCTGTGACAGCCCCCCGTGGACATGGAGAGCTGTGACAGACTGACTCACCCGGCGACCTTTACCATCTTGGGTTCAAAGGCCTCCACATGCTTCAGAAGGGCCTTCATTGTCTTTCCTGTGTCGACTATAGCCTAGAGGCAGGGGAAAGAAGAGGGATAGAGGGAGGGCCATGAATGTGGACTGCTCTCAGAAGAGAATGGATCGCAATAGCAAATCAACCAATAACATGCAGTATGCTATACCATAAATTAATCCATATAGATTTTCTACAGATTTCAATGACAATGTTTTGCTTTGCCTTGAAATTGTTCCTTGAGATCTGAGATTAAGAACTACACTAATTATATAGAAGTACAGAACGCAATGTGACAAAATTCATGCAATTGTGTATGTGTGTCACACAGCCCATCTAGAATATTGATTGAATCTTAGATGCTGTTATTCCTCTAGAGTGCGCCTAAACAGCCATCATGTGGTGAAGGCCTAGTGTTTATGCATGGATGACATCAGTCTGGAAACTTTCACATCTGAAACATCTCAAAGGGGGGAAAAAAATACAAAAAAGAGAGGTCTGGCCTATGTGCACCAGGAGGTTGAAGGGTAGGAGGAAAACTATTAATTTAAAGCAATTATTGCCTGTATGCAATGATAGGCATGTTATATGTTATGATGTAATCTATGCAATTTATCAATCCCTTGCCATTTGGCTGTTATTGCATAATTTAAAGACCTGATTATCAAAATAGTGAATGAGAATAAGTGAAGAAATGCAATATTTTCATATTTAAATTTCAGATTTATTTATAAGCAGGAGGGAAGATGGCATATTTATAGGCCTACTGTACAATAAGCCTGAATATAGATCAAATCAAATCTAATTGTATTCATCACATACAATGCTGTGAAAAAGTATTTTCCCCCTCTCATTTTCTCTACTTTTGCATATTTTTGATACTGAATGTTAGCAGATCTTCAACCAAAACCTAATATTAGATAAAGTGAACCTGAGTGAACAAATAACACAACAATGATTTACTTATTTAATTTATTTCATAAAGATATGCAACACCTAATGCACCTGTGTGAAAAAGTAATTGCCCCCTTACACTCAATAACGTGTTGTGCCACCTTTAGCTGCAATGACACCAACCGAATGCTTCCTGTAGTTGATCAGTCTCTCATGTCGCTGTGGAGGAGTTTTGGCTGACTCTTGCATGCAGAACTGCTTTAACTCAGCAACATTTGTGGGTTTTCAAGCATGAACTGCTTGTTTCAAGTCTTGCCACAGCATCTCAATTGGGATTAGGTCTGAACTTTGACTAGGCCATTCCAAAACTTCAAATTTGTTGCTTTTTAACCATTTTCATGTAGAGTTGATTGTGTGTTGTGGATCATTGTGTTGCTGCATGACCCAGCTGCGCTTCAGCTTCAGCTCACAGACAAATGGCCTGACATTCTCCTGTAGAATTCTCTGATATGGAGCAGAATTCATGGTTCCTTCTAAGGCAAGTCATCTAGGTCCTGAGGCAGCAAAGCATCCCCAAACCATCACACTACCACCACCATGCTTGACTGTTGGTATAAGTTTGTTACTGTGGAATGCAGTGTTTGGTTTTCGCAAGGCATAATGGGACCCATGTCATCTAAAAAGTTATACTTTTGACTCATCTGTCCATAGAACATTCTTCCAAGAGTCTTGATGATCTTGCAGGTGCTTCTTTGGCAAACTTGAGTCAACTTTTTGGATGAGACAGGTCCTGTTATATCTGGCTAAAACCTAACACTGCGTTCGACAGTAAGAACCTCATACCAACGGTCAACATGGTGGTGGTAGTTTGATGGTTTGCTGCCTCAGGACCTAGACGGCTTGCCTTAATAGAAGGAATCATGAATTCTGTTCTGTATCAGAGGATTCCACAGGAGAATGAGCTGAAGTGCAGCTGGGTCAGACAATGATCCAAAACACACAATCAACTCTACATGAAAATGGTTAAAAAGCAACCAATTTGACATTTTGCAATGGCCTAGGCAAAGTCCAGACCTAATCCCAATTAAGATGTTGTGGAAGGACTGGAAACAAGCAGTTCATGCTTGAAAACCCACAAATGTCACTGAGTTAAAGCAGTTCTGTATGCAAGAGTCGGCCAAAATTCCTCAACAGCGATGTGAGATGCTGATCAACAACTACAGGAAGTATTTGGATGCAGTCATTGCAGCTAAAGGTGGCACAACCAGTTATTGAGTGTAAGGGAGCAATTACTTTTTCACACAGTGGAATTGGATGTTGCATAACTTTGTTAATTAAATAAAATAAGTATACATTTTTTGTAAACTCATGTTCCCTTTATCTAATATTAGGTTTTGGTTGAAGATCTGATAACATTCAGTATCAAAATCATGTAAAAATAGAGAAAAATCAGTAAGTGGGCAAATACTTTTTCCCGGAACTGCACTTTGTAAACAACAGGAGTGGACTAACGCTTACTTAAGGGCCCTTCCCAACAATGCAGAGAGAAATCATTTTAAAAAGACAAACACGTAATAATAGATACACAATGAGTAACGATAACTTGGCTATGTACAAGTGGTACCAATACCGAGTCGAAGTGCAGGGGTACGAGGTAATTGAGTTAGACACTGGATGTACATATAACTAGGAATAAAGTGACATATAATAAACAGTAGCAGCAGCTGATGTGATGATTCAAAAAAGTTAGTGCATGAAGGGCCGATGCAGATAGTCTGGGTAGCTATTTGGTTAACTGTTTAACTAACTATTTAGCAGTCTTATAGCTTGTGGGTGGAAGCTGTTCAAGGTCCTGTTGGTTCCAGACTTGGTGCATCGGTACTGCTTGCCTTGCAGTAGCAGAGTGAACAGTCTATGACTTGGGTGGCTGGAGTCTATGACAATTTTTATCAACTTTATTCAAGGCATCAAGGCAAATTCAAGGCATTTGCAATACTGTACCATGAGATGATGCAGTCACTTACCTCTACAATCAAGACATTCTTTGTGCCATGTAAAAAAAAGAGAGAAACCCATTTTTAATATCTCTGAACTGCAACATCACAACAACTTCCATTCAAACATAGGGGCAAATACTTGGGAGTTTGACTTCTCACTTCTTAGACTGTAGCTATAGTGACAATCTTGGATCTAATTTTAGTCCCTTAGAGACACACAGACATGTCATTATACTCCCTCATAATGTACGGTTGTTCCTAACATTGAGCCAAAGGCACTTCCAAATGTCTTAGACAGTAAAGATAATTACAGTTGGACACTTTCTCTGGTGCAGGGGTTCAAATGACAGCTTTTCCCCCCGTGGCTGTGTATGAGGCTCTTTGTCTGGCTGGTGGAGTGTATCTATGGTTTGAGGCGAGCGCTCTGGGAGAATGCAGGCAGGAGGCCAATGTTGTGGGCCTACACACTACACCTGAACCGTGTTATGTAACACTATGAACAGGGAGTAAGGATACGTAACTATGCTGAACAAAAAAATAAAACGCAACAGCAACAATTTCAACGATTTTACTGAATTACAGTTCAGATGAGGAAATCAGTCAACTGAAATTAATTCATTAGGCCCTAATCTTTGGATTTTACAACTGGGAATAGAGATATGCATCTGTTGAGCACAGATACCTTGAAAAAAATGGGCCTCATAATGGGCCTCAGGATCTCGTCACAGTATTTTTTCTATCGATAAAATGCAACTGTGTTCGTTGTCCGTAGCTTATGCCTGCCCATACCATAACCCCACCGCCACCATGAGACACTCTGTTCACAACGTTGACATCAGCAAACTGCTCGCCCACATGACGCCATACACATGGTCTGCGGTTGTGAGACGGGTTGGTTGTAGTGCCAAATTCTCTAAAACTACATTGGAAGCGGCTTATGGTAAAGAAATGAACATTAAACTATCTGGCAATAGCTCCGCTGGACATTCCTGCAGTCAGCATGCCAATTGCACGCGCCCTCAAAACTTGAGACATCTGTGGCATTGTGTTGTGTGACAAAACGGCACATTTTAGAGTGGCTTTTTCTTTTCCCTAGCCCAAGGTGCACCTGTGTAATGCTCATGCTGTTTAATCAGCTTCTTGATATGCAACACTTGTCAGATGGATGGATTATCTTGGCAAAGGAGAAATGCTCACTAACAGGGATGTAAACAACTTCGTGCATACATTCGAGAGAAATAAGCTTTTTGTGAGTATGGAACATTTCTGGGATCTTTTATTTTAGCTCATGAAACATGGGACCAACACTTTACATGTTGCATTTATATTTTTGTTTAGTGAAGTAGAGAGAGAGAGAGAGAACATGGAAACCTTGAGCAGAACTAACCTGCTTTGCCACATGGAAAAGATGTGCACAAAACAGCCTCAAACAACCACATTAGTGATTTTTATATGACCTTATTCGATATGGATTACATTTCCCCTCAAGAATGTTAAAGATACGAAACACAAACACTTGGAGGTAATAGGTGCATTATTCTACCAGACAATGTGCTACATCATTCTAACCCCCTCCACTACTCCCAAAGGCTTTTGCCCTCATACTGCTATCTGTCCTATTGCTGAAATCCCAAATAAAATCCTGTACATGCCTCCCTTCTGTTGATGATGGACTGGGAAGGGAGGTAGGCTATAGAAACTCAACCCCATGCAGAGATTCCTGCAAAATCAAGTCATTTGACAGATCTGTTCTTGAACCTATCCAGCCAACCTCCCAACTTACATATTTGCAGCAGTGTTATGCATTTTAACTTTAACACTCCTCGACTTTCCATGATGACATTTGGGATTAGGAAAAGCAAGTGCTGTAAATGGTATGCCATTGCCAATAATGCTAGTTGACGGTTGGCCAGAGTCCACGTGCCTAATAACTGGCACCCCTTATGACTGGCACATGCCCCAATGACTGGCACCACTCAGCTGTGCCATGGGGTGACGACATGACACTGAGATGGCAGCCATTTAGTGAAGATTGATGTCGGCCATCTAGTTACCCATAGTGAAGATTAATGTTCCTGACTTGCGTAAATTTGCTGGGTTAGACAGACAGGTATTCTTGTTGACCTCCTAACCCTAAGCAAAAACAAATCTTAGGTAAAGTTTTTGCCTATTCAGTTGTATGTAAAAAAAATAAAAAATAAACTTCTCATGACATTGCCTGCTGTCCTCTTCTGACTCCTAAAATATACCTTGCTACTGAGATAGAATGTAGTCTTTCAGCACATAGTTACTGTCTCTATCTAGATGGGGGCGTCAATTCCAACACCACTCACATACCATCCTCTTGAGCACCCTTGACTTAAACTCCATGAAATCTTTCATTGACTTTTATATGGGGTAGGCTACAGTGTGGGGTGGATGATGGTCCACCAAAACCCTATTTTTCATCGTGAAGTATTTCCTCAGGAAGAGGATATTCCTGGTGCAACCATTCCTGTACTGTCCGCAGGACTAGATTAGTGATTCATTCTCAACCTGGTGATGGCTGCACCACACTGACAAAGTTACTCTTATGAAGGGTACACAAAGAGGACGGTTGTCGGGGAAGACCCAAAAATGTATGACGCGCCGAATGAAGGCAGGATGACACCCAGTCACTGGGTTCACTCTCTTTGCTCCAGTCCAGAATTGTAGTTCAGTAGACATAGTTTTACACAGAAATGTCTTAAACTGTCTGTCTCTTATGGAAGGACCTAGCCCTGGCCTCACGCCATAGAGTCAAAAGATGTATTTTCATTAAATGGATCTACTATGCCTTGTGGTGATTCGTTGGGACCACTCCTTAGACATAGAGGGCCACACCTATGTGAAATATACCAGGGTAGTTCATCCTTCAGCTCAATCTTCTTATAGATCGTATACCTTATCTGAATGTCTTTAAAGTGTGTATGTGTCTTTCTCTTTCTTCCTTCACCACCCAAATGAGCACACTGATGCATTTCCAAGAGCCCCGTCGACGCTCAACAGCAGAGCTGAGAGCTCCCCCTTGTGGCTAGTTATGACCTTATATCAAAAACGTTCTTAACGCTCAAATTCTTTAGAACAAAGTGTATCTGAATGCATAGAATCTAATTTCCCAGAGAGGGATAAAAATGGAAAGATTATTTACAGAAATAAATCTGGTTTGAACAAATGTCCATATAAAATTATTAAAATGTATTTAGGCATGTACATACCTTGCCTCGTAGAACAGATAGATCTTGACTTCCTATTATGTGCAGGTCCTCTGTTGATTGGTCATTCTAGAGAAGAAGAAAAAAACTTTCTCGAGTGTGTGAATAGTCACCATTCCGTCCTGGACAGAGGCAAGACACAGATAAACTCACAGAGATGTCCTCAAACATGACATCCAGGATGACTACGCTGCACAGATCAGTGAATTTTCCATGACGGTGACTGTCTAGTGTCTACGTAATCACTATCATTTAAACAGTAAGGCTTTAGATGGAATGGACAAAGGGCAGAATGAAGGGCAGTAACAATGGAGCTAATACACACTCATTCAGGTCAGCTCAATTCTTCAATCATGCTGGAGTCAGATATTTCAGATGCTGAGTTAGCCAAAATACAAAATCCCAAGTGAAAGGGAAAGGCGATGTCAAGTCAGTTGTACAACTGAATGCATTCAACTGAAATTGGTCTTGCGCATTTAACCCAACCCCTCAATCAGAAATGTGCGGGGGCTGCCTTAAATCGATGTGACATAAATGCATGGCCTTTCATAGGAATATAGTGAACAATGAGGGGACTGAAAAAGTAATAATTTACAATAATTTCTCATTTCACGTTTAATTTCCTTAAACTAATTTCCTAACGCTCATATCGAACCATCCTAAAGTACACTATATATACAAAAGTATGTGGACACCCCTTCAAATTTGTGGATTCGGCTATTTCAGCCACACCCGTTGCTGACAGGTATATAAAATCGAGCACACAGCCACAAACATTGACAGTAGAATAGCCCATACTGAAGGCACCGTCATAGGATGCCACCTTTCCAACAAGTCAGTTCGTCAAATTTCTACCCTGCTCGAGCTGTCCTGGTCAACTGTAAGTGCTGTTATTGTGAAGTGGAAACGTCTGGGAGCAACAACGTCTCAGCCGCAAAGTGGTAGGCCACATAAACTCACGGAATGAGACCGACAAGTGCTGAAGCGTGTAGTGCATAAAAATCGTCTGTCCTTGGTTGCAACACTCACTACCGAGTTCCAAACTGCCTCTGGAAGCAACGTCAGCACAAGAACTGTTCGTTGGGAGCTTCATGAAATGGGTTTCAATGGCCAAGCATCCGCACACAAGCCTAAGATCACCATGCGCAATGCCAAGCGTCGGCTAGAGTGGTGTAAAGCTCGCCAACATTGGATTCTGGAGCAGTGGAAACGCGTTCTCTGCAGTGAGGAATCATGCTTCACCATCTGGCAGTTTGATGGATGAATATGGGTTTGGCGGATGCCAGGAGAACGCTACCTGCTCCAATGCATAGTGCCAACTGTAAAGTAATGGTCTGGGGCTGTTTTTCATTGTTCGGGCTAGGCCCCTTAGTTCCAGTGAAGGGAAATCTTAACGCTACAGAATACAATGACATTCTAGACGATTCTGTGCTTCCAACTTTGTGGCAACAGTTAACTTTGTGGCAACAGTTTGGGGAAGGCCCTTTCCTGTTTCAGCATGACAATGCCCCCATGCACAAAGCGAGGTCCATACAGAAATTGTTGATCAAGATCGGTGTGGAAAAACTTAACTGGCCTACACAGAGCACTGACCTCAACCCCATCGAACACCGTTGGGATGAATTGGAACACCGACTGCGAGCCAGACCTAATTGCCCAACATCAGTGCCCGACCTCACTAATGCTCTTGTGGCTGAATGGAAGCAAGTCCCTGCTGCAATGTTCCAACATCTAGTGGAAAGCCTTCCCAGAAGAGTGTAGGTTATTATAGCAGCAAAGTGGGGACCAACTCCAAGCAGGTGTCCACATACACTACATGACCAAAAGTATCTCAAATTGATTGTGTAGCTCAACAAAGTCACTTAAGAGGGAGGCCTACATATTTTTGCCTAATCCAATGAAATCCGTAAATAAAAGGAAGTGACATACATACACAGACAGACTACATACACAGACAGACTACATACACAGACAGACTACATACTCTTCCATCTCCAAACATGAACCAATTATTAATAACAGAAACAACAGGTTGCTTCGATTTCTATTTTCCTCTCTTATGTTGAATAAGTCTTTTCGTAACTGTTCTGGTCGGAAGTCAGCGCTAAAAGAACATGACCATTTCGAGGTCTGAATGTTATACATTGAGGATACAGCATCTGAACAGGCCTCCCAGTTGCTCTGCTGAAGGGAAGCCCAGCTGCATAAACAATACATGCTGAAGATTTCAAAGGACAAATAAATAGAATATTGTGGGACCAACCAAGGTGCTCCTCAACTACATTAAACTAGAGAACCTCATATTCACTACGTTTATCTTTAACTTCATCACAAGCGATTGATAAATGATGTGATGATAGAGCCTTTCAAAAGACTCTTAAAGAACTTGATGCGCTGTTGTTCACTGTACATTATTTACACTCGATGATTGACTACTGTTGTTGTTGTTGTGTGAGGGTCGGGTTACATACCAGGTAGCTCTTAAGCCTAATAAACTCCACTCTGGTCTCCAGGTGCTTGTTGGAGTTGCGGCATTGTACCTTAATGAACTCCACCAGGTCGGAACAGAACTTGTACCCTCCCTTCAGTACACACAGCACCACCATGTCATGATCCCCAATGTCATCCATGATGTGTCGGGCCAGGCGTTCCGTCCTACAGTACAAATCATGTTAAACCTTCCCAGGAAACCACAATTACACAGACAGAGCAGTGTGTGTGTGTGTAATTACATTTCGGGGTCACATGATACCACAGAGTTGATGCTTTATCACTAATTGCCAAGGCATGCAGTGTGTATGATGTGCGCGCACAACACACACACACACACACACACACTGTTATCATTTATTGGGTACTTTCAATACAAAGTTCTCAACTCAATGACTTCTTGAAGTCCTCCAAGCCTCCCTGGTTGGTAAAAATGTGGCACGCACCAGCATTCCTTTCCACATGAGGTAGAAAATCTGAACTGTGAACCCAGGCCAATGAGTGCACCAGGAGAAGACCAATAAAGTGGGTCAAGTCAAGTGATAAAGATAAAAAAGGGGGTGCTATTCCTATTTAAGATCATCCTTTAAGCACAGTAACGTAGTAACGTATGTTCCATATTGTAACTACAAAAACATAAGTGGAATAGTAGATTGGCTTCTGATCACCTCAGCAAGTTGGTGAAAAGGTTTAGTATGAATTTCCTCCAGATTATAAAATAAATATTACCTGTCCATGATAACCCCATGTGGAATGTAGACACTCTCTATATCTTCGCGGTAATGCTCTGGATAAGTGAAGAGCTCTAAACTGTATCCGGGCCAATCATCTTTAATCTAGATATGATAAACAAAGATATGAGACACTTGCAAAGTTATGATACATTTATTCATGAAATATTCCCATAGGCTACTTACAGATATAGCCTATCAATTTAAAAAGTCCATGATCTGAGGACAGTGCTTGATCGACTGAAATCAGCTCCAACAAGTTACTCAAGAAAACAAATCACGATAGGATAAATATTGGTATATTACAATAGACCACTACAAAACAAAGTCTGAAGCTTTTTACCACAATTCCTCCTTCCAGTCCCGTCGCTCTGGATGGAACGCATTCTGCCATGATGTTTTCCGCGATGAGAGAGTTGAAGTAAAAATTCAGTCAGCAGACAAGGAATGAAGGGGAGCGAACAAATTACTACAATCACATGCAAGATAACGGTGAAGTAAGTGTTCCTCGAAGTAAACCCACCCTGTATTATAACAACTTTTCCACTTTATAAAGAGAGATTATTTGTGCAATTTTAGGCTGAAACTCAAAACTAGCCAACAAGTCAAGCATGCTGTGGTCATGCTAAATTCATTAGTGTGACTGAAAAGAGGTGGTTGTTGTTTTCCAGTCCTTCTGAATAAACCACCGAATGGCACAATTAGATCCACGGGGGTGGATAATCAGCTGCATGGGATTTCATGTAGTAGTTTTCCTGTAGGCTGCTTGCTAAAAAGGAAAAGTTAATAATTTGGTTCAATAAACTGTGGCAAAGGACCAGATAAGTATAGGCTCATTCAAGGATCTTGTACAATGACCTACAAGGATTACATCATAACGTAGTATGTAGTAATTTTTCTAAACTGTTGTAAGCAGATTTTCAAAAATATATTTAAATATAGTGCAGAGTTAATTTAGTTTACCAAAACAATGTGAAATCATAGACAGGGACAGTGAGAGGGATATGACAATTTGCCAGACAATTTCATATCTAGCACTCAGGGCATGTTTTTTTCCCTCACTGAATATCTGTTTACAATTCTGGCATTTGCCATTGAGACTTAAGAGGTGCCATGTGTGTTAGTTGTTGTTGGCGGTGTAGATGGCCTTGTATCGCTCGATGAGGTCAATGGTCCCTCTCCAGGTGCTTCATCTCCAGCTCCAGACTCTCCTTGCAGTACATCTTGGGGGTGGTGTCCATGACAACAGAGTCCCTGGTACTGATGGTGCAGCTCCCCCCAGTTCTTCTTCAAGCCCCGGACAGAGAATGACCCATCAATAACACAGGCAAGGGAGATGAGCTTTCCATTCTTGCTCAAGAACAATTAATTATCAATAAGCCCATGTATGTCAGCGTAATGGGAATGTCTTTCTGGGAAATGTCGCTCTCAAACCCCTTTGAATGTATGCTGGTGCTTAACAGAATTTGTAAGCCTATTCATCATTTGATACATTGATCAAATATTGAACCTTATCTAAATGACTGATCAGCTAAAACACATATATTAATGTAATACATCTTTATGATCTATTCTAGGACAGATTCTATTGGCTTGGTTCTAAGGACCTATGTGGTTTACCTGTGTGATGTTTTTTTTGCTCATCCTCAGAGAGCTGTATAATGGCGCCCTGTCTCATGCTGTCACACCCTGATCTGTATCACCTGTCCTTGTGATTGTCGCCCATCTTCCCCATTATCCCCTGTGTATTTATACCTGTGTTCTCTGTTTGTCCGTTGCCAGTTCGTCTTGTTTGTCAAGTCAACCAGTGTTTTTGTTCTCACCTCCTGCTTTTCCCAGTCTCTCTTTTTCTCGTCCTCCTGGTTTTGACCCTTGCCTATCCTAACTCTGAGCCCGCCTGCATGACCACTCTGCCTGTCCCTGAGCCTTCCTGCCAACCTGTACCTTGCCCCACCTCTGAATTGTTGACCTCTGCCCACCCTGAGCCTGCCTGCCGTCCGGTACCGTTGCCCCACCTCTGGTTTACTGACCCCTCCCTGCCTTGACCTGCCCCTGTTGGAATATTAAACCATTGTCAATTCAACGTGTCTGCATCCGGGTCTTACCTTGATTCCTGATACATGTGCTCATTGACATAGCTCTCATACTTGTCCTGAGCCCTCCTCACCTCATCAGCATGCTGCTGCAGGTACTCAGGGTTCTTTCCAAAGTCCTAGGGAGGGGATGGGCAAATAGTTATGCTAGTGTAACCGATGTGAAATGGCTAGTTAGTTAGCGGTGATGCGTGCTAATAGCATTTCAATCAGTGACGTCACTCGCTCTGAGACTTGAAGTAGGGTGGCGCGATGGGTAACGATGCTTCGTGGGGTGTCAGTTGTTGATGTGTGCAAGGGTCCCTGGTTCGAGCAAAGGTTGGGGTGAAGAGAGGGACGGAACCTACACTGTTACACTAGGCGCCTCTTCAGTTCAATTCAAATTGATTGAGTGTGCAATAAGCGTATTTTCTTTGACTAGCACTAAAAATTCACTACCTGCTTGACAGACAAAGCAAAAGTAGTCTTTTCATATGTAGTGATGTACTTTGTGACCAGTCCTCAATTTTCCAGGAGCTGTTTGTCTCCAGTTTTAGTGTCGGCGTAGATAGGCTGTGGCTTCCTTAGCACTGCCATGATGTTCTCAAAGGGCTCCCGAGTGGCGCAGCGGTCTAAGGCACTGCATCTCAGTGTTAGAGGTGTCACTACAGACCCTGGTTCAATCCTGAGCTGTATCACAACTGACCGTGATTGGCAGTCCCATAGGGCAGCGCACAATTAGCCCAGCGTCATCCAGGTTAGGGGAGGGTTTGATCAGGGTAGGCCGTCATTGTAAAATATGAATTTGTTCTTAACTGACTTGTCTAGTTAAATAAAGTTTTAATAAAAATTAAAAAAGCATATGTCTTTACAAAGTCCCTTTTGGAGTGAATGCCGATAATTCTGCTTTGGCTGCTATTTGTGTTTTCTTGAAAGTATCATACAAATGTGAAAAAGTTTCTCTAGTGGTGTAAAAATATAAACACAGAATTAGATTAAGGAAATGACCTCAAGTGATATTGAGATGTAATCTCGCCCTATTGCTTACTTTCAGTAAGTTTGGGTTCCTTGGAGTGCTCGAGCAGATATTTCTCTGGAGAGGGCACATCTACTTTTGTTGGCCCCAGTTTTGTTTGGAACCTTATTCATATTTTCGCATGCTTAACTTGTTCCCTAAACGTTGATATAACTTGACAATGGAATAATAAAAGAGAATATATAGTACAGTAGCTAGATCATTTCAGGACATGAGTGCAAAAATCTGTCAGAAGCCCAGTGCACAGTCTTTTTCACTGTGCAGGTTGTGGCAACAAAGTATCCTCACACACATTCCCAATCCCCCACATAGGTTTAAGAAAAATATTAAGATAGCTAACGTTAGATACAGTAGATATGCCCATGGGCTGTGTGCAATGCAAATAAGTATACATAGCTAGCTAAAGTTATACAGTTACTTTGTTAGCTATTAGTAGTTCACAGTGTGGGAAGAATATTCATCTTGTTTCTACCTTTCCTGATAAAGTGAGAGGTAAAATCCTCCATCTAAGATTTGAATGCAATCTGCGTTTCATCCGTTTTGCCTTCTCCCCGTGTAACACGGTACTTTCGAAATACAGTTTGTCCCTTTACTTTTCCCGTACAATGTGTGACAATGCGAAAACTATGCCATATACAGTGATTCGAGTTGTAGCCAATGAATAATGGTAAAAGGCCAGCAACACTCCGTATTATTCAGAGCGCAATTAAATGACACCATAATACATTCTACAGACCCCACTGAGTATTCCCTACAATAATCTTACTCTGGCACCCACAATATTTTTCGCTCAAAAACCAATATGTATTCAATATAAAGTGATTCACATTGTGGCCGCCAATGGAATGGGTGGAGCAAAAGGCCAGCCTCATTTCTTTGACCTTGGAACATGTTTTAAAACATACATTTAATGCAAATGTCACTTAAATATGAACGAATATGATTCATTGTTAATGTTTAGACAATCATATGTAATATACTGTATAATTAATAATACAGGTAATTGTCCATTTTCTACTATTACGTGGGAGACATTTATTTCGAAAATGTCCGAAATTCAGTGACCCGGAAGTACCTTTTTAGTGTTGCTGACGAGAGGCTTAAGTTGAACGTGGCTGACATTGGTTTACTTTCATCAGCTCTTTCTTTACTCCAATAATTAAACGTTACTAGCTAAGATACTGTAAAAAAATATCATCCAGGTAGGCCTAGTGTATAAAATATATCAAAAGTAATTATCTGCTGATTCATGCGTCACATGAAAACAGTAGATAGGTAAACGAAATTATTTCCAAAGATATGTGTTAAACACAATAGTATTTTAGAAGACAGAAATGTAAGTATGAGCCCTATCGGGTCTATTTAGCCCTTGATCATGACTCGATTACATTACACAAGTCATTTGACGAAGGCGGCTTCTTTAGTGGGGTGTTTTGTTAAAATACCTGACGCTCGATCTAAAGATTAATTAACACGCATCGCTTGCGGTACGGTATTGGAAGCATAAGGACCTTATCTTTTATATCAGCGAGAAATAATAATAAAAAAAAGGGGAAAATAAACCCCTTGATAGTGTGGATTGTGTTCCCATACGGCCATGTTACAACGCTTGTTTACGGAAAACAGGAGCGACCACGTGCTAATTAGCTATATCGCATGCTCAGGAGTGTAGCAGAAATGTAGTTTCGTTGGATGGAGGCAAGCATCCATAGCTGTATGGATCTGTTAAATTGCTACAGTAAGTGTATCTTTTTTTTATTTGAAGGATTCTTTCTCGCTGATGAAAGATAAGGGCTATATGTTTCAAAAGCCTTGTCACAAGCGATGATTATTGACGTTTCTAAACGTTAAATATGCACTATGCAGAAATCGCTCAACCATTTCGTTGCTAAAATATTAATATTTCCAGTTTGTATATATATTATTTATAATATTTCCAGTTTGTGACAAAACAAGCTAGTATAATGTGGAGTATCATTGTACCATCTAAACTGTTGTGAAATATCTGTTCCATAACCAAAAATACTGTATTTTCAGTTGTTTGAAGCTGGTGTACAACACCAAAAGTAAATATGGGAAAACAAAACTTAACAGGAAGCATAGAAATAGCACACACAGAACAGATCTACCGCTTCGCACACTTGCTTTCAATGAGATTGACAGATGTATTTCTATGTTAGTTTCATTGGGTCCCCCAAAAAGTTACATATTGCAGCTTTAACCCAGCATTGGGATTGTTCTTATGGACAAAGCTAATTGACTACCACAGTATGAGTCATTAAACCCAGAGATGGTTCCAATTGTTTATCCGCCATAGATTTTTCCATTTGGGATTTTAGAACTACTACATATAAGGTCTGTGTTTCGTGTAGGCTTACCCTGGCTTGACGTTTTGATAACCGAGCAAATCGCTCTAGGACAAGGTAACTTTTTATCAATAATTAGCATTGCACATTTTTTTTGAGTAAATTGGGGCTAATATATTGATAAAACACACCTTGCCCGAGAATGAATTATACGGCTATCAAAACGTGACAAGGTAAGCCTTCACCAAACACACAAATAATTGTAATTTATTTGTAAAATGAATGGCGGAAAAACCATTGGAACCATTTCTGTGTTTTTATGGGTATTCTGATGTGTCCACTGTGACGGACTATAGCTGAGAACTGTAGGGAGAAGGCAGAATGCCGCCTAGAGTTTGATAGCTAGGGTCTATTCATCTTTTAAAAATATTTAAAATCATATTCTTCATCAACCATCTCCCTGACTACCTTTCTCTGATCAAGCCATGAACTGTCCCTCTCCACCTTTGTCACTCAAAGACTTGGCCTGTATTGGTTGACCTAACTATACAGTAGCTAGGCTACTCATGATGATGTATTGGTTGACCTAACTATACAGTAGCTAGGCTACTCATGATGATGTATTGGTTGACCTAACTATACAGTTGCTAGGCTGCTCATGATGATGTATTGGTTGACCTAACTATACAGTTGCTAGGCTACTCATGATGATGTATTGCTGGTTTGTTTTTTTGGCTTTTGAAGCACTTTGAGATTGTTATGAAAAGGGCAATAGAACATGTGTAAATTATTATTCACACTGGTCAAGTAATTTAGCGACAGCTAAACTTAGTAACTGTTCAAATACTATAGCTATAACCAGGATAGATTGTTATCAACGTGTACAGTAGCTACATACATTTTACATTTCAACAGCTCCTGACAAGGAACTTGCATCACTGAACGTATTGCCTGTTATTATTTGATGTCATTAACCCTGTACAATCAGTCTTATCTAATCTGTCTTACAGATATGACATAACAACCACATCAAAATGCTTCCAGTAGCCTACTGTCAAAGGGTGAAAATGTTTATAGTGATGGGAGTGTTGAACAACACACGGCAGCTTGCTCTGAAAGCTGTGAGATGGGGGACAAGCCCTTTCTCAATATCCAGATCGTGGCTATCTACTGTACCCCAGATAGAGGACCGAAACATCCTGCTAATGGGTCTGCCTGGAGCAGGAAAAACCTCTGTGGGGCGTGTTGTTGCTCATAGACTGGGAGTGCCTGTCATTGACGTGGACGACCATATCCTGGAGGTGACATGGAAGATGCCGGTGGCTGACAAGCTGGCCGAGGTCGGAGGGGAACGTTTCCTGGAAGAAGAGGGTCGGGCTCTGTGCAAATTATCCACCTCTGGTAGTGTCATCTCCTTAACAGGATCCAACCCACTCCACTCTGGGGCTATGCAGCACCTCAAACGCACTGGACTGGTAGTGTATCTGGATGTAGCCACCGATGACATCATACAGAGGCTCTCCAAGATGAAAGTGAACAGGATTGTGGGCCAGGAGGCTGGGGTACCCATCAGGCAGATTCTACACTACAGGAAACAGTTTTATGAGAAATGGCTTGACACTAGAGTGCTCTGTGGGACTGGAGATACTGTTGAGGAGATTGCAGAGAAGGTGCTTCAGGCTGTGGAGAGATACCAGAACTCGAAATCGGAGACCTTTGTGTCAACCAGGAGGGAGAACGGATCATCTAGTGATTCAAAATACTTCAGTGACGTTGTTTTAGAGGGGTTAGCTCCCGATGGTGGACTATACGTGCCCCAAAAAGGCTTTCCGAAGCTTGACGTACGAGAATGGCTAAGATTAGCAGAAATGTCCTATCCTGAACGAGCCTTAGCCATGCTTGAAAAGTGCATACACCCCATGGACATCCCTAGTACCGATCTCAGAAGAATGGTGTTCAGAGCTTACGGGGTTAACTTTGCCAGCGAGGCCATTGCACCGGTGAAACACTTAGTTCATAACCAGTTTGTGCAGGAGCTCTTCCACGGCCCCACTGCTTCGTTTAAAGACCTGGCCTTGCAGTTGATGCCTCAGCTCTTCGCCTATTGCCTCCCACAAATGTGCAACTACCTCATCCTTGTGGCAACATCCGGTGACACCGGCAGTGCAGTGCTGAGTGGGTTCGGCAACCTTCATGACCTGGACCGGCAGAGGGTCGGCGTGCTGGTGTTCTTCCCAGAGGAAGGAGTGAGTGAGATCCAGAAGCGACAGTTGACAGCCTACAAAGAGGGCAACGCCAGGGCTGTCGGTGTCCTATCCGACTTTGACTTCTGCCAGAGGGCCATTAAGAGCATGTTTGGGGATTCAGGTCTGACAGGGCATTTGGCTGTGGAGTATGGCACTGTCCTCAGCACTGCTAACTCCATCAATTGGGGAAGACTGCTACCACAGGTGAGGTCCTGCTGTAAGATGACACAGTACTACTTGTGTTTTTAAGGCTCAGAAAATGTGCTTGATGTATGTTATTTTTTCTTTGTATTATAGGGGATTAACAAACCCATCTTAATTATATACAGGGGTAGGGGTAAATACATTCTAAATGAACATTAAATACATATAGCTATCCTAAACAATTAATTGTTTTATTTATTCATTTCATTCAGTCTAGGCTACTTAATGTCTTGGTATGTTGTTGTACAGCTCAAGTAGCATTACTTCATTACCTCCTGTTTCTCCCCAGGTGGTCTATCACGCCTCAGCATATCTAGATCTTTTCAAAGATGGAGTTATCAAGTTCGGAGAGCCCATCGATGTATGCATCCCTACTGGTAACTTTGGCAATGCCATGGCGGCCCTGTACGCTAAGCAAATCGGAATCCCGATAAGAAAAATCATCTGCGCTTCCAACCAAAACCGAATCGTTTCTGACTTTATTACGACAGGAGTGTGTGATCTCCGAAACCAGGCTCTCATTGCCTCGCTTTCCCCAGCCATAGACATCCTCAAATCCTCCAACCTGGAGAGATTTCTCTACCACGCCTCAGGTGGTGATGGCCGTCTTGTTAGAGATCTGTTCACGAGCTTAGAGAAAGACCAGTACTTCAAAGTCTCTGAGTCATTGCTCCAAAAGATCCAGGAGCATGTGGTGGCTGGCTGGTGCTCTGAAGAGGAATGTCTGGCTGCCATCCTAAATGTTCACACCAAAACTGGTTACGCGATGGACACACACACCGCTGTTGCTAAGGCGGTTGCTGACCGGCTACAGGACCCATGGTGTCCAGTGGTGATCTGTTCCACGGCGCACCACGGGAAGTTTGCCCCCACCGTCCTCAAAGCGCTGCGGTGCCCGAACACTCATTACAACCCCTCAGATCCTCTGGACCAGCTGAGGGAGCTGGCCTCTGTAGCGTCCACACCTCGGATGCACCAAAACATGCTTCAGTGCCTGAAGGATAACAGTGGAGAACATACAGTGTGTCAAGCAGATTTCAGTGTGTTAGTGGAGGAGGTGGAATCCATGATTCAAGACTCTTTCTTGAAAGTTCTTTAGGTCTCTTTCAGATAAACAAACAGGTAAAGACTCTGGGGTAGGGTGGTACATTTTATTTTCATTCAGTGTGTTTAGGGCAGTTGAAAATGAAAGTCAGCCCATGAATTGATAAATCATATGAATTCATGTGGTTTTTTTTTTGTCTAATGAATTGTGCAATTGATCTCTTTATTTGACAGAATTTGAGTTTAGATGTTTCTACAGCGACTGGAGATGTCATAACAACATAAGTCTTCTGTACCCACTAGATGGTGATATTTACCACATGGCTCCTATGCAGCCAAGAGGTCCCCTCAGGTTTCATGATCGGTAGTCCTGGTTCAGAAGCTCCTAACTAGCCCAACGGCCCAATACATGAGACTAAATTGTGGAGTCATTACCTTGTGCCAAAGGAAGAACTATATATAGAACTAAATATGCTTGTTTATGTTTGTCATGTAGTATGGTTTAACCCAGATGTGCTGTTTGTTACAAGCAATTCGCTACCACCCGCAATAGCATCTGCTAAACATGTGTATATGACAAATACAATTTGATTTGCTCTTGTTTATTTTTACAAATGTATGCTCATATCCCTTCTTTTGGATGTACTATGTTATGTAACTGTCAGAACTGTCATATTACAATCCTAAACAACACAAAGGACATACTCAGGTTGATGTTCATCTGGCCATTGGTATTAAATGTTTGTTTGTGTAAAGTCATTATTCTCTTTTGATATGAAGGTTTTAGAATATAGCTTCATCCACTGAACAACAGTTATAGTGATCCATAAATAAGAAACAACTTTTGCTGGGAAAATATATTTCTCTGATAAACAAACCTAACTGCTCTCTGAGAATGAGTGCAGTTGTATCCAGAACCAGAAGTTCCAGAACCATCCTCATCCTCCACTTCCGCCAGAGAAGCGATGAGAATAGCTGAGGTGCTGATAAAGCAAAATGGCGGATCTCTCCTCGTGACATTAAAACCTGGCTAATTAATCTTGACGAGGTTCATGGTCTAGTAATTGCTGGGGAAAGTTGGAGAGGCAGTGAGAACCTCCTATCAATGTCCACACACTCATTAACTAGGCTTCTACTAACACAGCTGGCCTTTATTGCTGCACAAAATCCTTTTACTGTTTGCACTATCCCTCAGCTCTTTCATACTAGTACATTAGCTGTTAAGCCAAGAAATAATAGTCAGGTTTCAAAGCTATTTACATTTCTATTTAAATGTTAAGCCTATTTTTCTGTCATTTTTACTCTTTTTTTGTCTACCGTAGATAATTTCAGGCCCATGCCGAAACTGGTTGTGATAGCATAGTATTTCATCATGACACATGAAGAGGATGAACAATAGGGACACATAAGGAAGTGATTTTGCTTTTACTGTTCAGGTTCCATATAGACAGAAATGGAATGAGGAAGGGCATCAGTATTTTCACCCAAACACCTAAAAGATTAGTAGAAGATAAGTTAGTATGATGTTCAAGGTTTCAAAGTCAACTATGCTATCAGTATGACCTCATTATCAGAAGTAAACCTAGGTCCAACAACGCATGTATATTCAACCTAGGAGTGAACCAGGAAATGATCTGAAAATATAGAATGGAACATGTCATTTGCTCCTCTACTATTCAAGCCTTCAAATCGTCTCCCATTGTGCTGCTAACATTCGACCAGCTTAAAATAGAACTGTTCGACATTCTGGAAGGCGACACGCAATGAATGATCATTTCATGCTGGGGGACTTTCTCCAACCTCTCTCCATCTACGGTGATAGAGAGGACAGAAATGGATCTGTCTCCGTGGATATCAATGGAGTCATTTAAATCCATGCAGGTGCTGCTTCAGCAGCTGGAGGGGGGAGGGAAAAGATATGTTTCATAGATCTCCAGGATTGCTTATGACTGCAGTTGTTAAAATAGATCGAGGTTCAGGCCACGTTAGATGAAACACTTCTCCGGCGTGCCTTCTCGTTTGGATCACTGTCTCTCTGGCAGAATAGTGAAGAGCTTGTTTTTTTTTTGTTGCCTCGTCTACATTTATTCAGCCGTAAAATGCAGTTTGCCTTGCGTTATGCGTTGTCTTATTACACAGATGGATGATAGTTAAAATTAGTCTGGTTTTTGTGTACTAAAATCTTTATGCCGTATTCTGAGGCTAACCAATTAAAATGTCCAAATGATGCCACAACGCAGGTTGTACGGAAACATCTGGAAAGTTCCCTCTGTAGAGTTCTGTTATTCTCCCACATCAACTGTGTGTGTCTTCACAACAGAATGTGTGAGAAATGGAGAGAGAACGGAGGGGCCTGGTTTAAGGTGATCTATTTGTCTTGTCACAATGAAAGGCTTCTGCACCTGGGTTATTGGGCCTGAGGGAGATAGATAGAGAGAAAAGGACTGGGGACATTAGGATAAATTATGGGTTAGACTGTTTGTGTGCCGAGTGCATGCGCACCTGTGTGTGTGTGTGTGTGTCTCTGTCCACATTTTTTGTGAGTTTGCCATTGTATCTATCCACACTGTATTTGTGTTAGTGTGCACTGAAGGGTGTGTGTAACCGTACTATATGTGCCTATAGCAATAAATGTGTTGGTGATACATGCATGTTTACATCTGTGCCTGTGTGCGCCTTGTGTGTGTGCATGCGTGTGTACACAGAAACCTACACAGTGCTGCAGTCTTATTAATCAGGCTCTTTGGCAGGTGTGTGAGGAGTGTGGGGGGAGGTGTGTTTGTGAGAGAGAGAGAGAGAGAGAGAGAGAGAACTGTTCCTCAGCACCTAACGGCCCACGGCTGGGTGAGCAGGGATAATTGCAGGTGCCAGCCTGTTTCCATCTCCTTAACGTGGACCTGTGGCATAATGGAAACTGCTCATTCGCCACGAAGGAGGGAGGAAAAAAGAAAGGATAGAGAGGTTAGGAAATGAGAGAGGGGATTGCTATGGTTCTGTGATAGCAGTTCTCCCAAAATATGTTATTTTATTCATACATGTGTTATTCCTTCTTTTAATGTTATTCAATTGGAATCCAAGGTTCCATGAGATGTATAGGCTGTACGGAAATGGTACTGTACTAAACGACCAGTTGAAGAACAGTGTGATTATGGTGGCCTAGAGGGAGATTGTATAGTGTGTGCTGCACGAGTTTCACATTTTTAAACAGTCACACCCATATTGATCAGACCACACCTCGCCACACCCACCAAACGGGAGCAAACGTACCTCAAAGGCTGTTATAAAGAATCGACACACCGTTTTGGGGAAACATTTCACTCAATACAAACACTCACACAGCATAGCAAACGTTGAATCGAACTGAACGCACCCTTGGTTTGAGAGAGTGGGTGTGTCAGGATGGGGGAAGCCATCTTGACTGTGATGGTCAGAAATGTTTGTAACTGGGCAATTCCACAGTAACAGATTAATGTAGATACTCAGAATTCTTCCTTTAAAATGTATTCCAAACAAAAACCAATGATTGCAAAGTTAAACAAATTAAACAAATTTCCACAGAACATTTTACAAAAATAATTTACTTGAAGAACAGTGCAAATGCAAAGTTGGGTATCAGAATGACGGTTTGTGCTGTCTTTCTGTTAGGGTTAACCCACTTGATGGGAATTGTAATGTGGCGCATATAATGAGGATCGATACACTGCCCTCTCAGAAAAGAGTACCCGTGCTTCAACCAACCTCGTCACATGTCCAGAGCGTTCCGATGGCCCCACGGCCGCCATCCCACTTTGGATACCAATGTAGCGAACGGTGGGACAGGGAAGCGAACTCAGGTTTTTGGCGTGAAAGACAAACACCCTACGCATCGCTCCAATAGAGCCAGATGCCTGGTCAGGACCCGGTGAAGGCGAGTGGGAAAGCTGCCGTTACAGTCAATACTACTCGCCAACATGCAATCATTGGACAATACATTAGAAGAGGTACGATCCCGAATATCCTACCAATCGGGACATCAAAAACTGTAATATCCTATGTTTCACGGAATCGTGGCTGAATGACGACATGGATATTCAGCTAGCGGGATATACGCTCCACCGGCAAGATAGAACAGCACACTCTGGTAAGACGAGGGGGGCGGGCTGTGCAAATTTGTAAACAACAGCTGGTGCACGAAATCTAAGGAAGTCTCTAGATTTTGCTCGCCTGAAGTAAAGTATATTGTGATAAATTGCAGGCCACACTACTTGCCTAGAGAGTTTTCAGCTATACTTTTCGTGGCTGTTTATTTACCACCACAGACAGATGCTGGCACTAAGACCGCACTCAGTCAGCTGTATAAGGAAATAAGCAAACAGGAAACCACTCACCCAGAGGTGACGCTCCTAGCGGCCGGAGACTTTAATGCAGGGAAACTTAAATCAGTTCTACCAAATTTCTATCAACATGTTAAATGTGCAACCAGAGGGAAAAAAATTCTAGACCACCTAGACCACACACAGAGACGCGTACAAAGCTCTCCCTCGCCCTCCATTTGGTAAATCCGACCACAACTCTATCCTCCTGATTCCTGCTTAAAAGCAAAACTGAAAGCAGGAAGCACCAGTGACTCAGTTTATAAAAAAGTGGTCAGATAAAGCAGATGCTAAACTACAGGACTCTTTTGCTATCACAGACTGGAACATGTTCCGGGATTCTTCCGATGACATTGAGGAGTACACCACATCAGTCACTGGCTTTATCAATAAGTGCATTGAGGACGTCGTCCCCACAGTGACTGTACGTATATTCCCAACCAGAAGCCATGGATTACAGGCAACATTCGCACTGAGCTAAAGGGTAGAGCTGCCGCTTTCAAGTTGCGGGTCTCTAACCTGGAAGCTTACAAGAAATCCTGCTATGCCCTGCGACGAACCATCAAACAGGCAAAGCGTCAATACAGGTGTTATGTCTAGCCTAGCTGTAGAAGAACGCACGTCTGCACGGTTTCACATTGTACATCACTCTGTTGTTTAATGACATGTGCCACTCATCCTGACAACCCATTCATCCGTAAAGCAGCACACTGTCGTAAACCATAACAACGTATAGTATGACGTACAGCACGTCGTACCATACATAACAACAGGGCTAAGATTGAATCATACTACACCGGCTCCAATGCTCATCTTATGTGGCAGGGCTTGCAAACTATTACAGATTACATAGGGAAGCACAGCCACGAGCTACCCATTGACACGAGCCTACCAGACGAGCTAAACCACTTCTATGCTCACTTCGAGGCAAGCAACACTGAGGAATGCATGAGAGCATCAGCTGTTCCGGACGACTGTGTGATCACGCTCTCCATAGCCGACGTGAGTAAGACGTTTAAACAGGTCAACATACACAAGGCAGCAGGGCCAGACGGATTACCAGGATGTGTGCTCCGGGCATGTGCTGATCAACTGGCATGTGTCTTCACTGACATTTTCAATATGTCCCTGATTGAGTCTGTAATACCAACATCTTTCAAGCAGACCACCATAGTCCCTGTGCCCAAAAACACAAAGGCAACCTGCCTAAATGACTACTGACCAGTAGCACTCTCGTCCATAGCCATGAAGTGCTTTGAAAGGTTGGTAATGGCTCACATCAGCACCATTATCCCAGAAACCCTAGACCCACTCCAATTTCCATACCGCCCAAACAGATCCACAGATGATGCAATCTCTATTGCACTCCACACTGCCCTTTCCCACCTGGACAAAAGGAACACTTATGTGAGAATGCTATTCATTGACTACAGCTCAGCGTTCAACACCATAGTACCATCAAAGCTCATCAGTAAGCTAAGGATCCTGGGACTAAACACCTCCCTCTGCAACTGGATCCTGGACTTCCTGACGGGCCGCCCCCAGGTGGTGAGGGTAGGTAGCAACACATCTGCCACGCTGATCCTCAACATTGGAGCTCCCCATGGGTGCGTGCTCAGTCCCCTCCTGTACTCCCTGTTCACCCACGACTTGGCCAGGCACGACTCCAACACCATCATTAAGTATGCAGACGACACAACAGTGATAGGCCTGATCACCAACAATGACGAGACAGTCTATGAGGAGGTCAGAGACCTGGCTGAGTGGTGCCAGAATAACAACCTATCCCTCAACGTAACCAAGACTAAGGAGATGATTGTGGACTACAGGAAAAGGAGGACAGAGCACGCCCCCATTTTCATCGACGGTAGTGGAGCAGGTTGAGAGCTTCAAGTTCCTTAGTGTCCACATCAACAACAAACTAGAATGGTCCAAACACACCAAGACAGTTGTGAAGAGGGAACGACAAAGCCTATTCCCCCTCAGGAAACTAAAAAGATTTGGCATGGTTCCTGAGATCCTCAAAAGGTTTTACAGCTGCAACATCGAGAGCATCACTGCCTGGCCTCTGACCACAAGGCACTACAGAGGGTAGTGCGTACTGCCCAGTACATCACTGGGCTAAGTAGCCTGCCATCCAGGAACTCTACACCAGGCAGTGTCAGAGGAAGGCCCTAAATATTGTCAAAGACCCCAGCCCCCCCAGTCATAGACTGTTCTCTCTGCTACCGCATGGCAAGCAGTACTGGAGTGCCAAGTCTAGGACAAAAAGGCTTCTCAAAAGTTTTTACCCCCAAGCCATAAGACTCCTGAACAGGTAATCAAATGGCTACCCGGACTATTTGCATTGTGTGCCCCCCCAACCCCTCTTTTTACGCTGCTGCTACTCTCTGTTTATCATATGCATAGTCACTTTAACTATACATTCATGTACATACTACCTCAATTGGGCCGACCAACCAGTGCTCCCGCACATTGGCTAAACGGGCTATCTGCATTGTGTCCCGCCACCCACCACCCACCACCCACCACCTGCCAACCCCTCTTTTACGCTACTGCTACTCTCTGTTCATCATATATGCATAGTCACTTTAACCATATCTACATGTACATACTACCTCAATCAGCCTGACTAACCGGTGTCTGTATGTAGCCTCGCTACTTTTATAGCCTCGCTACTGTATATAGCCTGTCTTTTTACTGTTGTTTTATTTCTTTACTTACCTATTGTTGACCTAACAACTTTTTTGCACAATTGGTTAGAGCCTGTAAGTAAGCATTTCACTGTAAGGTCTACACCTGTTGTATTCAGCGCACGTGACAAATAAACTTTGATTTGAATAGGGTTAACCCACTTAACGGAAATTGTAATGCGGCTCATATAGCGAGGATTGCTACAATATCATACAAAATGGATGATGGACAAGCATACATATCATACTAAATGGAGGGATACAAATCTAACTTTAGAAGATGATCGTCAACCCGATCAGAAACATTTTGGTCATAACTTGTATTTCCTAAATGGTGTTGACTGATGTATTCACTGATGTATTTATGGCTGACTTCCAGAGTGCCTCTGTGGAGATGGGAGAACCTTCTAGAAGGACAACCATCTCTGCGGCACTCCACCAATCAGGCCTTTATGGTAGAGTGGCCAGACCGAAGCCAGTCCTCAGTAAAAAGCATGACAGCCTGCTTGGAGTTTGCCAAAAAGCACCTAAAGGACTCTCAGACCATTAGAAACAATAGTCTCTGGTCTGATGAAACCAAGATTGAAGTCTTTGGCCTGAATGCCAAGCGTCATGTCTGGAGGAAACTCTTTTTTTACCCCCCTTTTGATCTTGTCTCATCGCTGAAACTCCCCAACGGGTTTAGGAGAGGCAAAGGTGGAATCATGCGTCATCCGAAACATGACCAGCCTAACCGCACTCCTTAACACCCGCCAGCTTAACTCAAGCCCAGAAACACTGTTCAACTGGTGACCATGGCCAGCCTGCAGGCACCCAGACCACCACAAGGAGTCACTAGGGCACAATGAGCCAAGTAAAGCCCCACCGGTCAAACCCTCCCCTAACACAGACGACGCCGTCCTATGGGACTCCCGGCCATGGCCGGTTGTGGTACAGCCCAGGAATGAACCCAGGTCTGTAGTAACACCTCTAGCACTGTGATGCAGTGCCTTAGACCACTGCACCATTCGGGAGACCATTGTGGTGATGTTTTTCAGCGTCAGGGACTGGGAGACTAGTTAGGATCGAGGGAAAGATGAACAGAGCAAAGTACAGAGATATCTTTGATGAAAACCTGCACCAGAGTGCTCAGGACCTCTGACTGGGGCGAAGGTTCACCTTCTAAAAGGACAATGACCCTAAGCACAGAGCCAAGACAACGCAGGAGTGGCATTGGGATAGGTCTCTGAATGTCCTTGAGTGGCCCAGCCAGAGCCAGGACTTGAACCCAATGGAATATCTCTGGAGAGACCTGAAAGTAGCTGTGCAGCGACACTCCACATCCAACCTGGCAGAGCTTGAGAGGATCTGTAGAGAAGAATGGGAGAAACTCCCCAAATACAGATGTGCCAAGTTTGTAGCGTCATAGCCAAGAACACTCGAGGCTGTAATCTCTGCCAAAGGTGCTTCAACAAAGTACTGAGTAAAGGGTCTGAATACTTATGTAAATGTAATATTTAAGTTTTTTATTTTTTATACATTTGCAAAAATCTCCCCAAACAATTCTGACATGCACTGTCAACTGTGGGACCGTATATAGACAGGTGTGTGCCTTTCCAAATCATGTCCAATCAATTGAATTTACCACAGGTGGACTCCAATCAAGTTGTAGAAACATCTCAAGGAGCTCAATTTTGAGTCTCATAGCAAAGGGTCTGAATACTTATGTAAATAAGGTATTTCTGTTGTCATACATTTTTTATAAAATGTCTAAGAACCTGTTTTCACTTTGTCATTATGTGGTATTTTGTGTAGATTGACGAGGGAGAAAAATATTTTATCCATTTTAGAATAAGGCTGTAACTTAACAAACTGTGGAAAAGGGGAAGGGGTCTGAATACTTTCCTAATGCAGTCAAAAGTTTGGACACACCTACTCATTCAAGGGTTTTTCTTTATTTTTACTGTTTTATACATTGTAGAATAATAGTGAAGACATCGAAACTATGAAATAACACATATGGACTCATGTAGTAACCAAAACATGTTTAATGAATCAAAATATTTGTTGTCACCCTTTGCCTTGATGAGAGCTTTGCACACTCTTGGCTTTCTCTCAACCAGCTTCACCTGGAATACTTTTCCAACAGTCTTGAAGGAGTTCCCATATATGCTGAGCACTTGTTGGCTGCTTTTCCTTCACTCTGCAGTCCGACTCATCCCAAAACATCTCAATTGGGTTGAGGTCGGGTGATTGTGGAGGCCAGGTCATCTGATGCAGCACTCCATCACTCTCCTTCTTGGTCAAATAGCCCTTACACAGCCTGAAGGTGTGTTGGGTCATTGTCCTGTTGAAAAACAAATGATAGCCCCACTAAGCGCAAACCAGATGGGATGGCGTATCGTTGCAGAATGCTGTGGTAGCCATGCTGGTTACATGTGCACTGAATTCTATCTGGCCTTAAATGGCCATGCACTCTTATAATCCCCATCCGGCAAAGTCAGAAGAGGACTGGCCACCCCTTAGAGCCTTCTCTGTCCACCCGGCACAGCCAGAAGAGGACTGGCCACCCCTCAGGGCCTGGTTCCTCTCTAGGTTTCTTCCTAGGTTCCTTCCTTTCTAGGGAGTTTTTCTTTCCTAAACACCGTGCTTCTACATCTGTATTGCTTGCTGTTTGGGGTTTTAGGCTGGGTTTCTGTATTGCACTTTGTGACATCTGCTGATGTAGAAAGGGCTTCATAAATAAATTTGATTGATTCATTGAAATAAATCACTGACAGTGTCACCAGCAAAGCACCCCCACACCATCACACCTCCATGCTTCACGGTGGGAACCACACATGCGGAGATCATCCGTTCACCTAATCTGCGTCTCACAAAGACACGGTGGTTGGAACCAAAAATCTAAAATTTGGACTCATCCGACCAAAGGACAGATTTTCACCGGTCTAATGTCCACTGCTCGTGTTTCTTGGCCCAAGCAAGTCTCTTCTTCTTATTGGTGTCCTTTACTAGAGGTTTCTTTGCAGCAATTTGACCATGAAGGCCTGATTCACGCAGTCTCCTCTGAACAGTTGATGTTGAGATGTGTCTGTTACTTGAACTCTATGAAGCATTTATTTGAGCTGCAATATCTGTGGCTGGTAACTCTAATGAGAGCCGGTTTCATCGTAGTGCTTGATGGTTTTTGCGAATTCCCTTGAAAAAACGTTGAAAAAGTTCTTCACATTTTCCGGATTGACAGCACAATTCAGGCTGGATCTGATTTATCTCTAGAAAAACTGTGCAATGTGCACATTGAGTTCACAGAAGAAAAAAAAGAAATGGAATTCTAATAATTTAACTGATGTTTTCCAATTAGTTGTTTAAAAAGCAGTCTCTTTACAATGCGTTATGATAATATATAATCTATATGAATAGGCATACAAAATTAGGAGTAGACAAGACTATTTGATGCAAACTTATAAGTATAACTTTTCTATTGTCTTAAATCACATTAGACTTTGACAGTTCAGTCCTGCTAGCTCGCTGGAGAAGGCTTGGCTTGCTTGCTCGAAGGCAGCTTGTAAAAAGATAAAACGGTTACTAATTTAATCTAACACGTTTCTAATTTGGAAAATAAAAACGTTATATTAGAACATTATGCATATCTCAATCACAAATTGGTCAGGGAGCACAATTCACATTTCTATAGTTGCATGGGATCATTTGGAATGGGGAAGTTATTTTCCGAGGGTCTGATAGCTTCCAGAAGTTCCCTCGACTAATCAAAAATAAGGCTAATAGATTTTTCTCTATAGGAAATCCCTTTAGCCTATACTTATGTGTCATCCTATGAAGTGGACGTTATGTTGCACACCCCTATCTGATCTTATTACATTTTGCCATACTAGTCTGATGAGACCATGCATGCAACAATGGGAAGTATTCTGCGTTCACGTGCAAGTCGGAACTAGGAAACTCCTACATTTTAGACTCGCTAACAGGTTGTAGTTATACACATGCTGTGTTCAATCAGTTAGCAGGTCGAAAATGTCTGCGTTTTCTAGTTCCGACTAGCATTTGAACGCTGCAGTGCCTACACCAACCGAACATGATGGACAATGTTGATTGGTAAGTGGAATGATGTCTTCTTCTTCTCTGTTATAATGACGTTCGCAACATTTGTATGTGCATTCCACCGTCTACTGTGCTGGTGGATAATAAAGACCCCAAAAAGGAAATAATGCGGGTTAAAAACAATTCATATAAACTATCAAAATACATTTCAGCTAAACCAAATCTACCTGCTTTTTTAAAATCCAAAATTCCAGTCAGGTCCCTACACAGGCTCAGAAGAATCCTGTGAGAGTGGGACATTTTCTGGCGACAGTAGTCCTTGCAGTGCTTGGAGCCCCAAAAACGGGAAGTCTTGGGGAAGTCTTGGAGCCCCAAAAACTACTCAGCTGCAGATATAATGATGTCCAGCTTCTTGGACTTCTGGGACACTTGTGCAGTACAATTAATAACTGTGGCTATGAAATCGATCTTCATAATGAGTGTATCCAGATCACTTGATTGCCGTAAAACATTTGCAGCTGGTTGCGGTGCATCCATAGCCATATCTTCTTCAGCATTTTGGTCTCTTGGCCCTTCGACTCTCTTCACTGCCTGCACATAGGAGATCTGCTTGTACAGCCCTGATCCTTGACTCCTCAATCTCTTTCATCCTAATAGGGCACTCAAGAAAGTCCAAAGTATGATCCCAACCACAGTTGCGACATTTTCCATTCACAGATTCAATAACATACTTCTCCTGTTTGCAAACATTTGACACGTGGCCATTATATATTTTGCAATTCCCATACTGTAGGGGTTTGGATACAAATGCTTTCACCGCATACCTCACATATCCAAGCTTCACATGTGCAGGTAGTCTCCTCAAACAACAATGGTGTCGATAGGCTTTTCTCCGTCTTTCCATTTACAATATGGGTCAGGCGACATGAACTGTCCACTCCAGGGATTTTCTGAATAAGGTACTCGTCATCTAGATCTAACGACACTCCAAATATACCTCCTGTCATAAATCTCTCTCCTTGGTGAGGATCAAAGGTGACAGATCAACTGACAATGACAATGGTTTGATGACTTAACAGCTGGTCGTAAATAGTTTGCAGAAACTCTCCCTCTGGCTCTCTAGTATGGGAAGACTGAAATCTCTTTGTTACAGAGAGACTTTTGCCACCAAAACCTTTTTCTCCAAGAGAATGAACTTTGGTCTAAAGAATAATCCTGTCACGTTGTTTATTATTTTGTGATGTCATTAAGATGGTATAACAAAGTAACTGTAACTCTGAAAGTGTACACATTCTATTTATCAAGTTTACATCTAAATGTTGAATAAAACATATGATTAAATATGAGAATACTTTTGTGAAGATAGCAATGTGATTTTAGCCTTCTAAATTAGAATTGTTTTTCATTTAAACTTGTGGCCAGTCAGTAACCACATCCAAGTGAGCACAGACATTGTGTCAGCGTGATGGAACGCCCCTTTTTACCCAAGGATTAAAACCTTGGTAAAGAAATGTACATTAGACCAGCCGTCGTACAGCGCGAGCTGAGCGTTACAAAATGGTTAAAACTACAAGACCAGACAGCGTGGAGTGGTGGCTACACACCTGGAAATGGTGAGACTCGTACATTGCGGGCTTACTACTGGCATGTAAAGTGGTCAGGAGCTGAACCCTGAATAATCAACCATTGATACCAAAAGACATGAGATGGTGGTCTACACGTTAAAATGGTTAGAAACCCTGAAGCTCTCAACCTCAACACGAGTGAAGAAAATCACCTAGGAGACCAGAAACATTCACAGTCTGCAGCTGTGCATGTAAAAGTGGTCCTAGAACTTTGACTAAAGACACAAGGTGGGAAGGAGAATCCCCACAGACAACCATTGGTACATCTGAAGTATCTCTTCTAACAACCACTCCACTACCAGAAAAGCTCAACAAAGGACATTGTGATCTCTGGTGGACAAGCCGAGCCTTACACTGAACGGGACAAACCAGAGCCTTACATCCATCGACAACTTCACCCTAGGAGTCATTGAGTTCAACAGAGATAGATGACGATCAAGGACAGCTACGCGTGAATATATATATATATTGCACTTCTTACCCTAATGAGCGGTGGTTCATGTGCAAAGTATTACTATTCCTTTGAGTGTAGGTTCCAAATGTAACAACGATAAGTTGACTCTCTTTGTCTTTCCCTCTCTTTTTATTGACCCCTCCCTCTCCATATGTGCAACAAGCCGTCATATCTTGTCAGTCCACTAGGGACTTTTATCTCATGTAAGTGTGTATGTGTATTCTGTGTTATTATTTAGTTTGTTAGTAAATAAATAATTAAATACATTTGTGTAGTACTGAATATTTTCATAAGGGCTAGGGTTCTGCGACATTCAGAATGAGACTGATGAGGTAATAATTAATAATTGACTGTTATTGATGTAAGAGATATCTATATATGGGGTGGCAGGGTAGCTTAGTGGTTAGAGCATTGGACTAGTAACCGAAAGGTTGCAAGTTTGAATCCCCGAGCTGACAAGGTACAAATCTGTTGTTCTGCCCCTGAACAAGGCAGTTAACACACTGTTCCTAGGCTATCATTGAAAATAAGAATTTGTTCTTAACTGACCTGCCTAGTTAAACAAAGGTAAAAAAATATCTATATATAATTTGGGAGATGGTAACTTATTCTGTGGTGCCCCAAATTCCTAATAAGTTCATTGTGATTTATTTAATCGAGTATCAACTAACAGCCATCAGATTAATGATAGTCGCGTTTCCATGGACGCTGCCATTTTGGAACAATAATTGACAACCAGTTTTTTGCTGTCACATGGAATGAGGTTGCAAGGTAAAAGGGGGAGGCGGGATCAGGTTGGCCCATTTTTTCCCAATGAGGTTGCAGGGCGGGGCAAAGTCTGCTCAGTACACACCACAGAGCACATGCACACTACATAGTATTTTTTTGCAGTCTTTGTGCACACACTGCACGGCTCATGCACAATCTTCCGGGACCATTTTGGCTCTTGAGCACTGCTTTCAAAACTACTGGCTTAAAAGTATACAAAACTTTAGTAGAACCTCTTTAAATTATACAGGGCCCCAGGACTAGTGGAAGCAAAATAGCCCCATAACATCAAAGATCCACCACCATATTTTACAGTAGGTGTGAGGTTATTTTCTGCTCATGTATTCTCATTTTGACTCCAAACCCACCACTGGTGTGCGTGGCCAAAGAGCTCTATTTTCATGCCATCCAACAGATGTAAACGCCTGGAGTTTGCTTACCGGCATTGGCACTTGGATTGGTACCAATGCTTTGATCAGATGTTATGAAAATAGCGCTCTTTGGCCATGCACACAAGTGGTGGTTTTGGCCTAAATGAGAATGCATGAGCAGAAAAGAACCCCATATCTACTGTAAAATATGGTGGTGGATCGTTGATGTTATAGGACTATTTTGCTTCCACTGGTCCTGGGGCCCTTCGTTAAGGTCAACGGCATCATGCATTTTTCCCAGTATCAGGACATTTTAGCCCAAAACTTGGTTGCTTCTGCTAGGAAGTTGAAACTTAGTCGAGACAATAACCTCAAGCACACATCAAAATACACAAAGAAATGGTTAATTGGCCACAAAATCAACATTTTGTAATGGCCATCTCAGTCTCTGGACTTCCAACCCATTGAAAACACATGGTTTTAATTGAAGATGGCAGTGTATAAGCACAGACAAAGGATATCAAGGATCTCAAAGGATTCTGTATAGAAGAATGTTCTAATGTGTTGTCCAGCTCATAAAACATTTTAGAAAAAGGCTCAGTGCTGTTATTCTCAAAAGGGGAGGTATTGAAAGGTTTGAAATCAGGAGTGTCAATAATTTTGACCCCTACCTTTTTGTAGAAACAAATCTATACATATTTTTCTCAGAACAATTGTATTAGTATAAAATCATATAATTTCCCCCCAAAACGTGAGCGTACAACATTTACATTTTAGTCATTTAGCAGACGCTCTTTTCCAGAGCGACTTACAGTAGTGAATACATACATTTCATACAATTTCATACATATCATACATTTTTTTTCTGTGCTGGCCCCCCGTGGGAATCGAACCCACAACCCTGGTGTTGAAAACACCATGCTCTACCAACTGAGCTACAGGGAAGGCTACAATATACTGTAGCTCAGTATTTGAATGATTTATTTTATACTGTCATTTTTGCTCATCTTTATCAATGGTGTCAATCATTTCAGACCACACTGTAACTTCAGTTACTAACTTAATTTACTTAAACAGATTAAGTTTTCTTCACAACATTATTCTACATATGTACTTGAAGCTTCAAGGTCATGGGGTTCATCATTATGTGGGTTCTATGAGACACTGCTATCAATTCCACTTCAAAGGGAAATTCACCATCAAAATAGTCTTTGGCATACTCAAAGCGCCACTCTCATCCCTCGTTAGGGCCTTGCAGATCAATTAAACTGTGTTATCTTTGTAATTAAAAAGCAGGGACTTTGACACCAGGAGTTACGATGACTTACTCATCTTGGCAGAGTGAGGGAAAAAACAAGGACTTCCTGCTCTCAATTTTTTAATCTCACTTCTGTTATCTCAGGAATTTCAGAAAATACACAGGAGATTAAACTTTAATTGTTTAATATAATTTGGTTTAATATCACCAACTTTATGAAGTGCTCCAAATTACTTAAAATATTTTGCAGTGGAAGGACCGCCAACAATGAGCAACAAGACCATACTTCATGCTTTTTGGATTGATGACCTTTTGACCTTATAGGCTATATTAGTGTGTATGTGATCCGGTCACTGCGGACATCTCCTGTTTGCGGATTCTATCTGATCTAGGATAGGTCCCAATTCTTGTCATTCCAGACTGATCCAGTAGGCAAACAACGTCTAAATGAAGGACGACTAAATTAAACTACATGCCATCTCAATCTAAATAACAATAATTGCTGACATTAACCTTCCTATGATCACTAGTTTATCAAAATTATCTTTTGGAGGAGAATGCTTGTTAAGTCTTTATTTAGATCTGGATTCTCTCTCTCTCTTTCTCTCTCTCTCTCTCTCTCTCTCTCAAATTCTCTCTCTCCCACCCACTTCAAAGGGATATTTTCAGGTGAGAATCAATGTCTTTGCTAATTAGTAGAGAAGCCTTAGGTGAACGAGATGTTCAGATGTGCTATGTGGCTGTTCCGGTATATCTTCCGGACGCTCCCAGTGATCATTGGGTGAAAAATATCCCTGTTTCCTTCCTTCATTTGAGTAGCTCTACTCACCCTTTCTGCTTATATGAACATGGCAAGCCCAACCGATTGACATACAGTACAACTGCACCTTAAACAAACAGGCCCACACAAAGACAAACACACCCCACAGACACATGTAAATGCACACCTACATACACAATCATCATGGATCATTCAGACACATTCAGCAACAGCCCTGATAGCAACATTCCAATTAACGATGAACAAAATTACAGCCACGCACCTGAGAATGGTATCAAAATGGATTCCATCTAACTTCAACCTCCCCCAACTAGGCCAAGCTGTCTGTCCTCTCGCTCTCTCTTTGTGACGAGGGAAAGAAGAATCCATTTCTCATATGGAGTCTGGGAAATCAATGACTGTGAGATGGATCTGTGTGAAATGCAATATGAGCTCTGTCTCGGTGAACACGGTGTCTGCCTGACTGACAGGTGACTGACAGGTGACTGACAGGGGTTAACTGCCACATAGAGACAGGCTGGTTGAGAGGTGTAAAACAGTCCTCCTCAGACTGGCACTCGACCATGCCAAGGAATTGGAAATTGAAACGTGTGGGTGGTTGTGCGCACAGGGCAGGGTAGGGTAGATACACAGAGGATGGCCACGGCTGAGCTTCAAACGTTCTGGTGTTTGTTCTGTTGGATTTTCTACTTGATCATGTTGAAGGTATTGATATACAGTGAGGGAAAAAAGTATTTGATCCCCTGCTGATTTTGTACGTTTGCCCACTGACAAAGAAATTATCAGTCTATAATTTTAATGGTAGATTTATTTGAACAGTGAGAGACAGAATAGCAACAAAAAAATCCAGAAAAACACATGTCAAAAATGTTATAAATTGATTTGCATTTTACTGAGGGAAATAAGTATTTGACCCCCTCTCAATCAGAAAGATTTCTGGCTCCCAGGTGTCTTTTAAACAGGTAACGAGCTGAGATTAGGAGCACACTCTTAATTAAAGGGAGTGCTCCTAATCTCAGCTTGTTACCTGTATAAAAGACACCTGTCCACAGAAGCAATCAATCAATCTGATTCCAAACTCTCCACCATGACCATGGCTTGTCAGGGACAAGATTGTAGACCTACACAAGGCTGGAATGGGCTACAAGACCATCGCCAAGCAGCTTGGTGAGAAGGTGACAACAGTTGGTGTGATTATTCGCAAATGGAAGAAACACAAAATAACTGTCAATCTCCCTCGGCCTGGGGCTCAATGCAAGATCTCACCTCGTGGAGTTGCAATGACCATGAGAATGGTGAGGAATCAGCCCAGAACTATATGGGAGGATCTTGTCAATGATCTCAAGGCAGCTGGGACCATAGTCACCAAGAAAACAATTGGTAACACACTACGCCGTGAAGGACTGAAATCCTGCAGCGCCAGCAAGGTCCCCCTGCTCAAGAAAGCACATATACATGCCCATCTGAAGTTTGCCAATGAACATCTGAATGATTCAGAGGAACACTGGGTGAAAGTGTTGTGGTCAGATGAGACCAAAATGGAGCTCTTTGGCGTCAACTCAACTCGCCGTGTTTGGAGGAGGAGGAATGCTGACTATGACCCCAAGAACACCATCCCCACCGTCAAACATGGAGGTGGAAACATTATGCTTTGGTGGTGTTTTTCTGCTAAGGGGACAGGACAACTTCACCACATCAAAGGGACGATGGACGGGGCCATGTACCGTCAAATCTTGGGTGAGAATCTCCTTCCCTCAGCCAGGGCATTGAAAATGGGTCGTGGATGGGTATTCCAGCGAGACAATGACCCAAAACACACGGCCAAGGCAACAAAGGAGTGGCTCAAGAAGAAGCACATTAAGGTCCTGGAGTGGCCTAGCCAGTCTCCAGACCTTAATCCCATAGAAAATCTGTGGAGGGAGCTGAAGGTTCGAGTAGCCAAACGTCAGCCTCGAAACCTTAATGACTTGGAGAAGATCTGCAAAGAGGAGTGGGACAAAATCCTTCCTGAGATGTGTGCAAACCTGGTGGCCAAGTACAAAAAAAGTCTGACCTCTGTGATTGCCAACAAGGGTTTTGCCACCAAGTACTAAGTCATGTTTTGCAGAGGGGTCAAATACTTATTTCCCTCATTAAAATACAAATAATTTTAGAACATTTTTGACATGCGTTTTTCTGGATTCTTTTGTTGTTATTCTGTCTCTCACTGTTCAAATAAACCTACCATTAAAACTATAGACTGATCATTTCTTTGTCAGTGGGCAAACGTACAAAATCAGCAGGGGATCAAATACTTTTTTCCTTCACTGTATGGTATCTTATTGTATATTAGTCTGTTTATACCTTCATATTTGCATAATAAGATCAGTTCATAACTGAATGATGGTGTCCCGAAAACAGTGCATTGATATACACAAACGATAATTCATGAACAATATCAATCATGGGAATACAGCACAATTCATTGAATAATTCCAGTATAATTAAAAGCTGATGAAACATTGAACTATTGGGATATGATATTTAGATATGATATTTAGATAACCATGATAATTATTTCAATATTTAAAAAAAAATCGAAATCTCAAACGTTGATTTCGTACTTAGCTAGTGCACAGTAACTTTATTTTGAAAGTGAATGGACTTTTTGTCTTTGATCTAAAAACAAACTCCTTATCCCACATCTTAATGCAAGTTTCTGACAACTCAAATGTTTACTGGAACAAGAGGGTATCAGAGGGTTGACAACATATAGCAGTGTTGGTCACTATTTTTTGTGAGGGGGCCACTTTGGGGTGAGACGATCATTTAGAGGGTCGCACAGATCTGTCCTTTGTTGTACTTTTTCTTCCAATATTATCAGTTATCAATTGAGAGAAAATTCAGAGCAATAGAGCACATGCAATTGATTTGATGTACAGCACATCCCAAATATATACATACACACATCAAATAGGCTACATCACATGTATAAGACCAATATTCAGGGTTACCTCTGTAGCTGGATGAGCAAAAATGTCCCTTCTGCTCCTGGACTGAATTCATTCTAAATGTATAGTCTGTTTCTGCTATCCTTGTGAGGCAATCCAGGTGTGCATTGGTCAGTCTGTTTCTCTGTTTTTGTTTCACAATCTTCATTGTTGAAAATGTTGCTTCACATGAATAAGTACGGACAAAGAATTATTCACCTTTTGCACACACTGCTTCAGAAGTGGATACTTTGTGTTTGACACAAGGCTCCAGAAATGGGTAACGCCTGCTCTTAGTTCACCTTGCGATGTGTAATTTGCCTCAAGCTCCACTATCTATTCCAGCACGGTCAGGACAGAGGTCTGTGATGACTGGGGTCAGAGAAGACACCGGCACATGAAAGGGGTTCTCAGTGAAGTTGAAAAACTCCTTGCACTCCATGATATCCTTGAATATTGACTCAAAACTCCAACTTCAACTCTTCCAACACACGCACAAATACAACCCAGACATACTGCAACATTTTAGCTATGATGTATGTGGTGACTGCTCTGAGTTTTGAGAAATTAACAAACTGTCTGTCAGGTATGAACAGTGTGGGGATTTTATTTTGAAACGCTGTGACCACAAGCAGCATTTTGCCCGGAGTTTTAGCTTTCCCTTGGAGCTGGAGATTCACTGTGTTCAGGTGGCAGGTGATGTCAGTTAAAAAAAGCCAGCTTTAATATCCACTGCGGATCATCCAGCTTTGGCTCCTCTTTCGACTTGCTTGCAACAAATTCACAGATTTGAGGGAGGAGAGAGAGGAAATCTTTCCAAAACTCTGCCACGAGACAGTCATCTCACCTCAATGTGAAATATCAAGTCGCCGTATTCTGCCTGGTATATTCAGTGACCTCTCAATAATAATGTTCACCACGCCCACGACTTGCTGCATCACATTCTGTAAATCACATTCTTTGAGTTTAGCCACAAGTGCTTCCTGATGAATGATACAATGAAACGTAACAAATTCGGGAATATCCTATTTCTTTCTCATCAGGCCTATGAGTCCCTTCTCCTTCCCTCGAAGTTTTGTGGCGCCGTCAGTGCACACAGATGCCAGATTTGACCAGTCAATATTATTATCGGCAACAAATGTAACAAGGGCTTTCAGAATATCCTCTCTTCGTGTTTATCCCTGAAGGGGCAGTAAACATAAAAGTTCCTCTCTGAACGACTCGTTTTGAGGGAAGCGGACCCAAACACATAATTGTCATTTACATCAGTGCTTTCGTCAAGCGCAATACTAAAACACGGCGCCATGGATATGCCAGGAATCAGTTGCTTACTGATGTCCTCGCCGATGTCTTCTATGAGTCTTGTCATGGTTGAGTCTGAGAGTTGCAATCCCTTAATTTGCTTAACAATGGCTTCCTTGTTTGTGAAATCAGCATACAATATTTCGGCTGAGGCCAAAAAAACATTCTTTGACAATCTCTGCGTATGTGAAGGCCTTGTTTCTTGCGAGTATTAAAGCAATCTCATATGTTACCTCTGTCGTTTTCTCTGCAACAATGCTAGATATGTCTATCATTTGTTGTTGTCCTTTGAGTTGTGTTAAAGTTGCGACAGTTCGTTTCTGGTAACAGAACAAAATAGTCAGCACATAGTAACTTCTGATTTAGCTGTACTTTAATTAATGCAAACACGTGCGTGGTATATGTGTGGTTCGTATATATACGGTCTCGCTGTTTTACCTCGCAGGGCAAAACAGAGAAGAGAGCGACACAGCCTATTGTTCTCTCTTTTATACTGAGAGATATTTCCCGCTCAATGCTGGCCTGTCCGAGGGAGGAGGAGCGTGGTTTAAACTTGCTCCTCCTGTTGTCGGCGTGTAGGCTGATCCCAGCGTCGTGCCGCACTTCCTGTTGCCGGTTGTAGTTCTTCTTGTCTTCAACAGTTGATTTACTCGTAGTTTATGTACTTAGCATAGCTTCCCCAGTATATTATAAAGGTTATGCATACAAATAGCCAGTTCAACCCTAACAGTTGCGCTATTTTGTTGTTTCTGAGGTTGCTTTGTGGCGGATATATTTTGTCAAAGTGGGCATGGTGTGACTGCAAATGTCGCTCTAAATTTTCCCGTTTTAAAACAATTGACTGCCTTCTGGCAAATAAGACCAAGTCAGCTAGTCCCATCATGCAGTACAAACAAATACTTGTCTGTCCATTTCTCTTGGAACTTTCTGTGTTCTTCCTGAATTGACTGTATCCTTCTCTTAGCCACCGGAGCCACATTAGCCACATTAGCTACATTAGCTAGCTGCATTTCCCCGCCAACATCTTCCTGATTTTCCTGGTTCTCTGGTGGTTGTTCGTTCATAGCTGTCACGTTGTTCTACAGCTCTTCCCCCTCATTTTCATAGTCAATAGATTTACGTTTATTTTTTTCACAATAAATTGATCCATGTCGACCAGACTGGAAAATGAGCTGGTAACAAACTGATATGTGTCAGTCGCTGTAGCTGAGCAGTTGCGTTCTATTTCGGCAAACGTTCTATTTCGGCCTTTCTGTTCAACAGCTACTCTATACTGCCATCTATCTGCCGTCCAGAGAACAATAAATATACTCAATGAAGTGACTCAGGCCTGCATTAAACACATTGAATTGAAATTCTATCATTGTTATGTATTATGAATGGAAAATAGGAAAATGACTGCAAACTGCAAATTAAGGGCTTGCGGCCGCATGCGGCCTGCGGGCAGCGCAATGACTACCACTGACCTATAGTAACCTCCCTGCGCAAAAGAGCCTTGTAGTGAGGTTTAAAAAGGCTTCTAAAGTTTGTAATTTCCACTTGATTTTCCGTTATGAAAAATGTACAGTGTATCAAAAGTCCATTATTTATAATCCACATAATAATTCACATTTCCTGTTGCTGCGGGATTATTTTCCTGCTGTAGCAAACTGGCTGTTGCATACAACCAGCTTCCATTCCCACTGTCATGAGGGGATTCATGGTTTACTTAAAATGAAATGATCAATGCTGTTACTTCGGCACTTAATAATATATGCCATTTAGCAAAGGCTTTTATCCAAAGTGACTTACAGTCATGTGTGCATACATTTTACGTATGGGTGGTCCTGGGAATCAAACCCACTACCTTGGCATTACATGCTCTACCTTAGGAACTAAATAGGCACTTAATAGCCAGTTACTATAGTCATTTTTTTAAACCTCTTGAGATGGGAAAACATGTTTTTTATGAAGTTGAACATGTGCTCTTTATGACAGAATGTAATTATATATATTTTTTAACCAAGTTGCATTCTCAAAAGGCACCGAATCAAATCAAATCCACACACAAAAATAAGACGAATACAACAGGCTTTATCTTGAAAAGTTTACTTACGAGCCCTTTCCCAACAATGCAGTGTTAAAAAGCAAGAAAAATGTGCTAAAAGTAGTAACACAATAAAATAACAATAACAAAACTATATACAAAGTGTATACCGCTACCGAGTCAATGTGCAGGGGTACGAGGTAGTTGAGGTGCTTGAGTTAGTATGTACAGGTAGGTACAGGTAAAAGTGACTAGGCAATCAGGATAGATAATAAACAGAGTAGCAACAGTGAAGAGTGTGAAAGTGTGTGAGTGTGCGGTGTCACTATGCATGTGTGTGTGATTTATGTGTGTGAGTGTATGTAGTCTTTATCACTTGACTTGACCCACTTTATTGGTCTTCTCCTGGTGCACTCATTGGCCTGGGTTCACAGTTCAGATTTTCTACCTCATGTGGAAAGGAATGCTGGTGCGTGCCACATTTTTACCAACCAGGGAGGCTTGGAGGACTTCAAGAAGTCATTGAGTTGAGAACTGTGTATTGAAAGTACCCAATAAACGATAACATTGTGTGTGTGTGTGTGTGTGTGTGTGTGTGTGTGTGTGTGTGTGTGTGTGTGTGTGTGTGTGTGTGTGTGTGTGTGTGTGTGTGTGTGTGTGTGTGTGTGTTGGAGGGTCAGTGTAGTATGCGTGAGTGTGCGGGTAAAGTCCAGTGTGTGTGCATAAAGCCAGAGAGTCAGTGCAAATAGTCAGGGTAGCCATTTGATTAACTGTTCAGCAGTCTTATGGCTTGGGGGTAGAAGCTATTTATGAGCCTTTTGGTCCCAGACTTGGCGTTCCGGTACCGCTTGCCATGAGAACAGTCTATGAATCAGTGAAATGACTTCTTACACAATTTTACCTCAAGAAAACTCCCAGTACAACCTTTGGACTACTTTTTTTAAATCAAAGAAGTTCAATAAAATACTAAAAAAGTGAAATAATGTATTTAACGTTCATGTAATCTCTGTGGTTACGTTGCCAAAATATTGACTCTGTTGTGTTCTTTCTCAAGTGTAACCTGTAGTAACCCAAGCCCCATGATCAACTTCCTTAGGGGGATATTTGTATAGTTTTCTTATTTGTTTAGGGAAGTTGTTTGACTTTACACAATTTTATTATTTTTATAAAAGCCTTTTATTCTTTTATCTAAATTTGCAAACAAACCAACCCTTCTTGTTCCGAAAGGTAAGGTGTACTGGAGGAGTACAGTTTATAAATAAATATGCCTGTCAGTCTTTAACCAGTCTCTCAGTTATAAAAAGGCCACCAGCAGCCTCAGCTTTCTACTGTACCTGAATGAAGAACAAGCTCAAGTCATACGATGGGCTGCCAACGTACAGACTGCATTGAGAAGCCCTTGTCGAATCTCTTTGAGAAATTTGGACGAATTGTTGGCACATACCCGGTCTGGTTTTTTGTTATAACTCTAATAGTATCCGGAATTCTGGGAGGAGGGTTTTATTTTCTGAAAGACAGGGAGGATAATGACATTGAACGACAATTTACACCAAGGAGTGGACCCTCAAAGATTGCTAGGGCCTTTGTGAAAGAGAACTTTCCAAATGACGACACAGAGTTCTCAAGCCAGAGGCTCTATGAAGAAGGGAATTACGCATCAATCATCATGGTATCCAACGACAAATCAAATATTCTAACCACAGAAAATTTGAAGAACATTATCAAAGTGAACAATAAAGTTATAGATATCTCAGTTGATGTAGACCAAAGGGAGTTGAGGTTCAGCCATTTATGTGCAAAGACAAATGGACATTGTGTGTCAAATGAGATTTTAGAAATGATTGACTTCAATGCAAGCAGAATTGAGCAGACAAACATTACTTTTCCTTTATATACACACAAATCAAGACAACTCTTTCTGGGATCTGCAATAGGTGGGGTTCAAGCAAATGTCAAAAGTGAAGTCAAAAGTGCCAAAGCTGTAAAGCTTTTCTACTTCTTGGAAAGTCACACCACCAGAGCTGAGGCATGGTTAAAAGAATTCCAAAGGATCCTATCAGATGAGAGAGACAATGAAAATATTAAGGTATGTATGTCATTGAAATAATAGCATATATGTACTATAGCTTTAGCCAACCTTATGAGAGCACTACGACAGACAGGGTTGGGTAGGTTACCTTCCAGATGTAATTCGCAACATCCTTTCTGAATTTAAAAGTAATCCAAGAAGTAATCATCTAGTTTTTCAAAAGTATCTGTAATCTGATTACAATATTTTTGCTGGTAACATAACTGATTACAGTTAGTTTTTTATAAATCAGATTACATGTAACATGTAACTTACATGTAATCAGTTGCTCCTCAACTCTGACTACGGAACATTGAAAGAAAGTGTTATCAAGAAAACAAACTTAAAGTACTGGTGTACCACTTCACAAAGGTTACACAAATCAGCATTAACTAATCATTTTACATTTAGCAGATGCTGTTATCCAGAGTGACTTACTGTAGTGAGTGCAAAGATTTATGTACTGGTCCCCCATGGGAATCAAACCCACAACCCTGGCATTGCAAGCACCATGCTCTACCAACTGCGCCATTATAAGCTAACAATTATCAATTTGATTCACAAAACAATACTTCAATATTTGTTTTACTTTTACTGTTGACAAGATATATCCCAAGTATAAATACAGGAAAGTGCACACACAAAAGGGTAAAAAAAAATGTTTTGAGAAAAATAGAGGAGCAATAGAGGACAAAGAGGAAAGTGCCATCCATCAGCATGGACCAACATCCATGTGGAACGTTTCCGACTTGTAGAATCCATGCCCCGAAGAATACAGGTTGTTCTGTAGGCAAAGGGGGGGTCCTAGATGGGTGCACCTAATAAACTGGCAGGTGAATGTATGTTCTTGGTAACAAGTAAGTATCCGGTGGCACTAATGAGACATTAAGGGCATTTTCTGAGCTATAGTTCGAATCAGAGTTTGACTATTTGTTACATTGTATTTTTGTGATTTTTAAACTGGTTGGTTTCACATTCCCAAAATGTCAAACGAACAAAAATTCCTAAATAAAACCACGTGTTCATGCAATATATTTGTTTATTGGACAAACATAATCACGTTAAATCCATTTATGATTATCATGAAGCATCACTTGTCTTCCAATCTTCATATTACTTTCGCTCTGGTCTTTCAACAAAGTGCGGGAGCGCAAAGCCGCTCTTACTGCAAGGTGAATAGCCAGTAGCCTTTATCCAGGCATTGCCCCCATATCCCACAATCTGCATCGGATGCGCTCATAAATGCGCTCCTACTCACTGAATGTTTCAGAGATATCAAGTTATGATGCTGCGTGTATTTAATAAAATGCTCCCAGTCAAACAACCAATAATAATGTGCGCCTCTGATTCTTTTCCTGTGTTTGGTTCGGACTGCATTCTCACCTACAGCTAACCGAACCATGGTATGAACTGAATATGACTGAGACCACCCTTTTTGAGCGAACCACTGTGCTGTTTAGTGCGCTCCAGAATGCACACCCGTTCAAACAATCCAACTAAGGGGGAAAACGGAAACCCACCAGAGTGTGAAACCTCCTAAATTATTCAAGACCAAACAGTCGCAATTTCAAATCCCAAGAGGATTTATGTCAAGTATCCCTGAGCACTTCTAATTTTTAGTTTGTTTTTACTGAGTCAAGGTTCGGTAGCCGAACAGTACTACTGTTAAAAGTAGTGGGAACTATGGACGGAATTCTTCAATAAAGTGTTTGTTGTCATTCAATGAGATGCGACTAGTTTTCATGTAAAATTTTTTCACTTGAGAAATACTGCACCAAACATCGTAGTTAGATGTAAAATTGCGCGACTAAGACTTCCTCAACAAAAAAAGTCAAAATGAATTACAGATTCGTTGATTTATCTTAGATTATTACAGAATATGCTGATCAAGCGGGGACTGACTATGTTGTAGCTACCTTGCCTCAAGAGGGACAAAGGCGAAGGCCTTTAAGGGAGTATGGGAGGCACAGACATTCGTATCGCCTACACGGAATTCTGCTAGGAGCAAACCAAACCTATTATCAATCAATCAATCAAATGTATTTATAAAGCCCTTCTTACATCAGCTGATGTAACAACGTTACAAAGTGCTGTACAGAAACCCAGCCTAAAACCCCAAACAGCAAGCAATGCAGGTGTAGAAGGATTATGCAGCCACCTTTACAGAAAAAAACATGGAACTGTCATTTCTCTTTGCTTATTTGATCTGTTCTTGCCATAATATGGACTTGGTATTTTACTAAATAGGGCTATCTGCTGTATACCACCCCTACCTTGTCACAACACAACTGATTGGCTCAAACTCATTAAGTAATTCCACAAATTAACAAGGCACACCTGTTAATTGAAGTGCATTTCAGGTGACTACCTCATAAAGCTGGTTGAGAGAATGCCAAGAGTGTGCAAAGCTGTCATCAAGGCAAAGGGTGACTACTTTGAGGAATATAAAATAAATTATATAATGTAGAAATTAGTTAAAAATATAGAAAAACCCTGTAATGAGTCGGTGTGTCCAAACTTTTGACTGGTACTGTATGTACCGGTAACCTTATTTTAAAGCATTAACAAGTACGGTAATGGCATGGTTACAGCACTTGAAATATAGCACTCTGTACTTTGCTAGGCAGCTAAACATTGACTGGAGAACTGCAGCAAGCTACAGTACCTTCAGAAACTATTTAGACCCTTTGACTTTTTCCACATTTTATAATGTTACAGCCTTTTTCTAAAATTGATTAAATTGTTAGTTCTCAATCTACACACAATAACCCATAAAGACAAAGCAAATTTATAATTAAAAAAAGATATATATTGAAATATCACATTTACATAAGTATTCAGACCCTTTACTCAGTACTTTGTTGAAGCACCTTTGTCATCGACTACAGCTTAGAGTCTTCTTTGGTATGATGCTACAAGCTTGGCACACATGTATTTGGGGAGTTTCTCCTATTCTTCTCTGCAGATCCTCTCAACCTCTGTCAGGTTGGATGGGGAGAGTTGCTGCACAGCTATTTTCAGGTCTCTCCAGAGATGTTCGATCAGGTTGAGCCACTCAAGGACATTCAGAGACTTGTCCCGAAGCCACTCCTGCGTTGTCTTGGCTGTGTGCTTAGGGTCATTGTCCTGTTGGAAGGTGAACCTTCACCACAGTCTGAGGTCATGAGCACTCTGGAGCAGGTTTCCATCAAGGATCTTTCTGTACTTTGCTTCATTCATCTTTGCCTCAATCCTGACTAGTCTCCCAGTCCCTGCCGCTGAAAAACATCCCCTCAGAATGATGCTGCCACCACAATGCTTCACCGTAGGGATGGTGCCAGGTTTTCTGCAGACATGACACTTGGCATTCAGGCCAAAGAGTTCAATCTTGGTTTCATCAGACCAGAGAATCTTGCTTCTCATGGTCTGAGAGTCTTTAGGTGTCTTTTGGCAAACTCCAAGCGGGATGTCATGTGCCTTTTACTGAGGAGTGGTTTCCGTCTGGCCACTCTACCATAAAGGCCTGATTAGTGGAGTGCTACAGAGATGGTTGTCCTTCTGGAAGGTTCTCCCATCTCCACAGAGGAACTCTAGAGCTCTGTCAGAGTGACCATCGGGTTCTTGGTCACCTCCCTGACCGAGGCCCTTTCCCCCCCGATTGCTCAGTTTGGCCGGGCGGACAGATTTAAGAATCCTTCAATGAGGCCTTCGATGCAGCAGACATTTTTTGGTACCCTTCCCCAGATCTGTGCCTTGACACAACTCTGTCTTGGAGCTCTACAGTCAATTATTTTGACCTCATGGCTTGGTTTTTGCTCTGACATGCACTGTCAACTGTGGGACCTTTTATAGACAATTGTGTGCCTTTCCAAATCATGTCTAATCAATTGAATTTACCACAGGTGGACTCCAATCAAGTTGTAGAAACATCTCAAGGATGATCAATGGAAACAGGATGCACCTGAGCTCAATTTCAAGTCTCATAGCAAACGTTCTGAATACTTATGTAAATATGGGTATTTCCTATTTTTTAAAATATTTTTTTTATACATTTGCAAAAATGTCTAAAGACCAGTTTTCACTTTGGGGTATTGTGTGTAGATTGCAAAGGATTTTGTTTTATTTAATTCATTTTAGAATAAAGCTATAACATAACAACATTTTGAAAAAGTCAAGGGTTCTGAGTACTTTCTGAAGACACTGTATATGACATATTGAATAGAATATGAATGATATTTTCAAAACATTGCCTTTTCAATGTATTTGTTAATCATTTTCTCATGCTAAAACATTAATTAATGCAAATAACCATATTGTATAGTGTTACCAAGTACAGTAGTGGCATGGCTACAGCACTGTCACGGTCTTGGAAATGAGCAGACCAAGGCGCAGCGGATGTTGAGTTCCACATATTTATTACAAAGTGAAACTTTAAGCAAAAGCAAATAAATCAATAAACGAACAACGACTACATGGTGCACAAACACAAAACAATATCCCACAAACACAGGTGGGAAAAATAGCTACTTAAATATGATCCCCAATTAGAGGCAACGATTACCAGCTGCCTCTAATTGGGAACCAAACCAAAACACCAACATAGAAATGTTAAACTAGAACACCCCCTCGTCACTCCCTGACCTACTACACCATAGAGAAACAAGGGCTCTCTATGGTCAGGGCGTGACAAGCACTTAAAATATAACATTCTCTGTCCTTTACAAACCAGAGGAATCTTCTATACCACAGTTACGATACTGCTCTTATGGATTATTGACTTTTAAGTAGGCCTTAGATTGAAATATATATATATATATATATATATATATATATATATATATATATTTTGTTTAACAGTTGCTTCTCTGTGGAACATTTCATTGTGTAGGTGTCTTACTATACTTCACAATCGAAGCAGGAGGAGATAGAAAAACACACCACAGACGGGATTCCATTGTTCTCAACCACATATTCCCTTGCCATCGCCTTTTCAGTCATATCTTGCCTAAGGTAAGCAGATTTTTTGTTGTTGTTGACCAAATTGACCAGTCGCTGTCAAAGTATGGTAAATTGTCATTCAACTGTTGATCATTCCAGGTAAATTTGGTTGTTTGTGGATGACAACCATTTTGTCTTAGGCTGGACAATGTGAGGAACAAAGTGTGGGTGGCTGCTATTGGTGTCCTCTCTGCTGGCCTAGCTGTGCTGTCCTCATTTGGATTGATGTTTTACATTGGAATGCCCTTTGTCATTACTGTGGTAAACTGTCCTTTCCTTATACTTGGTAAGATCATTTATGGAGTCAATAATAAGTCAATTTTCAATGTCAGGTTAAATGCATTTCAAAGCTCCAACTGACTCTGTTCACTAGATGACAACAGCATGTAAACTTTACAGGAATTGGTGTCGATGACATGTTCATTATGGTGTCAAACTGGCAGCAGACCAATGTCAAAGACCCCGTGGAGAAACGCATGGCACACACCTACAAAGAAGCTGCCATGTCTATAACCATCACCACCTTGACTGACGTCCTTGGGTTTTACATTGGACTCATGTCCGACTTTCTGTCAGTACAATATTTCTGCCTGTATACAAGCACTGCCGTTATATTTTGCTACATTTACAATATCACATTCTTTGGAGCTTTCCTGGCATTGAATGGGAGGAGAGAAAGAAGCAACAGACACTGGTTGACTTGCATGAAGATTCCATCTGAGAATCCCAAAGAATGTTCTAATGGGTATAGTATGTGTTGTGTGGGAGGGAACTATGATAAAGCCACTGGGACAGAGAAAGAACAACCAATCAATCATTTCTTTAAGAAATACTATGGTCCTTTTCTGACAAAACCATGGACCAAAGTCATTGTCATCTTTATTTACGCTGGGTATTTGGCCGCAAGTATCTACGGGTGTTTTCAAATACAGCAAGGAATTGATCTTCGTGATTTGGCGGCTGATGACTCTTATGTTATTCCGTATTATGACAATGACAGGCAATACTTTTCTACTTATGGTCCTAATGTCATGGTAATTGTCAGTGAGAAATTTCCATATTGGGATAAGAACAAACGATCTGAACTCCTCTCCTGTATGGAGGACTTTAAGAAGCTTCAATTTATTACGGATGATTTGTATACATCCTGGCTAGATTACTATGAAGGCTATGCACGAAGTACACATTTAAACATTGATGATGAAATTGTATTCAGTGCAAATTTATTTTTATTTCTGAATTTGTACCCTGATTTTAAGCAAGATGTGAACTTCACCAGTAATGCTATCCATGCTTCTCGATTCTTCATCCAAACTGTTAATATAGTCAATGCCAGTATGGAAATTGAAATGGTCAACAGCCTTAAAGAAACAGCAGAAAGTTGCAGTGTTGTCCCATTGATAGTTTACCATCCGGCATTCATCTACTATGACCAGTATGCTGTTATAGTGAGTGGCACCCTCCAGAATATTGGAGTCACGACAGCAGTCATGTTGATTATCGCCCTTTTACTGATTCCTAACCCTCTCTGTTGTCTGTGGGTGACATTCTCCATCGTTTCTGTCATTGTGGGCGTCACTGGTTTCATGGCATTGTGGGACGTCAATCTAGACTCCATATCCATGATCATTCTTGTTGTCTGCATTGGCTTCACCGTTGATTTCTCTGCTCATATATCCTACGCCTTTGTCTCGTGCAAGAAATCGAGTGTCAATGAAAGAATTGTTGATGCTCTCTTTACTTTGGGCTATCCCATAGTACAAGGGGCTAGTTCGACCATTTTAGGTGTGGTGGTTTTGGCTGCTTCCAAGAATCATATTTTCAGGACTTTTTTTAAGATTATGTTCTTGGTAATGCTTTTTGGGCTCATTCATGGCATCACTTTCCTCCCAGTGTTTCTAACTTTATTCACACGCAACTCAGAAAAACAAAAAAGTGATCTGAAAAAAGATTTTAAGAGTGGGGTTATGCCGCAAATGAAACTTGACAAGAAGTGTGTAGCCTGTGACAACAAAGTATTTGTTACCGATAATTTTTGCAATGACAAACACACAATATGTACACAGAAAACCCACATTTGTGTAATACAAAACAAAAACAATTTGTCTCACACAATTTGGGCCACAGACCCTGACTGCCCATGAAGCAGTATGGTGATACTAGCCCAGGATGTCTTCATGTACTGTACAGTTTTAATAGATCTGTCACTGAAGTTATTATTTACCATGTGTGTCAATTAAGGTGCTGTTTACAGTTGTATTTCTTTGGTTGGTCTGTTTTTTAACCTTTTTAATATGGTATACAAAATCTGCTTATTTTGTTCTTTGACTGTATCTGTTGACTTGTGTATTTTTTTAAATGTCAAATAAAGGTTGTTTCATATGCCCTGTTTAAATGATATCCAATTGTATCACAAGTAGAAATCCTACATTTTTTTGTTGACTTTTTTATTTCAACTGTAAAAGGTTATTTTACTGTCACTGGTGTAGAGAGGAGGCAGTCGCAGGTTTAGAACTACTGAATTTATTTAAGCACCCTAGAACAAAGCAGGACGAAACCAGAACACTGTGGTGCTCAAAATATATCTTCATAAACAAAAAGGCACAGGGCGAACTATTAGTGCAAAATATAAATGCATCAGGAAATAGTAGGAGAAATTCTTCTCAGGATAACAAGTAACATTTACAATGACCGACAAAGACAAACGGCAGAGGGAGTACATATAGAGTGGGGATTGGAACCAGGTGTGTGTAATGAAGGGCGTTTGCCAGCGGTATGTTCTGCAGCAGCTAGAAGGCCGGCGACGCTGAACGCCTGAGCTGGACAGGAGGGGGAGCCAAAGTGAAGACTGGTGTGACATTTACAACAATTACCTGATGTCTTAGATCACTAAATCAGCTAAATTACCTATCAATACAAGTCTTACAGCTTTTTCAATTCCAGGAGAAATGGCTAAATACATTACTTCCATCTCTAAACTGTCAGAGAGATCTGGACTTAAATGTCTCTCAAGGTGCCAATTCCTCTGCATTAAGGTCCTCTGATAAAGTGTAGTGTACTTTGAACACCTGCATGTCTTTTTAAGAGACTTAAAAAACAACTTCAGTTTGTCAGTCTAGAATAAATAATTTGAAATTGTTTACATTTGATTGTCTGGGTGTGAAGATATTGAGCAATCTGTCTAGAAAATGTACACCATACTTATGCAGTAAGGCCCAAGGAGGTGTGGTATATGGCCAATATACCACAGCTAAGGACTGTTCCTAGGCACTACGCGATGCGGTATATTGGCCATATATCACAAACCCCAGAGGTGCCTTATTGCTATTATAACGTGGTTACCAACGTAATTAGAGTAGTAAAAATACTTGTTTTGTCATACCTGTGGTATTCGGTATACCACGGCTTTCAGGCAATCAGCATTCAGGGCCCGAACCACACAGTTTATAATTTCTAATAGCTACTGTTATAAAACTGGTTGTTTGGATCCTGGATGATGATTGGAAGAGCAGCGTTCCAAGCCGTGCTGTATAGGCCGCCACAGACACACCTATGCCTGATAAAGGTTCCATCTGAAAAGTAGCACTGCTCCGCAATAAGATTTTTTTATTTATTTTTTATTTCACCTTGATTTAGCCAGGTAGGCAAGTTGAGAACAAGTTCTCATTTACAATTGCGACCTGGCCAAGATAAAGCAAAGCAGTTCGACACATACAACAACACAGAGTTACACATGGAGTAAAACAAACATACAGTCAATAATACAGTAGAAAAATAAGTCTATATACAATGTGAGCAAATGAGGTGAGATAAGGGAGGTAAAGGCAAAAAAGGCCATGGTGGCAAAGTAAATACAATATAGCAAGTAAAACACTGGAATGGTAGATTTGCAGTGGAGGAAAGTGCAAAGTAGAAATAGAAATAATGGGGTGCAAAGGAGCAAAATAAATAAATAAATAAGTAAATACAGTAGGGGAAGAGGTAGTTGTATGGGCTAAATTATAGATGGGCTATGTACAGGTGCAGTGATCGGTGAGCTGCTCTGACAGCTGGTGCTTAAAGCTGGTGAGGGAGATAAGTGTTACCAGTTTTAGAGATTTTTGTAGTTCGTTCCAGTCATTGGCAGCAGAGAACTGGAAGGAGAGACGGCCAAAGGAGGAATTGGCTTTGGGGGTGACCAGAGAGATATACCTGCTGGAGTGCGTGCTACAGGTGGGTGCTGCTATGGTGACCAGTGAGCGGAGATAAGGGGGGACTTTACCTAGCAGGGTCTTGTAGATGACCTGGAGCCAGTGGGTTTGGCGACGAGTATGAAGTGAGGGCCAGCCAACGAGAGCGTACAGGTCGCAGTGGTGGGTAGTATATGGGGCTTTGGTGACAAAACGAATGGCACTGTGATAGACTGCATCCAGTTTATTGAGTAGGGTATTGGAGGCTATTTTGTAAATGACATCGCCGAAGTTGAGGATTGATAGGATGGTCAGTTTTACGAGGGTATGTTTGGCAGCATGAGTGAAGGATGCTTTGTTGCGAAATAGGAAGCCAATTCTAGATTTAACTTTGGATTGGAGATGTTTGATGTGAGTCTGGAAGGAGAGCTTACAGTCTAACCAGACACCTAGGTATTTGTAGTTGTCCACATATTCTAAGGCAGAACCGTCCAGAGTAGTGATGCTGGACGGGTGGGCAGGTGCAGTCAGCGATCGGTTGAAGAGCATGCATTTAGTTTTACTTATTTAAGAGCAGTTGGAGGCCACGGAAGGAGAGTTGTATGGCATTGAAGCTCGTCTGGAGGGTTGTTAACACAGTGTCCAAAGAAGGGCCAGAGTATACAGAATGGTGTCGTCTGCGTAGAGGTGGATCAGAGACTCACCAGCAGCAAGAGCAACATCATTGATGTATACAGAGAAAAGAGTTGGCCCAAGAATTGAACCCTGTGGCACCCCCATAGAGACTACCAGAGGCCTGGACAACAGGCCATCCGATTTGACACATTGAACTCTATCAGAGAAGTAGTTGGTGAACCAGGTGAGGCAATCATTTGAGAAACTAAGGCTATTGAGTCTGCCAAGGAGGATGTGGTGATTGACAGAATCGAAAGCCTTTGTCAGGTCAATAAATACGGCAGCACAGTATTGTTTCATATCGATGAAGGTTACGATATCGTTTAGGACCTTGAGCATGGCTGAGGTGCACCCATGACCAGCTCTGAAACCAGATTGCATTGAATATGTTGCTGTTCGAATCATCTCTTGTGTTTATCCCAATTCACACATTTTTTCCCCTTACTTCCAGGCTAGCATTTAGTTTGGCACAGCGGTGGTTAATATAAGCCTCGGAAACCATGTTTCACTTTTGCTTTTCGATCTCTGTACTAAGGTACAGAGTGAACAGTACCCAGACGAGACAAGACTAGACAACTTTTTCTGAGCCAGTGGATATCACGCATCAACGTCATTATCATGGACATATCCAAGTAAATACCAATAGAAAAAATGCTCAGACAAACGAAAATGCAGCTAGTGTACTGTCATTCCAGGTTCAACGTTTGAGTGACTCAGTTAGCTAAAGTTGGCTAGCTAGCTAGCAAGTGACAAGAACATTAGCTGTCCAGCCTGCATAGCAACAATTTTGTTTAGAACGGATTGTATTATTTTTGCATAGGAACTATGTAAAAACAATTAAGGTCGTTAAAACCAAATAATTCACAACCAGATTTTTGTTCGGACTACATATTCTGGTGGAAGAATGAAATTGTATGAAATGACTTATCAAAATAACGGTTTAATTAAAAATATCTAATTCATTGTTATTTTAAATATGGTAACAGTTTTATAAAAGCAATAAGGCACACAAAGCAGTGCTGTGTCATGAATACAGTCACAGGTAAATGGGTTGACTGGCCCAGAGCAGAACAATGCCATTTTCCTGTGACTGTATTCATGATACAGCACTGCCTATTGTGCCTGATTGCTTAAATATAATGGCATAATGGTGACCTCTTTCAAAATGAATGTATCAGTATATGTGTTTGCTTATGTATCAGATTGCTTATCTGTGCCATTTACATTGCATCCCTCATGTGAATACTGTTGTTATTTTGAACTGAAACACAATTTATGCAATTCCTCAACCAATATATTGGAAAAGCAGAGGTTTGAGATGTGGCTGATAACGGTGGGTGCACCTGCTTCTGCTGATCCATAAGTCTGTCTTGGATGTTGGGTTTGGTTCCCTAGTGGCCCTCAGGAGACGCCCCCAGCACCCAGCTGTCACACACCCTCCCTCCTCTCCGTCACGGCTGTATTCCCCCAGCCTCAGCCTCCTCCCTGGATGAGATGCCTCCAGCCCAAACAGCGTGACTTGACATGCCCCTACACCCCAGAGAGAGATAGGGGGAGAGAAAGAGAGGTAGAGGGGGAGGTTGAGAGGGGGGTGGATAGAAAGGGGGTAGGAGGGAGGGGGTGGAGAGAGAGCGAGAGGGGGTGGATAGAGATAGAGGTGTGTGTGTGTGTGGGGGGGGGGGGGGGGGGGTGAAAGACATGCAATGAGATAGATAGAGGGTTCACATGAGTTAATGAAGCCATGATCTTTCAATGATGCTTACTTGAGTAACACAAATGAGGGACCCACAGAATACTTTAGATGAGTTTATTGATTGGAAGGTGCACAGGTCTATAGTAGATTGTAGGGGAAATACACGCCTGAATTTGCAAGGTGCTGTTGGCAGGATATAATATAACAGGCTTAAAGGCACGCTTCAGCTCATTTTATGCCTCACAAGAGGTCTAAAGTAGAACTGGAGTCCATATTCTATTCTATTCTATTAGTCGGATTAGTTTGGAATCGATGAGGTGTGCGGCTACATTAGCAAATTCATAGAAATGGCTTCATTCTTTGTATGTTTTCTTTATTTATTCTCTTATTGAGAATACTGTACCGCCCATGAGGTTAGAGAGTTATAGCTTGATTGACAACTTGATTGATTGTGAGAATAGCAAGACCCATTGAAACGGTGTCAAAAGACTAAGATGCAAAGGTGACAGGAAATGTGTTGTGAATGCCTGACTGTTGTATTGATGGTCTTGGTTGTAAAGAATGTTGTTGATGAAGCGAAAAATGTACTTTAAATATTCATGCCCATAAACATTTATGAGGGTTATAGTGACACCCTATGGTCAACAAGATGTCACAGACTCACGTCATTTCTTGACGTCCTTGGAGAAGCGTCTATTTTTTTACTAGTAACCTGACTTCATCTCCTGTCATCCTGTATTTAGTCACACAGCTTCCGCATAGGCTCCAGACGATTTAGGTATATATTAGGCACACAGAAACAACTACTATTGGCACAGAATGCATTCATTGTAGAACAAAATCCATAACCGTATGATATAATCTGGATATGGAATTGAGTAAGAATGTTGGCCATTGTGTGTGTGACAGTGTTTCACTGCAAAATGCGTCTCACGTATTGTTTCATATATAAAGACGAGTGAAACTGACATTGCATAATATGACAGTGTGTACTTGCGCAACTCAAGCCACGCCCTAGAATTAATTTAGGATGTCTAAAACGAGAAAAATCGGTTTTTGTGCCACATGACCCAGTGACGCAAGTCCAAAGAAAGATGAAGTCGTTTGTTATTTGATATTACCTTGTTTACAGACATGAGCCAACGGATTAAGTGGTCGTGCAGCTGCAGTGACTCATTGCACCATGATTCACAACTTGAAACGTTTTACATTCAGCCGGTTCTATTTTCCGGTGGTCCCTCATCCCCTTTTCTTGGACCATATTTGTCTGCGAGGCAGAAAGGATGCAATACAATTTCGATGCCATATAGCCTACTTTGGCTGCGTCTACAGGCAGCCCAATTCGGATCCTTATTTCACTAATTGGTCTTTTGACCAATCACATCAGTTCTGAAAAAGATCTGATTTGAAAATATCTGATGTGATTGGTCGAAAGACCAATTAGTGGAAAAAATATCAGAATTCGGTTGCCTGTGTAAAAGCAGCCATTGTGACATCTTTCAAGATGTATTCAAATGTGTCTAATCAATTTGTGATGAATGGTTTTGTATTTAACCTGCATTGTGGTTGCCTCCTAGGCCTGTAGTCACTAACGGATTTATTAATAAAGACGAAAGCAACGCAACGCTGTGGCATGTTTTTAGCATTAATCATCAATCCATTTGTAGCCTATACCTATTATAGAGTAGGCTTTAGCGCCTCAACAGATTGACTATGCACAATCTTAACCCACAACTGACAATCTAATCCTACGTCTACATTTTCAATTTGTGGTCAATCCTGCTGTTATCCCCGTTGACTAGCCTACGGACAGCGTCTTTTATAACACTTAGCCTAAATAAATAAACACAGCGTATTTTAAACAAAATACCTTCATCAATAAAATCCCCAAATAATGTAACCCAATCTTTAGAACGTTATTAAAGATTAGAATAACCGAAAGTCTCCCTCTAAAAATCATCATCTGAGAGAGATCATAGGTTGCTGAGCGAGCGACTCCTTTCCTTGCCTGTTTTTCTCGAGCGCAGCTTCGAGCACTGACAGCTCCTTCGCCGCTCCACCTAACCCGCGCTCCCATTGCAATGATTGACAGAGGAAACGGCCATACGCGAATCAAGGGCACTTTAGAAATCCTATAAGATAATGAAGGAGACGGGCTTTAAGAACGAATGGTTCCCGATGTCCCCACGGTTTAGTTACTGCTTGTTGTGGACGGAAGAGGGCGGAGTGTGTTTGTCACCCAAGTGTGAAGTACTGACTCGGTGCTTCCAAAAATCGGAGGATTTTTCCCCCGTTTCAATTCAGGCTGTGTACAAACATCACAGTCTAAGGAGGACGCCAAGCAACACCCAAGCTCGTCTTGGATGTTATTTAGATTGGTTTACCAAACGGAATCAGAGAGGATAAAACAGCTGCAAGCGGGAGACACAATAACAAGCCAAACGTGACATATGTTTGGAGAGAAAATAAGGGATTTGACTAGAGATTTCAAAATAGTTCTCTTATTTTCAGGAGCCAAGTGTGGAACTCGCGTGAATATCTACAGGTGAAAGAAAAAAAAGATTTTGTAACTGAGAAATTGGCTCGTTCTACGGTGCCCAACGCAATCATTTGCTGAGCATCAACCCAGTCGCCAAACATCTGTAAAATGACTGGGGATATGGCTGTTTTCCTGTTATCAATACTGTTGCAAGTGGGATTTGTTATTGGATCAAATTATAGACATGTGGAGTGGCCAGAGCACGAGCGAGATATCAGAGCACCGCAGCCGATCTACAACACTCATATCAAGTACCAAAAAGCACATCTTCGTGCGTCTCATCCGCCAAAAGGCGCGACAGAGCGCTCCGTCTTGCCGCAGAATATTGAGGAGCATCTTCCTCGGGTCGTCACGGCGTTTTTACACACAGGGGATTCTACTACCTTAAAACATGCCAACTGCTCACGGAGATACGAGCTCAGTGCTCTGCGAGGGAGGTCTCATACGGCCCCGCATTATACCATGCACAGCGTGCTGGACACTGTGATGCACGCTACTAACTACCTAAACATGATACTGCAAGCCAACAGGTCAAGGGAGCAGAGTCTCCGACGAGACATTGAGTGGTACCACGCGCTGGTCAGGAGTATATTGGAGGGGGACTCCAAGATCCACAGGGCCGTGGTCATATTCAACACTGAGTTGTCTGCCCAAGGGCCCTCCGTCTTTCTCCAAGCTACGAGAGCAGGAGGCGAGATAGTTCTCCAGGATCTCTCCAGCACGGCCCACCATCACCTCAAAAACAGAACGACCGAGACAGAGTGGTACCACGACATCAAAGACAAGAAGAAGCCCCACTTCCACAAAAGAGTGTTGAGCCAAGACATTACATCAGTTGACGCCTCTCTGAAAAGAGGAGAGAGTTTCATACCTGACAAATCCCATATCAAATGGTCAGCACCATACCTGGAGTGTGAACACGGGAATTTCATCCCGCGGTGGCTTTTGACTCTATCAGCTGGTTTCTATGGCCTCAAACCCAACCTGGCTCCAGAGTTCAGGTATGGTTGAACTACTACTGTTGTTTCAGTCATTATTCATAAGCATTGCACCCAGGGGAAACCAGAAGAGTAGGCCTATGCTGCTGCTGTAAGGTAACGTTACTTTTGGCACGTGAGTAAAGTAGTGAGGCAGCTGCATGTTGGTGTCTTTTGTGTAGCCTATACTTTTTTGTTTAAGTCACCTTTCTTAAAACACCACAAATGCACAACGCAATATAACACATTTCAGTTGGTGTGGTAGGTCTACTGGTACTCCGTACTTTTGCGTGAAAGCTAATGATTCATTTCAAGTTATCTACGGCCGCCGTTATTTCCGACGGGTGTCGCTCCTTCTCTCGTCTAACAACGCGCGTTGGGGAAGCGTCACTGCAGGTGCAGAGGATGATGCTAAAAATAACTCCCGATGTTATTCCGTTGCAACGATGGAAACCTCTGGCTAATTAATTTTTCAAACTCGTACATCTCCTTTACGACTGTGTTGGGTGCGTGCTTTTCCCTTATCCGAAAAGGAACCCTTCTGTTTTCATGTCACGCACATGTGCATAATAAACATAATATCCTGGTATTTCGAGTAAAACTGCATCCAATTGAAATGCGAGACACAGTCACACGCAAGCTCCAGGGTGGCCAGTTTGCGTCTCAGCTGTAACGAGGAATGTTGAAATATATATTCTTGAATATGAGTGTTTTATCTATTATTCATGCTCCAATATGTTTACCACCACTACTGCCTAATAGCTCGCCTGTAAGTGTGGTATTGCCATGTTTACGACAACAGTGGAATAGGTAGCCTAGCCTAAGTGAGGCTCAATAGAATTTTGACCGACATCTTCGTGCTACATTTTTTTTATTCAGATAGATAGTTGTGTGCACTGCGTTCAATTGATCTCTAATTGATACACACCAGGGTTGCTCACGGAAAGGCATGGATTGCAAATTAGACATATATAGTGCTGAACATTGTATAGGCTTACTATAGCTAGGTTACATTAAGCTTTGGAATCAAATTCATTTTCTATTCAGTTTCTCTTTCCTCATTGCAGATGCAGCATCATGTCCATTTGTGATACCAATGTTACTTCAATGTAACAACAACGTACAACGATGTACAACAAGAATGTTACAAGGCATTTTTACTCCATCAACTGTGTAAACTCAATAACAACATCATACTGTTTAAGTAGCGGATGTTATGTATCGTCTCAGGTCCTCGGGGAGCGGCCACAACAACAGCAATCAATGGTGCATCTTTTCAATCCAATTGATCCCACAGGTACTCCGGAAATGTCTCACCGGTCAGCGTTATACATTCTCTTCTGAAAATCATTATTGCGAATCAGTATCCGTACATAAAACATTTGTGTTTCACCTCAGTGATTAGTTAAACCACAGCTTGTATCAGTCTGGTCTTTTCTTACCCCCACATTCAAACTACATGAGAACATATTGTGACGCTGTCATATGCTCAGCCGTTAAGACTGCCGTGTTACCGTTTGTTTAACACGGAGGATGGGCCTATCTGGTTATAAGATGATATGTGGTTCATCAGGTTTTTACTTAGTCAACGTTTTGTGTTGTGACCCCCCCTTCCCTCCACTTTCTCTTTGAATTGTGTGATGTTCAACTACCTCCTCTCAGACTAGATTAAAAGTAATATATATGTATATATGTATATATTCTCTTAAAACCTTTCTGTCCCTATAGATGTACTATTGTAAAGTGGTTGTTCCACTGGATATCATAAGGTGAATGCACCAATTTGTAAGTCACTCTGGATAAGAGCTTCTGCTAAATGACGTCAATGTAAATGTCCCTTACCTCCCCCCATACACAGATACAAAGGGGGAAATCTTTGCTAACCTACTGAGTCAGACATCACTTCTCAGTCTCCCATCCAGATCAATACGCAATCAATACAATGATGAATTAATAATGAAAGATGTTCAACAACAACCCTGGGCCATCTTGATTCCAGTCCTTTAATTCTTCAACAGCTACTTTTAGTTTTTACTAATAATGCACTCATTCTGAATTTGAGGATTTGTGCCTCGTGTTCAAATGGTTGCCCACAACACGGAGAGGGAAACTGGGAATAAGTGAATGTCTTTCTACAGTTATTCAAAGTAGATTTGAGCAAACGTTGTAGAGGTGCAAACACTTACTAATCCGTCCCTATACGGTACAGTAGATTGGTACAGTGGAATGAGTGTGCGTCTATATGAACATGTGTGGATGTATGTGTGGCAGATCAACTTGCTCACATGGAGGTGTGTGAGCTCACACTTTGAACATCCTCTCAATTCATCATTTGCCACAGGGGACAAGAGGCAGGCCACAGGGTGTAGTTAGAGCCGTGTGTAGAGCCTTCCCTGTGGCTCAGTTGGTAGAGCATGGTGTGTGCAACGCCAGGGTTGTGGGTTCAATTCCCACAGGGGGCCAGTACAAAAAAATTCATAATGAAATGTATGCATTCATTACTGTAAGTCGCTCTGGATAAGAGCGTCTGCTAAATGACTAAAATGTGGAGATATGCTATCTGTACAGTTCTGGCCCTTAGCTACACCCATCGGGTGTGTGTATGAGAGCCAGAGAGATAGAAAGTTGTGCATTTATCCACTTATTTTAGGCACTAAACGATCTCCATATATACTTCCATTCATATAAGTTTTTAGCCTAAACTGTTCGGAAACAACAGACAGAAGTTGTCAGAAGAGGAGTCTTGTGAGGCTTCTGGGCATCCTAGAGCAAAACGGAGAAAACCATCATGTTCCTGAGAGTCTCAGCTTTCAACAGGGTGCTTTGTAGGCAAAACGCGACAAGACCGATTTTCAGGATGTCTCATGGTCCGACAAACACAGCTCTATCTCTGCGACCTTTCACCACAGATGCGGAAGGGCGATATTGGCGGATGCGGTGGATTGAGACGCAGCCCATGCAAAAAAACATCTCTAGCTTAAATGGACAGATTTTGACGGGGATGTTTTTATTATGTTAATTAGGTTGTACCATTGTTTGGGTGAAATAAAATGTCTCCCTTTTCCCTGCAATATTCCCTATCTTTGGTTATGTTACACTGTCCTTAGCTTTCGCTGCCTTTTTTCCATTTTCAAGTTTTGGCACGTTCATTCCAGCAACATGGCACACGGCATAGCACTGCTGGTTTGCCTCTGAAGCTAAGCAGGGTCTGTCCCTGGATGGGGGACAAGATGTAGCTTGAAGTTGTGAAAGATGTATGTCTTAAACACCCCTTAAAATTAGTGGATTTTCCTATTTCAGCCACACCTGTTGCTGACAGGTGCATAAAATTGAGCACACAGCCATGAAATCTCCATAAACAAACATTGGCAGTAGAATGGCCTTACTGAAAAGCTCAGTGACTTTCTATGTGATACTGTCATAGGATGCCACCTTTCCAACAAGTCAGTTCTTCAGATTTCTGCTCTGCAAGAGGTGCCCCAGTCAACTCTAAGTGCTGTTATTGGGAAGTGGAAATGTCTAGGAGCAACAACGGCTCAGCCGCGAAGTGGTAGGCCACACAAGCTCATAGAACGGGACTGCCGAGTGCTGAAGCGCATAACAATAACAAAATAACAAAATCGTCTGTCCTCGGTTGCAACACTCACTACCAAGTTCCAAACTGCCTCTGGAAGCAACGTCAGCACAATAACTGTTTTCTCAGGAGCTTCATGAAATGGCTTTCCATGGCCGAGCAGCCGCACACAAGCCTAAGATCACCATGCACAATGCCAAGCGTCGGCTGGAGTGGTGTAAGGCTCGCTGCCATTGGACTCTTGAGCAGTGGAAACACGTTCTCTGGAGTGATGAATCATGCTTCACCATCTGGAAGTCCAATGGACAAATCTGGATTTGGCGGATGCCAGGAGAACTCTACCTGCCCAAATGCATAGTGCCAACTGTAAAGTTTGGTTGAGGAGAAATAATGGTCTGGGGCTGTTTTTCATAGTTTGGGTTGCATCAGATGACCTGGCCTCCACAATCCCCCGACCTCATCCCAATTGAGATGGTTTGGGATGAGTTGGACCGCAGAGTGAAGGAAAACCAGCCAACAAGTGCTCAGCATATGTGGGAACTCCTTCAACACAGTTGGAAAGCATTCCAGGTGAAGCTGGTTGAGAGAATGCCAAGAGTGTGCAAAGCTGTCATTAAGGCAAAGTGTAGCTACTTTGAAGAATCTCAAATATAAAATATGTTTAATACTTTTTTGGTTACTAGATGATTCCATATGTGTTATTTCATAGTTTTGATGTCTTCACTATTATTCTACAATGTAGAAAATAGTAAAAATAAATAAATACCCTGGATTTTTATTTAACCAGGCAAGTCAGTTAAGAACAAATTCTTATTTACTATGACGGCCTAGGAACATTAGGTTAACTACCTTGATCAAGGGCAGAACGACAGATTTTTTTATCTAGTCAGCTCAGGGATTCGATCTAGCAACCTTTTAATTACTGGCCCAACGCTCTCACCACTCGTCTACCTGCCGCCCCTGAGTGAGTAGGTGTGCCCAAAATTTTGAACAAATAGTTTTCATCTCATGTACTTGAATTGACTTTATTCCCAGTAAGCAACTGAACTCGGTGTTAGAGGATAACATATAATGAAGGGATTAACCTCTCTTTACTTGACATTTGGAGTCCGTTTAAAATAAGATTTGTTTTCATTTGTGCACATTATTGCAGGTACTAGGAACAACTTTCCTTGAAAATTGACAGGCCAATATTCAAGCCGTGATTGCACGGTTGGATACATTAGTCCATCTAGTTTCACAATGCGGTGTCTCGATTACATCAGTTTGAATAGACATTCAGAGGAGCTTTGAGTTGAAAAGACCCCATGAAAACATAGATTCTCTACTCTGTTAATGTGATTGCAAAACCATTCATTATGCACACTACTGTAGTAATACAAAGAAAAGAACAAGAAGGATTATGACCGATATACTACACGTTTATTACTCTATTCAAGATACAAATGTCCTATGAAGTTACAATATGAAACATACTGACTGTACTGTAGACTAGAAAATGAGTGTCAGAGAATGGATGAGGTAGAGTACACTCTTGGGAAATAAGGGTTCCAAAAGGCTTCTTCGGCTGTCCCCATAGGAGAACCGTTTTTTTGGATCCAGGTAGAACCGTTTTTGGTTCAAGGTAGAACTCTTTTGGGTTCCATGTAGAACCCTCAGTGTAAAAGGTTCTATCTGGAACCAAAAAGGGTTCTTTAAAGGTTATCCTATGGCGACAGCCGAAGAACCCTTTTAGGTTCTAGATAGCACCTTTTTTTCCCAAGTGTAGAGAGGGGACAAGGACAACCATTTAATATAGTTATATACAGTATGCGGTGGTAATATCTTGGTGCTGCCATGATGACTGTACACTAAGCCAGGCATAATATACATGGTCACTTCTTCATGTGCTGTATTCAATCAAAGCACCTCTGACCAAAAGTAATTTGTTTAGCCAGCCCAAGTCACATGCTTGCCCACATATAACCAAATATATCATATCTTTCAGAAGAGCACAACACCTTATGCATTGTGTCAAAGAATGATCACAATGTCCGATTTTCTCTGGGAAAATGTCTCCAATGTGATGGAAATGTATTAACCTGACAGGACAAGCAGAGACTAATGTGACCAGCTAGCCGCTGGCTGGGCTCTGCCGCTGCTGCCTCCATGAAGCAACGCAACTGGGGTCATTTTATAGAGTTCTGTCGCCGGTCATCAAAGCAGACGGAACGCCCATGGCGACTTTAATGTCACAGAAAGCACTGAACGCCGTTCTCTTGAGTGCTCTCGCTTTTCTGTCATAGCGGCACTGCACTCTAAACACCCTCACGCCAACCCTCTTTTCTTTAGACCGTAACACAGAAATGATTGAGATGATTGAGCAATACCCCCCCATCTTTATCAAATGAATGAAAAGTGATAGTATCCATATTATTGAGAAGATCAAATTTAAGATCATCTCACAATTACTTTTAGTTCAGCTAGACATGCAGAGACATGGCCATATCTGAATTGTTTAGCCTTTATTACGCCCCATATTGTTTACAGCATGCATCTTTACCCCTAACTAGCCAGCCCAAACACATCTCTCATTAGGCCTTCTTTACTGTATTACGGCTCTAGCTCTCTGCAAAAGATTACATGGGGATAAATCTAAAGACATTACAGGATTAAAATCCCTGTAGGCGATCTGTCATGCAACAACAGATGGTGATTTGATTATCATTAATAAAACCACTGAGATGGTTATTATTAATGAAATGGTTATTATTAATTGCTTTCTCTCTCTATGTAGGGGAAGTCGTGTTTTTGTGTGTCCAATGAGCCTCAGCAGTTTACTCACTGTTTACATTTACCTGATTGGCAACAGAGTATTGACAAGTAACCTTACTGAGCAATGGAGTCCCCATGACATAAATGGAAAATGTAGGCAAATCCTAGGGATTGTTAGCTAGCCATTGCACATGTCAAATACAACGTTGCTACAGCACTGTAAACCATATAATTTACCCTGGCATAACGTTATTGCAACATTACGGTAGGTTTTGTGTTTGTTGCAATTTGAAGTCCCTGATCTCAGAGAGTATGGCTGTCAAAAGGATAATTTTCTGTCCTCTCTGATCTTCACAGTTTACTAGCATATTATTCCACTTAGCTAGAGGCATACTGGGGCTTCCTTACTAGCTGTTTCTGGAAGGCCACCATCTCAGCAGATGCTATTGGCACCTCACTGTGCTCCCACTCTGGAGGACAGTGGGATGTCCCGTAGCAGTCAAGCTGTCCAGATAGCAGTCAGCTGCTGAGCCAAACTGAAAGCAGGCTACATAGTTCTCTAATGGAAACCATTTGACCATTGGAGAACGTAACAATTAGTTTTTGCTCTTGGTCTTTCTAGTTAGTATAAGCTTTAGGATTTTAAAGGCAATTCTGAATGACTATTCTGCCCCCAAAACCACTCATGTCATCTACAGATTTGAACGTCCACAGTGCAAGGTGTTCTACATTGGGCGGACAAAGAGGCGCCTTCAAGACCACTTAGTGGAACACACGTACCCCATCTGGGTAGGCAATGAAGACTACCCCATGGCAAGGCACTACAAGTCCTTACACCATGGCAACCTTGCCTCCCCACAAGCTATGGGTATTGATCATGTTCCGGCCTCAATTAGAAAAGGGGGCCATCTTAAACAGCTAAACCAAAGGGAAAGTTTTTGGATTTACAAACTACAGGCCACTAAGTACCCTGGTTTAAATAAAGATATGGATTTCCTACCTTTCGTGTAAGGTCGTGAGAGGTCCATTTGCTGTCATCTAGTGGACATTTTGCTCTATTACCCTCAGCTATGTTTAGACTGCTGTGGTCCATGTCTGCTGTGATCTAGTGTACAGTACTGTAAAATAGATGGCTCTCCTATTCATAGCACTTTGCCCAGTCATATTCAAGTTTAGAACTACCTTTCTAGGGGTTCTGATGCTTCTAGCCTTGAGTTGCATTTTTGATAACATATCTACAGTATTTCACTTTTTAATGTGCATGGTATTGCTTGCTAGGTGTTGTCCGATGCATTCTTTAACCACTCTCTCTTCAAATCAGGGTTGATTGGAAAAAGCTGTTCAAAAGAGGACATTGTATTATCATATCTTTATTATCATATCTAACACACATATATATATATATATATATATATATATATATATATATATATATATATATATATATGTATGTATATATATATATATATATATATATATATATATATATATATATATATATATGCAAGGAAATATATGCCAATACATATACATACGTACACATACATATGGGGCGGCAGGTAGCCTAGTGGTTAGAGCGTTGGACTTGTAACCGAAAGGTTGCAAGATTGAATCCCTGAGCTGACAAGGTAAAAATCTGTCGTTCTGCCCCTGAACAAGGCGGTTAGGCCGTCATCGAAAACAAGAATTTGTTCCTAACTGACTTGCCTAGTAAAATAAATACATACATACAGTTGAAGCCGGAAGTTTACATACACCTTAGCCAAATACATTTAAACTCAGTTTTTCACAATTCCTGACATTTAATCCTAGTAAAAATTCCCTCTCTTAGGTCAGTTAGGATCACCACTTTATTTTAAGAATGGAAAATGTCATAATAATAGTAGAGAGGATGATTTATTTCAGCTTTGATTTCTTTCATCACATTCCCATTTCTTTCATCACATTTCTAACCCTACCACCCATCCCGTAATTGGAGTAAACTAGTGAACAACAACTCTTAGGCTTCTACTTCCAGTTTATACATACTATATACATTTTATGGGCAAGCTATTTTAAAATAATTATATTTTGTTTGTTTTCACTCCTGTCCTTCCTCTAACCTCAACCTCTCCCATCTATTTATTTCACAAAAGTTTTGAACCTATAGTGTATATACATTTTATGGACACAGTATGTTTTACATTAGTTATCTTGTTGTTATTAGTCCCAACCTTCAGCTCCATTCAACTCCTCCCATCTATTTCTTAACACCATTGATATTGGATTTCTATTTGCTATATATTTTTCAACTATGCTATGTTTTACAAAAATTCTGAACCTTTCTATTCTCATAATTTCTACAGATTGTAAATGAAATATAAACATTTATGCTAAAAGTATTATTATATTATTGATAGATTTACTATGACTTTTCATATCACCCAGTAGTGCTATCTGTAGAGTTAGCTCCAGGTAAATGTTGCAATTCTTCAGCCATACCTGGACCAGAGACCAAAAACAAGCTACATATGGACGGTACCAAAATAAATGATCTAATGATTCTGCCTCTTCGCAGCAAAATCTGCAGAGCTGGGATGGTTGTATTCCCCCATGTATATAACATTCTATTGGTTGCAAGAAATTTGTATAATAATTTAAATCTGGCATCGTTTTGCAGGTCAGTTCGTAAACCATGTGGCATGGAATCAGTACGTCGAAAATTTCTTCGCAACTATTTTGCTAACTATATGGCACAGCTGTCATTGTTTTGGTCCTTAAATGAAACTGGTATACTTTTTTAATTATCACAATTTTCTTTAACCAGTTATGGTCTTTAATGCAGGGCCGACAGACAAGTTCCCTACTTTTTCCCCCTTCCACTTACCTCTTCCATTTTTGTGGTAATGCTGTAATTAGTTGGTTGTACTTTTTGGGTAGAGCAGACATTTAGTTTTATTAGCTGCATGTGTGACATAATTTATTATTATTTTTATCTATTTGAGTTTAACCACAATATTTGTTGAATTATTTGTTGTGTTTTTTTTCTGGTGGATTAAATAGAAATTGCAACCAACTTTCTATGGCTTGTTTTAAAAATAGCAATATTTGGGAGATTATTTCCTTTTCAAACAACTGAAAGTGCGAGGTTGTAATCTGAATAAAGGGAAAAAGGCCATTCTTGAACATGGGGTGAGACATTCTTATTAATTGGCTAGAGAACCAGTTTGGATTTAAGTATAGCTTTTGTATGACTGAAGCCTTTAGTGAGAGGTCTAATGCTTTAATATTTTATCATTTCTGCCCTCTGAATTCATATTCATTATATAAATAGGACCGTTTAATTTTGTATGGCTTGCTGTTCCAAATAAAATTGAATATTTTTTATATCATATAATTTAAATAACTGTTTGCTAGGTGTAGGCAAGACCATAAGGAAATAGGTAAACTGGGATATGACTAAAGAGTCAGGGTGATTTTTCCACAAATAGACAGGTATTTTCCTTTCCATGGTAGTAAGATCTTGTCTATTTTTGCTTACTTTCTATAAAAATGTATTGGAGTGAGATAATTTCTTTATTTCGGAATATGTATACAGAGTATGTCCATATCAGACTATTTACTGGTAAACTACACAGCAATGTAAAAGTTGCATTTTCTTGTGATCCAATAAATAATATAGTACATTTATCATCATTTGGTTGTAATCCAGAGAGGTTAGAAAAAGTATCTAGATCCTCTCTGAGGCTGTGGAGGGATCCAAATAGTGGATTTCAGCGTACAATGACACCTTTGTTTTTAAGCCCTGTGTTTCTAACCCCTTGATATTATTGTTGGATCTGTTTTTAATAGCTAATATTTCGATGGCCATAATAAATAGAAATGCCAATAGTGGACCACCTTGTTTTACTCCTCTTCACAGTTGAAAACTTTCTGGGAAGTAGCCATTATTTAATATTTAACACCTAGGGTTACTATACATGACTTCAACCCATTTTATAAAAGATTCTCCAAAATTGAAATATTCCAGGCATTTATATATAACCTCCAGTCGTACTTTATCAAAAGCTTTTTCAAAGTCAGCTATGAATAGCAGACCTGGTTTCCCAGATTTTTCATAGTGTTTTATTGTTTCCAGTACTTGTTTTATATTATCTCCAATGTATCGTCCATGTAAAAAAACCTGTCTGATTAGAATGAATAATATCTGACAATACCTTTTCAATTCTATGCGCTATACATTTTGCTAGAATTTTTGCACCACAACACTGAAGTGTAAGGGCCCCCAATTTTTTTTAATGGACTGGATCTTTATATTTACCACTTGTAGCCTGCTTCAGTAATAATTCAATCAGACCTTCTTGTTGAGTGTCGGATAATCTACCATTTACATCGGAGAGGTTAAACATGCTAATAATGGTCCTCTGAGTATATCAAAAGCTTGGTATACCTCAACTGGTATGCCATCCAGCCCTGGAGTTTTCCCGGCCTTAAAGGCTTTAATAGCATCAAGAAGTTCCTCCTCTGCCTTCACATGAGTCTTTCTGTACAGCTGTTCATTTTACATTATTAATAGAACAAAAATCCATACAATTAGCTTCAGTTAGAGGAGATGGAGGAGAATGAAACGAAAACAAATTGCTTCCTCTTTCAAAATCTAATTTGGTGAATCATGGGTGACAAGTTTCAGTAAATTATTTTTGGTAGCATTTATATGTTGAAGATTAAAAAATAATTTGGTGCATTTTCCCCCGTATTCCATCAAGTTTTTAAATTTTTTTAATAATATATTACACTTTCTTTCTTGAATAAGTTCCTGCATTTCTTTTTGTTTTTCCTCTAACTTATTCTGAGCCTCTATGGTACAGTTTTTAATCGCTATCTATCTGTTCTGTTAGACCTTCTATTTCCTTTGTTAATATGGACTCTTTTGACAAAAAAAGCTTTTGTTTTAGAGCTGAGTACTGAATTGAATAGCCACTAAAGGCACATTTAAAAGTGTCCCATACAATAAGGGGATCTGCTGTACCTATGTTTTGCCGGAAAAATTCTGTTATAAATTCCCCTGTCCTAGTTAAAAACAAGTTATCAACAACAAATAGGCTTTGATAAAATTTGCAATATGCTCGCATACATAGGCTAATATTAGCACGGCATTGTGGCTGACTGGTCCATTAGAGGAAGTGGAACCCCCCCTGTCCGATGCTCATCCTTTCTCCCACTGTTCTTTAGAACCCGCAATGAATGGAGATGGAGAAAAAAAGAGACCTCTCTGATTCCTGGGACAAGACTCTTTCCTGTTCCCTGTGATCTTTCAGTCTTTGTGCCTGAGGGCCCAATGACCACTATGATGCCTTTGGAGCCTGCTCCTTGTGGCTGCCCAGATTAAATTGCACTCCAACGGTGTCGTTTTTATTCATTCACTGCCTCTGTCGGATAGAGCCATGGTTCTAGGCATTTGGACGCTTCGGAAAACTGCACGTGCTTCAGACTTTTTGCGTACCATATGGCCACTTTGGCTTGGCTGCTGAAAATTGCCTGGGGAATTTGGCTTAGGCTCCAAAAGAGATGGATGAATTCGGAAGAAAAAAGCCAAATGAAGCTTTTCAGGGTATTTTGGACAAGATGTGACGAGCAGACAGTGTGTTATCTCATGATCCAGAGGGCAGAACATCATTTTTTTGTTTGGTGGGAAAGCAATGTCTTGTTATCTGAGCACTGGCTGGGGGTGTGGGTCAGGCGAGGTCGTAGCAAGAGTTATTAATAATGACATACTGTAGGTAGGGAGTGTTTGTCCACACATCACATTATGTCCACTGGGTACACTATAAACCAGTTCACTTGCACCTGGAGAAGGTGCTTCACCAGCAACATTCATAGCAACATGTGTACGTGCTTGTGTGTGTGTGACTGGGAGAAGTACTAGGAGTAATATTAATATGTCCTAGTACATAGTATCAATTTATGTACACATCCAAACATTACTTTTTAGGTAGTTGAGACTGAATGATTGTATGATTGTGTCAGAGGCAGAACATTGAAATGCATTATTTTCAAAATAACGTTTACCGGTATCTAGTTTTGGCAGCAGCTGGTAGCACCATAGGAGGACGGAGAAATTGCACCTTTTTTATTTTCTCATCTCTGTCGGTATCTGCTTGTGCCAAGCTGTTCTCCAAATCACAGTGAGGTTGCCAACAGCAGGTGCAGGTAAATCAGGTGCAAACACCTGCTGCACCTAGAGTAAAAATAAACAAGGTGAAAAGATAGCAGCATACTGTGACTGAATAGCACAGTCAACCTCCTATATCCTCTCTCCAATCGGAACTCACCGTCCGCATAAGCCTCATGGATCTAACCGACTACAGGTCAAACACTATTTCATGAGATTCTCCTATGTTAAAGGGATAGTACGAGATTTTGTCAATCAATCCCTTTTTATGTCTCTGCGTGCAGTTTGAAGGAAGTTGAAGGTAGTTTCCCAACCCATTGCTATCTAGCGTTAGTGCAATGACTGGAAGTCTACTGGAATAGCTCCTCTTCATTACCACTAATGAGAAAAATATATTAATTTCCTCAGCTCTTATTGTTGAGGAGGGAGGTGTAAGGATGACTTGTCATTAGGAATGAGTGCTGGGTTGGAAATTGTTATCTGTTATTGATACACTCTTAGAAAAAGGGTTACAAAAGGGTTATTTGGCTGTTCCCGTAGGACAACCTTTTTTGCTTCCAATTAAAACTATGTAGAACCGCCTGTATAAAGGATTTTACATGGAACCCAAAAGGGTTCTACCTGGAACCAAAAGTATTCTACCTGGAACCAAAAATGGATATTCAAAGGGTTCTTCTTTTTTCTAAAAGTGTATTGCACAGGAGCATTATTCTGTGGCACTGGGAGCAAAAAAAAAACATTAGAAATCGTAAGCACGGTAAAGCCTAATTAACAAATCTGCAGGTGTAGGGACCTTGTTCCATTTTTTCTCAGTCGATAAATCACAAGATAATGGTACATGGATAGTGGTGTCCATTTTTATTTTTTTTTACATATAGACCAGCCTGGTCTCATAGACTAGACGTAACATAGTAAAGCTAAATTCGGGACACTCAAATTAGTATGCTATGTTACGTTTGGTATGGTTACATAAGACAGAAGGCTACTTAAGGCACAAAATAATGTAGAGTGGTTGGTTAGGGTGGATGGATGGATGGATAGACGTATAACGTGAATGTCTAGCAACCCAAAGGTTGTGTGTTCGAATCTCATCACAGACAACTGTAGCATTTTAGCTAATTTGAAACTACTTACGGCTTTTAGCTACTTTGCAACTACTTAGCGTGTTAGCTAACCCTTCCCCTAACCCTAACCTTGACCCTTTAACTCTTAACCTTAACCGCTAGCCTAGCCACCTAGCTAACGTTTACCACAACAAATTTGAATTTGTAACTTATCATACGTTTTGCAAATTCGTAACATCAAATCAAATCAAAGTGTATTGGTCACATACACATGGTTAGCAGATGTTATTGCGAGTGTAGCGAAATGCTTATGCTTCTAGATCGACGGTGCAGCAGTATCTAACAGGTAATATCTAACAATTCCACAACAAATCCTAATACACACAATCTAGTAAAGGAATGGAATAAGAATATATAAGTTTAAAATATATGGATGAGCAGTAACAGAGCGGCTAAGATGCAATAGATAGTAAAGAATAGATAGTGAAGGATATAGTATACATTATATACATATGAGATGAGTAATGTGAGGTATGTAAACATTCTTAAAGTGGCATTATTAAAGTGACTAGTGTTCCATGTTTTAAAGTGGCCAATGATATCAAGTCTGTAGGGAGGCAGCCGCCTCTCTGTGCTAGTGGTGGCTGTTTAACAATCTGATGGCCTTGAGATAGAAGCTGTTTTTCAATCTCTCTGTCCCAGCTTTGGTGCACATGTACTGACCTCGCCTTCTGGATGGAAGCGAGGTGAACAGGTAGTGGCTCGGGTGGTTATTGTCCTTGATGATCTTTTTTATCTTCCTGTGACATCGGGTGCTGTAGGTGTCCTGGAGGGCAGGTAGTTTGCCCCCGGTGATGCGTTGTGCAGACCGCACCACCCTGTGGAGAGTCTTGCGGTTGTGGGCAGTGCAGTTTCCGTACATATTGTACGAAATACAATTGGTAACATATCATACGAATTGTAATTTTTTTGTGGCAAACGTTAGCTAGGTGGCTAACATTAGCTAGGCTAGAGGTTGGTGTTAGGGGTTGAGGTTAGGGTAACATATCATACGAAATGGATGATGGACACAAATTAATACATATCACAAGACATGTAACATATCATACTAATTTGGGTGTCCCGAATTTACATTTACTATGTTACGTCTACCCCTGAGTCCAGGTTGCAGCGACGGGTTGCCTGACAACTTCACGAAAATTATGTGTGCGCAACGATGAGGCAGAAGGCTGTGTGTTTTATGATTCTTGATGGTCAGATAGCTAGCAACAAGTACAATAAGCTGCCATGTGGGGAATCTTAGTTGGCTTGTTTTCAGCTAGTTCTTGATACCATATCTTGTTTTGAGGTATTTTGACTTATGTCAGCCCTGTACTAATATGGCTAAAATTCACTAGCTAGCTTACCAACAACTGTAACAATGTATTTGAAAGACAACAAGTACTTATTGTGAAAATGTATTTATGTTTTCAATAAACATTTGGAGACAAAATATAGTTCAAATGTTCTCAATCAATAAGCCTTTGGAGATGACAGTTGTTTTGCCCTAAAGTTGCGCACGCAACAGTTTTGTTGCTAAACAACCCATCCGTCTATGTAACCTACCTAAGAAACTGGGGAAATACCGCCCTTGTGTTGAGTGTGCGTGCACACGTACATGCATCTCTGTTTCCACATTTGTGTGTGTGCACATACGTGTGTGTGTGTGTGTTCGTATGTGCATATGCATGTGTGTTCGAGAGGGGATTACAGCCAGTCGATGAACAGAATGCTGTTGCAGTTCAGTGAAATGTCAATATTGGCCTTACAAGCTCCTGCCATTCCATTTTCAGTAGCAGGTTCACTTCTTCATCAACCTTGCTTTAAGTGTTTCGCCTCTAGCCAAGCGTTTCCTATAATTGTACAATGATTTCTATGCATGTCACTGCAATGTGTCTAGTACCAATTACTAATAATAACTCCTACAAGGGTTATTGTAAATACGTAATTATACAGATTAGAAGTAGTATTTACTTTGTAGTACTAGTTCAGGACGTTTTTCTTATAGATACAGTACCAGTCAACAATTTGGACAGATCTACTCATTCAAGGGTTTTTATTTATTTTTGACTATATTATACATTGTAGAATAATAGTGAAGACATTGAAAACTATGAAATAACATATATGGAATCATGTAGTAACCAAAAAAGTGTTAAACAAATCAAAATATATTTTATATTTAATATTCTTCAAAGTAGCCACCCTTTGCCTTGACAGCTTCGCACACTCTTGGCATTCTCTCATCCAGCTTCCTGAGGTAGTCACCTGGAATGCATTTCAATTAATAGGTGTGCCTTGTTAAAAGTTAATTTGTGGAATTTCTGTCCTTATTAATGCGTTTGAGCTAATCAGTTGTGTTGTGACAAGGTAGGGGTGGTATACAGAAGATATCCCTATTTGGTAAAAGACCAAGTCCATATTATGGCAAGAACAGCTCAAATAAGCAAAGAGAAACGACAGTCCATCATTACTTTTAAGACATGAAGGTCAGTCAATCCGGAAAATTTCAAGAACTTTGAAAGTTTCTTCAAGTGCAGTCTCAAAAACCATCAAGCGCTATTGTAATGTGGTCTGTGTGTAGCTGGTGTAGAGGAGTCAGGCGCAGGACAGCAGATATGAGTAAATAAAGGTATTTTACTCAAAAATGTCAAAAACAATACAAAATAAGCGAGCCCACATAAACGGACCGTATTACATAAAAAACAATCACTCACAAACAAACATGGGGGAACAGAGGGTTAAATAATGAACATGTAATTGGGGAATTGAAACCAGGTGTGTAAGACAAAGACAAAACAAATGGAAAATGAAAAGTGGATCGGCGATGGCTAGAAGGCCGGTGACGTTGACCGCCGAACGCCGCCCGTACAAGGAGAGGGACCGACTTTGGCGGAAGTCGTGACAGCTATGATGAAACTGGCTCTCATGAGGACCACCACAGGAAAGGAAGACCCAGAGTTACCTCTGCTGCAGAGGATAAGTTCATTAGAGTTACCAGCCCAAATAAATGCTTCACAGAGTTCAAGTAACAGACACATCTTGACATAAACTGTTCAGAGGAGACTTCGTGAATCAAGCCTCCATGGTCGAATTACTGCAAAGAAACCACTACTAAAGGACACCGATAAGAAGAAGAGACTTGCTTGGGCCAAGAAACATGAGCAATGGACATTAGAACGATGGAAATCTGTCCTTTGGTCTGATGAGTCCAAAGTTGACATGTTTGGTTCCAACCGCCATGTCTTTGTGAGACACAGAGTAGGTGAACGGATGATCTCCGCATGTGTGGTTCCCACCTTGAAGCATGGAGGAGGAGGTGTGATGGTGTGGGGGTGTTTTGCTGTTGACACTGTCTGTGATTTGTTTAGAATTCAAGGCACACTTAACTAGCATTTCTACCAAAAATCAAATCAGATTTTATTTGTCACATACGCATGTTTAGCAGATGTTATGGCGGGTGTAGCGAAATGCCTGTGTTTCTAGCTTTAACAGTGCAGTAATATCTGACAGTAATATGTAACAATTTCACAACAATACACACAAATCTAATGTAAAGGAATGGAATTAAGAATATATAAATATTGGGCGAGCAATATCAGAGCGGCATAGACTTAGATACAGTAGAATATGATAGAATACAGTATATCCACATGAGATGAGTAATACAAAATTTGTAAACTTTATTAAAGTGACTAGTGTTCCATTATTAAAGTGGCCAGTGATTCCAAGTCTGTGTATATAGAGCAGCAACCTCTTATGTGCTAGTGATGGCTATTTAACAGAATTTAACAGTCTGATGGCCTTGAGATAGAAGCTGTTATTCAGTCTCTCGGTCCCAGCTTTGATGCACCTGTACTGACCTCGGCTTCTGGATGATAGTTGGGTGAACAAGCTGTGGCTTGGGTGGTTGTTGTCCTTGATTATCTTTTTGGCCTTCCTGTGACATCGGATGCTGTAGGTGTCCTGGAGGGCAGGTAGTTTGCCCCCAGTGATGCGTTGGGCAGACCGCACCACCCTCTGAAGATCCCTGCTGTTGCGGGCGGTGCAGTTGCCATACCAGGTGGTGATACAGCCCGACAGGATGCTCTCAATTGTGCATCTGTAAAAGTTTGAGGGTTTTAGGTGCCAAGCCAAATTTCTTCATGCTCCTGAGGTTGAAGAGGTGCTGTTGCGCCTTCTCACCACGCTGTCTTTGTGGGTGAACCATTTCAGTTTGTCAATGACATGTACGCTGAGGAACTTGAAGCTTTCCACCTTCTCCATTGCGGTCCTATTTAAATGGATAGGGGGATTCTCCCGCTGTTGTTTCCTGAAGTCCACGATCAACTCCTTTGATTTGTTGAGGTTGGGTGAGAGGTTATTTTCCTGGCACCACACTTCCAGGGCCCTCACCTCCTCTCTGTAGGCTATCTCGTCATTGTTGGCTACTACTGTTGTGTCGTCTGCAAAGTTGATGATTGAGTTGGAAGCGTGCGAGGCCACACAGTCATGGGTGAACAGGGAGTACAGGAGGGGGCTGAGCACGCATCCTTGTGGGGCCCCAGTGTTGAGTATCAGCAAAGTGGAGGGGTTTTTTCCTACCTTCACCACCTGGGGCGGCCCGTCAGGAAGTCTAGGACCCAATTGAACAGGGTGGGGTTCAGACCCATGGCCTCAAGCTTAATGATGAGCTTGGAGGATACTATGGTGTTGAATGCTGAGCTATAGTCAATGAACAGCATTCTTACATAGGTATTCCTCTTGTCCAGATGGTATAGGGCAGTGTGCAGTGCGATGGCGATTGCATTGTCTGTGGATCTATTGGGGCGGTAAGCAAATTGAAGTGGGTCTAGTGTGTCAGGTAAGGTAGAGGTGATATGATCCTTGACTAGTCTCTCGAAGCACTTTATGATGACAGAAGTGAGTGCTACGGGGCGATAGTAATTTAGTTCAGTAACCTTTGCTTTCTTGGGTAGAGGAACAATGGTGGACATCTTGAAGCATGTGGGGACAGTAGACTGGGATAAGGAGAGAGTGAATATGTCCGTAAACACTCCAGCCAGCTGGTCTGTGCATCCTCTGAGGACACGGCTAGGGATGCCACCTTGCGAGGGTTAACACGTTTAAATGTCTTACTCACGTTGGCCACGGAGAAGTAGAGCCCACAGTCCTTGGTAGCGGGCCGCATCAGTGGCACTGTGTTGTCCTCAAAGCGGGCGAAGAAGGTGTTTAGCTAGTCTGGAAACAAGACATCGGTGTCCGCGACGTGGCTCGTTTTCCCTTTGTAGTCCGTGATTGTCTGTTGACCCGTCTCGTGTCTGAGCCGTTGAATTGCGACTCCACTTTGTCTCTATACTGACGTTTTGCGGAGGGAATAACTACACTGTTTGTATTCGGTCATATTCCCAGTAACCTTGCCATGGTTGAATGCATTGGTTCGCACTTTCAGTTTTGCACGTATGCTTTCATCTAGCCACGGTTTCTGGTTTGGGTAGGTTTTAATAGTCACACTGGGTACAACATCTTCTATACACTTCCTGATAAACTCAGTCGCTGTATCAGTATATGCGTAGATATTATTCTTAGAGGCTACCCAGAACATATCCCAGTCCTCGTGATCAAAACAATCTTGAAACGTGGATTCCGATTGGTCCGACCAGCATTGAATTGTCCTTAGCACCGGTACTTCCTGTTTGAGTTTCTGCTTATAGGAAGGGAGGAGCAAAATGGAGTCGTGATCAGATTTCCCGAAAGGAGGGTGGGGATGGACCTTGTAGGCATCCCGGAAGTTGGAGTAGCAGTGGTGGAGTGTTTTAGCAGCGCGAGTACCACAGTCAATGTGTTGATGGAATTTCTGCATTCTTTTCTTCAAATTTGCTTTGTTAAAATCCCCAGCTATGATAAATGCATTCTCAGGATATGTGGTTTCCAGTTTGCATAAAGTCCAGTGAAGTTCTTTGAGAGCCGTCGTGGTATCGGCTTGAGGGGGGATATACATATATGTGACTATAACCGAAGAGAATTATCTTGGGAGGTAATACAGTCAGTATTTAATTGTAAGGTATTCAAGGTCGGGTGAACAAAAGGACTTGAGTTCCTGTATGTTATCACAATCACACCATGAGTAGTTAATCATGCAACATGCACTCCCGCCCTTCTTCTTCGCGGAGAGATATTTATTCCTATCTCTGCGATGAACTAAGAACCTAACTGGCTGGACGGACACATACAGTATATCCCGAGAGAGCCATGTTTCCGTGAAACAGAGTATGTTACAATCCCTGATGTCTCTCTGGAAAGAAATCCTTGCCCTGAGCTCATCCACTTTATTATCCAGAGACTGAAAATAATTGACGAGTAATATACTCGGAAGCGGTGGGTGGTGTGTGCGCCTCCTAAGTTGGACTAGAAGATCTCTCCAGGTACCTCTCCTCTGCCGGCGCTGTTTTGGTTCGGCCTCTGGAATCATTTCAATTGCCCTGGGGGTACGAACAAGGATTCGATTCGGGAAAGTTGTATTCCTGGTCGTAATGCTGGTAGTGCTGGTGAGTTACCGCCACTCTGATATCCAAAAGTTCTTCCTGGCTGTATGAAATAACACAAAAAATATTCTGGGCTAATAATGTAAGAAATAACACATAAAAAAAACAAAATACTGCAAATTTTCCTAAGAGCTAGAAGCACGGCAGCACTCTCTGTTAGTGCCATTTTGCAGCGATACGCCATCCCACCTGGTTTGTGCTTGGTGGGACTATCATTTGTTTTTCAACAGGACAATGACCCAAAACACACCTCCAGGCTGTGTAAGGGCTATTTGACCAAGGAGAGTGATGGAGTGCTGCATCAGATGACATGGCCTCCACAATCACCCGACCTAACCCAATTGAGATGGTTTGGGATGAGTTTGACCGCAGAGTGTAGGAAAGCAGCCAACAAGTGCTCAGTATATGTGGGAACTCCTTCAAGACTGTTGGAAAAGTATTCCAGGGGAATCTGGTTGAGAGAATGCCAAGAGTGTGCAAAGCTGTCAATAAGGCGAAGGGTGGCTACTAAATATATTTTGATTTGTTTAACACTTTTTTGGTTATTACATGATTCCATATTCCATACAATGTAGAAAATAGTGAAAATAAAGAAAAGTCCTTGAATGAGTAGGTGTGTCCAAACTTTTGACTAGTACTGTATATTTACAAGTACCATCAGATATACTGTATAACAGATAGATAGTCTGTAACGGGCTTTGGTAATACATCATTGTTTCTTCCTCTGTTTTAGGGGTGTGGTTCGAGTGGACGTCAATCTGCAGGATGTTGACATCGACCAGTGCTCTGCGGACGGCTGGTTTGCTGGGACCCATCGATGCAACCTGACTACTATGGAGGTAGCTACGTCTAATGGGTGCATGAATGACTGATTGATTTGTGTGTGTGTGCGTGCGTGTGGATGTGTTTGTGTGTGTGTGTGTGTGTGTGTGTGTGTGTGTGTGTGTGTGTGTGTGTGTGTGTGTGTGTGTTCGGGTGTGTGTATATGTGCGTATGTGTGTATGTGTATATGTGTGTGTGTGTATGTGCCTTCCATAAACCTGTACACTGACCTATGGCAAGTCACATTACAATGTCTTGAATGCCATGAATGGGTAAATGCTGAATCATTGCACCACTTGATCAATGGCAGATAGTATACTTGTATTTTATTGATGTTGTACATGTATCACAGGACTTGATAGTCACATTATGTTGCCTGTCATTGTATTGTTGGATTGGCTATATTTTGTCCCATTTTTTTAATTGAGGCTTACTCATTTCACTATACATTTTTATTAGGTAAATTCAATAATCCCAGAGTTGGATCATGTTCAGAAACATATAAACAAATTTCTCATTTTACACTACAACAATACGGTACACTGACTGCCTTTACTATTATATTTTTGTACCTACTGTACTTAATAGGTTTTTATAGCTATCAGCTAGTCTTTTGTCGATGGTCATAATGCTTTAACCTGCTGTTTTAGGATCATCATTGGGAATGATAGATTTTCAAGAGGCACTGTAGATCAGACTCCTTCATAATACATGTGATGTAATGGATTGCAGGGAGCTCCTTGAATAATTAATTTGTCTCTTTGTCTGAGCACTTCCACCTCTCCATGGACAGTTGGCTGGAGTAGGAGACTGGCAGAGTGTGTGTGTGTGTGTGTGTGTGTGTGTGTGTGTGTGTGTGTGTGTGTGTGTGTGAGTGTGTGTGTGTACACAATAATAGGCCTATGTGTGTTAGTGCAACTGTTTTCTCTCTCTGTGTTTGTATGCGGTCATTTTTTTGTGCTTGTTGATACAGTAACCCAGTTCAGTCTGGCCTTGGCCATGTCATTTATCTGGCCTTGACCCTGTACTATATCTGGCCTTGGCCCTGTAATATATCTGGCCTTGGCCCTGTAATATATCTGGCCTTGGCCCTGTAATATATCTGGACTTGGCCCTGAAATATATCTGGCCTTGGCCCTGTAATATACCTGGCCTTTGCCCTGTAATATACCTGGCCTTGGCCCTGTAATATACCTGGCCTTGGCCCTGTAATATATCTGGCCTTGGCCCTGTAATATACCTGGCCTTGACCCTGTAATATATCTGGCCTTGGCCCTGTAATATATCTGGCCTTGGCCCTGTAATATATCTGGCCTTGGCCCTGTAATATATCTGGCCTTGGCCCTGTAATAAATCTGGCCTTGGCCCTGTAATAAATCTGGCCTTGGCCCTGTAATATCTCTGGCCTTGGCCTTGTAATATCTCTGGCCTTGGCCTTGTAATATATCTGGCCTTGGCCCTGTAATATATCTGGCCTTGGCCCTGTAATATATCTGGCCTTGGCCCTGTAATATATCTGGACTTGGCCCTGTAATATATCTGGCCTTGGCCCTGTAATATCTCTGGCCTTGGCCCTGTAATATATCTGGCCTTGCATACTGTATGTAATAGGAGCTTGACAACTATATGACAGCTTTGTGAATGTGATAGTAATCCGTAAGAAAGAAACCCTTGACGGTACAGTATTTTTCTCCAGTATAGACACTCACCGCTATCCTCAGACCTTGTGTTGCTGCCTGCAGCTGCTGTACTCATCTGAACTTACTGTAGTGCCATCAATGAGTCGATGTCAGCAATGTATCTGTTACAGTTAACAGCTTGCTTTTTCTATAGGATCGTGCTACAGTATGAGGTAAAGTAGAGGTGAGGGGAGAGTGGGGCTTCTCTAGTGATGGAGACTACCTCTATAAATAGCACATTGGACTGCAATGTAATAAAGACGTGCTCAGCAGTGCTGTAATGTGATAAAAAAAAACAAGGACTAATTTTGTTGTATTACCGTGCTTCTGTTTCACACAGAAACTGTACAATTCTCCACTGAAACTATCCCACTGTTACCCTAAATAAAAAGGGTTTTGAGGTGTGTAGGTCTTGTCAGGTGGGTGTGAAGAATCAGGAGTCAGGTAGGATTCAGGTGCAAATGGTGGTATTTATTTATAGATGGTGAGCTGGATCCATTAGTATTGACAAGACATTGACAACACTGACATACTGTATAGACTTTCAAGATAACAAGCAGATAAACTTAATAGGCAGAGTACCTTCAAACTAGGTATTGTGCATATAAGTTCCTATAAGTTCCTCACACAGCTGAGTTTACACTCCAGCCTTACCCTTACGGAAAAAAACACGAATTTCACATGTGAAGAGTTCCAAAAAACATTTTTTTTAATGTGATCGTACATGTGAAGTTAATGTGATAACATGTGACAACATGTAAAGCAACGTGATAATATGAGACTATATATGTGAAAACGTGATCACAGTTTCAATAGCAATGGCTAATACATACACATTTCATATGCATTTCAACATATCAGGACATAATATCACAAACATTCAACTAATAATAAAATTGGGGAAAATACCCCTCAACATAGAGCATTTTAGTTGTAATTATATTTTAATTAGACCTGCTGGATAACTAGGAGCATGTCCTTTCTTATAAATACCTGGGCATTTGGATCAATGATAAATTGTATTTTAAAACACAGTCTTAATTTAAGTATTTGTGTCTAACTTTTAATGTGTAATTGCTTGGTGCTCTTGTAATGCAGGGCTCCTTCGAAAAAGAGACATTGGTCTCAATGGGACTCAATGGGACAAGTTAAAAGGGATACTTCGTGATTTATGTCTCTGTGTCCAGTATGAAGGAAGTTAGAGGTACTGTAGTTTTGCGAGCCGATGCTAAATAGCATTAGCACAATGCCTGGAATTCTATGGGTACTCATAGACTTCCAGTTATTGCACTAACGCTAGCATCTAATGAATTTGAGAATGATTAGTTGCTGCATTCAAAGTCGGCCGTGCTACCCTACTTGATGGCACCATATAGGACTATAAGGGCTGAACAGATGGACATGGGGCCATGAAATTTGGTATATAAACATCATGTATACAGTGCATTCGGAAAGTATTCAGACCCCTTGACTTTTACACATTTTGTTATGTTACAGCCATCTTCTAAAATTAATTAAATAGTTTTTTTCCTCATCAATCTACACACAATACCCCATAATGACAAAGAAAAACAGTTTTTTATACATTTTTGCACATTTTTTACAAATGAGAAACTGAAATATATCACATTTACATAAGTATTCAGACCCTTTACTCAGTACTTTGTTGAAGCACCTTTGGCAGCGATTACAGTCTCGAGTCTTCTTGGGTATGATGCTACAACCTTGGCACACATGGATTTGGGATGTTTCTACCATTCTTCTCTGCAGATCCTCTCAAGCTCTGTCAGGTTAAATGGGGAGCGTCACTGCACAGCTATTTTCAGGTCTCTCCAGAGAAGTTCGATTGGGTTCAAGTCCTGGTTCTGGTTGGGCCACTCAAGGACATTCAGAGACTTGTCCCGTAGCCACTCCTGCATTGTCTTGGCTGTGTGCTTAAGGTCATTGTCCTGTTGGAAGGTGAACTTTCACCCCAGTCTGAGGTCCTGAGTGCTCTGGAGCAGGTTTTCATCAAGGATCTCTCTTTACTTTGCTCTGTTCTTCTTTCCCTTGATCCTCCCAGTCCATGCCACCGAAAAACATCCCCACAGCATGATGCTGCCACCACCATGCTTCACCGTAGTTATGGTGCCAGGTTTCCTCCAGGCGTGATGCTTGGCATTCAGGCCAAAGAGTTCAATCTTGGTTTCATCAGACCAGAGAATCTTGTTTCTCATGGTCTGAGAGTCTTTAGGTGCCTTTTAACAAACTCCAAGCGGTCTTTCGTGTGCCTTTTACTGAGGAGTGGCTTCCGTCTGGCCACACTACCATAAAGGCCTGATTGGTGGAGTACTGCAGAGATGGTTGTCCTTCTGGAAGGTTCTCCCATCTCCACATTAGAACTCTGGAGCTCTGTCAGAAGGACCATCGGGTTCTTGGTCACCTCCCTGACCAAGACCCTTTCCCCCAATTGCTCAGTTTGGCTGGGCGGCCAGCTCAAGGAAGGGTCTTGGTGATTTCAAACTTCTTCCAGAAGGATGTAAGGCCACTGTGTTCTGGGGTCCTTCAGTGCTGCAGAAATGTTTTTGTACCCTTCCCCTAGATCTGTGCCTTGACACAATCTTGCCTCGGAGCTCTACGGACAATTCCTTTTACCCCATGGCTTGGTTTTTGCACTGACATGCACTGCCAACTGTGGGACCTTATATAATCAGGTGTGTGCCTTTCCAAATCATGTCCAATCAATTGAATTTACCACAGGTGGACTTCAATCAAGTTGTAGAAATATCTCAAGGATGATCAATGGAAACAGGATGCAACTGAGCTCAATTTCAAATCTCATAGCAAAGGGTCTGAATACTTATGTAAATAAGGTATTTCTGTTTTTCAAAATGGTATTGAGAGATGATTGCACATAAAGGAAGATAGTCCCTACATTATAGAATGCTTGCTTTGTCATACAATTCCTATTCTGTCCTTTCCGTCATCCTGTGAACCCCTTTCATTGCTGCTCACAGCTATATTTGCTATTTGCTATTGATTGATTGTTTGACAAAGGGTACTTTTTCGACTGAAGTGTCTTGTTTCCCAATTATCATCAATGTATCCCCCTCTATCCAAATAATGGTATTTCTCTGTTAGCTATTTTCCTCCTTTCCTACTACAACAGTGCCAGTGTAATTGATTGTTTCCCTTCATTAAATGTTTGACAATGTAAGGGGTTAATACAGCACCCCACCCATATCTTACCCCACTGTTCAAGCTGCTGTTTGGCCAGCCAACCATGCAACTAGCCCAAACTGAGATGGAGGCAGACGGATGTCTGATTCATCACAGAGAGAAAAAACAAAATGAGGCCCAGTCTGTCTCTCTGTCTGAAAAAGACCCAAAGAAACAGCAACAACCCGACAACAACAACCAATGTTTATTTTCTGCCAGACATCGCTATTTTAAGATCCAACCCCCATATCCGTTTGAATCGATCTATTCCCACTGACTCATCCAGCTTTTGTCCTTATTGATCATTTTCACTATCTTAAATTTTTTGCCAACCTTTACGTAAAGTAGACTGGGAAAATATGAGCATTTGAAGGAGCTGTTTTGTAACATAACTGACTGCCAAACAAATACGGTGGATTGCATAAGCCGTAATATGTTTTACCTTTGTAATGTCTGAAATAATCAGTGGTTGTGTATGTGTCTGTGTGCATGCATGCACAGTTTTGTTCTCTATCGTGAAGTTTGCTAAAAGTACATATTTAGTTAGCCTTTTCTCCTTGCCTGTCTTTTAGATGTGTCATGAAGGAGATAAATGTCTTCAAAGAGATGTGGTGGTAATGAAAGGGGCTTCACTGCATGGTGGCTCAGGAACAGTTTCTATGAGGCCTCTTAGAATCAGAAAACAACCACGATGATCAGTTAAAGTACACCGTCTTCTCCTTCCAACATCAACATGCTTACATCTGTATAGAAATGTTTGCATCCACCAAGTGTCCTTGTACAATCATCCTGCACATTCTGAATTCTGAGATCCACCCAAGTTAATGTCAGATGTTAGCTTTTTTTTTAACCTCTTCCGGCTTACATTTCTGCTTATGGTCTGATTATGAAAATGACAGAACTCTGATGAAGGTGAGCGAGTGTTGCACCTTTTCCTTTGCAATGAAAATTACAGCAAGGCATGAGGAAGTAATATTGGGAAAAGGGTAGTCTGGCGGACCAGCCAGTGATAGCTAGCTCGTTTTACTCATACTTCAGGTGATAGAAATCTGAACGCACTACCAGCGTTTTTAAAAGTTGGTTTAATAATACTTTCATGTGCATATATCGTCTCAAATTTCAAGCAGCATAAGGACCAACACCCAGACAACCAGTAAGTAAGTTCAAATTAATTCCATTCAACATTTCGGCTTGGAGCGGTCCTTAGGAGGACCCTTTCCAAATAATTCCATTCCATTCTACCAGAGGGTGCATTAGAGATGTAGGATCTTAATTTGATCACCCTGTAGCAGGAGAACTCTCCTGCAATGCAGGAAATGTAAAACTTGTAGTTTCTTTGAGGTTAAAAAAGGCTTTTGAAGTTTGTAGATTCCACTTTGGAATTTCAGACTTAATTTTCCTTTATGAAAAATGTATCAATCCATTCAGAAATGTCCATTAATTATAATCCACATAATAATTCACATTTCCTGTTGCTGCAGGATTCTTTTCCTGCTTTAGCAAACTTGCTCAAACTTTATCTGTAGCTAGCTATTACCGGCTGGTACACCAGGCTAGGAAAAGGGGTGACCAAGCTATATTCAGTTAATATTTGTAAATAAATGTATATCACCGTTGAATACAAGAAGGCCAATGCCTACGGGGTGGAAGCATCAATCAGACTGCTTAGGCCAATGCCAATGCTACTTGGCCTGTCAAGGACAATATATGACAATCAATTTGGTCATGGATTCTAGGCATGGATTCATCCATTAGCTTAACAGCCAGGCTACTTGGACCGATTGGATCTCTATATAACAGTATCAGTAATGTTGTAAAGACTCAATGCATATTTAATGTATTAAATACAGCATATATATATATATATATATATATATATATATATATATTCTAATGGATACACAATGTTTGCAGCCATACTAGTGAGCCATAATGTACTTGCTATCGCTGCAGAAACATTTACAAACAAGATGGGCCTTCAATCGGGAAGCAAATAGGAGTCGAACCTGTCATACTTGACATTTTCCTTTTTCAATTTTTCTTCATCTCCAACTAATGGCACTTTCATTTGTGTGCTTCAGTGTTCTTCAAAAGTCTTGAACTTTGCCCTGGGGGCACCTTTCATGCAAGTACATAAAGTTGATGATGAATGTCTCAATCACTTAGCTTATTGCACAGAACAAGTGGTGAAGCCCTCAGGGACTGGCTGCTGAAGCCCAGTGGATGCAGTGACACATAGCCTGAATGATTGACCCAGCAGAATAACAGTGACTGCAGGCTTCACAAGGCTCTCAGTCACAGAGATTGGCTGTGGAGAAATGGTCGTACCTAGTGCTTGGCTGCACTGGCTGGCCTCAAATCAACAGGCAACATTGAGCAGGGTTGGGGTCAATTCCATCTATTTTCCAATCAATTCAGAAAGTACACTGAAATTCAAAATCAAACAATTTTCAATGCTTTTCAATGAGGAAACTTTGGAATTGGAATTTGGTATACTTTTTGAATTGACTGGAATTTAAATGGAATTGACCTCAAACCTGGCAGTGAGTTGACCCAGTATTTAATGGAACTTGAGTTCTGATATGTGCTGTTCTTGTAACATAAAGTCTCAGGCTACATCCTCATGTCCATACTAGGATATCAAATTGAATGTCGAACACATTGCCTCATTCAGGTTGTATGCTAGTGTGGATATTGGAACAGAGACTTCAAGTGTTTCTCAGTATGCATACTTCCGTGCTTCGATCACGCTAATTGGAGCAGGGAATGGTCTGAGTCCAGAGCACGGAGGACAGTTCTCAGATGTGAACTCCATTTGTACACATTAAGAAGCAAGCATCGAAGCAAGCTTCAATTGAAATATTCCCAGGATTGTTTTCGTAATATGACGCAACCATGTAAAAAATAATGCAAAATTTATTGAAAATGATGGCGGCTGTTTTTTTTTAGATGAAGCGAGAGAAAATTAACTACAACTTCGGAATGAAAAGTTGCCCACTCACATCTTATGTACAGTATGTTGTCGGACTTCAATATTTTATCATGATTTGTTAATGAATACATGTTGTGTTCATTTTGACATGTTTAACTGCCTAAAATATCCATAGTAGTCTGCGTAGATCGTAGTCTAACTGACTAAGAATTGGTAGCTAGCTAGCTACCCATGGAAAATGTGTAGCTAACGTTGAAAATCTACCCTGCATACTGAATACAAAACATCCCACTGGTCACATACGTCAATTTAACATCTTGTTTTGATTTACATTTGTTTGAGTTGTCAATTAATGTGAATTCAATGTGAAATCAACAAAAAATATCATAATTTCAGTGAATACAGGTGGAAAGTTGTGAAAAAAATAGGACATTTCCTTACGGTGATGACTTTGCAAATCCAATCCGTTTTCCACGTTGATTCAATAGACAATGTCATGAAAACGATATGCGTGCTTCCATGGGGCAGAAGTCAACGTGTTGTTGTGGTTCTAGATGGCCAGATTGTTAGCAAAATGACAAGAAACTGCCATGGGGGGAATCGTAAGAGGCTCATTCCAGCTCGTTTCATCTTGTTATTGATACCATGTCTTGTTTTGAGGTGTTTTGACTGATTTTAGCTCAATGCTAATATGGCAAAAAATTTGGTAGCTAACTAACCAACAACTGTAACGATGTATTTGAGAGACAACAAGTGCTCATTGTGCAAATGTATTTATGTTTTCAATAAACATTAGAGATGAAATATAGCTTACATGTTGTAAACAATCTAAGCCAACCCGTCTGTTTTGCCCCAGAGTTGTGCACCCCTTGGTTTTGTTGCTAAACAACCAACCCGTCTATGTTATCACATTGAATGTTTGTTGTTGAAATGACGTGGAAACAACATTGCTTCAACCAGGTTTTGCCCAGTTGGATTAGTTTTAGTTTTTTTTTTTTTATACATGTAAAACTAGCTAGCTAGCTAGATTAAAATGATTCACATATAGCTAATTGATCATTCTGAATTTAAACTTTTGTGTTAGCTACATAAAGCAATCTAGTTTAATCTGCGAATGCTTCTCAAATGTAAAATGTGTTGCTTTCTCCACACTCTCATCTGAACAAGAACATGCGCAAGGGAACGTCATCAGAGAACGAGCTTAGAGTATGACAGTGTACAGCATGGTAGTAAACATATTGGGAGACACGCTCAGTCTGTCCAGTGTGCCACGACCAACTTCATCGTTCCTGAGTGGATAAACCACTTCTGACATTTCAGGTCTTTTCTTTCAATGTGTTTTTTTTTGGGTTAATTCTCACCTTGGTTCACAAGGTTATCGTTGCCTCACACTGTCATCTCTATCACGCTGTGGTGTTCCCTGTCCCCCTAATGCTTCTGAATTAATAAGGCAATCTGTGTTCCAGCGACCTGCTGCCCTGAGCTAACACAAACTCCATGAAGAGGAATGAGAAACCAACATGCCTCAGTCTGCTCCATTAATCTTTCTCAGTGATACATTTGGGAAAACGTATGACGGCTCCGCAGTTCCAATGTTGAAAAGCTGTTTAGACTCGAAGGCAGGCTACAGATGACAAAAGGATTTGGATGGATACGGAAACACCAGGCTTTTAGCGATATCTATCCATTGAATGTTTAGTAAGGCTATAATGGATTTATGGGAAGAATCCCTTATAAATTCAAGGTACCTGATAATTTATAATGTTTGGTGGTGGTAACCAATGATCATGTCTTATTGGCCTCAATGTTTCCGAAGTTCACATAGAGAGATGCTGTATGCATTCTCATGGCCTCAGTGTAATAGCATGAGACAGAGGCCTGCCTTACACTGATAGCTGTGAAAAGAAGGGATCCATCTTCATGTCAACGCAGGACAGTTCATCTGGTGTGCTCACCAGCAACGTGTAGCAACCAGACCCAGCCAAAATGGGTGTCAAAATAACATGGCTGATGCTGTTTGGATCTCGTCTGGGTGACCACCCAAAGGGGAGCTCTGAGACACACTGAGCACGCTCGAAGGGTTGGGCTTTGCAGTGTTAGCATTAGCATTAGTTGAGTAGCGTCATTGGACATCGGATTCATTGTCTCTCTAATTGAGTGTGTTTTTAATGAGATAACCAATTAAAGGTCTACAAGGGTATGGTAAGGACTTCACTTTTAGTTGAGGCAAAATCGATTGTGCTGAAATAGCAAACAAGGGATGAATTAGTATAAGTGAGTGATGGGACCCGCGCCCTCCCGAAAATGAGCATCAAACACAGACAATGGCAAAAACTATTGAATACATCAACAATTTAATCAAGCTTTTGTTGACTTTGTCTTCAGGCAAGACCCACAAATTACCTTTCAAAGAGCAGGAGAAAACAGCTTTTCTCCACAATTATCTAGCAATTACACTGACAGCTCCCACAAAAGCCAGCCAAAGACACTTTGAGATAGGCTGGCGCTCTCTGAATATGAAGTGGAATATTATGTTGAGATCCCATGGGTTCCTGTGACACAAATAGGCCTACATGATGCCAAACTTGTGATTCGGGTGCATGAAGCTAGCCATTTTGCACCAGATAATGTACATAGAATGTGTTGGATATAGCACTAAATAGGAGACAAAATTGAATGACAACGTGTGAACACTTACTGTAAATACTAAATAAATAACAAAGCATCAACATTTAACACACGCACAAGAAATGAAAAGGAAAATGCTAATCACAGTCGTCACTGATCAACTGAGATAAAGAAAATCAGTCTGTTTTTCTAGTCTAACTATGCTTTCTCAAAGACGTTACTTTGTTTTGTTCTTGATGTGGAAAGCATATACTCCCCCATGCAGCCCTGGGAAAGTAGGTGATATTTTAGCAGAACGTCAGTGAGTAACATATTTATCTGTTATTAACAGTGACAGCTTCTCCGCCTTGGTTTTCCTTCTACACGGATAAAAAAAAAGGTGCTTACTCTTTCATCTCCAGCCCTAGTTCCAGATTGCTCGATAAAAATAGCGAATTCTCCTGTTCCCTTGAGGGATTTCCCCGGCGTTATAAACATTGTGTCATCCCAAGTAGAGCCCTATGTCAACAAATGAGGGCCCCTGCTCCTCTCTGTGAGAACTCCTCCTCTGCCCACCCCCACCCCCGATCTACAGTACAACTGGTTAGGGGCCAGACAGTGACACTGAGCAAAGGGATTGGGATTAAGCATACAACACTGATTATTTGCTCTGCCTGTTATGACACACTGGGGTGCATCACGTGTGAGAGATTTGGGCTGGAAGGGATAGAAAATAATTCAGAACATTTTAGCGCAACCAGACTTGTGTATCAGACCTTATTGTGTGAATTAGCCAGGCACGGTAATGGCACCCCAATGGTATTCGAAGAGCTCAAAGACCAAAGTGGACACTGCTGAGAAATCTAATTTCCCATGGCCATAACTCCACAGGTCCAGCCAGTTAAAAACATCAAATGCAAAGTTTGGGCTGTTGTCCGTGATACTGTTCATGGAGAGATCACAGAACACGTGTGGATTTAACAGTAGCCTCCAGCTTTGTCTGTACGGGCCTTCCTTAAGCACTGTCCCGTTAATTGGCCATGTGGATAATGTTGGATCCCTGAATTTACATGAAAATGCTTTGAAGACTTTAATACACATGCCCCAAGGCATACTTTCACATTTTAGTTTCCCATGTCTGTGTATGAAGCAGGAAGCAAAAGCAGCAAGGAAACAGATTCAGTCAGGGAAGTATGGGATGATAGAAGGGTTGTCAGATACTGTAAGTCCAGAGCTCTTGAGTTTAAATACGAATGGGAATTGATCTTTAACCTTGGCTGGTAGTTACATGCAAGTTGTTGGTGTACCTGAACAAGAAACTATACACTGTTGGCTTCAGCAAAAAGTCATTGCGACACGGCACATAGAAAAGGAAAGAGCTAACTATGATGAGAGACAATGGGTCAGGTCAGTGGAGGACAGATCAGTATCTCACCACACTGCATAATTATGATGGGCCTGAGCTTTATTATATCAGCCATGAAGCTATTTAGGCCTTCTCCCCCCTGGGGCTGTTATGGGCCTGTCAAAAGGCTGAGAGTGCGTGTCCATCCTCTGCCTATGCTCTCCTCATCTCTGCTCTCCTTGCCCCTATGCTTATCAGAGTGTGTACGCCAACTGTACGTTTAAGGAGTGTGTGCGCGCGCACGTGTGTGTTGATATGTGTGTATGATCAGAGCAATATGTCACAAGCTGTCTGTGCTAGTCGCCACAGTCCCTTCCTGGTAGGCTGTTTAGCTCAGTGTTTGGTCTCAGTGTTTATCTCAGTACAGTTTAGAGGCTGGCCATTGGACATCACCCAGGGCATTGCCTTCTGCGGACCAGACTGCTCAAAGGTGTGTGTGTGTGATTGTGAGTGTTTGTGTCTATCTGAATGTGTCTAATGAGAATATGTGTGGTGTCAAGATGGTGCTATGTTTAGCAATTCTCACAAAACTCCTGTTGTTTTTCTCTTCTGTCAAACAAAACATGCACTGGCTTAATATCCTCTTATTTCCCCTGAGCCTTCACACGTACTGTAGTCTGAGCTGGCATCTTAGCTGAAACACACACACACACACACACACACACACACACACACACACACACACACTCTCTCTCTCTCTCTCTCTCTCTCTCACACACACACACACACACACACACACACACACACACACACACACACACACACACAGACTCTCTCTCTCACACACACACACACACACACAGACTCTCTCACACGCGCACAGACACACACCTCGACATCATGCCTGCAAATGTTGCATTTTTAAATGTCATAGAAATCCATGCACCTCCTGAAAATGCTACATGTATGAAGGTTATAGCATGCTGAATCTTATTTCAGTATCTCATGAAAACTATGGGATAAGTAAAATCTTGAAATGTCACCTTGTCATTGGTGTAGCCATAGCGAGCCGAATGGTTTATGACAGGACATCATAGCGGTTATCACTATGAAGATCATTATCATGTAACTACCAGTGTTACTTTGAATGTCTACTATATGGAGGTCCACAATCACTCTCCTTCGCCATGATAACTCCCACAGCCCCTCTTTACCGTAAAGGGAACTTTCAAAATATTGAAACCTCATATTCATCAACTTCAGCACCACCCCAACATCAACATATGTGAACATTTCACGTGTCTAGGTTTTGTAGTAGAAGATATAGAGTAAAATAAGTGTTTCCAATGACATCATCGGTGTGATTTTAACCAATTATGAGTAGGCATTGCCTACTAATTGTCTACAAATTCCTCTACCCTTTTTATTACAAAACATTGAAACGCACCATTTTCACATGGTGTGGTGGTGCTGGAGATGATGAATATGAAGTTGAACATTTTAACTCCTCCCAAAATACCATGCTATACATACCGTATACATTCCTCAGCAGGAACCACTGTATGATGAGCTTACGTTCCTCTGTGCTTTGCATTAAGACTTGGAGGGATCACTCAGTCCACATCCTATTAGAGAGTTGATGAGGCGCTGTGTTTGACCAGAGGAGTGTGGGCTTAATTCAAAGAGAAAGGGGTTTATGGGTAAAGGTCTAATGATCGAGCAGTGCACCTACTGAGCAGGTGGAAATGGGAAGGCTTCTGTATCAATTAGCCCAATCGCAATATGTTTTTTCCCCCCCCATTCCATGTCAGAGAGAGGTGAATGAGGAGACCCTCTTATATGTTATGTGAAAGTGTGTGTGTGTGTGTGTGTGTGTGTGTGTGTCACGTCCTGACCAGTGAAAGAGGTAATTTGCCATAGTAGAATGGTCAGGGCGTGGCAGGGGGGTTTGTTTTGTATGTATTTGGGGTTTTCTGTTTCTATGTGGGTTTGTTCTAGTTATCTATTTCTATGTGTTGGTTTTCATGTTCGGCCGGGTATGGTTTCCAATCAGAGGCAGGTGTCTTTCGTTGTCTCTGATTGGAAGCCATACTTAGACAGCCTGTTTTTCCTTTGGGGTTGTGGGTAGTTGTTTTCTGTTTAGTCTAAGTGTACCTGATGGGACTGTGTTGGTCGTTTTGTTATTTTGTCAAGTGTCTTCATTAAAGTATTGAAAATGAGCACTATCCACGCTGCGTCTTGGTCTCCATTTCACGACCCCTATGACAGTGTGTGTTTGTGCCCATATTAGCAGACTTATTTAATTTCAAACTTTTCTCTAGTATAAGCTACTTACTGTGATTATCTATATTAGTAAAATGCCCTCGACAAGTGGCTGGTGTCAATACTTTTCTGTTTATCGTCCCAGCTCTACAGTATATTTGTGGAGCCATATACCCTGAACCATATGTGTAAGTTTTCCTGCAGGCAATACTTATTGTATAATGTGTTTGTACTGGTGTGTCCACCGTTTATTTCTGACTCCTATAGCTACCCTGTCATAGGCTCTCGGTACCGACGGCCCCCCTCTGGCGTGACAGCATGACGCTCTCCAATAAAAAGGCTCTCGCTCCCGGTCACACACATGTCACCATGGCAATTAGCGTGCCAGAGAGTGGGGGATTGACAGCTGCCACAGCTGTGTTGTAAACAAAGAGCAGTTGTGCTCGTAGGGAGACCTACGGCAACCACTGCATCATACCTTTTCTTTTAAGATTAATAGTTGGAATACATTGCATACTGTAGGAATCTCTATACATCCGCAAGTGCGATAGTGTATGACAGAATGTATGACAGAATACATATCAGTATACATCCATATACTGTGCCATATAATACCTAGCGTCCAACTCTCTGTCACTTGTGCTTCTAAAGCTCCTTATCCCTGTGTGGAAAGGTTTATGTATCTTGTCCAAACGGACCATTTTACGGCCCATTGGAGGTAATCCCACTCCTGGCTTGGCCGATGGGCCGATGTTGCTGAGATCACATGTGACGGATGGCAGGTAGCTGGGAAGCAGGCTGCTCCGTCTGGCCTCCTTCGCCGCTCAACACACTCCGGGCCCAGCCTGCATCAATCACCTAGTCAGAGTGGTGGGGGAGTGCTGTGACTATTCCCGGCCCCTCACACTTTTATACACACACACACATGCACACAAACACACACACACACACACACACACACACACACACACACACACACACACACACACACACACACAAACAAACACATACACACTTCTCATTTCCCAAGCTAATGCAAAGGGACTGTATTGAAAGTGGCAGACAGGTCCACTGCGCCCCACCTTCCCTTCCTTCCCCACACACAGAGCAGATTTCAACAGCTGTTTGTTCTGTCGGATGGAGAATTGGGAATGACTTGCATTTCAAACCAAGCTGCACAAAGGTATAGCCCTCAATAGGTAGGAAAATATCTGCAACAAGACATTTCACTTCATCAACTGAGCTAATTGATCCATTTCAGTGATGTCAGGAAGAATCTCACCTACCTGTGCTCTCAGGTCGAAACCCAAACATTACCCAGCAGCAGTGCATGGGTAAAATCGTTGGGGAAGCCAAGCCCCCCCCCCCCCCAAAAAAAAGTGTGTTGGGATTATTGCATTATTTGCTGTTAATTCATATGCCTGGCGACTGTGATATATATGCCTAAAGGCCATGACAATAAGAAGACAGCGGCAGAATACATTTTACCACCACTTTGTTTCATCACAAAACCGGACAGCAACTTCTGGCCAGTGAAGCCCACAACGCATATTGCATGTAACGGACAGTTACATGACCTACAGCATGTTTAAGCAAGTTAATGTTTTCGACATTTTCGGTCCACTAACAACTATTTATTTAGAACCACGGTGTCACGTCCTGGCCAGTATATAAGGTTAATTGTTTTGTAGTTTGGTCAGGGCGTGACAGAGTTATTTGTTTTATGTGGTTCAGGGTGGTGTGTTTTGTTAAAAGGGTGTTTGTTTTAGTAATTCCGGGTGTTGGTTTATGTTTAAGTATTTCTATGGGGAGTCTAGTGAATGTATGTCTATGTTTGGTTAATTGGGGTTGGGACTCTCAGTTGAAGGCAGGTGTTGTCTATCTGCCTTTGATTGAGAGTCTCATATAGTAGGGTGTGTTTGTGTTTGGGATTTGTGGGTGATTGTTCTGTGTTAAGCTTAGCTTGGCCAGACTGTTTGTAGTTGTTCGCTCGTTCTCGTTTCTTTGTTATTTTTGTACGTTCATTTTTGCAGTCAATAAATCATCAAATGAGCATACACGTACCTGCTGCGTTTTGGTCCTCATTCACCAACGACAACCGTGACACACGGAGAGTTACTGCAAGTCGCAAAGAAAACAGGAGCTGCCTCCACTATTCCAGCACCACTTCAACTTCAACATTTCATCATCATCAAATCATCTCTGCTTAGTCTAATGCAGTGACAACTAAAAGATACCAAAAACTATTTAGTCCAATCAACATAAGCTGAATATGATGTGGCTGTCCATGATTCTGATTTCTGTTTGCGCGCGTGTGTATGTGTTCATGCAAGTAGAAAAACATGTTGACTCACCCTACTTGTAGAGAAACTCCAATGCCGTCCTCCTCTTTTTTATGTTGACAAAATGGTTTGTCACTCTGTCATACAGTACATGCTTTTATTTTTTTGTTGTCCTAGGCTTCCTGGCTAAAATATTTGCTCACTAGCCTAACTTCCATTCACGGGCAACGTTAGCTAGTTAACATTAGCCTTTTACATCTAGCTACTGTACATATTGAACTTCCATCCTCTCAGGTTAGGGGCACAACAATATTTGAATTAATGGTTGGATCAGAACCACCGTTATAATCATTGGCCAGTACAGAAAATTAAGTAAAACCGTCCAAATCCGTCTCTCCATCCATGGCTAATTAGGGGCCAATTTAAACTAGCTAGCTAGCCACTGGAGGACAACAACACAACGAGATGCAACAGTTCAAGCTGTTTCTGTTAATGATGTATGCTCTCAAAGCAACCTGATAGGAGAGACGCCAAATCCAAGCAGGCTTCCTTTGAACACTTTTTTTTTCTTTCGCTAGGACCGTTCATAGTTGAGCTCGCTCAGTTTAGCTCAATGCTGACTGGCAAATTTTGTGTATTTTTTTTGTCAAGGGAGGCCATGTGCTCGCTGGCTTCCCATGCCTTCAATGCTACGGACGGCAACAATGTAATACTTGTTTGGACCAGATTGTCACGTCCTGACCAGTATAAGGGTTATTTGTTATTGTATTTTGGTCAGGACGTGGCAGAGGGTATTTTGTTTATGTGGTTCGGGGTGGTGTTTTATGTAGTAGGGTGTTTGATTTATTATTTCTGGGTTTTTGGGGTTATGTTCTAGGTTTGTATTTCTATGTGGTCTCTAGTCTTTTGTATTTCTTTGTCTAGTTTATTGGGGTTGGACTCTCAATTGGAGGCAGGTGTTTTCTAGTTGCCTCTGATTGAGAGTCCTATATATGGGTATGTGTTTGGTTAAGTGTTTGTGGGAGATCGTTTCTTGTTTTGCCTGTGTGAGCATGACAAGACTGTTTTGTTGTTTGTGCGTTCTTCGTTTTGTTGTTTTTGGTGTTCTCTTTATTTAAAATAAATATCAAGATGAGCATCCACATTCCTGCTGCGTTTTGGTCCTCTATCCCCGACGACAACCGTTACACAGATAGCATCAGATGGCCTACACGTAGAGAGACAGAGGGGTGCTGTTTCACTCGTTCGGATGCTTTCTCCAGCCTCTTGCCAATTGAAGGAAAATTATGAAACACAGAGAGACAAAAGAGATACATTATTTTATTGGGGGGGGGGGCTTCCGTTGGCCTTCATGAATACGCCACTGAACATGACACGTAAAAAATCTGACTTGCCTGCGATACTCCAGAAAAAGGGTCGCCAGTCCTCCCATAGCTCACAGAAAATAAAACATGTTCTCTGTTCTAAAGGCAACAGAGGGAGCTGCATGACACTATAGTAGCGTGTTGTCCTGGAGTTGTTCACTGCTGGCCGCTTTGTGAAGCAGGGTGAGCAAAGTTCAGCAGGCCAACACACATTCTTAATGATTCATAGGGTTTGGAAGCATGGTGGTCCCAGTTGACCTTACTGAAGGTCTGAGAAGATGCCTGCTGAGTGGGGAATTCAGAGGACTAATACTAAAAGAGATGGCAAAGATTCAGGAGGAACTGTGCTAAACTATCCTATTCTATGGAATTTGAGATATGCTGTATCAGTGAAAAACCTCAGCAGCGTCATTCATTTTCAGAAAAGTATTTCATGTAATTTCAGCCTGAGCCAGTTATAGGATTCTCTGGCACACTCTGAGGAAGAGGGGTGGAGCCCTCTTCCTCAACAGCATATTTGCATCCGATTGTAAACAAGATCTGCTGGATGGAGTTTTCCACAGATTTTCATGGCAAGTTAAATGTCACTGAAGCAGGGGCGTAGGCATATATATTTTTTGGATAGGCCTAGAAAAATTTGGATAGGCAGTTTTTATGCTTATTTATTTAGCGATTGCACTTTATATTATTTCGTAATATAATCATTTTATACTAGTGCATAGTACTTAGAGCAACCTTGTTACATATACAAATAATTACCTATCCCAGCATATTAAAATAAGACAGTAATTTTAGACCAGTTACCAACTTGCCAACAACATAAAACTAATCTTCAGACACACTTTAATCTCAATGGGCAGACAAGCCTATACTTGATGTTCAATTTATACCACGGCGGGCAGTAGTACTATAAAATGGTACCTTACCTTTAGTAGACCTATCATAAGGCGTGACCTACATCACAAGGCGCAGACGGTGAGCTTTTTAGTTGAATATGGTGATGATTTCATCATAATCCAATGTACCTGTCAGTTCATGCTCAAAAGACAGCAAACTGAAGTGGTTCAGCCGGGCGCTTGTCATTGATGTGCGAAGATGATTTTTTATCCTAGTTGTTGTTGAGAAAAGTCTCTCCACACTGCATGATGACATTGGAAGTGTGACAATGATCCTTAACAGAGAGTTTAAATCAGGGAAAATATCATCAGAGCAGCTGTCAAGTATACTCATTATGGAGGAAAAGTCACTCTTTCCCATGTTCATTTTGCAACTCAACTGCTGAATAAAAACAGTGAATTCAGCATCCTCAATTGATATTGCAGAATGATCGCATGTGGTCTTCAGCTGCTCTTTAAGGCCGCAGGTTTGGGATTCTTTGGAAAAGGAGGCTGCCGCTTGCATGATCCCGTATGTGTCTTGTTGAAATCTTGAGTTCAACTCAGTAATCTGTCTGTCTAGAATATTGTTGTTTTCCCTAATGAAGTTGTCGCTGCCACAGTTTTCGCTGCCGTGATGCGCTCACATCCCAATTACTAATATCATGCTTATTCATCATCTCTTCAGTTAGCTTGAGAACTTTATCGAAGTCTCCTCCTGAGTTATCTCTGAACATAGAAAACCTGCGTTTGAGGATTTCAATTAGACCAATACAGTCCGTCACAGATAATGTAGAGCTTTGTAATCCCTTCGTAGCAAAATCACCAGTGTCAAACAGTTTACTAAACGTGACTAACAGGAATAAACACTTGTTGTTCTGGATTTGTTGTAAGAGGGCATCGGCTTCTAATTTGGTTTGTCCACAAGCCTCTGAAAACTCTGCAAGAACCTCTAAAATGACATCTAGCAGTAACAGCACTTTACTCACAGACCCTGATGTTGAACTCCACCGTACACCCGTGGATCTTTCTAGCTCGATACATGGTCTATCGGGATGCAACTCTTTTTTGTACTTCTATGAATCGAGCATGTCTGTGGGATCCACTCATAAATGTGTGTAGCTGATTTACTGTGTCTAAAAAAAGTACTGACATGTCCCGACACTTCTGCTGCGGTGCACAGAACCAAATTCAGACGGTGGGAGTTGCAATGCACATATACAGCTTGCTGAAATGTTTGCTTTAGTAGGACATGTACCCCTCCTCTGTTCCCTGACATTACTGATGCGCCATCGAAACAAAAACCCACACAGAGTGGAATACAACTCCAGGGGTTGCAACACTTCTAGTATTTTCCGAGACATTCCTTGTGCAGACAAATCAGAAGTTTCCATAAACCCAACAGCTCTTTCTTTAATCATTCCAGCATGAATGTATCGGATCCACACTTTAATAAGTTCTCATTTAGATTGATCTTTATATTAATCTGCTAGTGTGGCAAAATACGTGGAAGGCACAGAATGAACTTCATCTTTTATCCTCCACAGTAGCAGTGATGCTGCACACTCCAGCGACTCGTTCTGAATTTCGGGGATCATAAGCGTGGCATTGCGAAGTAGCTCATTAAGCCTGTTTTGTATTTCTGAGTCCTATTTTGAGATGAAATTGAAGATTTCTAAAAAGTTACCTTTGTTGATTGCCTCTTTGGTTTCTCTATACCATCTGAGTGGAATATCCTGCTTTGCACACATTAGAACAATATCTATGACCACTTTAACACGTGCACGGGTTCCTTCTATAAAATCCATGTTTGCATCACCATGCATTTGGTTCAACACAGTCCCACGACTTCTAGGCTCATGGGTCGCCTTGTAGGATTCACATTTTGCAAGGGCACTAGCATGTCATTTGCTATTCTCGTGTTTGCAGCAAGCATTTCTTCCAGTTTTTAAATGTTTAAATCTTGTATAAATCTGAATTCGACATTTGCCCCAGGAAAGTGCCTACAAAACGTACAAAAAATTGCATATTTTGCTTTACTATACTCAATCCACACTAACTGGTCATACCACCTTGAAGAGAAGCAGCGTGATTTGCCATTTATCATACTTGAAGGGAACTTTGCTAGCTTTGGTTGACAGGCTTGTTCATCAACGGCAGACAAATCTGTCGGTGGACCTACTGCAGGTTCACCCCCGCCCGAAGCATCAAGAACGAGAGGAGACCGTGGGGTAGGCAAGCATGCCTGGCTCGACGTGGCATTGGCGGTTGTGATGGCGATTGTGGTTGTTTCTATTATGGCACCACCTGTTAATTAATGTCTCATTATGGATGCTATCGGTAGATTGATCCAAATTATTTTCTCGCACACACTACTTTTCCTCACCCCTTTTCCTTTTTTTAAAAACCTAGCGATCGACATTTGGTTTGCCATTGCTAGAACTACTAAATTACCTTAGCTGGTGAGTCAATTTGAGTAAGCTAGCGTTGTAGAGCTTGCTAGCTTATGTGCTACAAAGTTTAGCCACGTGATGTTGGCAGGTTGTTGAGGCAAACCACGGTATGAATTTATTTTAAATGTAACCAATAGTCAGAAGCCAACTTAATTGTCGCAGACCATTTCTTTGATACATTATAATAAAATTACCCATAGAAAATAAATCTCACATGTGTTTCTTTTTAAAATGTAATAAAATAAAACACAATTTATATTGAATAATTCTGGGACATGTTTTGGGTAGGCCTGAGATCAAACAGGGTATGCCGCTGCACTGAAGTTAGGATTTAGCGCCATGTAAAGGGAATCTCATTGTACCCTATATGGCAAATTTGATTTGAATGCACATCCCACTTCTGACACCATATACCTCGGGTGGCAGATAGCCAGCTGGGATGGCAGGTAGCCTAGTGGTTAGAGCATTGGGCCAGTAACTGAAAGGTTGCTGGATTGAATCCCCAAGCTGACAGGGTAAAAATCTGTTGTTCTACCCAGTTAACCCACTGTTCCCTGGTAGGCTGTCATTGTAAATAAGAATTTGTTCTTAACTGATTTGCCTAGTTAAATTAAAAATAAACAAAATATCTCGGGCAGGGCTTGAATCAAGGACCACTATGCCACCATACTGCTGAATACTTCTGTTTAACAAAGCTGTGTAGTGCTGATTTAGGTGTCTTGGTGACATCAGTGCTTTGTCTGAGAAGAGCGTCCATTGAGCGGTAACTCTATAATTACCTTGCGATTGCAGATGGTCGGGAAGGAGAGTCTCAAAGGATTTGTCTGTAAATGCAGATGGCCCGGCTCAGAGCTCCTTGAGAGACAGCCAGAAATAGCGACCTCTTAATGCAAAGTCCAGTCACAATAGCCGCTGCTTCATTTAGAGTAGGCGGTGCCACTGCCACTGGCCTTGAACCACAGGTCACCAACACTTCAACACTTCACATCATGTTAAGTGTCTGGTGGAGTCCAATACTTAGTCTGGGTCCCTGTTGTTATTCTGGGATTCTCAACTGAAGTTATATTTATAATCTGGGCTGAGAAAATAAAATCTTGTTTCAGTTTGAAAATCAGACGGTACTCTTAAAAGAAAATACAATTTTGTCTCACTGTGACCCAGATGTTTTAGAAGCGGAATGGAAGATGGAATCAGGTCCCCCGAGACACAGAATTAATAGTTCTCTTTTAATCTTTGCAAATACGCCTGTTCTTAATTTAGATATTAATTACATCTTGTAATTTGGCAAATGCCGAGAAAAGTCTGCCAAGGATGCCCCTTGACGCTCCTCTGGAGCTCTCTCTAACAGGCCTCTCTCTGTTTCCTATCAGCTCAATCAAATGAAACAGCCTCGCCTAATTTAATATGGAGCATTTCACTGGTTTTCCCATTATGTTCATTGATTAAGACGAGGCTTTGGAGGTTTGTGCTCACTGTTGTAAGTGTTTTCATTGGTTAATTGCTGAGAGAATTGAGTGCGATTCTTTGACATATGTTTTTTTTTAAATGTAAATAGAATTACCATTGAGAGCAACTGCTTCTCAAGATGAACACATATACAGTAAATCCATATATTGTCCATTTTATTCAACATATATTGACACCTGTACCTACAGTAGATGCCAAATACTGTATTGTCCTTTTTTTCTATCCACAGTGCATGTCTATCCGAGGCCATGGGTTTGTGCTCGACAAATACAAATGCCAGTGCAAGACAGGCTTCTACCACCCCAACAGAGTGGCGGTCAATGGCTTCAAAAGTAAGTAACATTACTGATATTTGCCAACATGTTACAAACGTGCTCTGCGATGTGTGACATCACTTGGGATGGGAGCATGGTGAGGACTGAAGGCAAATCATGGTCCTCAAAAACTCAGACACACTCTGTCAATCAAGTGATGTTTACCCGATTGATGCAAAATATGACCCTCATTCGTAGCAGCTGCAAGTCCGTGATGTGTTGACCATGCAAATGTATTCTTCTTTCTGTTGTTCCTTCCAGTCGCATATGATGGCTCCTAATCAGGAAGAGGAATTTAGCAGATGTAGCTGTCTGACCCTTTGAACGCTCTCTCGCAACATGTTCAGTAGTGTTAGTAGCGTTAGCATTACCGTTGCTACGATGACATTACCGTTGTTTACGACGACTTTACCGTTGTTACGACGACATTATCTTAAACCTCACCTGGTGTTGGCACCATGTGGTCCTTTATAATCCTTTATTTTAAGGAACAAGATACAGTGGAATCGTCATTTTGTGACCCTCCTTCCTTCCCTCCGTTGTGTGTTAATTAGAATAGGCCCTTGCAGACATGGAGCCCCTGTGGTATTCCGTTGGTCGGGCTTGAAGCCCACTCACACTCCCGTGTTCTCCTCCCAGCTCTCTCCCTGAGTCTCCTCTCATCCCACCCGGACCTCTGCATGTCTCTCTGTGTCTGCATCAGTCCCCCCCCCTCCATCCCTCCCTCCCTCTCTTTATCCCTCCATCCTTACCCACACTCGTCCCTTTTTGCATATGACAGCACAGCAAGAGCTCCCACCACGAAGATAAGCTGTCTCTTATTCAGAGAGGGGTGGATGTGTCTGTGCGTGTGTGCGTAGATGTGCGTTCATGTGCATAGGCGTGTTGAGGAAGGGGGGGTAATTTGATTAGAGCAGACAGAGCCTTACAGACACGTTCTTCAGCAGTCTTGCCCACTGCCGGGCCAATAACAACTGTTGTCTTAATCTCAAAGTGAACATTTTCCATCCTCAACACTCTTTGTAGAGGAAACCGCCACTGTTCACCTTTCCTTTTTGATTCCTTACATTTCCATAGCTTTTGCTTCCAATGAAGTTAGGTTCGCTTTCAGACTGTCAGAAACTGAGTCAACAGGAGAAGCAATGAGCCAAATGAGAGACAGCTATTAGTCATACCATCAAGCCAATGGGAGATAAGTAGGTATTTTCAGGAGATCAAGGATGTGCATAGTCATAAATTTCTAAAATAGTCTTTGGTTAAGAGCAAAGTCCCAGTAAATGGGAGAAATGGTTGGAGTTTTACCCAATATCGCTGCCAAACTGGCATCACTAAAGGGTTTCTCGCTCTCTCCATTGACACCCCTCTTGAGACAATTATCTGAGCCCACCAGCCTTTCCCATGTCCCCTGAATTTGTCCATGTAGAAATAATGTGAGCCTTGCACATTTCTCTGTGCTTTAGCCATGAGTATTCCCTGCGGAATCCTGGTATGATATGCCACCCGGACCTCATCCCACCCGGACCTCTGCATGTCTCTCTGTGTCTGCATCAGTCCCCCCCCCCTCCATCCCTCCCTCCCTCTCTTTATCCCTCCATCCTTACCCACACTCGTCCCTTTTTGCATATGACAGCACAGCAAGAGCTCCCACCACGAAGATAAGCTGTCTCTTATTCAGAGAGGGGTGGATGTGTCTGTGCGTGTGTGCGTAGATGTGCGTTCATGTGCATAGGCATGTTGAGGAAGGGGGGGTAATTTGATTAGAGCAGACAGAGCCTTACAGACACGTTCTTCAGCAGTCTTGCCCACTGCCGGGCCAAAAACAACTGTTGTCTTAATCTCAAAGTGAACATTTTCCATCCTCAACACTCTTTGTAGAGGAAACCGCCACTGTTCACCTTTCCTTTTTGATTCCTTACATTTCCATAGCTTTTGCTTCCAATGAAGTTAGGTTCGCTTTCAGACTGTCAGAAACTGAGTCAACAGGAGAAGCAATGAGCCAAATGAGAGACAGCTATTAGTCATACCATCAAGCCAATGGGAGATAAGTAGGTATTTTCAGGAGATCAAGGATGTGCAGAGTCATAAATTTCTAAAATAGTCTTTGGTTAAGAGCAAAGTCCCAGTAAATGGGAGAAATGGTTGGAGTTTTACCCAATATCGCTGCCAAACTGGCATCACTAAAGGGTTTCTCGCTCTCTCCATTGACACCCCTCTTGAGACAATTATCTGAGCCCACCAGCCTTTCCCATGTCCCCTGAATTTGTCCATGTAGAAATAATGTGAGCCTTGCACATTTCTCTGTTCTTTAGCCATGAGTATTCTCTGCGGAATCCTGGTATGATATGCCAATCCTTGAACCAGGGAAACTGTGTTGACTTTTCATGTTCACACATATGCTTTGATGTTTAGGTGCAGTACAGACACAAGAGAGAGCTTAGGCTTCATCCTCCAGGCTTTCACTCTATCATAGGGTGGCAGGAAGCCTAGCGTTTAGAGTGTTGGGTCATTAACCGAAAGGTTGCTGGTTCGAAGACCTGAGCCAACAAGGTGAAAAATCTGTCAATGTGCCCTTGAGCAAGGCACTTAACCCTTGCTCCAGAGGCACCGTACTGTTTTGGCTGACCCTGTAAAACAACACATTTCACTGCACCTATTTTTTTTTATTTACAGAGGATACTTTCATAATTTAAAAAAGGCTGTTTACTTAAAGGCCCAGTGCAGTCAAAATCTTGATTTCCTGTGTTTTATATATTTCCATACTATGAGGTTGGAATAATATTTGAATAATACTATAATAATAATATTAATTGTGAAAATTATGCCCTTTTAGTGTAAATGCTTTTTGAAAAACCACCTGAAATTTCTTCCTATTTTGGTGGGATGGAGTTTTGGCCTGCCTGCTGACATCATTATTAGACCAATAAGAAAGAGAGTTCCAAACCTCTCTGCCAATAGCAGCTAGTTTTCAGTGTTCCCCTTCTCACTCAGACCACTCCCAGACAGTCCTAGCAATATTCTTTCTTGAGAAATTGCAGTTTGCTAAGAAGCTATTTTTGTTTCTTTTTGACCATTTTAATTGAAAACAGTCACAGCAAGGTATTTAATTATTACCCAGAAATGATTTGATATTGAGATAAAAACGGCTGCATTGGACCTTTAACACAAGAGCCGAGTGAGTCATTTAGACTCAATATGAATTCAACATTTTAAACAAGATGTGTTTCTATGCCCTCATTCATACAGCCAATCAAACATTCAGCGACGTTTAAAGTGTCCGTTACTTAGCTATGGCTTTAGCAATGTCAGGTGTAGGTGTATGTACTGCTGACAGACACACTCTATTACAACAAACAGTATGCCATCCCTCCTTGTTATATACAATGGTACACAACATAAATCCTTTTTTAGACACTGAAAATTATGTCATCAATGATCGAAGATGTGGAAGTTAATCAATGGCACCCTATTCCTTTAGAGTGCACTACTTTTGACCAGGGCCCGGGATCTGGTCAAAAGTAGTGCACAATGTAGCGAATAGGGTGCAATTTATGCACATGCTGGGTCTTATCTTAAAAAATAGCTGTGAAATTCCAATTAATGGAGGTGAGATGATATCATGATGATGATGTCAAAGCCAGAGAAGATATTGGCGATATAAAGGCCTGGCACAGATGGTGTTCGAACACCCACGTAGAGACCTACAGGAAACCACAGGAGGAGCAGCCATAATCAGAGAGAAGGGCCTATGTTTAACACGTTTAAGGAGAGCCACTTGAATAGGGTTAAAGGTTACGTTGACATGAGGAGTCTGGCTCCCTCTAATTGCTACACAGGAGCAAAAGAATAGCACTAAGTAATTTACCAAATAAAGCTACCATAAAGTACTACAAAGTACCTAATTTAGTTGAGTGTTGAAGTGCCATTTTATTGGAAATTGTTTTTATGACCCAGGTAAAAAATCTTTAAAAAATCTTTCTGTCACAGGTTGGGGCAGAAAGGGAAAAGCTTCAGACGGGGTTCCTAACCTGGCCGAGGGGTCGTCCAGCGACTGCCTGCCCTGTCAGGAGGACTGTGCCTACTGCAAGGATGACACGCCCTGTGTTGCTCAAAGTGACAGCGCTCTGCGCATGGCCGTGCTCTCCTTCCAGGTCCTGTGTATGCTGGTGGACTTTGTCAGCATGGTGATCATCTACCACTTCCGCAGGAAAAAGGTGAGGCACTATTCAGCCGTCATTCATCCCATTTTACATTGATCATAATCACTATTCATCATCTATTACATTGATATATGATATATTGATATATAGTTCATGACTTAATACATGTTATTCATGTTATTTTCCATCCTAATTCATCATCTATGTTGATGTATTAGTTAATGGATGATTTGATACATGTTATTCTATCCTATTAGCCTACATTGTTTTATTCATTAATGGATGACTGGGTCAATCTTATCCTTTCCTTTTCTTTGTTCTTGAACCTGAATGAGAACAGGGGCACACACTATACTGTAGCTGCAATGTATCAGAGAGATTATCATAGTCCTTTTGAACAGAATGATATTTGCTGTATATTTTACTGTATACATTGGATGTGTTTCGACCATATGGCCATGGGTAGCTCTGTCACGTCCTGACCAGTATAAGGGGTTATTGTTTATTGTAGTTTGGTCAGGACGTGGCAGGGGGTATTTGTTTTATGTGGTTCGGGGTTTATGGTATATGTATTTATGTAAGAGGGGTGTTTGATTTATGTGTTCCGGGATTTTTGGGTAATGTTCTTGTTTTGTATTTCTATGGTTTTCTATGTTGTGTATTTCTTTGTGTTGGCCTGGTATGGCTCTCAATCAGGAACAGCTGTACATCGTTGTTGCTGATTGAGAGTCATACTTAGGTAGCCCTGTTTCACCTGTCCCTTTGTGGGAAGTTGTTGTTGCACTGCTGTGTTAGCCTGCAATACTGTTCGTGTCATACGTTTTCTTGTTTTGTTTTTGTTACGTGTCTCAAAATAAAGATAAAATGAGCACTCAACCCGCTGCGCCTTGGTCCAGTATATACGACGATCGTTACAAGCTCAGGAACATTCAACTAGTGTATTATTCATGGAGATACCTCTTCTGACAGTTCAGAGCACCACAAATAATAATTGACTCTATTTGATTATACATGATTCATTGGGCACACACAATCTGGTACAGTTTGGCACATTGATGGCAGGACTAAGGTTCCAACTCTAAGCTTTAATGCCGATTGACAGATTTAGTTGGCATTTGCACCAGTTCAAAAGTTGTATCTTTAGTTTCAACTGAACTGGAGTGAGTTTTCCAAGACATTCGTGGCACTAAGATCAGCGTTTGTCCCTTGCCAACCAAATGTCTCACTCTTAGACTCTATGAGATGATCTTAGCTACAACGTTTTGGGAAGTTCACTATAGAGCTGGGCTTCTATCCACGAGATGTTTCAGAGTAGGAGTGCTGATCTAGGAACAGGTCCATTGTCACGTTCTGACCAGTAAAGGGGTTATTTGTTATTGTAGTTTGGTCAGGATGTGGCAGGGGGTGTTTGTTTTATGTGGTTCGGGGTTTGTTGGGATATGTGTTTATTTAAGAGGGGTGTTTTTGTCATGGGATTTGTGGGAAGTTGTTTTTGCACTGCTGTGTTTAGCCTGCAATACTGTGCGTTCGTTCGTTCGTTTTCTTGTTTTGTTTATTTAGTGTTCAATAAAAGTTTAATATGAGCACTCAACCCGCTGCGCCTTGGTCTACTCCATACAACGACCGTTACATCCACCCTGTCGACATTATCTTATTCATTATGATTTTAAAGGGAAAACTGATCCCAGATCAGCACTCAGCAAGCGTTAAGAATATGGGCCCTGATGTTCAGCAAATGTTATGAAGGGAGAATGTTAGTACAATGAAATTGAGAACAGTGCTGTAAGTGCATACCTTAGGTAGATGATAATAACTATGTTGAGTCTAAGACAAGGGTTTAGTCTAGGCCTCACTGGTAAGTAAGCCTTGTCAGAGCCAGAACAGCCTAAAGGGGAGGAGCCTATTACCTATGTTTTTAGCATGAGGCAGCTTGTACAAGTACACCCCCTGGACAGGATGCTAGACTTTCGTAGGGCTGATACATCTCCTTAATGCTGAGCGCCAAGCAGGGCATTATGTCCCATTTTTAGTCTTTGGTATGACTTGACTAGGGATCGAACTCCAAACCGTTCAATTTCAGGGCAGTCACTCTAACCACAAGGCCACTGAGTTGATACATGGAGGGATCTGATTTCTCTTAACAAGATTCAGTTTCTCCATGGCTGTCCTCGATGCTATGGGCTTATAAATAGATCTGCCTAGCTTCTCCAATGCCCACACACTCTACAAATCCCCCAGGCTTCTTACAGTAAAATAATAACATCTCTGAGATAGAATAATCTTGGGTACAGTGATATTCTTTGATACAAGTAAAAAATGTAAGAAACCTCCTTGCCATGGATATGGAATCCTCAAGAATGTGAGTACTGTAGACCACACTACCTACCTAGAGAGTTTCATCTGTATTTTTTGTAGCTGTTTACATACCACCACAGTCAGAGGCTGGCACTAAGACAGCTTTGAATGAGCTGTATTCCACCATAAGCAAACAAGAAAATGCTCATCCAGAGGCGGCGCTCCTAGTAGCTGGGGACTTTAATGCAGGGAAACTTAAATCAGTTTTACCAAATTTCTATCAGCATGTTAAATGTGCAACCAGAGGAAAAAAACTCTGGACCACCTTTACTCCACACACAGATACACATACAAAGCTCTCCCTCGCCCTCCATTTGGCAAATCTGACCATAATTCTATCCTCCTGATTCCTGCTTACAAGAACAAATTAAAGCCGGAAGCACCAGTGACTAGATGAATAAAAAAGTGGTCAGATGAAGCAGATGCTAAGCTACAGGACTGTTTTGCTACCACAGAAGCACCAGTGACTAGATGAATAAAAAAGTGGTCAGATGAAGCAGATGCTAAACTACAGGACTGTTTTGCTACCACAGACTGGAATATGTTGCGGGATTCCTCCGATGGCATTGAGGAGTACACCACATCAGTCATTGGCTTCATCAATAAGTGCATCGATGACGTCATCCCCACAGTGACCGTATGTACATACCCCAACCAGAAGCCATGGATTACAGGCAACATCCGCACTGAGCTAAAGGCTAGAGCTGCGGCTTTCAAGGAGCGGGACTCTAACCTGGAAGCTTATAAGAAATCCCGCTATGCCCTGCGACGAACCATCAAACATGCAAAGCGTCAATACAGGACTAAGATCGAATCGTACTACACCGGCTCTGACACTCGTTGGATGTGGCATGGCTTGCAAACCATTACAGACTACAAAGGGAAGCACAGTTGAGAGCTGCCCAGTGACACAGGCCTACCAGACGAGCTAAACTACTTCTATGCTCGCTTCGAGGCAAATAACACTGAAACATGCATGAGAGCACCAGCTGTTCTGGAAGACTGTGTGATCACGCTCTCTGCAGCCGATGTGAGTAAGACCTTTAAACAGGTCAACATTCACAAGCCTGCAGGGCCAGACGGATTACCAGGACGTGTACTGCGAGCATGCGATGACCAACTGGCAAGTGTCTTCACTGACATTTTCAACCTCTCCCAGTCCGAGTCTGTAATACCAACATGTTTTAAGCAGGCCACCATAGTGCCTGTGCCCAAGAACACTAAAGTAACCTGCCTAAACAACTACCGACCCGTAGCACTCACATCAGTAGCCATGAAGTGCTTCGAAAGGCTGGTCATGGCTCACATCAACACCATTATCCCAGAAACCCTAGACCCACTCCAATTTGCATACCGCCCCAACAGATACACAGATGATGCAATCTCTATTGCACTCCACACTGCCCTTTCTCACCTGGACAAAAGGAACACCTATGTGAGAATGCTATTCATTGACTACAGCTCAGCATTCAACATCATAGTGCCCTCAAAGCTCATCAATAAGCTAAGGACCCTGGGACTAAACACCTCCCTCTGCAACTGGATCCTGGACTTCCTGACGGGCCACCCCCAGTTGGTAAGGGTAGGTAACAGCACATCCACCACGCTCACCCTTAGGGGTGCGTGCTCAGTCCCCTCCTATACTGTTCACTCATGACGGCCAGGCACGACTCCAACATCATCATTAAGTTTGCCAATGACACGATGGTAGTTCTGATCACCGACAACGATGAGACAGCCTATAGGGAGGAGGTCAGAGACCTGGCCGAGTGGTGCCAGGACAACAACCTCTCCCTCAACGTGATGAAGACAAAGGAGATGATTGTGGACTACAGGAAAAAGAGGACAGAGCACGCCCCCATTCTCATCGACGGGGCTGTGGTGGAGCAGGTTGAGAGCTCCACCACGTCACTAACAAACTAACATGGTCCAAATACACCAAGACAGTCGTGAAGAGGGCACGACAAAACCTATTCCCCCTCAGGAGACTGAAAAGATTTGGCATGGGTCCTCAGATCCTCAAAAGGTTCTACAGCTGCACCATCGAGAGCATCCTGACTGGTTGCATCACTGCCTGGTATGGAAACTGCTCAGCTTCCAACTGCAAGGCACTACAGAGTTTAGTGCAAATGGCCCAGTACATCACTGGGGCCAAGCTTCCTGGCATCCAGGACCTCTATACCAGGTGGTGTCAGAGGAAGGCCCTAAACATTGTCAAAGACTCCAGCCATCCTACTCATCGACTGTTCTCTCTGCTTCCGCACGGCAAGTGGTACCGAGCGCCATGTCTAGGTCCAAGAGGCTTCTAAACAACTTCTTCCCCCAAGCCATAAGACTCCTGAACATCTAATCAAATGGCTGCCCAGACTATTTTGATTGCCCCCCCCCTTTTACACAGCTGCTACTCTCTGTTGTTATCATCTATGCATCGTCATTTTAATAACTCCTATGTACCTACATGTACATATTACCTCTACTAACCGGTGCCCCCGCACATTGACTCTGTACCGGTACCCCCCTGTATATAGTCTCGCTATTATTGTTTTACTGCTGCTCTTTTACTTGCTACTTTTATTTCCTATTCTTATCCATATATATTTTTTAACTGCGTTGTTGGTTAAGGGCTCGTAGGCATTTCACTGTAAGGTCTACACCTGTTGTATTCGGCGCATGTGACTAATCACATTTGATTTGATTTGATACGAGCAAAATATGCCAAGGCCATTACTTAGTTTTGAAAGTATTAAAGGTAACTTCGCTGTTCTACATCTACAACATGACATTTACTTTATATAGTAGAGCCGTATAGTCCTGAACCAGTTCACTATTCACAGCCTGGTGAACTTTTGGCTGTGGAACTTTTGGCTCTATAATCGCATTAGCTTTCTGGATTGGAGCACAACACCTAAGCCCTCAGTTGGGTTCTGTCAATTAATTGGCTTCATTTAGGACTTTGTCTTGAGCGTGAGAAATCTCTGGATTAGGATGTAAGTTGACAGATTCACTGACAGGAGAACATCTCCTTACTGGATCACACACACCTTGGGATGAGTTAGCTCTAGTAGGGTTGAGACGAAAAATGTATTTTCTCACTAATACAACTTCTAGAATTTGGAGGTATGTCATATTGAATGTCACTGTATGTAATCATCATTTATCCTCCAAAAGGGACTTTACTTCTGTTGCCACTCTGTGCGTGGTAGCAGCACTATCATTTGCTCAAGGTTCAAGAGCAGTAAGCTGTGTATAGGCACTTATACTGTATGTTTGCAAACTGATGGCACATCCTCAAGCACCGTTTACTGTAAAAGAATGCATGGCTGAATGTCTGATGTACTGTAAGAGGAGCCTGGAAATATCCATGAAATGGAAAACCATAGAAAAACGTAGAATGTTCTAGTCCCGTGGGCAAACATTTATTTGATGAGGTTTGATAAGGCTTAGGAGACAGCTGTTATTTATTTTGTATGTTTACGAATGCACTAGTACATTTACATTTTAGTCATTTAGCAGACACTCTTATTGAGCGACTTAAAATAAGTCCATTCATCTTAAAGTACAGTAGCTAGGTGAGACAACCACATATCACAATCATAGTGAGTACATTTTTCCCCAGTAAAGTGGCTATGAAAGTAGGCTTCGTTCATGTCGTCTTGGCTCTTACTAATACGTAGAGTTTTAGCATTATTCAAATGAAACCTTTATTAAATGTTGTTTCTGTCTCCTGTGTTCCAGAGTATCAGAGCTTCTGGGGTAGTTCTATTGGAGGCCATCCTGACTGGAGCACTGCTTCTCTACTTTCCGGTGAGTCACAGTGTGTGTGTGTGTGTGTGTGTGTGTGTGTGTGTGTGTGTGTGTGTGTGTGTGTGTGTGTGTGTGTGTGTGTGTGTGTGTGTGTGTGTGTGCGTCTGCGTGTGTAGGAGGAGGGTTATTTACAATCTATAGTATGATTGGCCTCTGCCCTTATTATTTAAAAGTTTATGACAAAGTTAGTATGTGACAAAAAGTTGCCATTCAGTTTAACCTTTGATCCAGACTATATATTAATTCAACAACACACAAAAAAACTTTTTTGTATGACACGACTAATGTGGCATGAAGGCTGCCATGGAATGTTGACTTGGTCAGGTAATAGAAAACCGTTCATAAATCACAGTGCCTTGTTTTGGAGGGTTTCTACAGAGTAGAGTTGAACAGTGTTTCTTTGTTTGGCGGAGACAAACATCCTGGGGCTCTCCTCTGACCTCCTGCTAACTGTACGCTGCTAATCTGCCCAATGAACCCAGCAACCTGTGAAATATACCATCTGTTGACCAGCCACTCATGTTAAATGTGTGCAGCACCTATTCAGACCTTAGCAAGTCTCCTATTCAATTATATTACATTTGCTAACACATTTCTTCACAATAAGGATGGTTGACATTAACTGTCTATAGCCTTCTTTGACACATGTCACATCACTCATAACAGATGTTATACCATTCTAATTGTAGAAACTGATAGAAACGATCAACTATACTAGATTAAGTATCATTAAGAGCAAACGATACAATTTAGAGGGAGATGAAAATAACCAAATAACCAGAGTTTCAATTTGAAGCGTCCGATTATTTCCACAGATGACCGAGCCTCAGGGCGTCTCCACATAACATTGATTTACGCAGATGTATTGTTTTGTCTTAGTCAGTGGTGCCCCGAGCCTCTGGGTGATTGCAATTTAGTGGTGATCGCAGCAAGCTATGGGCTTAGCATAGCCACGAAGGGTAAATTAAAGTGAACTGATTTAGAGCAGCTCGCTAATCAATGCAATTAGCCAGTGACAAGGAAAGTAATCATCTTTGAAATTGCAATGAAATAGTGAGCGAAAGCAGGGGTTGGTTGAATGGGAATGGGGTCGTCTGTGATTGGATGGACAACATCAGTCCTGTTGGAGGATTGGTGAATGAGCAGGAAGTGGGCATTTCACAGATGGAAATTAAAATATGGAAATTACAACAACAAATTCATTGAAAATAGTGATTGAAAAATTGCTCCGTGTCTTGTGTTTCCATTGAAATGGAATGGACCACAATTCTTATGTAACACCATTTTGGCAATCTTCCATTATCAAAATGAGCCATCCCAATTGAATACTGAACATATTGGAAGGCTGAGCAAATTATTTATACCCATATTTTATGCATTGAAATCCAAGTCACCACAAGACCTCCTTGTCTCATTTTGATATGCTGTCTTTCAGTCCCTTTATATGAAAATTGTTCCTTTCTGCACGAGTCCATTGTCTACGTAGCGCGCTATATTGATCTCCAGCCTGATCCCTTTGCATGTCTCCTTTGTGAATCTCACATGAGCCTTCCTTCCTGCCTGCTAGGGCGAGTCGCATCACTCCCAATCTAAAAATAGATTCGGAAATATTCCACCGCTGCTGCTGCTTCTATTTTAAATAATTCCAGTGTTATTAAGGAGCAAGGAGATGCATCTCATCCCAGCACTCTCTTGGCATTCCGTTCTTTGGAGTAATGCAATTTCCCCCCTTTCCCCCGTTCTCCTCAGTGTGTCACATGCAATAACTTCAGTCCCTGCCCAGAATAAGGCAGGAGGAGAGACAGGGAGTGAGCGGAAAAAAAGGAGAGAAAGGAAATTACGGGAGTGCCAAAGCTGGCTATTTCTGTTTGGCTGTGTGGAGATGAGAGAGGAGGGAACAGACACATAACTTGTGATTCTCCATGTGATCTTTGCATTAGCTTTCCGGCTATGTATTTGTCTCTTACTCAGGTGGCTCGAAAGCCTGAGATTGGAGTAAAGTGACAGTTTGGATTGCTATTTCTCATCATTTTCAAAATGCCACCAAGTTTCTCAATCAAGGGGGGATATATTCAGATAGAATCATTTGTGTGAGCTGTCCATCGTGGTACAACCTCGCTCACTTATTCACTCACTCACTCACTCACTCACAATTCTCTCCTCCCCTTATTCACTGTTGGTAGCTCCATCTCTCTTTCTTTCATTTCCTGTCTTCTCCTCCCCCACAGTGCTTTGTGCTGCTCCCTCTCCCAGCCCATCTGTGTGTGTGCTAGTGCAGGCTGCCACTGAGACCCCCCGTCTTTCCCTCTCCCCCCACCTTGGTACCCCATCAGAGACTCTGGGCTTTTACTCTGCTGCCTTCCTGTTGCTTCACACACATACACCCACAAACATGCACACACACTCACATATACACAGTCAACCACAACAACCGCATCATGCATGCATGCATATACTCTCTCTCCCTCTCTCCCTCTCTCCCTCTCTCTCCCTCTCTCCCTCTCTTTCTCTCTCTCTCTCTCTCTCTCTCTCTCTCTCTCTCTCTCTCTCACTCATACACACACACACACTCCACCTCTCCCTCCTCCACCTGTCTGCTTGCGTCTCTCCTCTCCTCCTCCATCTCAGGCCTTCCCCAGTCCCCATGCAGTGCAGGGCAGACAGACATAGCGTCACAGCACATCAGGGGGCTAATGAGAAACAGTATGTCTGAGGGATAATGCATCCTGACCTGTCAGGCCATGAAACACGGCCCGCCTGGCATCTCCTTCCCCCTTCCTGCTTCCCATCCCAGCTGCTCCGACACTTTCAATCTGCCTTAAGTGGATCTGTTGTGGGTGGAGGGTGAAGTGGCGTGTTTTGGAGCCCCCCCCCCCCCCGCCCACCCCCACCACCAGATCGTGTGCCTCCCTGCTTCCCTGCAAAGTGCTGAGGCGTAGGGCTCATCCAAAACCCACAGATGCTCTCTGAGTAGAACGTTAGGGGGTAGATAAACTTGTGCTATTGTGGTACTTGGTGTGTTTACAGAGAAAGAGGAACTTAAGAGAGTGAGATTGAACATAGATGGAAGAGCATGAAAGAGGGTTGGACAAACACAGTACATTGACTTAGGTCGACCAGTCAAATCAAATCAAAATCAAATCAAATTGTATTAGTCACATGCGTCAAATACAACAGGTGTAGGTAGACCTTACAGTGAAATACTTACTTACAGTGAGGGAAAAAGGCATTTGATCCCCTGCTGATTTTGTACGTTTGCCCACTGACAAAGAAATGATCAGTCTAAAATTTTAATGGTAGGTTTATTTGAACAGTGAGAGACAGAATAATAACAAAAAAATCCAGAAAAACGCATGTCAAAAATTTTATAAAATGATTTGCATTTTAATGAGGGAAATAAGTATTTGACCCCTCTGCAAAACATGACTTAGTACTTGGTGGCAAAACCCTTGTTGGCAATCACAGAGGTCAGACTTTTTTTGTAGTTGGCCACCAGGTTTGCACACATCTCAGGAGGGATTTTGTCCCACTCCTCTTTGCAGATCTTCTCCAAGTCATTAAGGTTTCGAGGCTGACGTTTGGCAACTCGAACATTCAACTCCCTCCACAGATTTTCTATGGGATTAAGGTCTGGAGACTGGCTAGGCCACTCCAGGACCTTAATGTGCTTCTTCTTGAGCCACTCCTTTGTTGCCTTGGCCGTGTGTTTTGGGTCATTGTCATGCTGGAATACCCATCCACAACCCATTTTCAATGCCCTGGCTGAGGGAAGGAGGTTCTCACCCAAGATATGACGGTACAAGTCGTCCCTTAGATGCGGTGAAGTTGTCCTGTCCCCTTAGCAGAAAAAACACCCCCAAAGCATAATGTTTCCACCTCCATGTTTGATGGTGGGGATGGTGTTCTTGCGGTCATAGGCAGCATTCCTCCTCCTCCAAACACGGCGAGTTGAGTTGATGCCAAAGAGCTCCATTTTGGTCTCATCTTACCACAACACTTTCACCCAGTTGTCCTCTGAATCATTCAGATGTTCATTGGCAAACTTCAGATGGGCATGTATATGTGCTTTCTTGAGCAGGGGGACCTTGCGGGCGCTGCAGGATTTCAGTCCTTCACGGCGTAGTGTGTTACCAATTGTTTTCTTGGTGACTATGGTCCCAGCTGCCTTGAGATCGTTGACAAGATCCTCCCGTGTAGTTCTGGGCTGATTCCTCACCGTTCTCATGATCATTGCAACTCCACGAAGTGAGATCTTGCATTGAGCCCCAGGCCGAGGGAGATTGACAGTTATTTTGTGTTTCTTCCATTTGCGAATAATCGCACCAACTGTTGTCACCTTCTCACCAAGCTGCTTGGCGATGGTCTTGTAGCCCATTCCAGCCTTGTGTAGGTCTACAATCTTGTCCCTGACATCCTTGGAGAGCTGTTTGGTCTTGGCCATGGTGGAGAGTTTGGAATCTGATTGATTGATTGCTTCTGTGGACAGGTGTCTTTTGTACAGTTAACAAACTGAGATTAAGAGCACTCCCTTTAAGAGTGTGCTCCTAATCTCAGCTCGTTACCTGTATAAAAGACACCTGGGAGCCAGAAATCTTTCTGATTGAGAGGGGGTCAAATGCTTATTTCCCTCATTAAAATGCAAATCAATTTATAACATTTTTGACATGTGTTTTTCTGGATTTTTTTGTTGTTATTCTGTCTCTCACTGTTCAAATTAACCTACCATTAAAATGATAGACTGATCCTTTCTTTGTCAGTGGGCAAACGTACAAAATCAGCAGGGGATCAAATACTTTTTTCCCTCACTGTACGAGCCCCTAACCAACAATGCAGTTAAAAAATATATGGATAAGAATAAGAAATAAAAGTAACAAGTAATTAGGTGAAGGAGGGAGAGTGAATTAAAGAGCAGCAGTAAAATAACAATAGCGAGACTATATACGGGGAGTACCGATACAGAATCAATGTGCGGGGGCACCGGTTAGTTGAGCTAATATGTACATGTAGGTAGAGTTACTAAAGTGACTATGCATAGATTTAAGAACAGAGAGTAGCAGTGGTGTAAAAGAGGGGGGGGAATGCAAATAGTCTGGGTGGCCATTTGATTAGATGTTCAGGAGTCTTACAGCTTGGGGGTAGAAGCTGTTTAGAAGCCTCTTGGACCTAAATTTGGCGCTCCGGTATCGCTTGCCGTGCGTCTATGAGTAGGGTGGTTGGAGTCTTTGACAATTTTTAGGGCCTTCCTCTGACACCGCCTGGTTTAGAGGTCCTGGATGGCAGGAAGCTTGGCCCCAGTGATGTACTGGGCAGTACACAATACCCTCTGTAGTGCCTTGCGGTAAGAGGCCGAGCAGTTGCCATACCAGGCAGTGATGCAACCAGTCAGGATGCTCTCGATAGTGCAGCTGTAGAACCTTTTGAGGATCTGAGGACCCATGCCAAATCTTTTCAGTCTCCTGAGGGGGAATAGTCTTTGTCGTGCCCTCTTCACGACTGTCTTGGTGTGCTTGGACCATGTTAGTTTGTTGGTGATGTGGACACCAAGGAACTTGAAGCTCTCAACCTGCTCCACTACAGCCCCGTCGATGAGAATGGGGCGTGCTTGGTCCTCTATTTCCTGTAGTCCACAATCATCTCCTTTGTTTTCATCACGTTGAGGGAGAGGTTGTTGTCCTGGCACCACACGGCCAGGTCTCTGACCTCCTCCCTATAGGCTGTCTCATCATTGTCATCATAAGGCCTACTGTTGTGTCATCGGCAAACGTAATGATGATTTTGGAGTCATGCCTGGCTGTGCAGTCATTAGTGAACAGGGAGTATAGGAGGGGACTGAGCACACACCCCTAAGGGGTCCCTGTGTTGAGGATCAGCGTGGTGGATGTGTTGTTACCTACCCTTACCACCTGGGGGCGGCCCGTCAGGAAGTCCAGGATCCAGTTGCAGAGGGAGGTGTTAAGTCCCAGGGTCCTTAGCTTATTGATGAGCTTTGAGGGCACTATGGTGATGAACGTTGAGATGTAGTCAATGAATAGCATTCTCACATACTGTAGTTGTTCCTTTTGTCCAGGTGGGAAAGGGCAGTGTGGAGTGCAATAGAGATTGCATCATCTGTGGATCTGTTGGGGCGGTCTGCAAATTGGAGTGGGTCAAGGGTTTGTGGGATAATGGTGTTGATGTGAGCCATGACCAACCTTTCAAAGCACTTCATTGCTACATACGTGGGTGCTACGGGTCGGTAGTCATTTAGGCAGGTTGCCTTTGTGTTCTTGGGCACAGGCACTATGGTGGTCTGCTTGAAACATGTTGGTATTACAGACTCGGACAGGGAGAGGTTGAAAATGTCAGTGAAGACACTTGAAAGTTGGTCATCGCATGCTCGCAGTACACGTCCTGGTAATCCATCTTGCCCTGCAGCCTTGTCAATGTTGACCTGTTTAAAGGTCTTACTCACATCGGCAGTGGAGAGCGTGACCACACAGTCTTCCGGAACAGCTGATGCTCTCATGCATGTTTTAGTGTTATTTGCCTCGAAGCGAGCATAGAAGTAGTTTAGCTCGTCTGGTAGGCTCGTATCACTGGGCAGTTCTAGGCTGTGCTTCCCTTTGTAGTCTGTAATGGTTTGCAAGCCCTGCCACATCCGATGAGTGTCAGTGCCGGTGTAGTACGATTCGATCTTAGTCCTGTATTGACGCTTTGCCAGTTTGATGGTTCATCGGAGGGCATAACGGGATTTCTTATAAGCTTCCGGGTTAGATTCCCGCTCCTTGAAAGTGGCAGCTCTAGTCTTTAGCTCAGTGCGGATGTTGCCTGTAATCCATGGCTTCTGGTTGGGGTATGTACATACGGTCACTGTGGGGATGACGTCATCGATGCACTTATTGATGAAGCCAATGACTGATGTGGTGTAGTCCTCAATGCCATTGGAGGAATCCCGGAACATATTCCAGTCTGTGCTAGCAAAACAGTCCTGTAGCTTAGCACCTGCTTCATCTGACCACTCTTTATTGATCGAGTCACTGGTGCTTCCTGCTTTTATTTTTGCTTGTAAGCAGGAATCAGGAGGATATAATTATGGTCAGATTTGCCAAATGGAGGGTGAGGGAGAGCTTTGTATGCATCTCTGTGTGTGGAGTAAAGGTGGTCCAGAGTTCTTTTCCCTCTGTTTGCACATTTAACATGCTGATAGATATTTGGTAAAACGGATTTAAGTTTCCCTGCATTAAAGTTCCCGGCTACTAGGAGCGTCACCCCTGGATGAACGTTTTCCTGTTTGCTTATGGTGGAATACAGCTCATTCAATGTGGTCTCAGTGCCAGCATCAGTCTGTGGTGGTATGTAGACAGCTACTAAAAATACAGAAATATTCTCTAGGTAGATAGTGTGGTCTACAGCTTATCATGAGATCCTCTACCCCAGGCGAGCAAAACCTTGAGACTTCCTTAGATATCGTGCACTAGTTGTTATTTACAAAAATACATAGTCCGCCACCCCTTGTCTTACCAGACGTCTGTGTTCTATCCTGCCGAAACAGCGTATAACCAGCCAGCTGTATGTTGATAATGTCGTCGTTCAGCCACGACTCGTGAAGCATAAGATATTACAGTTTTGAATATCCCGTTGGTAGTTTAATCTTCCACGTAGGTCATCGATTTTATCCAAAGATTGCACGTTTGCTTGCAGAATGGAAGGAAGTGGGGGTTTATTCGATCGTCTACGAATTCTCAGAAGGCAGTCTGCCCTCTGGCACCTTTTTCTCCACGCAAATGATGGATCTGGGCCTGTTCCCGGGAAAACAGTATATCATTCATGTCGGGCTCGTCGAACTTGTTAATGGATTCTGCCAGTCCATGGCGAGTAATCACAGTTCTGATGTCCAGAAGTTATTTTCGGTCATAAGAGATGGTAGAAGCAACATTATTTACAAAATAAGTTACAAAATAAGTTGCAAACAACGCAAAGAAACGAACGAAAAAAACACAATTGGTTAGGAATACGTAAAACGTCAGCCTTGTCCTCCGGCGCTATCTTGAGTCGCCATCTTTCAACCCTCCTCTATTCGTTCCTCTTCTTCCTGAGTGTAGTTTTCATAGTCAATGAGGCCATACAGGGCGGCTGTTTAAAATGCATCCGCTGATTTCGTAATGTGGAGGGTTGGAGTGTTGAGTTGAGTTTTCACCTCTCGGACAGTAATGTGACAACATGTGAAGTGTGCACAGCCGAGTTCTGAGTAACTTGGGGACCTCTGTGTTGGTGACACATATCAAACTGTCCAGATTAACATCCTGTATGCACACTGTAAATTGCGGCACAAACACGCAGAAACAGTCCAACATGTCCCATGTCTCATGAGAGGGAATATCTCACAGGAAATAGCGGTGACAAGGAGAAGGTATTGTGGGAGGCCAAGTTGGATGTAATTTACACAAGGCCAACCTCAGGGGGACGAGGGGGAGAAACCATTACCTCGCCCATAGCCACTGGGCCCTCTCATATCATATCATTGGGGAGTAGCTGTCAGCTTTCATATCAAAACAGATTCATTGCCCCTATCCCATACCAACCCCACCTCCCACCTCCCACCCCTCTCTCCCTTTAAGGAATTTACTCGATTAGAGTGGAATAGACAGAGGAGAGGAACGAGATGATGAGACAGAGGAGGGGAACGAGATGATGACCAGAAAAGAGAGGATTGAGAGAGATGGATGGAATGGCAGTGGGCATGTCAAAGCAGTAGAAGGGGTGTAATGACATGATACTTTCCTGAGGCTTCAGTCTCACATTATCTCCTTCTCAGATGGAAACAGACAGACATGTTAAATAGCTCAAACGGTTTTGTTCTTTTTTTTTGTTGCAGGCCCAACGCATGTTGACAGTTATCGTATGAAAAGATTGGAATGCCCCACATAGCGAACCGTCTTGCATTAACTAGTTAATGTCTGCTGGTTGGAGCATGATTCTGGCAATGTTCTAGCAACATTCTGGCTTCTAGAGGCGTTTGTAGGATTTGTACACATTCAGGATTGTTATTTTTTGGGGGGGGAAATGTTATTTTTATAAATGCATTTCTTGCAATTCTATGTCATATTACATGACTCGATAAATTACCAAAATTTGTTTTAATAAGGCAAGAATGACCGAAAATACTAGGCTACTCTGACACTGATAACCTGAGATCAATAAAAATGATATTGTCTTGAATGCAACCAATAGAAAAATGTTAGAGTGGAGACAAATTGTAGCCCACAATATTACGTCCATCTGGAGGCTTTTTTCCCTTTTCGCCCATGTGAACCTGAGTAAACCCAGTCACTCAGACCCTTAGCCATGCCTGTTTATTGGCACCACACACCATCACACACTGCCTTGGCTGAATTCAATCTTCTCAACCAAAACTCACACTCATGAAATGTCATAAGCTTGCAGAGGAGACAGGCAGTCAAAGCAGCTGAACCAAGGTGCGATTTGAAGCTTATGAAATTTCATTTTTTGGGAGTAGATTTGATTTCAAGCACTGCCTGGCTCCCTACAGACATGGTCCCTTTCAACTGAAAGTAAGGATACTACCCCGTAGGAGGAAAAAAATAAGGAAAGTGTCACTGGTGACACTTTGCGTCTTGAAAGTCCAATATCTTGAAACCTTGACTGCTGACATGCAAAACACTTTGAGACTGTTTGTTTCAACAGAGGACTAATTCAAAAAATACCAAAAGATTGTTTTTGAGCTCAGGTCACAACTCCAGAGCTGGACTTCTGTGTATTTCCCAATATCCTTTATGGAATGCATTGTATTGTATTGTATTTATTCAAATCAAGCTACCATGCAGAATAAAGAACAGGCGACAGTTCTATTTGGTGTATTTCTACGCCAGCAATTTACTATAGGGTTACTACGTGTATGGGGGAAAGGTGAATAAGAGGTCAAAGGGACAATTGTTTCTTGAACGGATGGTCAGGGGGCTGGAACATAATTACACATAATTTGTAGACTGCCCAAACAGATATAATATTTGACTGAAGCATAATAATTTCAAACCTTGTATACAGTCACATACAGTGCATTCGAAAGTATTCAGACCCCTTGACTTTATCCACATTTTGTTACGTTACAGCCTTATTCTAAAATGTATTAAATAAAACATTTTCCTCATCAATCTACACATAATACCCCATAATGACAAAGCAAAAACATTTTTTTTGTCAACTGTGGGACCTTATATAGACAGGTGTGTGCCTTTCCAAATCATGTCCAGTCAAATGAATTTACCACAGGTGGACTCAAGGATGATCAATGGAAGCAGGATTCACCTGAGCTCAATTTCGAGTCTCATAACAAAGGGTCTGAATACTTATGTAAATAAGGTATTTCAAAAAGAAATTGTGTGTAGATTACTGAGGATTTTTCAAAATTTTATCAATTTTATAATATGACTGTAGCGTAACAAAATGTGGAAAAAGTCAAGGGGTCTGAATACATTCCAAAGGCACGGTACCTACTATATAAGTGGGGGTGGGATGCAGGCATTCTAAGGGGGTCTCAGATAAGCACCTGATAAGGTTTTAATCCTGTTATTATTATGGTGATGAGGTTATTGGCCTTTGACCTTTGTGACATAGGAAATCCTTCAGGGGTTCAAAGGTTAATTACCAGTGGTTGTGATTGAATGAAAATATTAGCTTTTTGGAATGGTTCACCGATGAAGCGGAACTTCGTTGTAAACGTATTGACATGACATACAGTAGTTGAATGATTTAAGTGATGGTCGCAGTCAGTAATCACACCTGCAATCTCTTGTGGGAAACACATAAAAACAACACAAACACACACAACCCCCCCAGCACGCACACACGCACGCACGCACACACGCACACACACACACACACTGTCAGTTCAGTTGTTTTATCTAACTAAATCAATACCCGGGGCCACACGTCCTGACCTTGACAGGAAGGAAGGGGTCCATGTGGGGGATCGATCCCTCAGGTACTCACCCCCCTCCAAGCATCTATTGATACCACCTCTCCATCTCATTTACATGTTTATTGTCTACAGACTATAAGTCAATTACATAAAGGCCTGTCATGCCAAATAGTGTCCCCCTGCCAAAAAGTCCCCCCTCCCTTGTGTCACAATGAGATTCGATAAACTATTACCGGCCCATTCTCTGGTGGTCAAAGGCTAGGTTGTTGTGATCTCAGAACTCTATCTCAGTGTCTCATGTGGTCAATAGCTCTCTCCTCACCTCCCACTGTAGCACGGCTAAGTCCTAAATGGCACCCAATTCCCTATATAGTACAATATGGCCCTGGTCAAAAGTAGTGCACTTCGTAGGGCATATGGTGTCATTTGGGACAAACACAGGGTTTCACACATTGCTGTTAAAAAACAACATGGAACAGTCCTACTCAGTAGACTACTGAGAGAAATGAGGTGAAGGGAGCTACCCTGGTACGTTTGGATTACTGTTACAGTGCTAGTTGGTGGGTAATTGGGACGGCAGGTAGCCTAAGCACATTGGGCCAGTAACCGAAATGTTGCTGGTTTGAATCCCCATGCCGACTAGGTGAAAAATCTGTTTGTGTGCCCTTGAGCAAGGCACTTAACCCTAATTGCTCCTGTAAGTCGCTCTGGATAAGAGCTTTTGCTAAAAAAGTAAAATTGGATTTGTTTAGACATTTTTAGAGTTTTATTATTGTGTATTGTTTGACATTTACTGCATTGCTAGGAGCTAGTTACATAAGGATTTTGCTGCACCTTCGACAACATCTGCTAAACTGTGTAGGTGACCAATAAACTTTGATTTGATTTGAGCAACAACACCCGTGATGGCAGTTATGCCACGGCTTTGTGGCTGCATGACGTCACTCGTGTCAAAAGGGACACACTCTTCTAAGACTCAAGCTGGCAATGATGAGCGTTATGGGTGCTTGAATGACCTTCATTCTATAGAGTTTTCTTAGTCTACTCATTCCCACCTTTGAGACTGGGATGCTGTGAAAAGCGAGTGGATTTGGGGGGCCAACAGCAGTAAAGTTAGCATTATAGACTTATTGCCATCAATATGTTTGTTTATCTATTTGTATCAAGCCTCGAGTTGTACAATCTGACACAGGCAGCTCGTCAGCAGGGCACTCTACTGTACTGTAGCACAATGACGTTCTCAGGACCCACAGGCCTTTGTGAAGGAAGCACAGCAGTCAAAGAATCCCAGCTAATGTAGACGGGTGCAAAAACCAAATTACTCCCGCTGGAATAGAAAGTTATGAATGCATTCTAACTACGCTTTCAACTGACAAACGCTGGTTTTGAGATCCCAGTACTATGATGCACTGATGAGCAGTGATGAGCAACAATAGGAGTGTTCATTCAGGAAAGGTGGTCATTAACACTGGAATGAGAGCATTATTCATGTATGGTGCATTATGATCTTTCTTTCTCTCTCTCTCTCTCTCTCTCTCTCTCTCTCTCTCTCTCTCTCTCTCTCGCTCTCTCTCTCTCTCTCTCTCTCTCTCTCTTCCTCTCTCTGTCATCTCACTCGCTGCCTCTCTCTACTTCTCTCTGCCGAGCTTATATTGCCTTGAACAACGTTTGAGCAACAGACTGAGGTGGTTTAATGGGGCGAAGCTAGCGTATGTCGATGTCTCGCACGTTAAGTGAAAGTTGTGGGCTCTTTCAGACTGTGTTGATTGACAAAAGTGCTATTATCAAACTCATCCCTGTCTCCACTCGTGTCTGTGTTCAAACACTTACTGACAGGTTCTCTGCTCCACCGATGCTCTTATTGTGTTCTGCAGAAAGAAGAACACGTAGTGCTCCAGGGACAGACTTAAGGTAGATAAGTGCTTAAGAATATATACATGGTGAAATCACAATGGACGGAGTATAAGAACTTCTAAGAAAATACTATGAGAGTGATTATGAGAACAAACCATGTATCCTGTCATACATGTAGATAGTCAATGAGTAGTCATCATAATAGTTTATGGGAGATTCCACCCCAGGAAGGCCCGAAAATATTTTTGGTATCTCCGATTGTTCTTGCAATTCTCACATAGAAATTTAATTGGGAGGGAAGGATGTTAGATATGCTTTTTACATTTGTATCACAAACCACAAACCTATACATGCCTCCAGTAAGACCCTATGATCTGTGAACCATACATGATACAGAAAACAACTTGGTTTCATTATACTTATAAATATGAATATCTCAAAAGTACCCCTTTTTGATTCTGATTATTTTGAGACATGTTGTTTGAAAAAACGTACTATTCAAACATGTTACATTTCCAGAGCGGGCTCTCTGCTACTTTTGCACCATTTTGTCGTAGAATTGACATTATAGGTCATTAACAATCACAGCCCTCCTTTACGATTACACATTCAGCAAATCACCAGCAGAGAGAGTTTCCTTTAAATCCATCTTCCCATTTAATGTGTTGGTGGTGCTCGTAACATGTATCAGAACGTGAAAAGTAGCAAAGAGCCCAATCTGGAAATGTGATGCACTTATAGAGTGTATTATTTAAAACAACATACCAAAAAAAATTACAAAATCCAGGGGCGGCATGTGGTTAGAGCATTGGGCCAGTAACCGAAAGGTTGCTAGATTGAATCCCTGAGCTGCCATGGTAAAAGTCTGTCGTTCTGCTCCTGAACAAGGCAGTTAACCCACTGTTCCTAGACCGTCATGGTAAATAAGAATTTGTTCTTAACTGACTTGCCTAGTTAAATAAAGGTTAAATAAAAAAAAATTTTTTTAAAAAGGGTACTTTTGAGATATTCATATGAATATTTTTATTGTTGAATAAATGAATGTGAAAAATTGCATTTCAGAATGTAGACCTACTCCATATGTTAGAGCACCCTATAAGGAGTATAATGACACCAAGATGTTGTCTGTATCATGTACGCTTCACAGATCATCGGGTCTTACTGGAGGCATGTGTAGGTCTAAAAAGGGCCTAATATGGCCACTTTAATCATGGTCTTTTCCAACAAACAAAAAATTTCCAGAACAATCTGAGATACCCATAATATTACTGGGCCACGCTGGCATGGAATCGCCCTGTACTGTAAATGGAGCCTTGATGGTCACGGTAGACATTCTAGAGATGAGTGTATGTTGATAATGGTCTCCAGGGTATTGATGTCTGTTAGAAAAGTATAAGGTAGACTACCCCTCTCCCCACCCATACACATCTCCCACACACAAACAACACCCGATCCCCTCCCTCTTCCCCCAGAGCGGAGTCCAAGGTTCCGAGCACTCAGCATTGATTATTAATAGAAGGTTTTAAAACAGAGGAAGGGAGAGGAATTGTCCTCCTCTTTATGCATACTGGAATTAACACCCACTTGTCAAAGCATCAGGGCTTTCCTTTTCCCAGAACTGATGCAGTCTGAAGAAAGTGCAGTTCAACAGTGTGCTGCTAGTCTAATGGCTCTCTGCTGAATAGGAGATTGCGTGCGTGCGTGTGTGTGTGTGTGTGTGTGTGTGTGTGTGTGTGTGTGTGTGTGTGTGTGTGTAGGTAAGTAGGTAGCGGTGCATGGCGATGGTAAGAGAGAGATGTGTGGGGGGTAGAGGATATCATATTGGATATCTGAGACGTAGCTAGAGTAGAGTGGAGAATCTAGGAGGGAGACATTTTGGACCTTGTGTTTCGGCCAAGTCATCTCCTCACATTGTTTTGGAATAGGAAATTAGAGCCTTGTAAAATTGTCTTGTATGAGTAACTATGAGCAATTATTTGTTAAGCCTTGAGACAATTGAGACATGGATTGTGTATGTGTGCCATTCAGAGGGTGAATGGGTAAGACAAAATATTTAAGTGTCTTTGAACGGAGTATGGTAGTAGGTGCCAGGCGCACCGGTTTGTCACAAGAACTGCAACGCTACTGGGTTTTTCACGCTCAACAGTTTCCCGTATGCATCAAGAATGGTCCACCACCCAAAGGACATCCAGCAAACTTGACACAACTGTGGGAAGCATTTGGGTCAACATGGGCCAGCATCCCTGTGGAACGCTTTCGACACCTTGTAGAGTCCACGCCCTGACAAATTGAAGCTGTTCTGAGGGCAAACTCAATATTAGAAAGGTGTTCTTGATTTTATGTACACTCACTGTATGATGATCATTAAACAACTCTCAACTAGCAATACTGTGGGGAATAATACCATAGACACACGTATGTATGCACACACTTATATCACATATATCTCACAGTAGTCATCATCACATTTCTTAAAAAAAAAGGTAAATCATTGACCAAATCATCAGTACTATTACAGTGTACGAGTAAAGTCAGTTCAGCGTCAGTTGTGGCATCCTGCAGAAGCAGACTTTATACAGCCACATCACGGCATCACGGATTCAGTGGGTATTTATGCAGTTTATCTAAAAGGGTGTCATGATCTGTGTTTTCCCATGGTGCATTTTACAAATCATGTGACCTCTTGTGCCTTGTTAATTCCCAATGGACCTGGGCATGCGTCAGCAAGTTGCTCAGTGCCTGCCTCGCTCCTTCTCTCTCTCTCTCTCTCTCTCTCTCAGAACTTGTTTATTAGGACATTCTCTTCTATCACTTGCATTTGGGGAAAGTGGGACTTGAGACCAGTTGGCACAACTTTCTTTGTGGTCTTTGTGTATTCCCAGGACTAGATTTGGAGTGACAGTGATTTGTTTGTTGTATAAATATTGAGTCACCAGTGCAATTTAAATATACGGGAACATAGTCACGTCATAGTTAAAAAGGAATAGAAAAAAAGCAGACACTAACACATAGGCCTGTGAATTTCCAGGGACCTCGCGAGACGATCTTATCACAATCCTTGTGCCGATATGATATGTATTAGGATCTCACGATTCGGGCCTCCCGAGTGGCACAGCGATTTAAGGCACTGCATTGCAGTGCTAGAGGCGTTACTACAGACCTGGGTTCATTCCTTGGCTGTGCCTCAACCGGCCGTGGCCAGAAATCCCATAGGACGGCGCACAATTGGCCCAGTGTCATCCGGGTTAGGGGAGGGTTTGGCCTGGGGGGGCTTTACTTGGCTCATTACGACATAGAGACTCCTTGTGGCGGGTCGGGTGCCTGAAGGCTGTCGCCAGTTGAACGGTCTTTCCTCCAACCCATTGGTGCGGCTGGCTTCCGGGTTAAGCTGGTGGGTGTTAAGGTTAGGTGGTTCATGTTTCGGAGGATGCATGACTCCACCTTCGCCTCTCCCGAGCCCGTTGGGGAGTTGCAGCGATGAGACAAGATTGAAATTGGGGAGAAAATACAAAAATAAAATAATAATAACACGATTCTATATGTATTACGATTGGATACTGTGATTTGATGTTCCAAACATATTGCTGCAGAGGGACAAGAGAGAGCCATGAGAACAGGTTTTGATCAATCATGGAAATAAAATGGCTGAAAACTACAGACCCGGGTTCATTCCCGGGCTGTGCCACAACCGGCCATGGGCGGGAGTCCCAAACAAATTGGCTTCCTATTTAAAAATAAGATGGAAAAATAAGCTATGAAGGAAAAATACAGCAGTTTAGGTGCAGGCACAGCTAACGAGCGGCAAAATAATATTGCGATATTGTCAAAACGATACATTACGATTTATCGTCAAAAATAATATCCCGATATGTAACCGATTTTTTTCCCCCATCAACACTAAGACAGTATTTAGGCATATGTTTGACTTAAGAGCCTGGAGCTCTGTAATTACAAGACTGGTTCCCGAAGTACTTTCTCAACTAAAGGAAGTGGCCAACTTTGCATTGCTTCAATCAAAGCAGGTCTATTTCAGGAAGAGTAACTGTAGTTAATGTTGTCCCACTTAGTGGGGTGGAGGTTTTGGTTTGAGCCAGTCTACTTTGTTCTGTGTGTTGTTAGCCAGTTTAATTCAGTTCAGTCTGCTCAGTGTTGTCGCTCTGCTTCTGAGCTGCTGCTGAGGATGTGGGACTCATCCATCTCCAGTGGGGTCCTTCGCTGTCCTCTGACTGACTCAAACCTAGTGAGCACAAAGGTTACTATGCCTGCGTGCAGCTTCACTAGCCTACTGTTTCTCTGCCTGGGGGGAAATATTAATGCCTCTGCTAATCGGATTAACATGAACTATCCCACATCTGCAATGCGCAGATAATTATGTCGCCTCAAATGTTTATTTTCTCACTTTTAGGTTCTGGATGTTTTTGGACAATCATCAGTCTTTTGTCTGTTGTCTGCTAGGCCGGGCCTCATTTCAGTGGGTTTCCGGGGCTTATAGCTAACATAGACGAAAGACCGCTTTCCTTGTCTTAAAGGGCAATTTTGGTTGTTGTTGCGATGATTCGTGGTTTTAGTATGATTGATTTGTGATTACTGGGCAGTAAAATGAGTTTTGTTATAAACGTCTTTAAAGAGAGTCATAATAAATTATGCTTGTAGAGAAAGACTTACATCCGTACTGTAGATATGCGTTTAGTACACTGAAGAACAGAGAGACAGTAAAAATGATACAAAAGTGCAGGAAGCTTAACCCCCATACACTCATTAAAACCCACTGGGCGCAAACTGGTTTAATCAATGTTGTTTCAATGTCATTTTTCAACCAATTTTGATCTGGAATGTATGTGGAAAATACGTTGGATTTGAAAAAAGTACAATTGATTTGTTGGATTCACGTCTCCATCTCAACCACAAAAATGTAAGTTCAAGAATAGGACTAAATGCACTTATCATAAAGTTTGATTTGATTTAGTCCCATTCTTAAGTTTGATTCTCGGTTGAGAATCAGTGTCACAAAAGATACATCTCCTTCAAATGTTGATATTTGACTGTGTTGACAACCAAACACAACTCAATATCACTTTTGTAATATAGTAAATAACCTTAAATTAAGGCTATTTTACAAACGAATGTAACAGTATTTATTTAACCTTAAAATGAGTAACACATACATTGCCACATTTTGAGGTTAGCCTACTGTAACTAGAAATGTCTTGTTAAGTAATTATAGAAAGCGTGCATGTTCAAGATAGCATGCAAAGGTCGCAGATCTGTGGAGATCTTCACAATTGCTATAATAATCTGAGCAGAAAAAGCATTAATCACTCGCACCATGTACTTTTTATGTAATCTCAACTGCAATCCAGGTAATTTGGTTGTACTATTAAATGAAGCACAGTGATAACACAGTAAGTTGTTGTATGAATACAAAATATATTTTAAATGGTTGAAAGCGCAGTGATACACATTTAGATGACAACTACACCAAAAATCTGACATAGTTTTTCCATTGGAATTTGGTTGTGCTTTTAGATGGTTGAAAGCATAGTGATAACACATCATACATTCAACAAACTTCTGACTGTCTTTTTGAGTCAGTAAATAAAGGTTGAAATCTCATTGATCAATGTCACAACCAAATATGACCTATTTTTCCACGTTGAATGACTTGGTGTGACCAGCGGGAAGTCTGCTCACAGTATAGACTGTTGGGACTGGGCATCAGACAAGTGTCTGGGGTAACACACTGTGTCTGTTTGGGGATAGAGTCAGATAGACTGTCTAGGGCTATGGCCAGATGACCTGTACTGGGGCGATGGTTAGACACTTTCTCACCTAGGAAATGAACACAGAGTCAACGCAATAGAACCCCTACAGAACATTGAACTTTGACTACAACACCCCATACTTTCCTGATACATCAACAACCAATGGTATTTACCCAGTACCAGTTCTCTCCCCCTCTCTCTCTCTCTCGCTCTCTTTTTCTCGCTCTCTCACTCTCTCATGGGCAAATATTGTACAATGAAGTTGCGCAAAGCTCATAGAGACTTACACAAAAAGACTCACAGCTGTAATCGCCGCCAAAGGTGCTTCTACAAAGTATTGACTCTCTCTCTCTCTCTCTCTATTTCTCTCTCTCTCACTCTGTATGTCTGTCTGTCTCACTCTCTCTGTCTGTCTCACTCTCTCCTCTCCTCTCCTCTCATTTCCTCTCCTAACCATCATAGCACTCAATTACGACCAAACAGTCAGTACTTCAAACACGTCCGAGATGTAATTAATCTACACGGAAGCAGTTTTAGCTAATCAATCCGATGGACTCACATTGGCAGTGAGCATACAGGCTTTATTGGATTATACAGAGTGAGCATTTCCCCCATTCACACACTACTAAGGGCTAAACCAGGAAGACTCCCGACAGCAGATGCTCGTGGAGGTCCGCAGGAGGCCAAGGCACAGCTGTGCCTCTTTTTCAATTACAGCCCCTCGTCTGGTGCCCGCTGCCTTGTTTTGGAGGGTGAGAGGGAGAGTGTACGCCCTCAGAATATATGAGAGAGATGAATGTCAACACAGATCCAGCTACGGGTACAGTGTCAATGAGTTTGTGTGTGTGCGTGTGTGTGTGCGCACGTGTGTGTGCGTGTGTTTAGGTAAGTGTGTGCGTATGTGTGTCCATCCCGCCATACATACATACAGTGGGGTCTGAAATTATTGACACCCTTGATAAAGATGAGCAATAGCCTTCCCTGTAGCTCAGTTGGTAGAGCATGGTGTTTGCAATGCCAGGGTTGTGGGTTCGATTCCCACGGGGGGCCAGCACAGGAAAAAAAAAATGTATGAAATGTATGCATTCACTACTGTAAGTTGCTCTGGATAAGAGCATCTGCTAAATGACTAAAATGTAAGGTAAAATGTATAAAATAAATAATTCAAATACTGAGCTATATTGTATGCAACACTTTTGAGGGAAATTCTAATATTTGATACTAACACAATTATAATCCTGAATGAATCATGAATGAATCGTGAATAATGATAAGTGAAAAAGTTACAGAGGGTCAAACATCATACTGCCAAGACATGCTAACCTCCCCATGTCTTGGGGGTATGATCTTTGACCCTCTGTAACTTTTTCACTCATCATTATTCACAATTCATTCAAGATTATCTGTAATAATGGTAGCATCTACATTAATGTAGAAGTGTTTAGAAACATATTCAATTCTTATTATATTCTTATTTAGGGACTCCAAAATGACACAATACATTTTGGAGTCATTCATTTTCTATTGGGCCCAAAATAATCTGAAACGCAACCAAAACAAACTGCAAATACATCCAACAAGTTTATAGAGTCACAAGCTTGATGTAGTCATTGCGTGCTAGGAATATGGGACCAAATACTAAACTTTTGACTACTTTATTTATCAGAATCTTTAGGGGTGTCAATAATTTGGATCCCTTTGACCCCTACCTTTTTGAGAGAAAAAGTATTACTTGTTAAACAAAATCTCTTTCTCTGAGCAATTGTATTAGTATAAAATATTATTATTTCCCTTTTTTTTCACACAATATAGCTCAGTATTTGAATTATTTATTTTATAGAGTCATTACTGCATATCTTTATCAAGGGTGTCAATAATTTCAAACCCCACTGTACATACTTTACATTCACTGAACAAAAATATAAAGGCAACATGTAAAGTGTTGGTCCCATGTTTCATGATGTGAAATAAAAGATCCCAGAAATGTTCCACATGCAGAAAAAGCTTCTTCCTCTCAAATGTTGCGCACAAATTTGTTTACATCCCTGTTAGTGAGCATTTCTCCTTTGCCAAGATAATTCATCCACCTGACAGGTGTGGCATATCAAGAAGCTGTTTAAACACCATGATCATTACACAGGTGCACCTTGTGCTGGGGACAATAAATGACCACTCTAAAATGTGCAGTTTTGTCACAATGCCACAGATGTCTCCAGTTTTGTTGGCATGCTGACTGCACAAATGTCCACTAGAGCTGTTGCCAGATAATTGAATGTTCATTTCTCTACCATACGCCGCCTCCCGCGTAATTTTAGAGTATTTGGTTGTACGTAACCATGCCAGCCCTGGACCTACACATCTGGCTTCTTCGCCTGCGAGATTGTCTGAGACCATCCACCCAGACAGCTGATGAATCTGTGGGTTTGCACAACCGAAGAATTTCTGCTCAAAATGTCAGAAACCGTCGAAGGGAAGCTCATCTGCGTGCTCGCCGTCCTCATCAGGGACTTGACCTGACTACAGTTCGTGGTCCTAACCGACTTCAGTGGGATCTCAGGGATTCCAACATGAGGCCAAAGGTGATTTTAAAGCAGTTCAAGAGTTTAATGGCTGTGATAGGAGAAAACTGAGGATGGATAATGTAGTTACTAACTAAATGACAGAGTGAAAAGAAGGAAGCCTGTACAGAATACAAATATTCCAAAACACGTATCCTGTTTTCAATCAGGCTCTAAAGTAAAACTGCATAAAATGTGACAAATAAATTAATGTTATGTCCTGAATACAAAACATTATGTTTGGGGCAAATCCAACACAATACATCACTGAGTACCACTTTAAATATTTTCAGGCATGGTGGTGGCTGCATCATGTTATGGGTATGCTTGTCATCGGCAAGGACTAGGGAGTTTTTTTTGGGATAAAACGAAACGGAATACAACTATAAGCACAGGCAATATTCTAAAGGAAAAGCTGGTTCAGTCTGCTTTCCAACATACACTGGCAGACAAATTCACCTTTCAGCAGGACAATAACCTAAAACACTATGCCAAATCTACACTGGAGTTGTTTACCAAATCAACATTGATGTTCCTAAGTGGCCTAGTTGCAGTTGACTTAAATCGGCTTGAAAATCTATGGCAAGACTTGAAAATGGCTATCTAGCAATGATCAACAATCAACTTGACAGAGCTTGAAAAAAAATTATGTGCAAATATTGTACAATCCAGATGTGCAAAGCTCTGAGAGACTTACCCAAAAAGACTCACAGCTGTAATCACCGCCAAAGGTGCTTCTACAAAGTATTGACTCAGTGGTGTGAATACTTATGTAAATTAGATATTTCTGTATTTAATTCTTCAAAAAAATTCGCTAAAATGTCTAAAATCTGCTTTCACATTATCATTATGGGGTATTGTGTGTAGATGGGTGAGATAAAACCCACATTTAATCCATTTTGAATTCAGGCTGTAAAATAAAATGTAAAATAAATCAAGGGGTATGAATATTTCCTGAAGGCACTTCATACAGAAAGTGAATTGTTGGCTTGTTGGTTGAATGGACACAATTCAGATTACACAACTATACTTTAAAAGTCACCCTTAGAAGTTGAATGTAGGCCATGTCTCACCACTTCACTCTGTGTTTATTTGACCTCTGACCATATTAACATTCTAAAGCATAACAGGAACAGCAGGGGTTTTCCAGGAACTTATTTTGGCATTTTGCAAACTATCCCGTACAGTACATGGAAAATAAGGTTTGTGTTATTTAGCAGTCCTTCCATCCTTCAAAGGTCAAGGACGATTCGTTACCAATACCATTTGGTATGATTTTATTTTATGTCACTGTCCTAATATGGACACCATAGCAGCATAATCACATAAACAGAAATGATTGTAATTTACACTTATGTTCTCTCTCTGTTTGCATGCAGGTGGTCATTCTGTATTTCCAGCCGAGTGTATTCCGCTGTATCTTGTTGAGATGGGTTCGCCTGTTGGGATTCACCACAGTCTATGGGACAGTGACCCTAAAGCTCTACAGGTACTCGTTTACCATGTGTAATCATTACTATTAACCAGGCATGGGATAAATGATGTTATATTGCTACCTGCTGAGTAATTACTTTAGGATGAGAGTCATGTCCCAAGAAAGGGACTCTGGAAAGCACTTGATTGATGGCTTTTTACAGGGTTGCATGCAGTGGAAAACACTCATGCACACGCACGTGTAACAGAGTATATTCTACGCACACACGCACACGCACACACATACACACACCCACACACACACACACACACATAATAACATGGCTATCTAGAAACTGCCAATGAATCACCCTGTTTATTTATTGATTTTTTTTCTTCATTTTCATAAATAAACAGGGTGATTCTCTGGCAGTTTCTAGATAGCCATGTTATTTGATGTCACATCCCTCTCTAGGTGACTGGGGCTGTCCTACTTGACAGGGACAACCCAATACCAATGTCCTGGGAACACCAGAGAAAGATGTGCACTGAGAGACGAAGGGAAGGATTCTACTGTAGTTGATTGTGTACTGGAAGAAAGAAGCAAAGGTTGAACATAGCCAATCACATCCTGCCTGTGTTCTGCAAGCTTTAGAGTTCAGGGTGTTACTCAAGGATCTGGTTTACTCTGAACATGAATCAAATGGAATGCTGTAAGGGCCATTCTGCCAGCTTTCAAAGTCTGTCTCATCTGCAATGGTAATGAACTAAAGGAAAGGGGAAACAATGGAAAGGATATACCCCGAGGGCCGATTTCCAGGACCTACAGTAGATTAAGCCTACTCCTGGACTAAAAAGATATTTCACTGCAGATGAGACAAAGTCTGGCACATACAATTACAGTAATTTACAGTAATTTAACGGAATATGTGCTCTGGCACTTCAAGTCTGTATTACGTTCTATAAGTGCATTCATATTTACAGTGCAATCTCTTGTTTTATCCACAAGCCACCTACATTTGTTTCAACCGCGTTGAACAAGCCAGTTCATCCCTATTGACCCACTGTGATACTCTTTAATAAACGCAATTATAGGTTGGCTGATGTCTAATTCCTTCCTGAAAGTAAGAGCCCTATAAAGTACGAGGAGCAGCTAGTGGTGTTTCTTGGCTTGTTCATCAGGCCACACTTTAGAAAAAAATTCACTACCTCGTTAAGCGAGACTGAGAGTTTGCCCAGTTAAAGTGTGGGAGGAAGCGAGGGGAGAAAAAAACAAACAGAGAGCACTTTGGCCCAAATGGTCTCAATTTATTACATTTTATCGAATGGCTGAGACGGGCCAGGAGGCAGAAAACAAACAGAGGGAGTAATGCTGGTAGAAAGAGGGAAACCCGTTAGTCAAAGCTAGCTGTGGGAGAGAGGGAGGGGTCTAGAGGAGGAGAGGTGGAGGGGGAGCCCCTGTGAACAGTCGATAATGAGACATGGGGCAGACGTATTTAAATAGATACAGGAGCGTGATCGGAAATGGCGACAGCGGCAGTGTTCTCAACAAGTGAAGGTGGCAGAAATACCTAAGGAAGCTCTTAATTATGGCGAGGAGAGATGAATTTAGGCGAGAGTAATCGGAAGGTGAGTCGTGGAGGAAGTCATGGAGGGGAAAGTGAGCACATTGCACAGATCCATTTTTGAGAGGAGCTCATTAGGGGGGATGCACAGGACAATTCATCAATGTGTCTGGAAGTTTAGGGGCTAATAATGAGGATGGGGCTGATGTTAAACACTCAACAGGACCTCTCTGTCTCTGATGACCCCCATGGATGTTCATTTGAGGAAAGGGAAGGGAATAAAGAGACGTAGCAATGCCACTATTACAGTACATCATTACATTGAAATCATTGCATGATGACGCTAGTGAGAATGATGATAGTAACTATAATGACGAATGTTATGGTAATTCATAGATGAAGATGACAATAAAACCACAACAATAAAATCAACAAGCAGCACCACAGCAGCACATTTCCTTGTATGTCTTGACGTTGAGCTGCCCCATTTCCCCAGGGTCCTGAAGGTTTTCCTGTCGCGAACGGCCCAGCGGATCCCCTACATGACCAGTTGGCGGGTGCTTCGTCTCCTGGCCATTATCCTGCTCATCGTCTGCTGGTTCCTGGTGGCCTGGACCTCGGCCGTCTGCCAGAACCTGGACAGGAACCTGGCCCTCATCGAGGTGGGCTACACCCCCGACCCGGACGGCCTCCAGTTCAGCATGTGCCTGCTAGATCGCTGGGACTACATGATGGCCGTCGGTAAGTGATATTTTTAAAATCTTTATTTAACCTGGAAACCTCTTTTGTGTTGGCGATAATAATATATGCCACTTAGCAGACTCTGCAAGCGAGTGCATTTTTTGTACGTGATGCTTGAGGGAATTGCCAGCGCCTTTCTCTCACCAACTGAGACAGAAACATAATGATCTTACTGCTTCCTGTTAAAGATACGGGGGCCAATCATGTATTTTATGGCTTAAATGTGTGAAGATCCCCACTTAGAGTGAGACAGAGGGGTCAGAGAGAGAGAGAGAGAGAGAGAGAGAGAGAGAGAGAGAGAGAGAGAGAGAGAGAGAGAGAGAGGGTGGGAAAGAGATAGAGAGCACATCAATATTTTATATGAATACATTGTTTTGGGGAAAATTGCACTTGGTTCATAGAACCGAAGTCACGTCAGTAACGTCCAGCAGCCGCTAGATGCAGTTGTAATAAACAGAGCGGTTTCAGTTTTCTTGCTACAAATGTGGCTGTCACGGTTGTCGTCGGTGAAGGAGGACCAAAACGCAGCAGGTATGTTTATGCTCATCTCAACGTTTTTAATAAGTACAAAATGAACACCAAAATAACATACCAAGAAAATGAACGAACTAACAACAACAAACAGTCTGGCCAAGCATAAGGCTCAACACAGAACAATCACCCACAAATACCAAACACAAACACACCCTACTATATGGGACTCTCAATCAAAGGCAGATAGACAACACCTGCCTTCAACTGAGAGTCCCAACCCCAATTAACCAAACATAGACATACACTTACTAGACTCCACATAGAAATACTTAAACATAAACCAAAACCCGGAATTACTAAATCAACCACCCTTTTAACATAAACACACCACCCTGAACCACATAAAACAAATACCCTCTGCCACGCCCTGACCAAACTACAAAAACAATTAACCTTATACTGGCCAGGACGTGACAGTGGCTCTATCTTTTGAACATTTTATTTTTTTATAATCAGAAAGTGAGTCATGGAGGGAGTCATGGAGGGGAATTTTATTTAATTTGATTACATTTTTGTTTGATTTTATTAGATTTTGTTCGATTTGATTCGTTTTTTTAAAATTATAATACCAAACATAAACATACAAACGACAACATACAGTCTCCAGCGCCCGTATCACTCTCTACCACATGGCTTCAAACTGCACCATTTTGTTCCTCTCCGTCGCCCACGCACTTTCAACATTTAGATAATAAAGCATTTAATCTTCCCATTGTGTTAACAATGGAGGATTGGTTGATTTCCAGTTTTTAACTATATGTTTTTTCAAGTTGATTGATGAGAAAAGGATTGTCCAACCCATCTTTCAGTGATGACCCCATCACTGAAAGATAAGACTCGCAGGAACAGGTATGTGTCTTCTGATAACCCTCAAGCCACACAGGACTCATTAGCACAGAGCGTACAAGACCAGGCACTAAATCAGACGTGGGGAAAAAAATTCTACACAGAATATACAGTAATACAAAACTATTGCCTGATGATCTTCTGAACTTCCCAATACCTTTCTGATGCATTTCAGTCAATTCAAACTATACTCATACCAGACTGATTTGTAATAGACTGTTATAGCCCCAATTAAAAAAGTATACATTGGCCTTTGATAACATCACTATTTTCAATAAAAAAAAAATTCAAAGTAGGGTAGCGTGCCAATAAAGTTTGGGAATCCCTGGCCTACACGCTTATCTGTGCTCCTACAACAGACATTAACTCTCCTTAGGTAGCCTGCAAGTCAGCCCAAATTGAGAGTGAAAAGCAGATTTGTTTTAAGCATATGCTGACTAAGGTCCAAGCAATGCTCCAAGGTCCAGGAAAACAGAACGCTGGCGCTGCTTTGCATTTGTGGAACAGGTGTAGCCCAGGGCAACCATTACACGCTGTGTTGAAGCCAAACACCGTTGTGTTCAAGAGGGGAAAAACTGGAGGATGGAACACAGCGTTGTTTTCAAAGTCCAGCTAAATTTGACTCACTAAGCTGTGTATGAGCAACTGGGTTGTTCCACGAAATGAGTCCCTTTATTTTATTTTATTTGACCTTTATTCAAGCAGTGAGTCACCACTGAGACTAGGGTCTCTTTCACAAGGGAGTCCTGCATATACAATTTAATAAGACAAAATCAAAAATCAAATACAACATAAAACAAGTAAAATACAGCACAAATATACAACACAAATATTCAAGAAAAACTGTTAAATTCTTCAATAAGAAGTTTTGATGTTTTAAGTAGAAAATATGCACCAATATTGCATTTTAAAAGCCTGTTATATTAGAGTTCTCTTTAACATATACTGTAAATAAAGACTTGCTAAAGTGCCAAAACGCAGCATTTTGAAATGTATCTCTGTGTACCCTCTGTGACTTCTAGGAAGATTTTAACCTATTTAACCATAACATTTCTCAAAGTCTTCATCATCATTGTAAAGCCTAGTTATTTTGTTGCTTTCACAAAGTGATTTCTGAAGATTATTATTATTTAATGCGATTCATTTTAATGGAAAAAAACAATAACCTGTCCCTAATTTTAAGGTCTTATTTTTTAACTTATTTTGTACATAATGTTGCTGCTATCGTCTCTTAAGACCGAAAATAACTTATGGACATCAGTACTGCGATTATTCGCCACGAACTGGCAGAATCCTTTTTTTCCTTTAACAAGTCCGACGATCCCGACGTGAATGACATACTGCTTTCCCGGTAACAGGCCCAGATCCCCATCATTGCATGAAGAAAAGGCGGAGAAAAAGGGGACGGAGGGCGGGCTGCCTTCTGAGAATTCGTAGGCGATCGATTAAACCCCCACTTCCTTCCATTCTGCTAGCAAACGTGCAATATTTGGAAAATAAAATCGATGACCAACGTGGAAGATTAAACTACCAACATTCAAAACTGTAATATCTTATAGCTTCACAGAGTCGTGGCTGAATGACGACATTATCAACAATTATCAGCTGGTTATACGCTGTATCAGCAGGATAGAACAGAGGCGTCTGGTACGACAAGGGGCGGTGGACTGTGTATTTTTGTAAATAACAACTGGTGCACGATATCTAAGGAAGTCTCAACGTTTTCCTCGCCTGAGGTAGAGGATCTCATGATAAGCTGTAGACCACACGATCTACCTAGGGCGTTTTCATCTGTATTTTTCGTAGCTGTTTTACATACCACTACAGACTGATGCTGGCACACAGACTGTACTCAATGAGCTGTATTCCGCCATAAGCAAACAGGAAAACGCTTACCCAGAGGCGGCACTCCTAGTGTCCGGGGACTTTAATGCAGGGAAACTTAAATCCGTCTTACCAAATTTCTATCAGCATGTTAAATGTGCAACCAGAGGGAAAGAAACTCTGGACCACCTTTACTCCACACACAGAGACACATACAAAGCTCTCCCTCGCCCTCCATTTGGCAAATCTGATCATAATTCTTACAAGCAAAAATTAAAGCAGGAAGCACCAGTGACTCGATCAATAAAAAAGTTGTCAGATGAAGCAAAGGCTAAAACATGACTGTTTTGCTAGCACAGACTGGAATATGTTCCGTGATTCCTCCGATGGCATTGAGGAGTACACCACATCAGTCATTGGCTTCATCAATAAGTGCATCGATGACGTCATCCCCACAGTGACCGCAAGTACATACCCCAACCAGAAGCCATGGATTACAGCTAACATCCGCACTGAGCTAAAGGCTAGAGCTGCCGCTTGCAAGGAGTGGGACTCTAACCCGGACGCTTATAAGAAATCCTGCAATGCCATCCGACGAACCATCAAACAGGCAAAGCGTCAATACAGGACTAAGATCGAATTGTACTACACTGGCTTTGACGCTCGTCGGCTGTGGCATGGCTTGCAAACCATTACAGACTACAAAGGGAAGCACAGCCGAGAGTTGCCCAGTGACACGAGCCTACCAGACAAGCTAAACTACTTCTATGCTCGCTTCGAGGCAAAAAACACTGAAACATGCATGAGAGCACCAGCTGTTCTGGAAGACTGTGTGATCACGCTCTCTGCAGCCAATGTGAGTAAGACCTTTAAACAGGTCAACATTCACAAGGCTGCAGGGCCAGACGGATTACCAGGACGTGTACTACGAGCATGCGCTGACCTTCTGGCAAGTGTCTTCACTGATATTTTCAACCTCTCCCTGTCCAAGTCTGTAATACCAACATGTTTTGAGCAGACCATCATAGTCCCTGTGCCCAAGAACACTAAGGTAACCTGCCTAAATGACTAACGAACTGTAGCACTCACGTCTGTAGCAATGAAGTGCTTTGAAAGGCTGGTCATGGCTCACATCAACACCATTATCCAAAGCCCTGCCACAGCTCTTTTACACCGCTGCTACTCTCTGTTGTTATCATCTATGCATAGTCACTTTAATAACTCTACCTACATGTACATATTACTTCAATTACTTTGACTATTCGGTGCCCTCGCACGTTGACTCTGTACTGGTACCCCCCTGTATATAGTCTCGCTATTGTTATTTTACTGCTGCTCTTTAATTAACTTTTTTAATTTTTAATTTTATTTAATTTTTTTATTTATTCAATATTCGAAACATACAATATACTTGCAGTGAAGCCTCTCAAAAACTACATCATACCAGTCATCCAACAGATTCCCATTCATAGCGACACACAGAAACATCCAGGGTCAATGTGCTGTTGAGTTTTCAAATAGCTGTCCCTCAACCATTCGAGACCCTTCCCACAGTCCCCCCCAGGAAGAGAAATATAAAATACAATGAATTCCATTCCCCACCCCCAAGAACCCCCCAATGCACCAACAACCAAGAGAATGAACTAAAGAGAAAAAAGGAAAATACAGAAGAAAACAGCAAACAACAATGCAAAAAAATTAAATAAATACATTTAAAACAAAGGACATCAATGACAACTAAAATTATAACAGCAATGCCAACTGTATATGTGTGGGTGTGCATGTCTGGCACTATTACATGTATGTGTGTGTTCTTGTATGTGTTTATTTGAATGAGAGTGTATGTATATGCATGTGTACAAACATCTGCACGGCATCAGCCTCAGGCAAACCGGCATTAGTTGTAAAAACACTGCCACTTAGTGTCATTCAAATGTACTTTTTATTATGTTTTATTTTGCTTTTTTTAACATTTTATTTTTGACTTTTACCTTTGACCATTATTCTATCTCCCACACAGCAACTCCACTCCCACTTGTCTCCAATTCCACATACCAACCCTCAGCTTCCCTCAGCCCATCCCATCTATCTCTCCTGGCCACCCACTTCGGGTTTCAATGCAACACATATCTTTCAACTATGCTGTGATGTTTAACATACAATTTCAATCTATCTAATTGAATAGAATCCACAGATTGCAAGTTGAAGATAAATACTTTTACTAAGAGTATTAGTATATTAGTAATTAACTGACCCGGTCTCTCCAGATCTCCTAACAGTACTATTTCTAGGGTCAATTTTAGATCAATGTTATGCATTTTCAGCCATTCCTGAACCTGAGACCAGAAACAGGCTACCTGAGGGCAATACCAAAATAAATGGTCTATTGATTCTGTATCCTCACAACAAAATCTGCAGAGCTTTGATGATTTTATGCCCCAAATATTCAATATTTTGTTGGTGGCAAGAATTCTATAAAATAATTTTAGCTGAAAAGCATGAAATCTTGAATCTTGCGTTGTTTTATATATCAACTCATACACCCTCTGCCATGGAATCGGTACATCAAAAATCTCTTCCCAACTATTTTGCAATTTGAGTGGCACAGTTGTCGACATCCTGGTCCTCAAATGAAACTGATATACTTTCCTATTTATGCTATTTTTATCCCTCTGACAGTTTTGATCCTTTATATTGGGCAGACAGACCAGATCCCTACCTCCTCCCACTGCCACCTGCCTCCTCCATTTTTTGGGGGTAATGCTGTAATCAATTGGTTGTACTCTTGGATTGAGCAGACCTTTCCGTACAATTCTGATAACTCCATGAAGGACATAACTCTACCATTCCAATTTACAATATAATATAAGAACAAAATACCCTTTTCAAGCATCTTTCCCTTAAATACAGGTAATTTATCAACCAGCACATTTGAGTTCAGCCATAATATTTGTTGTAATATTTGTTCTACCTTTTCAGGGGGATGAAATTGAAATTGTAGCCAGCTCTGCAATGCTTGTTTTGAAAAAGAGAAATACTTTGAAAAAAGTAGCATTTTTCAATTAATCGAAAATGAGACATGGCAATCTGCACAAAGGTAAAACGGCCATTTTTAAACAATGGATGAGCTTTTCTTAGTAATCTATTTGAGAACCATTTAGGGTTCAAATAAAACTTTTGAATGAGTGAAGCTTTTAGAGAGGTTTAGTGCTTTTATATTTAATAATCTCAACCCACCCTATTCATTATATAGATAGGCACGTTTTATTTTGTCTGGTTTAGCATCCGAGAATATACAAATATTTTTTGCTCATATGATTTAAAAAAACGAATCATCAGGAGTAGGCAGCGCCGTAAGTAAGTGAGTAAACTGAGATATGACTAAGGAGTTAATCATGGCAATTTTTCCATTAATAGTTAGGTATTTACTTCTCCATGGTTGCAGGATCTTGTCTATTTTTACACGTTTTCTATTGAAATTAATTTTTGAGAGCTTATTTATATATTTTGTGATATGAATACAGAGTATGTCTACTTCACCATCAGGCCATTTTATAGGTAAACTGCAGGGTAATGTAAAAGTTGTATTTTTTAAGGTTCCAATACATAATATTGTACACTTATAATTAGGTTTTAGTCCAGAGAGTACAGAAAAGTTATCTAGATCTTCAATGAGACATTGCTAGCTTGAGGACTTAATATAAAACTTGAGTCATCGGCATACATGGACACCTTTGTTTTTAAGCCTTTGATTTCTAATCCTCTAATGTTACTGGATCTGATTATTGTTATTGGATCTGATTATAATAGCTAGCATTTCGATGGCCATAACGAATAGATATGGTGACAGCGGACACCCTTGTTTAACTCCTCTTGACAATATCAAACTCTCTGAGAAGTAGCCGTTATTTACTATTTTACTCCTGGGGTTGCTATACATTATATTTACCCATTTTATAAGAGAATTACCGAAATTGAAAAAAATCCAGGCATTTATAAATAAAATTCAGTCCTACTTACCATAATTAGTGCTTGTAAAGTTACTGCCATCAGAGGTATTATGAAGGTCAAAACTAGAGCTTTCAAATGTCTGATATTTAGAATTCAAGAAATAGGTTCTAGCAATATTTGTTTTATTCCCTTGCCTGTTTGCCTGTGAGCCAATGCCACAGATGTTAGAAAATTGAGACAAGATATTATGTGTGTAGCAAATCTGAGTAGGTTTATGTGTATGATATTGGATATGATATAGTGAGTGTGTACGATGTCTGTATAAGACTATAATGTGTGATGTCTAAATAAATAATAACTGCCAATTTGCATGGTTGAGTGTCTATGTGTGTAACATGTAGTGCGTATAGCCTTAATATTCATGATGATAATTGTAATCCATATCGTATCACCATCATAGTTGTATCATAATTACCTTTAACATAATTGAAAAACACATCCCAGCATTTCCAACGCAATTTAAGTTTCACATGGCCATGAAAGAGACCTTGCATTACTCTAGAGACGGCTTCACTACAGTACAAATGTATTCCGTACAATATGTTATTATTCCCCAATGCCCCTATTCTGATATCTTCCCCTTGTTTGTTGTAAACATATATAAACTTGTAGACAAGTACATAAAAAAGACAGACAAACAATAAACACATTCAATTATAAAACAGTTCTCGACAATAGAGAGAGAGGGAGAGAAGAGAAGAGAAAAGAGAGAAAGAGAGAGTGAGAGAAGAGAGCGTGATCAGGTGTGTATGTGTATGTATAAGTCCGTATGTGTAAGCAAGCATGTAATTGAGTACGTGTGTGTTCATATCCACTTCATAATGTTCAGATATTTTTACAGTTCCCATACCTTCTTCTTTTTTCGTAACCTGAAGTCCCTGTAGAATTTAGTACAGCCACGGTGTTATGGAGCTGTCTCGGAATAGCTGTCCATCTATTAAGAGTTTATCCACAATGATAAAGGCACGCCTACCATTCTCCCTTTGTTATCTTTGTACCGGATACAGTCTCTTACAACGTTTGTTTATCTCCCTTGGAAATTGGTCATTTAAGCTCCCTTCCCCTGCTTTTGATCAGCTCCTTTTGTTGGTAGTGTTCAAATTGTGCGATGATCGGTGGGGACCCTTGGTCTTGTTGCTCCGAGCTTCAAGTCTGTGTACTCGGTGGAAAGCCACCTTGCTAACAGTCTATATAGGAAGTTTCAATGCGGATTGCATGAATTCTCTGATTGCGCCCTCTGGATTATTGGATTTTCACGCATGCTACGACTTTGTATGTCTAGTAGCGACTCCTTCATCACCCTGTTTTCCCTGAGTAGACAATCCATGTTGGAATCGGGGATTTTTACCTTGGCTGTGAGTGTCTTGTTTTCTCTTTGGAGCATGAGAATTTCACTCTGGCTGAACTCCAAACTCCCCCTCAGCCCTGCTACCTCCTCACACAACTTTTCCAGTGTTGCATGGATTCCAGCCAGAGCACTAGCCTCTACATCAATGGGAAGTAAATTGTCCGTGTCTGTAGATTAATCTGTTTTTCTTTTTTTTGTCGGGTTAAAGTTATTTTGTGAGGTCGTCGAATCTTTCCATGATGGAGTATGTTGTTCCTCCATAGCGTAAAGCTGTTGGTACTCATCGATTTCCCTCAGGATCTCCTTAGTATCCAGATTGGCTCTTTACTGCAACCAGTTGTTTTACGAAAAGATAACAATGAGTCATTCCTACGACGACGACATGTGTCGTCAGGTGTAGTACAGCCAGCTAGCACTCGCGGAATCCACGCAAAAAAGGAACACAAACTTGCAGTCCCAGCCATAAAGGCTAACCGCGTTGTGGAATCCTTAGCAACAAAACTTTTGTTCGGATTAAAATCGATTTAATGAAAATGTTTTAATACAAACAGCAAACCGAGTGTAGACAGTTCAATGTTTTGTTGCGCGCTCTGATGACGTATCTGATTACGTATATCTGGTCCACTCACCTGTCTCTAAAAGCTTGGCATCTTTAGTCTCTTTTATTACTTGTTACTTTTATTTCTTATTCTTATTAATATTTTTTTGAAACCGCATTGTTGGTTAGGGGCTCGTAAGTAAGCATTTCACTGTTGTATTCGGTGCATGTGACTAATAATATGTTATTATCTGATTTGACATTGGCCTTTGATTACATTGGCCTTTGGCCTTAAGGCACTACAGAGGGTAGTTCGTACGGCCTAGTACATCACTGGGGCCAAGCTTCTTGACATCTAGGCTATATATACTAGGCGGTGTCATAGGAAGGCCCACAAATTCTCTCTGCTACCGCACAGCAAGCGGTACTGGATTGTCAAGTCTTGGACCAAAAGGCTCCTTAGCAGCTTCTAGCCCCAAGCCATAAGACTGCTGAACATCTAATCAAATTGCCAACCAGACTATTGACATTGACCCCCCCCCCCCCCCATATATTCACTTTACAAATTACCTCGACTAACCTGTACCCCCGCACATTCCCTCTCTACCGGTACCCCCTGTATAAAGCATCGTTATTGTTATGTACATTTCTTGGGTTACTTTTTGATTGATTCAATTAATTTTTTACCTTAGTTTATTTAATAAATGTTTTATTAACACTCTTTCTTGAACTGCATTGTTGGTTAAGGGCTTGTAAGCATTTCACAGTAAGGTATACACCTGTTGTATTCGGCGCATGTGACAAATACAATTTGATTTGATATGACATCTACAGTGCCTTCAGAAAGTATTCCCACCCCTTGACTTTTCCCACATTTTGTTGGGTTAAAGCCTGCATTTAAAATGGATTAAAATGAGATCGTGTGTCACTGGCCTACACACAATACCCCATAATGTCAAAAGTGGAATCATGTTATTTTACATTTTAACAAATATAAAAAAATATAAAAAAATGAAAAGCTGAAATGTCTTGAGTCAAAAAGTATTCAACCTCTTTCTTACGGCAAACCTAAATTCAGGAGTAAAAATGTGCTTAACAAGTCACATAATAAGTTGCCTGGACTTTGCGCAGTAATGCTGTTTAACATGCTTTTGAATGACTACCTCATTCATTTTACATTTTAGTCATTTAGCAGACGCTCTTATCCAGAGCGACTTACAGTAGTGAATGCATACATTTCATACATATCATACATTTTTTTTCCTGTGCTGGCCCCCCGTGGGAATCAAACCCACAACCCTGATGTTGTAAACACCATGCTCTACCAACTGAGCTACAGTGAAGGGTCCCTCAGTCGAGCAGTGAATTTCAAACACAAATTCAACGACCAGGGAGGTTTTCCAATACCTCACAAAGATGGGCACCTATTAGTAGATGGGTAAAAAAAAATACTGACATTGAATATCCCTTTGAGCATGGTGAAGGTATTAATTACACTTCGGATGGTGTATCAATGCACCCAGTCACTACAAAGACAGGCATTCTTCCTCAGTTGCCGGAGAGGAAGGAAACTGCTCAGGGATTTCACCATGATCCAAATGGTGACTTTACAACAGTGACAGAGTTTAATGGCTGTGATAAGAGAAAGCTGAGGATGGATCAACAACATTGAAGTTACTCCACGATACTAACCATAAACAACAGAGTGAAAATAAAAATAACTTGTACAGAATAAAAATATTCCAAGTGTGTAATAAGGCATTGAAGTAAAACTGCAAAAAACATGGCAAAGAAATGCACTTTATGTCTCGAATACAAAGCATTATGTTTGGGGCAAATCCAACACAACATACAGTGGGGGAAAAAAGTATTTGATCCCCTGCTGATTTTGTACATTTGCCCACTGACAAAGAAAGGATCAGTCTATAATTTTAATGGTAGGTTTATTTGAACAGTGAGAGACAGAATAACAACAAAAATATCCAGAAAAACGCATGTCAAAAATGTTATAAATTGATTTGCATTTTAATGAGGGAAATAAGTATTTGACCCCCTCTCAATTAGAAAGATTTCTGGCTCCCAGGTGTCTTTTATACAGGTAACGAGCTGAGATTAGGAGCACACTCTTAATAAAGGGAGTGCTCCTAACTGCAGCTTGTTAACTGTAAAAAAGACACCTGTCCACAGAAGCAATCAATCAATCAGATTCCAAACTCTCCACCATGGCCAAGACCAAAGAGCTCTCCAAGGATGTCAGGGACAAGATTGTAGACCTACACAAGGCTGGAATGGGCTACAAGACCATCGCCAACAAGCTTGGTGAGAAGGTGACAACATTTGGTGCGATTATTCGCAAATGGAAGAAACAAAAGATCTGTCAATCTCCCTCGGCCTGGGGCTCCATGCAAGATCTCACTTCGTGGAGTTGCAATGATCATGAGAACGGTGAGGAATCAGCCCAGAACTACACGGGAGGATCTTGTCAATGATCTCAAGGCAGCTGGGACCATAGTCACCAAGAAAACAATTGGTAACACACTACGGTAACACGTGAAGGACTGATATCCTGCAGCACCCGCAAGGTCCCCCTGCTCAAGAATACATATACATGTCCATCTGAAGTTTGCCAATGAACATCTGAATGACTCAGAGGACAACTGGTGAAAGTGTTGTGGTCAGATGAGACCAAAATGGAGCTCTTTGACATCAACTCAACTCGCCGTGTTTGGAGGAGGAGGAATGCTGCTTATGACCCCAAGAACACCATCTCCACCGTCAAACATGGAGGTGGAAACATTATGCTTTGGAGGTGTTTTTCTGCTAAGGGGACAGGACAACTTCACCGCATCAAAGGGACGATGGACGGGGCCATGTACCGTCTAATCTTGGGTGAGAACCTCCTTCCCTCAGCCAGGGCATTGAAAATAGGTCGTGGATGGGTGTTCCAGCATGACAATGACCCAAAACACACGGCCAAGGCAACTAAGGAGTGGCTCAAGAAGAAGCACATTAAGGTCCTGGAGTGGCCTAGCCAGTCTCCAGACCTTAATCCCATAGAATATCTATGGAGGGAGCTGAAGGTTCGAGTTGCCAAACGTCAGCCTCGAAACTTTAATGACTTGGAGAAGATCTGCAAAGAGGTGTGGGACAAAATCCCTCCTGAGATGTGTGCAAACCTGGTGGCTTGAAAATCTATGGCAGGACTTGAAAATGGTGTCTAGAAATTAACTTAATTGTTTTTATTTAACCCTTATTTTAGCAGGTAAATTGACTGAACATATTTTCCTTTACAGCAACGAAGTGGGGAATAGTTACAGGGGAGAGGAGGGGGATGAATGAGCCAATTGGAAGCTGGGGACGATAAGTTGGCCATGATGGTATGAGGGCCAGAGGGGGGAATTTAGCCAGGTCACCGGGGTTAACAACCCTACTCTTATGATAAGTGCCATGGGATCTTTAGTGACCACAGAGAGTCAGGACACCCGTTTAATATCCCATTCGAAAGACAGCACCTTACACAAGGCAATGTCCCCAATGACTGCCCTGGGGCATTTGGGATATTCTTTTTGACAAGAGGAACTTGACAGAGCTTGAAGAAATTTTAAAAGAATAATGTGCAAATATTGTACAATCCAGGTGTGCAAAGCTCTTAGACTTACCCAGAAAGACTCATAGCTGTAATCGCTGCCAAAGGGGATTCTAACATGTATTAACTCAGGGGGTTGAATACTTATGTATTCAAGATATATTAGTGTTTATTTTATAGTCTCAACTACAACAGTGAACAGGCGACTCCGGGATGCTGGCCTTCTAGGCAGAGTTCCTCTGTCCAGTGTCTGTGTTCTTTTGCCTATCTTAATCTTTTATTTTTATTGGCCAGTCTGAGATATGGCTTTTTCTTTGCAACTCTGCCTAGAAAGCCAACATCCCGGAGTCGCCTCTTCACTGTTGATGTTGAGACTGGTGTTTGCGGGTACTATTTAATGAAGCTGCCAGTTGAGGACTTGTGAGGCGGCTGTTTCTCAAACTAGACACTAATGTACTTGTTCTCTTGCACAGTTGTGCACCGGGGCCTCCACTCTTCTTTCTATTCTAGTTAGAGCCAGTTTGCACTGTTCTGTGAAGGGAGTAGTACACAGCGTTGTACGAGCTCTTCCGTTTCTTGGCAATTTCTCGCATGGAATAGCCTTAATTTCTCAGAACAAGAATAGACTGACAAGTTTCAGAAGAAAGTTCTTTGTTTCTGGTCATTTTGAGCCTGTAATCGAACCCACAAATGCTGATGCTCCAGATACTCAACTAAAGAAGGCCAGTTGTATTGCTTCTTTAATCAGGACAACAGTTTTCAGCTGTGCTAACATAATTGCAAAAGGTTTTTCTAATGCTCAATTAGCCTTTTAAAATGATCAACTTGGATTAGCTAACACAATGTGCAATTGGAACACAGGAGTGACGGTTGCTGATAATGGGCCTCTGTATGCCTATGTAGATATTCCATTAAAAATCAGCCATTTCCAGCTACAATACAACTTTAACAATGTCTACAATGTATTTGATGTTATTTTAATGGACAAAAAATGTGTTTTTATTTCAAAATCAAGGACATTTCTAAGTGACCCCAAACTTTTGAACGGTAGTGTATATATATATATATTTTTTTTACAAATGTAACAATTTTTCTTCCACTTTGACATTAGAGAGTATTCTATGTATATCGTTGACAAAAAAAGTACAATTCAATCCATTTTAATCCCACCTTGTAACAAAACAAAATGTGGAAAAAGTTAAGGGGTGGGAATACTTTCTGAAGGCACTGTAATAGTCAAAGCATAATCTAAAAGCAGGTGAGCTGATTCAACTCTTTTATGGACATTTTCTTGTGTTTTGTGGTGAAAAACTGAGCGGGCCGAGCATAACACATCAACCCTGTTACCCATAGATAGACAGACTAGAAATGTTTTAACACATGCATTTTTTTTGTGAAGCTGTACATTCAATTGCCCCTCCCTGTTGCACACAACAAGCTTGCGTTCCCTCTATAACAAGGGGATTCATGGCTGATTTAAGATTAAATCATCAACCCTGTTACGGTCAACCCTATGACTTTATTTGGCACTTATTAGACACTTACTATAGTCATTTTTTAATTTGACTTATTAAGTTGAATATGTGATCGTTATGACAGAATGTTAAAATAAGGTGAGTTACACTACCCTAAAGGCACTCATTTCGCGGAACGACTCAACTATACAGTAGGACACAAAGGGCGGCCATTTTGTGTTGTTGTTTATTGATGTAGACCTAAATATCTACCCAGGGCCATGGTAGATTACAGCCTGTCAGAGCTCTTGATGGATCTTAGTCCTTAGATAAACATAACAAATGGCATTTTGAGTGAGCTATGGCACTCAATAGTGTTTATCCTGCTGTGTAAGGCACGTACTATAGGCCTCTGTCAGACCTTGGAGCACTTCCATTCATGCAGACAAGCAACGTGAATGTTAAAATAATGGTGACAACTATTCATGGGAACGGCAGACGTTTATTGCTGTCAAGCCGGCTAAGCTACACCCAGAAAACAAGGCGGGTTGGGGAAGATATAGAAAACCTTGGACAAGTCATGGAGTGTCTAGAGAATACAGCCAGTAGGAGCAGGTTTGCATTTTCATTGCATTTATTGAACATGTCATTTTTCAACATGCCAGTGTTAGACAATCTATATTGCCCTGAGTCCATGAAATCAGTCAACTGTGGAGTGCATGGGTGGTCGATGTTGATAGTAATACTGCTAAGGTGAGGAGGGGAGCATTTAAGGGTGAGACCTCCCATTCCTTTGCATTCCAAGCATGATGCACAGGCTTTGTGTATGTATTGCTTGTTGTTACTCTAATGTCTTTCCCCCAGGGTATATATCAAGTATTCAATCTATCTATTTTAAAGGACAATCAGCAGTTGCCACATTTTGAAGAATATACCTTATCAATGTCTCATGAGTTTAGTTAACTGTTGTATCCCACCAGAACTCAAATTATAAGCTTGTTTCACTCCAATGTTTGTAAACAAAGTACATATAAACAAACACTATACAGTGTCAAAAAATGCTTAAAACTATCATTTTCATAGCACGGATGTCAGTCCTTGCATCCATAGCTCTATCTATGAATTTGACTGTGGTTACGTTTCTCCAGCTCCATAACTCAGCTTTTTACCGAAACAGGGGAGGGGAAAGGGCTTTTTTATTATTGCTACTGCTGATTTACGCTTGAATGCCTTTCCTACAGTAGCTATATAGCTCCCATTGTGTTGAAGTTCTCTATGTCCTTCTTCATGTTTGTCCCACAGCGGAGTTCCTGTTCCTGCTGTGGGGAGTGTATCTGTGCTACACCGTGAGGACGGTGCCGTCGGCCTTCCATGAGCCCCGTTACATGGCCATCGCCCTCCACAACGAGCTCGTCCTGTCTGCCATCTTCCATGTTATTAGGTAGATCCCAACCTGTGGTGGGGAGAGATATGACAGCGTGGATGTGTGTTTATTTTTGTCATATTTAGCTATATTTAGAGATAAGTATATGCATTGAATATTACACATCGTGGACTTTAATATGTTTTATATGTAAACAATCTGACACTTTCTTGTCACTCACTGTTGCCTTGCCTATTGCTGTCCACCAATTTGCAACGATATCCAATGAGCCACAAGTTTAGTATCTCTATGCGTCTCCAAGACTACCCTCTTCTTTCCGTGTAGCCTATGTATCAAGTACTAGACATCCTAAATTAGATGTTGCGCCGTTTCAGCTGACACCACCAAACCCATTCCCAGTTGGAATCCTACTTATTGAGAGCTCAGCTACATCAGATTATTCAGTCATTAGGCACGTCAACATGATTTATGTTTTGACACACCATAGATATTCAGAGCTATTGGCAGCATCATTTCAGTTAGACGTTAACAGGAATGACAGAAAAATTGCCCCGCCAATGTTTGCCACAAATAGGATGGGAAGGCATGGAGGTTTACCTTTTAACCGGTCTGTTATATTTGTTCTGTGGAAATGTGTTTTTTGCATATCCCAACTCCCCCTGAGACACCCTTGGAGAGTGGGGTCAATACCAGCCATTATCAACGGCAACCCTGAAACAATTAGGGTTAAGTGCATTGCTCAAGGGCACATCAACATATTTTTCGCCTTGTCAGCTCAAGGATTTAAACTAGTGACCTTTCAGTTGCTGGCCCAACACTGTAAGAGCTAGGCTACCTGTAGTAGCTGGAAATCTGACAGCCAGCGTGTGTTTATGGTGGCGTTCGACTTCTGTTATGGCATTGGGATGGTTTCAGCAGCTAAAAGCAAGACGAGGCCCAACGTAAATGCAAAAATGTGTCTTGTCTGTTTAGGAAATGCTGAGAGCTTGTCACCAGGGAGTACCGCATGGGCTTGTTAGAGCTAACACAATCTATGGCTGTTACTCATAGAACCTGCATGTGGTCCCACTGTGGCCAGTTAAGTCAAGGAGACTTCCTGTGGCATCTGTAGGGGCAATTAGCGAACTCTCTGTTCTAAGTGTTCAGATCATTATTTGTGATTATTTACTCTTTGTGATTATTTACAAATTTACTCTAAGCTCTACCGAGGATTTTATTGAATGTTTTCTTAATGAGGTGTTTTGGGAAACACTCTTGAAAATGTACCACCCGTTCTCTCTAGACCTTAGCCTCCCCTCATTGTTTTTAGCTACCACAACTTTAACTGTACATTAAATAACAATTTACCAACTCCTGCCAAGTAATGAGCCTGCTGGATGCCATTTACTGGGATGTAGGCTTTCAAGTGGTTAAATTACTGTGTGACAGAACATGCCTCCTTATCACTCTACCTGGTCTCAGAGCATTTGGTATTATTCTGTACGTAAATCCGAGGACACTCCATTTAGTATGATATGTTACATTTCGTATGATTTGTATTAACTTGTGGATATCCATCATCCATTTCGTATGATATGTTACGAATTTGCTAAACGTACAATATGTTACTAATTTGCTAAATGTACCATATGTTACGAATTTGAAAAACGTATGATATGTCACGAATTCAAATTTGTTGTGGCTAATGTTAGCTAGGTGGCTAATGTTAGCTAGCGGGCTAACGTTAGCTTGGTTAGGGGTTAGGGTTAAGGTTAGGAGTTTGGTTAAATGTTTAAGATTAGGGGTAGGTGAAGGTTAGCTAAAAGGGTAAAGGTTAGTGTTAGGGGAAGGATTATCTAACATGCTAAGTAGTTTAAAAGTTGTAGTTTTTGCCTTAAGTAACCTTCTGTCTTATGTAACCATACCAAACTTAACATTCAGTATCACACTCATTTCAGTGTCCCGGATTTACATGTACTATGTTATGTCTAATGAGACCAAGCTGAATTACAACACTAGCTACTGTAATTAAAGCACTATTCCACTATTACATTTTGGTCACTCTGGAAACGGTTAGTATGTTTTCTCCTTGATCGTCAGTCCAGAAGTCAGTCGAAAATAGATGTGCAGTGGATCTGTAATCAATTTTGTTGCTGCCTCAAAATGCCTTTTTTAATACAGTTCAGCAAGGAACCCACTGGACACAGACATAAATTCAACCTCTATTCTATGTTGGTTCCACGTCGTTTCATTGAAATGACATGGAAACAACGTTGATTCAACCAGTGTGTGCCCAGTGGGAAGTTAACAAGCTGCTTCTTCTAAATCAGAGCGAATCAGTGTCCTATACTGTAACAATCCAAGGTGAAGACAATCTCCCTGATGGGAAATGGATTACTGAGGCAGTAATCAGCATGGATAAACCACTCCAAGCAGTGGAATGAAATATGTTCACGCCCAGACAGAGTTTGGTTTCAAATGAACATCTTATATCCTGTCTATGTCTCTCACGCTGTCTGTGTCTGAGAGGTTTACTGCAGCACAAAAATACATTTCTTATTGATACAGTACACAAAAACCACTGTCATTCACTTCAATTCTGCAACATGCATTATGTGTTTAGTGTGATGCTTAGAATCAGCAGTTTTGTCTGTCACGCTATAATGTTCCTGCCAATTAATTTTTGGTTATGGGTTAGGTTTACAGCTAGAAAGAAATAACACTGCCTGCCACAATCTATTAAATATTACATGTATGGATCAGCTATCGAATAAAAACATGCTAACGGTGACATTGTGTACTGTAACTAACAGGCCCAATTTCTTCTCTGCAAACTGTCAGTGAGGCAGATGCCAACCCTCTGTGGATTTCTCAATGAGCTCTATGATTAATGACTCTGCATAGCATTATTCAAATGGGAATCTCATCTGTAAACCAACACAACCTCTGCTAAATATAGAACCGGGTCCTACTGTATGTCTTGTAATGTGTTTTTTATTACAGTTCTGTTTTTGTACATTTTCACACTCAATTAAAAACCTTTTTTTTTGCTTGCCATCTCTCTCTTTTTCTCTCTCTCGCTCTCTCTCTCTCTCTGTCGTTCTCTCTCTCACACTCACTAATTCACTCTCTTTATCTTTCTCTCTCTCTCATTCTCTCTCTCTGTCTATCGTTCTCTCTCGCTATTTCTCTTTCTCTCACTATTTTTCTCTTTCTCTTTCATTCTCTTTCACTCTCTCTCTCTCTCATTCTCTCTCGTTCTCTCTTGCTATTTCACTTTCTCTCGCTCTCTTTCTCTTGCTCTCTATTTCTAAATTTCTCTCTCTTTCTCTCTCTTTCTCTCTATTTATCTCTCTGTTTCTCTCTCTATTTCTCTCACTGTTTCTCTCTCTCTTGTTCTCTTTCTCTCTCTCTCTCTGTACAGGTTTACTCTTGCACCTGAGCTCCACCCAGACTGGATGCTGCTACTATGGTTTGCTCACACCCACCTGACTGTAACTGTCACTCTGGGGCTAATGATTGTCCCCAAGGTAAACCTCTCATTCTGAGCATAGCATTACTTTGCTATTATACATCGAAACCAAATCAAACTAAGTCATTGCACTCTTTTTTGTCGACTACAGTTTCTGTTTCATGGTACTCACATGAGAGATGATATTGCCTCTGAGGCCTATGAGGATGAATTGGACATGGGTCGCTCTGGATCTTACCTCAACAGCAGCATAACATCAGCCTGGAGCGAACACAGTCTGGATCCGGAGGACATCCGGGTGAGCAACTTTCCCTTTCCATTTTTTTAAATAAATTCTCTCATTCAATTGCATAACCTTGTTGATGCAGTACGTTTTGAATCCTTGTCCTTTGACTGTGGCAAAAATAATGATTTTTGCAGACGTAAGGTCTAGCAACAGTCTTTGGGGAAAAACGTATCAACGTGAGCAGAGGTTTCCATTTGTTTGTTAGAGTTAAAGAATTCTCTTGACTAAGACCTGAGCACATTGTCCAAGTCTATTTATCAGAGCGAGAGATAAGATCTAAAATCCTGCTTGAGAGAGCAGTCAATACATTAAATTGAAGACCACTGCTCAAGGCTATTCAGACCTAACAATAAAGCACACTCCAGTTTCCTTATTTAAAGCGGCAATATGTAACCTTTTTGGGCGACCCGACCAAATGCACATAGAAGTTGAGTTATAGATCTGTCATTCGCATTGAAACCAAGTCTAAGAAGTGGTAGATCTATTATATGCGTGCTATTTGTATGCTACCCATGCTTAGGTTTCATTTTTGCATCTTTTCGGTTTTGTACACCAACTTTAAACAGCTGAAAGAAAATGGTTATGGAAAATATGTTTCACAGCAGTTTAGATGGTACAATGATTCTCTATACAACGCCTGCTTGTTTTTTCACATAAACTGAAATTAGATGAACTATTACAGTTTTAGCAACCAGGAAATGACGGAGCGATTTCTGCCTATTGCATCTTTCATACTGTCCAAAACCTGTCTTTTATTTATGTCAAAGAGCATGTTATACATTGTAGTACATCGTTGAAGCACTGTCCGTAGTTTAAGCACTGTTTGTGTTTCAAATTCAAATGTGCATGTTCTGTATACAATTGATGCATCGTTAAAACACTTGAAACACTGTATCGCTATCGGGAAACCGGGCCCAGATCCGTTGTAGTCATATTCATTCATTTTAATAACTATTTTTTGTCTTATTCTTGTCATTATGTGTTTTCAATAAATGTCCAGGAGGAGCTGAAGAAACTGTACTCCCAGTTGGAGATCTACAAGAGGAAGAAGATGTTGGCCAACAACCCTCACCTACAGAAGAAGCGCAGCTCCAAGAAGGGACTGGGTCGTTCCTTGATGAGACGCATTACGGAGATCCCAGAGACGGTACACCGGCAGTGCAGCCGTGAAGACAAGGAAGGGGGCGATCATGGGAGCAATCGCAACAGCATCTGCGTCTTGAGGAAGAACCCCTTCGACCCCTCTCATCTGGGGAAGCCTGCCAAAGAGGAGTCCCTGAAGAGCAAGGTCTTCACCCTGAAGAAGTCGCACAGTAGCTACGACCATGTCCGCGACCAGAGCGAGGACTCCAGCAGCTCTGCTACTGACAAGATGGAGGTTATGACCACTGAGGGATCCCTTATAGACACCCTGATGGGCAAAAAGCTGGTCAAGAAGAAGTCCAATGAGAAGATTGATGCTGTGAGCGAATTGACTGAGAACGTTCCCTTGGTCTGCAAGTCGGCCAGTGCTCATAACCTGACACAAGACAAGAAGCCCATCCACCCAAGAACGTCCATGCTACAGAAGTCACTGAGCGTCATCGCCAGCGCCAAAGAGAAGACCTTGGGCTTGACAGGAGGGAAGACACAGACTGTTGAAGACAGCAGCAAGAAGGTCCAACAGAATGCTAAAGAAACCAAGGAAAGTCCAGAATCAGAAGACGATTGCTATCCCCACATGATCGGTAGCCAGTCGGTGGAGTACAAGCAGACTGCAGCGAAAACTGGGATCATGAAGCAGCAGGTGAGTGGCAGCCAGCCATCCATCTGCTCCGACCCATTGAAGGCCAAGGAAATACAAGACCTCACAGAGGTGTGTCCTTGGGAAGTAGAGGACCTGCCAACACCTTCTGAGAACAAGGTCCAGAAGCATGTCTCCATAGCACCCGAGGAAACCACCACAGTCCATGGAAATGGAACCAAGGGGGTCAAGCCCCAACAGCAAAAGCAGAAAGGTAGTGACCAGTCCTCCACAAGCTCCCGGCATTCTAAAGACATCCAGCGAGCAGACATATGCCCTTGGGAGGATGGAGGTGAGAGCAAAGCCCCAGTGGAGGGATCCAAGCCACAATCCTCCAGTCAGGTTCCTCAACCTGCAAAGAATATCCAGTCTAACCAGCCTCCACCTGCAGCAGAGAGCTCTAAAAAGAAGGTTGACGTATGCCCTTGGGTCTTTGAAGAGGAGCCTGCCAAGATGGCTGAGGTAGCTTGTTCACCTGACAAGACTAGGCACAACAAGTGTACTACTCTAGTGGAGAGCAAAGGGAAAGGTGCTCTGTCAGAACCACCCTGCAAATCACCAGGCAGCTCTCTCCTCCAGCCAGTTACAAAGGTTGACGTCTGTCCCTGGGATTATGGCACCCCAGCGATATCTCCCAATTCTGAGAAAACGCCTAGTCCTACTACAGTTTCCAAAACAAAGGAATTCCCCTCCAAAAAGAAGGGCACACCTTTCACAAGAACTTTTGAGAAGGAGAAAGAGAAGGCAAAATACACTGACGATGACAACTTTAGAGCGAAAGCCAAGGACAAAAGTAAATCCACAGAGAAACATATGAGCCAATCCAAAATGACGGAGGTGTGCCCTTGGGACGTGGAGAGTAGTCAGGAAGTGCCAATGGTAGAAAAACGGAGAAGTGCAAATGTTGGAGCAGTTAAAGGGAAGCCGGTTGAAGTCTGTCCGTGGGATTATGAGGATGCATCAGAGAAAAAAGGAACAGACAAGGGTACTTCTGCAGCGAAACAGAGTAATCCAAATCCCAAAGGGGGGGTTGTAAGTGGCGGGAAAAAGGCTGATGTATGTCCTTGGGACTTTGACGACAGTACTGCAGGGAAAAAGGCCTGACATAAATCAACATTTATGGACAACTAAAAATGTAGTTGTTGTTGTATACATTGTTTTCCACTTTAGAGTCCGCAAATATAGACTTTTACTATGAATATGGTGACTTCCACGAAAATATCAAGTTGCACAAGTTGCCTTCCTTTCCAATATTTTCCCCCGTTTTGTCTTTTTTTGTGTGAAAATTTATAAACTTACAAAAATAAAGCAACAAAATCATATTAAGCATTCCAGATTCTTACAGAGTATTCTGAATGATAAATCTTAGTCGTACAATTATGCAACTTCCAATTCACTTTATGTGCAATGTTTTATGAGTGGACATTTGCATTTTTTTTTTATATGTATCTTCTTTTAAATCGGTCATAAAAAGCCCTCCACACACTAACATGGCACACTTAGAATACAAGGTTAATCGATATTATGTAAATAGATGTTCTCCTGCAGGTTTTATTAACTGAAATGTACTAGTTGTTGAGCATGAACTACCACGTCTATGTTTAAAGTCAGAGTGGCTTGTTGAACAAATAATAGAATGCCAAAGATATAGGGAACATCTTTAACAAAATAGTGGAAGAACTCACAAGAATTGTGTCATGACAAACAACTGAATAACTTTTGTGTGCCCAAACCAAGGCGCTGCTAGTGAGGGAATCAGCTTATAGCACTTTAGCGAAAACCTTAGGGAAAATGTTTTTCATCACATACTTTATTCAGCCTCATGGTTCTAGCAAGTCACCACGTGTACATCCATGTTTAAATTGCTGAGTTTTTAGATTTCCTTTCATTTTCAGCAATGTCTAATGCTTCCAAGTCTGCAGAAATGTATTACTGTATGTGCCTAACTAACTACAACTGTCTTCTTTCAGTCTGTATAAAGTCCTGAGTGGAACAGGGATTGTTCTTCAGCATTCTGTGAAGGTGTATTATATAAACAGCATGCACAGTGAGGTAACGAGAGGGGTGGGATCCAAATGGTTTGTCAACTGAAGCAAATAATAATTAATTTATGTTATTAATACTTCAGCATGTTTTTTTCACTTTTAGAAAAGCATTAGCTCATCCTTTAAGCTTTTGCATTCCCAAAAGCACATTGAGAGTTGAAATGATACAATGGGGAGAGGCATTATGGCATTAATGTGTGTCGAATTGTTCCTCTTTCTGGATAGAACATATACCTGTGTTTGTGATAGTTTTAGCATTTTTATACATACAGTATATTTCTAGTGTTTGAAGTATAATGCTCGTTTTATTGTCCTAGGACTTTTGCTTAACACTGTCTCTACAAATTCTTGGCAGAATAAATTCACACCTGGTTTTCATTATTCATATTCAAAAGTATTATTCATTATTCACACTTTATGTCTAATGTTTCCGAAAGCTTCAATTCTTTGAGCAAGCAAAAAATAATTTTGCTTTCATGCGTCAATTAAAGATGAACGTTTACAGGAATATCTGAGTTACAAAATAGCTACATCACAATAATAATTTCTTGTAGTTTAGTAACCACTCTGGTTTCTAGAAACATCTGATGAAAAGTAATATAATGAAAATAATATATCAATATAACATTAATGTAACAGTGTACTCATAAATTAGATGGTATTTTGGACTGCGTTGAATGTTGTCATTGGTAATGATTCCTGTACAGCTATCATAGTTGTTTGTTACAGTTGGCATGGATTACTGTATGGTATGATGCCTGTACATGTGATCATGAATGCGATCAGGTAATCACATTTCTGCTTCATTCAAATTCTTACATGATCTTATTTTTGCTCAGTAACTTAACACGCGGAACAAGTAGATTGAACTTGTTTTCAAAAGCAAAATAATTCTCAAACAATATTGTTTATGCTTTTATTATCTCTTTATAATATTTCACTTGATTTTGTTTAACAACCAAACAGGCATAGTATATCAGAATATAACTACTCCACAGCCAGACTCTATAAAACATGATTTAGATGTGGTGTCTTACTTCTGTCTCCCTCCACAGAGAATTATATCTACCATTGACCTCACGGGGCCACGTCTGAAATACGTCAAACCCAGACTATCAGCCTTAGAGCATGAGATTGAGATTTGTCACAGGCTTTGCTTAATGGGCAGCTGGAATAGTGTCTGAAAGGAAATGTCACCCTGCCTAGTTTGATTGTAATGGTTTGATGGACCTTGATGATATTTATGAACTAATCATATCAACCATCACATATATTGTAATATCTGCTCTTAAATGCCAACTTCAGACAATCCCAGGGACCTAGCCTGCCCCTAGCCAACAGTATCCCCTCAAACACTAATAAGATGAACCCATTGGCTCTTGAGGATATGATACCTGGTCATTTCAGCCACTGTAAGATCACTACAAACACCTCTCGAAGCTAAAAGGATATTATGTTTTATACCATTCATAATTGGGTGTCTTCATACCTCTCAAATGGCGTGAAAGTGCTGTTAAGTACCAATAACAAAAATGAACATCACACAGGTCTTAACAGTCACATTAGATACATATAACCTTCAATGATATGTGTATCAGTACGTTGTGGCAGTTGAATCAGCTCATGGATTTGTAACAAAGTGTATCAATCTGTGTCTATTTTGTCAGTCTCTCTGGAAATGGTCATTGTGTTGCAGTATGTCCTACATACTTCAGTTCTTGAACATAATGATGACTTAAGACCCATTGTTACCTGTAACCTTTTCAACATGAATATTGTGTCCTGTTACTATTCTTCAAACTCATGATTTTACTTTTTAACCATGGGTGATTTCGGTTCGTAAGCTTGTTTGATTTAACCTGACTTCTCTTGTGACCAAACCAAGTCACTGATTGGGAAACACTACTACTACTACTCAATGCTGTAACGTTGTAACTATTGCTCTCGTGGCTTCTGCATGATATCAAGAAATTCGTAGGACCAATGTTTCACTGCCCTTGATAGAACAAAAAAAACCGGTATCTTTTATGGACTGTTACAAGTTGTTTAGTGAGTGATACTGTACCATTACCCACTGTATTATGTGCTTGTTATACTTATTGCTCTATGACAAGCTTATAGCATCCGTATATGGGAATATTTGGTAGATTTATATTGTGTTATATTGTGATAGCATGTACATAAAAATACCTCCTCTGCAATAAATATTTATATGAAACTCAACTGTGTGATTGGTGTTTTACAGGTAAGAATGGTCTGATATCGTAGGCTATACATGTATCTGTTGATAGCTTACGTAGGCTAAAGTCATATTTTATGATGGTTATAATAGGAGACTGAAAAGCAAACTTCAAGGTATTTCTCAACTTAGCAAGGACATTTTTCAAACATTTTGTTTTGCTCTCAGTGTGTCTTTTACTTATCTTGAATGACAAAATCTTGTCAAAGATAACAAGATGTAAAAGTGAAATAACTCACAGTCAAAATCTCCAATTGGGAGTCTCTGGGGTGAAAAGAAACCAGAGGGAAACAAACATACCAAGAGTTCCTTATACTGAGTTAATGTAATTATGCATTTAACCTGTGTTAGAGAAATTGAGCGGAGATCCTAATTAGGCATAGCCTACTTGTCAACTGTATAATGTGAGTGAAGCATGCTTAATTCTTAAGACTGAACAGGTGGCTGCCATAATTTAAATGTGTTAGAAATGAATATAAGCAAATTCTTGAGTTTATACGCACATTCTCAATAGCTCTCAAAATATTTCAACAGGTGCTCCATCTTCAAAGCATCCACAGAACCTATTTAAGCTAAATCCCCACACAGTATGATGATGAAGCCACACTGGGATTTGATAATTACAGTATCTCAGCCTTTTTCCTCCCACCACCATTGTGTGCATACAATACACTAGCAGTGGCTCCAGTTTAAGATGGACACGGGACACTCCCAGGGCGCATTGTGCCGGGCCAGTAATTTTCCCTCCCTGTCTCAGGTTACTTTACTGTCTCTGAATCCCGACTTTGAGAAATGCAGCCCTTTAAAAGCATTGTGCGCCATAACCACTTTAGGATATTCGTATGCATGTCCTGGCTGCTTTCCTGCAATGCTTTTATGGGATGTTGTGGTCTTTTAAGCCTTATTTATACCTGGTTCTATTATGTGTCCTGTGTCCTGATCTTGTCCAGATTCTGATTGTGCACACATTTTCAGACGTGTCTACACATTGTATTAAAATGTGTCTCTTATCTGTCCACTGTCTCATCAATGTGACCAGATTTGCTGGTCCCTCCCTGTATGCAAGTTATTTGACATATATTCTTTCAAAATAATATTTATTATCACACATATTGATGCCACAAGTAAATTATTTCACACATAATTGATGAACAATGGTGCAAACTGTCAAGGATTTTACAGGGTGGAATAATGATGATTTAAATGGTTTCACTGTCCAGATCCGTCCACACTTGTGTGCCTGACTACCTTTAGTTGTGGGCAGGGAGATCTGATCACAATCAAATCAAAATGTGTCTTTTGATTGCCTACACCTGTCTAAAAATGTGGGCACAATAAGAATGTGGACAAGATCAGGACAAAGGACACATGTTAGGACCATGTATAAACAGGGCGTTATACAGAGATCAATAGTTCCCCTGCAGAAAGAGAGAGCAGGATAACATGACATCACATTCTGGCTGGATTATACCTCTTGAAATCTATTGAATCAAGTATGCTATTGCCCAATGACCAGGCTAACAGCCATTTGAATTTCCAGTCTCGAATGTGTGTATTTCAAGTTACTTTGTACTGACCGAAATGAAAGCAATCGTTTCACTATCAAGCCACTATGCTTTTCTCGTTTAACAATTAAGGAGAAAAATAGCCAAACATCAGTCAAAAACCCCTCAATGGATTGTCTAGAGCCGATCAATGCAAACCCATCAAAGTCAAACCCCCTAAAAATAAAATAAAAAATAAAAAAAGTCAAACCCAACAATAGATTGACTAGAGCTCCAAACAGAATCCCAAGGCCTCGATTTAAATGTCCAGGTTCCTAAGAACCATTCACCGTAGGTTCATAGCATCAATCAGTATGCTGGCGTTTTAGCGCCAGAGTATGAAGAGACTAAAGACCTAGCTGCGCTTCCCCTCCCTGTCAATCTGAAAATATGATGAGCTATAATGTAACCTAAACGCTCCCTGAAAGAATATAAAGAAATCATTTTAGGATTGATTTTCTGTTTTCAAGAGCGCTATGTGTGCCTGCCTGTCCAATGAAGAGGTTTTAATGCTCGGCTACAGGGATCTCAAATTTAGAAATATTGGTTGAAGAAATAGTAAACTATGAGAAATGACCTGTGACTAGTAGACGTTATTGGTTTTCTATTATCAATATCTTATAGGTCGTCTTCGAGGTTATTCATTCTACTGTATGTTGTGGAAAAATGAATGTTCAGTGTTGTGTTTCTGTGACGGAATGGCAAAGTGTTATTGCAATTAATTAGGCCTATAAAGAATGATCCGAAAAAGTCAATAGAGGTAAATGTCATGCAATTCACATTCAATTCAACAGCTTAAATTATACTGTTTGAGTAGGTTGAATCAATCTGCTGGATTAATCTGAGATGCATCATCATCTGTGTATAAGCAGGTTTGTATATTATACTAATGATATCATGTTGAATCTTTTCCCAATGAAATTCATCAATGTTGCTTACTACAGTAAACCTTCTACTGCACGCCACAGTTCTTAGGCAACTGTTTGTGATATGTGATTATGCCTGTCTAGTATGTGTGTGCATGTGTGTGTGTAAAATTTTAACATGATACTATACGTGACAACATTTGAGCACGTGAAATCCCAAATGTCTAATGCCATTGAGAATATTTTACTTTAAAATGCATCATTGATATTACTTCAATTTAAACAGATGGTCCCTTGCAAGTTTTTATCTAGTTCCCAGTTAATCCCCCAGAATGTTTTTAGAACATTGTGTCAATATTCCCTGGATAACTTTGGACTGAACATTACTTGGGATTTGAACTCGCAATCTCTTGATTGCTAGGTATCTGAAGTGCTTGCTGCGCCACCAGTTATGTGGACATAATACAGATTGGCTATACATACACTCAGTGGACAGTTTATTAGGTACACACATCTAGTACTGTGTCGGATCTCTTTGCCTCCAGAACAGCCTTAATTCTTTGGGGCATTGGAACATTGCTCAATTGGTATCACGGGACCTAATGTGTGCCAGGAAAAATTCCCTACACCATTACACCACCAGCCTGTACCGTTGACACCTGGCAGGATGGGGCCATGGACTCATGCTGCTTACGCCAAATCCTGACTCTGCCATCAGCATGATGCAACAGGAAGCGGAATTCGTCGGACCAGGCTATGTTTTTCCACTCCTCCAGTTTTGGTGATCTCGTGCCCACTGGAGCCGCTCATTCTTGTTTTTAGCTGATAGGAGTGGAAACCGGTATGGTCGTCCACTGAAATAGCCCATCCGTGACAAGGGCTGACAAGATGTATGTTCCGAGATGTAGTTCTGCACACCACTGATGTACTGCTTCATTATTTGCCTGTTTGTGGCCCGACTGTTAGCTTGCACGATTCTTGTAATTCTACTTCTACCTCTTGTCTGTTTTATTTTATTTATTTATTTATTTATTTCACCTTTATTTAACCAGGTAGGCTAGTTGAGAACAAGTTCTCATTTGCAACTGCGACCTGGCCAAGATAAAGCGTAGCAATTCGACACATACAACAACACAGAGTTACACATGGAATAAACAAAACATACAGTCAAAAATACAGTACAGTGAGTGCAAATGAGGTAAGTTAAGGCAATAAATAGGCCATGGTGGCGAAGTAATTACAATATAGCAATTAAACACTGGAATGGTAGATGTGCAGAAGATGAATGTGCAAGTAGAGATACTGGGGTGCAATGGAGCAAGATAAATAAATAAATACTGTATGGGGATGAGGTAGGTAGATATATGGGCTGTTTACAAATGGGCTATGTACAGAGCAGTGATCTGTGAGCTGTGAGGGTACAGGTCGCAATGGTGGGTAGTGTATGGGGCTTTGGTGACAAAATGGATGGCACTGTGATAGACTGCATCCAGTTTGTTGAGTAGAGTGTTGGAGGCTATTTTATAGATGGCATCACCGAAGTCGAGGATTGGCAGGATGGTCAGTTTTACGCGGGTGTGTTTGGCAGCATGAGTGAAGGATGCTTTGTTGCGATATAGGAAGCCGATTCTAGATTTAATTTTGGATTGGAGATGCTTAATGTGAGTCTGGAAGGAGAGCTTACAGTCTAACCAGACACCCAGGTATTTGTAGTTGTCCACGTATTCTAAGTCAGAACCGTCCAGAGTAGTGATGCTGGACGGCCGAGGAGGTGCGGGCAGTGATTGATTGAATAGCATGCATTTAGTTTTACCTGCGTTTAAGAGCAGTTGGAGGCCACGGAAGGAGAGTTGTATGGCATTGAAGCTCATCTGGAGGTTAGTTAACACAGTGTCCAAAGAGAGGCCAGAAGTATACAGAATGGTGTCGTCTGCGTAGAGGTGGATCAGAGAATCACCAGCAGCAAGAGCAACATCATTGATGTATACAGAGAAGAGATTCGGCCCGAGAATTGAACCCTGTGGCACACCCATAGAGACTGCCAGAGGTCCGGACAACAGGCCCTCCGATTTGACACACTGAACTCCATCAGAGAAGTAGTTTGTAAACCAGGCGAGGCAATCATTTGAGAAACCAAGGCTGTCGAGTCTGCCAATAAGAATGTGGTGATTGACAGAGTCGAAAGCCTTGGCCAGGTCGATGAATACGGCTGCACAGTAATGTCTCTTTTCGATGGCGGTTATGATATCGTTTAGGACCTTGAGCGTGGCTGAAGTGCACCCATGACCAGCTCTGAAACCAGATTGCATAGCGGAGAAGGTACGGTGGGATTCGAAATGGTCGGTAATCTGTTTGTTAACTTGGCTTTCGAAGACCTTAGAAAGACAGGGTAGGATAGATATAGGTCTGTAGCAGTTTGGGTCTAGAGTGTCACCCCCTTTGAAGAGGGGGATGACCGCGGCAGCTTTCCAACCTTTGGGAATCTCAGACGATACGAAAGAGAGGTTGAACAGGCTAGTGATAGGGGTTGCAACAATTTCGGCAGACCATTTTAGAAAGAGAGGGTCCAGATTGTCTAGCCCGGCTGATTTGTATGGGTCCAGATTTTGCAGCTCTTCATCCACAGGACTGCCGCTGACTGGATTTTTGTTGTTTGTTCCACCATTCTCGGTAATCCCTAGACACTGTCGTGCATGAAAAACTCAGGAGGCTGGACGTTTCTGAGATACTGAAATCAGCGCGCTTTGCACCATCGATCATACCACGCTCAAAGTCGCTTAGGTCTCTCGTCTTGCCCATTCTAATGTTCAATTGAACAGTAACTAAATGCCTCAATGCCTTTCTGCCTGCTTTATATAGCAAGCCACGGCCACGTGACTCACTGTCTGCAGGAGCGAACCATTTTTGTGAATGTAATAGTGTAAATGTCACGTCCTAACCATAGTAAGTTGTTATTTTCTATGGTAGAGTTGGTCAGGGCGTGACAGGGGGATTTTCTAGTTTAGTTTTTCTATGTTGTTATGTTCTAGTTTTGTATTTCTATGTTGGGTTGTTCTAGTTTTGTATTTCTATGTTGGGCTGTGTTTGGGATGATCTCCAATTAGAGGCAGATGGTCATCGTTGTCTCTAATTGGAGGTCATATTTAAGTTGGTGTTTGTCCCACCTGGGTTTGTGGGAGATTCATTTTGAGTAGTGTATGTGTCACCTCTGCGTCATGGTTTGTTGTTTTTGTCATTCAGTTTATTTATGTATTGCATAGTTTCACAGTATAAATCAAATGTGGAACGACACACACGCTGCACTTTTGTCCGCTCATTCCTACGACAGCCGTGACAGTAAAAAATAGTGCGCACACACACAGTGTAGCTTTCTTGTTTTCTACCAAAACTAATACCAAACCAATCAGGTGGGTGTTCAAAGAAACCAAGCTTTGGACGGCATTGTTCACGTGCTTCTGATAAAGCAATACAAGCATCGGCACACTGCTTCGAAATAAACAGCTTAGCGATTTCAACGCATGCCTCAGCACTCTGGTATCAAATTGAACATACTACTGTAAAGAGTTTATTGTGCATTTTCCAGTAATATAATAGCAACTTGTTGTCTTTTCTTAAATGGAAACCATTTGTCAGTACGCTATTGTAAAATTCACAGCAACTTACATGTAACTGGCTGCAACTAGCAATACATGCCAGTAACATACTGTGCCTTCACTGACTCTTCTGTTGACAACATGTAACATTACGTGCTACTTGGCAGCATACTGTAGCAGCGGTAGAATATTACAGCCATGGCTTATTGGAGGCTTGGCTTTCAGATAGCTCTTATTGGTCTCCAATGAGAGGGAACTTCATCCCAGTTAATGTGATCTGTTGTATTCTGTTCATAAACACTAAGCTTGTGCAATGTCAGTTCTCCAGCATTGTTAAAGGCAGACATCAGTGTATGGGATACTGAAGGGCCATACAACATTTCATTAATTCTTAAGAGTCAAATGATGCACATGTGTCAATCTAATTAACATAACCAAAAAAATCCCCATTAAAATCTCTGTTTAAGCTACAGATATCAGGTTTTTGCATGGGCTGCTTTTCAATCCACCGCATCCGCCTATGTCAACCCTGCCGCATCTGCGGTGGAAAGTGGCAGAGCTACAGCACTGTTTGTCAGACCAGGAGACATCCTAAAACTTGGTGTTCTTGCGAAAACGTCTGTAACGTCCAAACTATATGACCACTCTATGGAAAGGGGAGACTCCCACAAACATGATGGTGTTCTCCGTTTTGCTTTTTGACCCCCACAAATGTCACGGGACTCATCTGAAGGTAAAACATACAAATGAATGGAAGTATGGAGGTAGTTTTTTGCCAACAAAAAAAGAGGTTAAATATGTGTTCAGAAAAACAAAAATATTTCCTGAGCTTTTTTGTATCTCCTAGATATAGATTGGTTAGCAGACAACGTAACGAGAACTATGTGTCCGCTTCCATGGAGCAGAAGTCAGCATGTTGTTGTGATTCTGGATTACCAGATTGCTAGCAAGAATGACAAGAAACTACAATGTGGGGTATCGTATGTGGCTCGTTTAAGCTCGTTTCATCATGTTCTTGATACCATGTCTTGTTTTGAGGTGTTTTGACTGATTTGATGTCAATGTTAAAATGGCTAACATTAGCTAGCTAGCTAACCAACAAGTGTAAAGATGTATTTGAGAGACAAGTGCTCATTGTGCAAATGTATTTATGTTTTTAATAAACATTGGAGACAAAATATATGTTTATATATATTTTTATACTTACAGGGGTCCTAAAATTCACAATCAAATAGCTTAATTATCCATGGTATGACCATCTTAAAACAATTCTATTGTTAGCTTAGTAGAACCCCCCTCCCCTTCAAGAGGCTTTAATAGCTAGTCACCATGTAATTGTTATACTCAGTTCCCTGCCACATCATCAGGTCACTGAGTGTGACAGACTGGCAACAATAAATTACTGTGGAATGTACAACAACCAACTTGCAGCTAGTTGACAATAAGTTAATAAAAATTTTACTTTAACTTTCTGTGAACCAGCTGCCCTTAAGCTACTGGAAAATGCACAGTAACCTCTTCAGAGTGCAGCTCTTGAGTGTCACAAGTTCTAACAATGTTGGCAGAACTGACAGTGTCAAAAGACGTGCTCAACTTTCAGCAACATAACAATAAACCACTTAAACTCATACAACATTTCCACTGACCACTAACTTTGGCACAAATATACTGATCAAAAAAATAAAGGGAACACTTAAACAACACATCCTAGATCTGAATGAAAGAAATAATCTTATGAAATACTTTTTTCTTTACATAGTTGAATGTGCTGACAACAAAATCACACAAAAATAATCAATGGAAATCCAATTTATCAACCCATGGAGGTCTGGATTTGGAGTCACACTCAAAATTAAAGTTGAAAACAACACTACAGGCTGATCCAACTTTGATGTAATGTCCTTAAAACAAGTCAAAATGAGGCTCAGTAGTGTGTGTGGCCTCCACGTGCCTGTATGACCTCCCTACAACGCCTGGGCATGCTCCTGATGAGGTGGCGGCTGGTCTCCATAGGGATCTCCTCCCAGACCTGGACTAAAGCATCCACCCACTCCTGGACAGTCTGTGGTGCAACGTGGCGTTGGTGTATGGAGCAAGACATGATGTCTCAGATGTGCTCAATTGGATTCAGGTCTGGGTAACGGGCGGGCCAATCCATAGCATCAATGCCTTCCTCGTGCAGGAACTGCTGACACACTCCAGCCACATGAGGTCTAGCATTGTCTTGCATTAGGAGGAACCCAGGGCCAACCGCACCAGCATATGGTCTCACAAGGGGTCTGAGGATCTCATCTCGGTACCTAATGGCAGTCAGGCTACCTCTGGCGAGCACATGGAGGGCTGTGCGGCCCCCCAAAGAAATGCCACCCCACACCATGACTGACCCACCGCCAAATCGGTCATGCTGGAGGATGTTGCAGGCAGCAGAACGTTCTCCACGGCGTCTCCAGACTCTGCCACGTCTGTCACGTGCTCAGTGTGAACCTGCTTTCATCTGTGAAGAGCACAGGGCGCCAGTGGCGAATTTGCCAATCTTGGTGTTCTCTGGCAAATGCCAAACGTCCTGCACGGTGTTGGGCTGTAAGCACAACCCCCACCTGTGGACGTCGGGCCCTCATACCACCCTCATGGAGTCTGTTTCTGACCGTTTGAGCAGACACATGCACATTTGTGGCCTGCTGGAGGTCATTTTGCAGGGCTCTGGCAGTGCTTCTCCTGCTCCTCCTTGCACAAAGGCGGAGGTAGCGGTCCTGCTGCTGGGTTGTTGCTCTCCTACGGCCTCCTCCACGTCTCCTGATGTACTGGCCTGTCTCCTGGTAGCACCTCCATGCTCTGGACACTATGCGACAGACACTGCAAACCTTCTTGCCACAGCTCGCATTGATGTGCCATCCTGGATGAGCACATCAATGCTCCGTCTCATGCTACCACTAGAGTGAAAGCACCGCCAGCATTCAAAAGTGACCAAAACATCAGCCAGGAAGCATAGGAACTGAGAAGTGGTCTGTGGTCCCCACCTGCAAAACCACTCCTTTATTGGGGGTGTCTTGCTAATTGCCTATAATTTCCACCTGTTGTCTATTCCATTTGCACAACAGCATGTGAAATGTATTGTCAATCAGTGTTGCTTCCTAAGTGGACAGTTTGATTCCACAGAAGTGTGATTGACTTGGAGTTACATTGTGTTGTTTAAGTGTTCTCTTAATTTTTTTGAGCAGTGTACAATATAAAGTATCTTACACCATGCCCCCAAATATGCTAATGAGCCCGAGCCAGCACATTATCCACACCTACATTTCAAAGTGCAGTAATGATTGTAACTTATATTGAATACATTGTGTAGAAAAATGTACAATTATACTAGATTATCTGCACATGTAGCCTAAAAGGTACCGACCAGTACCATGTGAGTTCCTATGAGTACCTCTGAAGGGTACCTTATGTGTACCTTTGACCTTTTTGTAAACCAGGGAACAACATTGTACCGTAACCATACTCTTATTTTCAAGAGTGTGAGGATATATATCTGGTGGCACTGCTGAGGCATTAATGAACTCCAGACCAAAAGGTTGCAAGTTAAAATCCCAAGAGCATTAATATCAAGTGTCCCTGAGAACTTCTACTTTTTAGTTGGTGTTGTCAGATAATCACACAATTATCAACATGATTCTGTGCAAATTTTAGCAGTGCAGAAATGTATTCTTGCCAATAAATCTGTGGTCGATCTCTGTCATGGCCACAGACCTAATTCAGATAGCTGGCATCCCCTTATGGGAAAAACCACATGATTTTACATGGAAAATCACAATTTCACTTGTGAAATTTCACATGTGAAATCATATGCTAAGCTGACATATGGAATTGTTTTAAGATGGTCATACTATGGATAATTTTAGGATCCCTTTAAGTCCAAGAAATATGTAAAAAAATGTAAAATAAAATATTGATTTTGGTCATAAATGGCAAAAAGGACAGTCAAAAAATAAATCATAACAAACAAGGTTTTGAAGTGTCTGTCCTATATCTAGGCGATATAAAATAAATTAGGAAATATTTTGTTTTGTGTGTACACATATTTAATCCCTTTTTTTGGCTAGGCACAAAACTACCTTCAACCATACTTCCATTTGAACAGGTTACCTTCAGACATGAGGGTTCTAACGAACACCATCATGGTCGTGAGAATCTTCTCTTTCCATAGAGTGGTCGTAGTAGTTTATAGGTCAAACCGTTTGGACGCTACAGACTTTTTCTGTGAAGATTGATTTTCAGGATCTCTCATGGTCTGACAAACACGCTTTAGCTCTGTGACACTGGCAGATGCGGTGGATTGAGATGCAAAAAAACAAATACACTACATGGTCAAAAGTATGTGGACACCTGCTTGACGAACATCTCATTCCAAAATCATGGGCATTAATATGGAATTAGTCCCCCCTTTGCTACTATAACAGCTAACACTCTTCTAGGAAGGCTTTCCACTAGATGTTGGAACATTGCTGCGCGGACTTGCTTCCATTCAGCCACTGGAGCATTAGTGTGGTCGGGCACTGATGTTGGGTGTTTCAATGTCAGTCCTGAATATATATATATATAATAGTTTTTCTTGAATTTATTTTTAATAAAGCTGAGATTCCCTTTGAATTTCAAAGTATAAGAATACAGGTGAAATCAGTTACTGACACAGATGTGTTGGCGTAGCACATAGATTGGAATACCGTGAACCACGAGGTTGTGAGTTCAAAGCCCAGGTCAGATGATGTTGAATAGTAGTTCATGTATAAACATACACAATCTAAATAACATTCAAAAAATCCCCATCAAAAGCCATCAGTTTAAAGATGCTCTATGCAGAAATTGCTCTGCTAGTTCCTGGTTGACAAAATTAATACGTTTATGTGCCAAAACAAGCAGTCATTGTGTAGAGAATCGTTGTACCTAAACTACTGTGAAATATTTCTTTTTATGTAAATAAGGTATTTCTGTTTTTAATTTTTAATACATTTGCAAACATTTCTAAACCTGTTTTCGCTTTGTCATTATGGGGTGTTGTGTGTAGATTGATGAGGAACGTTTTATATTTCATCCATTTTAGAATAAGGCTGTAATGTAACAAAATCTGGAAAAAGTCAAGGTGTCTGAATACTTCCAGAATGCACTGTATGAATGTGTTATTCAATGTGTTTCTATGGGCTATAGTAGTGAAGACCAAATTCAATATTTTATCAAATCATAAAAAATACAAAAATAAATTATACCTAAAAGGGTCATAAAATTCTCAATTAAATAGCTAAATGATACATGGTATGACCATCGTAAAACAATTTCAAATGTTAGCTTTGAACCCATTAACTTGTTGGGGCTAGAGGGCAGTATTTGCACGGCCGGATAAAAAACGTACCCGATTTAATCTGGTTACTACTCCTGCCCAGTAACTAGAATATGCATATAATTATTGGCTTTGGATAGAAAACACCCTAAAGTTTCTAAAACTGTTTGAATGGTGTCTGTGAGTATAACATAACTCATTTGGCAGGCCAAAACCTGAGAAGATTCCTTACAGGAAGTGGCCTGTCTGACCATTTCTTGCCCCCTTGATAATCTCTAACAAAAACAGGGGATCTCTGGCATGACGTGACACTTCCTACGGCTCCCATAGGCTCTCAGAACCCGGGAAAAAGCTGAATGACGTAATTCAAGGCCCAGGCTGAAACACACTAGCGCGTTTGGCAAGTGCTCTATCAAAGGGCCATTAGACTGAGGCTCGTGCATGAGAAGATAGCATGCTTTTACTTTCACTCTCTTTGTAATAAAAAACAATTTCCCGGTCGGAATATTATGGCTTTTTTACGAGAAAAATGGCATAAAAATTGATTTTAAACATGCTTCAAAGTACGGTAATGGAATATTTACAAATTTTTTGTCACGAAATGCGTCGTGCTCGTAACCCTTATTTACCCTTTCGGATAGTGTCTTGAACGCACGAACAAAACGCAGCTATTTGGATATAACAATGGATTATTTGGGACCAAACCAACATTTGTTATTGAAGTAGAAGTCCTGGGTGTGCATTCTGACGAAGACAGCAAAGGTAATAACATTTTTCTTATAGTAAATCTGACTTTGGTCAGGGCTAAACTTGCTGGGTGTCTAAATAGCTAGCCCTGTGATGCCGGGCTATCTACTTAGAATATTGCAAAATGTGCTTTCACTGAAAAGCTATTTTAAAATCGGACATATCGAGTGCATAGAGGAGTTCTGTATCTATAATTCTTAAAATAATTGTTATGTTTTTTTGTGAACGTTTATCGTGAGTAATTTAGTAAATTCACCGGAAGTGTTCGGTGGGAATGCTAGTCACATGCTAGTCACCTGCTAATGTAAAAAGCTGGTTTCTGATATAAATATGAACTTGATTGAACAGACATGCATGTATTGTATAACATAATGTCCTAGGAAGCATCCCTCCTAGTCCAGAGAGGTTAAGAGGGATCTTTGACCATTCTTCCACACAGAATCCTTCCAGATCCTTGATTTCCTTCGTCTGTGGTTATGGACAGCTCTCTTCAATTCAAACCACAGGTTTTCAATGGGTTTCAAGTCCGGAGACAGATGGCCATTGCAAAATGTTGATTTTGTGGCCAATTAACCATTTATTTCTGGATTTTGATGTGTGCTTGGTGTTATTGTCTTGCTGGAAGATCCACTTGCGGCCAAGTTTCAGCCTCCTGGCAGAGACAACAAGGTTTTTGGCAAAAATGTCCTGGTACTTTGGAAAATTCATGATGCCGTTGTTCTTAACAAAGGACTTGTGCCGCTCCTAAAACAGCAGCACAAGATAACGCAGTACAGTTCTGTTCTTAGAGCAGCAGAAGACATCAGATCCTTCTCCAACAAATAACAACCTCCCTACCACTTCTGCTAGCTCACCCAACACTCCCACCTCAGCTCAGCTCAGCTCAGCTCCAAGAACAACATGGGGTTGTAGTCATTATCTGTGACTCCAATGGCAACCATCTACGGCAGTGGTAGGCAAACATGGTCCTGGAGTGCCGCAGGCACTGTTTTTGATTTAACCTACCTGGAAGACCAGGTGTTTTGAATTTAGGCAATCATTGAACTGATCAATTAGCTCAATTGGGCAGGTGTGGTGCCTAGTTGGAACAAAATCCTGCAGCACCAATCCTGCAGCACCTGTGGCACTCCAGGAACAGGGTTGCCTACCCCTGATCTACGGGAAAGAGAACTACTACCTGGCATGGAGGTGAGAAAAACATTGTGGCCCACGACCCAGAGTGCCATTCAATAGGAGAGAAGACAATAATAATCCACACTGGAAAGAACGACCTAAAGAACATGATGATGTGTGGCCCCAGCTATGGAAGAAGTAGCTTTTATGGCCACAGAGAAATACCCATCTGCAAGAATAATAACTTCATCGCTTCTCCCGCGCTGAGATGTGCCATTCATTAATATTTTTGAAAACAATGCAGAGCTCTCACTAAAATATGCAATAAGGCCGAATGTCTTTTTGGCACGTCACAAAGACATCCACCCTCACCACATGCAAGACCACATCCACCTAAACAGGTGGGGTGTCAAAATCTTTGCAAGGGTGCTAAAGTAAATGGTCAATATGGGAAGAAAGACCAGGAGCATCCGGACTATGGGAAGACAGCAAATAAGAACACCACAGCCTCACACCCAGAGAGTCCAACTCTCCACTCCATTGGCCCTCACTTACAGTATTTACAATCGCTAGGACCCATTTCTCAATGCTTAGGTCACTTTTTCAAATCTCTTCACACAGTGAGCACAACAGCAGTCTATGTGGCCTAAACTGTGGAATGTTTTTCATTGCTTTGGCACAAAATGCATTCAATGACTACATCTTTCAAATTTCATGAATTCTTTTCTCACTCAGACACAACCACCACCAAAACTCAATGTACCTACAGGCCAATTTGCACATGTTTACATACTCTTTTCAAAACTGTTCAACTTAAGTTCAAAACCTAACATAACAAAAAATGTAATAGAACAGCAATTTGCTACATTTCTACAGTAATACCATATTGAAATATATTCCAAATCTAAAAAATGAAAAACTATCAAAACAATTAGACCAACCATAGCTGATTCCCATTGTAGCTGAACACCTACCCAGGTGTTAGTCTTTCAATTTCATTACCTTCTATATAAAAGGGGACATTGTAGGAATAACGCTGTACTGTAATGTCAACATGGACCCAGCTAGAGATAGAGACGAGGCTGACAGAGGAAGAAGAGTGGCTGGGAAAGGGAGAGGGAGAGGAGTACGTATGTGTGATGGAAGAAGACAGAGGAAGATCAAGAGCTGTAGTCTCAGATGAGATTAGGGGTACTATAATTGATCATGTAATAAATCATGGTCTATCAATGAGAGAGGCTGGTGTGAGAGTGCAGCCAAATCTGCAACGCTCAACAGTGGCATCTATTGTGAGAAATTTCTGGCAAAACGACAAGTAAGATGTGCATTCTGCAAGGGCATCTGACTAAACTGCACATTACAGAAGTATATTGAGCAAAGCCTCCAAACCCACTTGTGTGTAATTGTAATTGTTTTTGTATTTCTGCTTAGGACCCAACGGTTACCTCCCACAGGCGGGAGAGGTAGGATTCTCACTGCTGTGCAGGAAACTGCAATCATTGATATGGTCATCAGAAGCAATGGCATAAAACTCACAGAGATTCGGGACAGAGTGTTGGCAGACAACATTACATTTGGAAATATTCACAATTTAAGCATATCAACTATTTCTATAGTCCTGAAACAACATCAAGTCAGGATGAAGCAGTTGTACACTGTCCCCTTCGAGAGGAACTCTGAACGAGTCAAGCAACTCAGGAACCAATATGTCCAGGTAAGATGACTATAAAATACAGAACTGGTTTTGAACAAAATCAAACAGGGCAGAGGCACACAATGGCATGTTTTTAGGTATAATGTAAACTACCGTAATAGCCTAACTCCTACGTTGTCTTGTGGATTTATTTTAGAGATTCATGGAGATTGAAGCCAGGCAAACACCCCACATATTCATCTTTGTGGATGAGGCTGGTTTCAACTTCGCCAAAACATGGCGACGAGGAAGGAATGTGATTGGGAAAAGAGCCACAGTGGATGTCCCGGGCCAGAGAGGTGCCAACATCACAATGTGTGCAGCAATATCCTGATGGATTTCTGCTACACAAACCACTAATTGGGTCAAACAACACCGAGCGTCTCATTTCATTCCTAGATGACCTCTATGGAAGGGTTGTGCCAGGTGAGGAAAGGGTTGCAAGTGAGGCGAAATCGGCCAACGTTTGTAAATGTATGGGACAATGTGGCATTTCACCACTCCCGTGCAGTCACAGAGTGGTTTGCAGCCCATCCCAAGATGGTGTCACTTTTCCTCCCACCTTACTCTCCATTCCTCAACCCCATAGAGGAATTACTTTCCTCATGGAGGTGGAAGGTTTATGATCACCATCCACATGATCAAATGTCCCTCCTAGACGCAATGAATGCTGGATGCCTGGACATATCTGCAGAAGATTGCCAGGGATGGACCAGGCATGCCAAAATATTCTTTCCTAGGTGTATTGCCCAAGATGACATAAGATGTGATGTGGCTGAGAACCTGTGGCCAAATGCAGAAGACAGGGTTGACTAGCATTGCTATTGTATCTGTATCGGTAGACGGTGTATATACAAATTCTTGTATTTTGCAATCACTCAATGCCAAATAAATGACATAATTCATATTGAAGCATATTGCATCATGTCTGATTCATTCCTGTAACATATACTGCAGTGAATTCTAAACAGTAGAGAGGTGTCATTGTTGTTTTGTAAAGACATTTTTACAAAAGAAAACATTGTGTAATGCTACCTGTTGTTAGTGTTGTTTAGCTCGTTGTTTTATGAGTGACAACGTGTGCTTGTTGGGTGACAACCTTTGATAGTGTCATGGAAGAATGAGTTGATATGAGACATGTATGAAGTGTTTTGGTAGTTTTAGTGCATTTTGGATGTGAAATGAACTGCTGTGCCAAGCTGAAAGTTGGTTTGGAGAGCTGTGTGAAGAGTTTTGAAAAAGTGACCTAAGTATTGAGAAATGGGTCCTTGCGATTGTAAAAAAACTGTAATATCCCACCCTAATACCTCGCCATGCTGACAGTACAGCACGTCAGCATGCACTGTCAGTATCCAGATAATATGTGTGTATTGTTAGTTAAGGTCTCTGATGTTGACAGATAAATGTATTTTCTTGGTGACCTGAACATTGACTTGTTATTATCTAGTTGTCCTGTCAAGAGGAAGCTTCCTACTGTGACTAACGCCTGTAACATGACCCAGGTTATCACTCAACCAACTATAGTGTACTGTATACCAATAGTGTTGGATCTGTGACATCAACTTGTATTGATCATATCTTCCCTAATGCTGCAGAGCTTTGCTCCAAAACAATATCAGTGCCCATTGGCTGCAGTGACCATAACATTGTGACAATAAAAAGGAAACCCAAAGTAAAAAAAAGAAAGAAATTATATTACCAAAACAAGATAAATGACATAAAAACACTATGGAAAAAGACTTTGGAGCACCTTAAATTATATTATGGGCAGAAAACCCAATTCATCTCCATCTTTCATTGAAGTTGATCGTCGTTTACAACAAAACGTTTGGATATAGCTAATCATTTCAATGACTATTTCACTGGTAAAGTTGACAAACTGATAAGTGAAATGACAACATTGAATGGTGAACCATCATATTTGTGTATTGAAGATCTAATAATGAAAGAGCAGGATTGCTGTTTTGAATTTGGTCGAGTTTGTGTGGAAGAGATGGAAAAAACGACTGTTATCCATCAATAATGAGGAGCCACCAGGTATAGATAACCTGATGAGAAACTATTGAGAATGGTGGCTGACTCTATTGCCACCCCTATTTGCCATGTCTTTAACCATAGCCTAAAGGAGTATTTCAAGTTTCAAGTTTTAATGTCACGTGCACATGTACAGTGAAATGCCTTTCTTGCAATCTCCAAACCCAACAATGCAGTAATCAATATCAATGTAGCACTAAAAATAACATAAGGTAGAACAAAAACACACGAGAAATAGAAATAAGAAGAACACGAGAAAGTAAGAAGCTATACACAGGGGCGGTTCCAATACCATATTTACAATGTGCAGGCATACTGGAGTGATAGAAGTAGATATGTATAGGTGTAAGGTAAGGTGACTAGGCTTCAGAATACAGTGGGGGAAAAAAGTATTTGATCCCCTGCTGATTTTGTACGTTTGCCCACTGACAAAGAAATGATCAGTCTATCATTTTAATGGTAGGTTTATTTGAACAGTGAGAGACAGAATAACAACAAAATAATCCAGAAAAACGCATGTCAAAAATGTTATAAATTGATTTGCATTTTAATGAGGGAAATAAGTATTTGACCCCCTCTCAATCAGAAAGATTTCTGGCTCCCAGGTGTCTTTTATACAGGTAACGAGCTGAGATTAGGAGCACACTCTTAAAGGGAGTGCTCCTAATCTCAGTTTGTTACCTGTATACAAGACACCTGTCCACAGAAGCAATCAATCAATCAGATTCCAAACTCTCCACCATGGCCAAGACCAAAGAGCTCTCCAAGGATGTCAGGGTCAAGATTGTAGACCTACACAAGGCTGGAATGGGCTACAAGACCATTGCCAAGCAGCTTGGTGAGAAGGTGACAACAGTTGGTGCGATTATTCGCAAATGGAAGAAACACAAAATAACTGTCAATCTCCCTCAGCCTGGGGCTCCATGCAAGATCTCACCTCGTGAAGTTGCAATGATCATGAGAACGGTGAGGAATCAACCCAGAACTACACGGGAGGATCTTGTCAATGATCTCAAGGCAGCTGGGATCATAGTCACCAAGAAAACAATTGGTAACACACTACGCCGTGAAGGACTGAAATCCTGCAGCACCCGCACGGTCCCCCTGCTCAAGAAAGCACATATACATGCCCGTCTGAAGTTTGCCAATGAACATCTGAATGATTCATAGGACAACTGGGTGAAAGTGTTGTGGTCAGATGAGACCAAAATGGAGCTCTTTGACATCAACTCAACTCGCCGTGTTTGGAGGAGGAGGAATGCTGCCTATGACCCCAAGAACACCATCCCCACCGTCAAACATGGAGGTGGAAACATTATGCTTTGGGTGTGTTTTTCTGCTAAGGGGACAGGACAACTTCACCGCATCAAAGGGACGATGGACGGGGCCATGTACCGTCAAATCTTGGGTGAGAACCTCCTTCCCTCAGCCAGGGCATTGAAAATGGGTCGTGGATGGGTATTCCAGCATGACAATGACCCAAAACACACGGCCAAGGCAACAAAGGAGTGGCTCAAAAAGAAGCACATTAAGGTCCTGGAGTGGCCTAGCCAGTCTCCAGACCTTAATCCCATAGAAAATCTGTGGAGGGAGCTGAAAGTTCGAGTTGCCAAACGTCAGCCTCGAAACCTTAATGACTTGGAGAAGATCTGCAAAGAGGAGTGGGACAAAATCCCTCCTGAGATGTGTGCAAACCTGGTGGCCAACTACAAGAAACGTCTGACCTCTGTGTTTGCCAACAAGGGTTTTGCCACCAAGTACTAAATCATGTTTTGCAGAGGGGTCAAATACTTATTTCCCTCATTAAAATGCAAATCAATTTATAACATTTCTGACATGTGTTTTTCTGGATTTTTTGTTGTTGTTATTCTGTCTCTCACTGTTCAAATAAACCTACCATTAAAATTATAGACTGATCATTTCTTTGTCAGTGGGCAAACGCACAAAATCAGCAGGGGATCAAATACTTTTTTCCCTCACTGTATTGTGGTTAAACTCAAATATAATAATCAGGTATGAAGGTAAAACCCAGATGCAAACATTGTCGAATTAACAATGGTTTAATAATCCAACAAGGGCAGGCAATAGACAGGTCAAGGCAGGCAGGGGTCAGTAAACCAGAGGTGGGGCAATAGTACCGGACAGCAGGCAGGCTCAGGGTCAGGATAGGCAGAGGTCAATAATCCAGAGGTGGGGCAAAGGTACAGGTTGGCAGGCAGGCTCAGAGTCAGGGGCAGGCAGAGTGGTTAGGCAGGTGGGCTCAGAGTCAGGACAGGCAAGGGTCAAAACCAGGAGGACGAGAAAAAGAGAGACTGGAAAAAGCAAGAGCTGAGACACAAAATTGCTGGTTGACTTGACAAGCAAGATGAACTGGCAACAGACAAACAGAGAACACAGGTATAAATACACAGGGGATAATGGCGAAGATGGGCGACACCTGGAGGGGGGTGGAGACAGCACCTCTCCTCCGGGCCATAACCCTCCCAGTCAACCAGGTACTGGAAATCCCTGCCTCATGTTCGAACACTCAGTAGGCGTCTTACCGTGTACGCCGGATGGCCACCGATGACACGGGGAGGAGGGGTGGGCCTGGAAATAGAACACAAATGGCTGTGAGACACAGGCTTAATCCTAGACACATGGAAAGTAGAGTGACTACGAAGGGTACGGGGTAACAAAAGACAAACAGCAGTGGGGCTAATGACTCTAGAGATGGGAAACGGGCCGATGAAATGGGGGGAACGTTTACGGGACTCCACCTGGAGGAGCAGTTCCTGGGTGGAGAGCCATACCCTCTGCCTGAGCCAATAGCAAAGAGCAGGGGTCCGGTGGTGATCCGCTTGTTGCCTATACCTGGAAGTGGTCTTCAACAGAGTGGCTCGGGCTCTCTTCCAGGTACGGCAACAACGGCGGATGAACATCTGGGAAGAGGGATTGCTGACCACTTCCTCTTGCGTTAGGGCGAGAGACCCATGTTAGAGCAAGGAAGGGTGTTGCGAGCGTACTCAACCCATACCAGTTGCTGACTCCAGGTGGTAGGGTTGGCGGAGACTAGGCAGCAAAGAGTCGTCTCTAAGTCCTGGTTGGCTCTCTCCGATTGGCCGTTGGACTGGGGGTGGAATCCGGAGGACAGGCTGGCCGATGATCCAATGAGCGTGCGGAACGCCTTCCAGAACCGGGGCGAGAACTACATACCCCGGTCTGAGACCATGTCCACGGGGAGTCCGTGGATCCGGAAGACGTGCTGAAAGACGTTCTTCTCCCTGGCGTTGAGGCGGTGGGAGAAGACGGTGCAGGGATGCAGCTTAAGGTCCAGAGCAGAACATTGGGACAGAACAGCCCCCACTCCGACATCCGAAGCATCTGCCTCCACCACGAACTGATGGGAAGGGTCAGGATGAACCAAGATAGGAGCAGTGATGAAGCGGTGTTTAAGGTCCCGGAATGCCCGGTCAGCGGCAGAGGACAGCGTGAACGGAACCTTGGTAGAGGTGAGTGCAGACAGGGGGTGCCAGGGTGCTGTAACCCCAGATAAAGTGGAGATAAAAGTTGGCAAACCCCCAAAAAAATAAAAAATTAAAAAAAAAAAAAAAAAAAAAAAAAAAATATATATATATATATACTGCTCAAAAAAATAAAGGGAACACTTAAACAACACAATGTAACTCCAAGTCAATCACACTTCTGTGAAATCAAACTGTCCACTTAGGAAGCAACACTGATTGACAATACATTTCACATGCTGTTGTGCAAATGGAATAGACAACAGGTGGAAATTATAGGCAATAAGCAAGACACCCCCAATAAAGGACTGGTTCAGCAGGTGGTACCACAGACCACTTCTCAGTTCCTATGCTTCCTGGCTGATGTTTTGGTCACTTTTGAATGCTGGCGGTGCTTTCACTCTAGTGGTAGCATGAGACGGAGTCTACAACCCACACAAGTGGCTCAGGTAGTGCAGCTCATCCAGGATGGCACATCAATGCGAGCTGTGGCAAGAAGGTTTGCTGTGTCTGTCAGCGTAGTGTCCAGAGCATGGAGGCGCTACCAGGAGACAGGCCAGTACATCAGGAGTACATCAGTACATCAGGCCAGTACATCATGTGTCTGCTCAAACGGTCAGAAACAGTCTCCATGAGGGTGGTATGAGGGCCCGACGTCCACAGGTGGGGGTTGTGCTTACAGCCCTGGGTTCCTCCTAATGCAAGACAATGCTAGACCTCATGTGGCTGGAGTGTGTCAGCAGTTCTTGCAAGAGGAAGGCATTGATGCTATGGACTGGCCCGCCCGTTCCCCAGACCTGAATCCAATTGAGCACATCTGGGACATCATGTCTCGCTCCATCCACCAACGCCACGTTGCACCACAGACTGTCCAGGAGTTGGCGGATGCTTTAGTCCAGGTCTGGGAGGAGATCCCTCAGGAGACCATCCGCCACCTCATCAGGAGCATGCCCAGGTGTTGTAGGGAGGTCATACAGGCACGTGGAGGCCACACACACTACTGAGCCTCATTTTGACTTGTTTTAAGGACATTACATCAAAGTTGGATCAGCCTGTAGTGTGGTTTTCCACTTTCATTTTGAGTATGACTCCAAATCCAGACCTCCATGGGTTGATAAATTGGATTTCCATTGATTATTTTTGTGTGATTTTGTTGTCAGCACATTCAACTATGTAAAGAAAAAGTATTTCATAAGATTATTTATTTCATTCAGATCTAGGATGTGTTGTTTAAGTGTTCCCTTTATTTTTTTGAGCAGTGTATATATATACACTTATGTTGGAGTCATTAAAACTTGTTTTTCAACCACTCCACAAATTTCTTGTTAACAAACTATAGTTTTGGAAAGTCGGTTAGGACATCTACTTTTTCCAATAATTGCTTACAGACAGATTATTTCACTTATAATTCACTGTATCACAATTCCAGTGGGTCAGAAGTTTACATACACTAAGTTGACTGTGCCTTTAAACAGCTTGGAAAACTCCAGAAAATTATGTCATGGCTTTAGAAGCTTCTGATAGGCTAATTGGCATAATTGAGTCAATTGGAGGTGTACCTGTGGATGTATTTCAAGGCCTACCTTTAAACTCAGTGCCTCTTTGCTTGACATCATGGGAAAATCAAAAGAAATCAGCCAAGATCTCAGAAAAACAATGTAGACCTCCACAGGTCTGGTTCATCCTTGGGAGCAATTTCCAAACACCTGAAGGTACCACATTTATCTGTACAAACAATAGTACGCAAGTATAAACACCATGGGACCACGCATCCGTCATACCGCTCAGGAAGGAGACACGTTCTGTCTCCTAGAGATTAATGTACCTTGGTGCGAAAAGTGCAAATCAATCCCAGAACAACAGCAAAGGGCCTTGTGAAGATGCTGGAGGAAACAGGTACAAAAGTATCTATATCCACAGTTAAACGAGTCCTATATCGACATAACCTGAAAGGCTGCTCAGCAAGGAAGAAGCCACTGCTCCAAAACCGCCATAAAAAAGCCAGACTACGGTTTGCAACTGCACATGGTGACAAAGATCGTACTTTTTGGAGAAATGTCCTCATGAGGAAGGAACATTATGTGGATATATTGAAGCAACAGCTCAAGACATCAGTCAGGAAGTTAAAGCTTGGTCGCAATTGGGTCTTCCAAATGGACAATGACCCCAAGCTTACTTCCAAAGTTGTGGCAAAATGGCTTAAGGACAACAAAGGCAAGGTATTGAAGTGGCCATCACAAAGCCCTGACCTCAATTCTATAGAAAAGTTGTGGGCAGAACTGAAAAAGTGTGTGCGAGCAAGGAGGCTTACAAACCTGACCCAGTTACACATGCTCTGTCAGGAGGAATGGGACAAAATTCACCCAACATATGGTGGGAAGCTTGTGGAAGGCTTGACCCATTAAACAATTGAAAGGCAATGCTACCAAATACTAATTGAGTGTATGTAAACTTCTGACCCACTGGGAATGTGATGAAAGAAATAAAAGCTGAAATAAATAATTCTCTCTACTATTATTCTAACATTTCACATTCTTAAAATAAAGTGGTGATCCTAACTGACCTAAGACAGGGAATTTTTACTAGGATTAAATGTCAGGAATTGTGAAAAACTGAGTTTAAATGTATTTGGCTAAGGTGTATGTAAACTTCCGACTTCAACTGTATACAGTCCCAGTAAAAAGTTTGGACACACATACTCATTCAAGGGTTTTTATTTAATTTGACTATTTTCTACATTGTACAATAATAGTGAAGACATCAAAACTATGAAATAACACATATGGAATCATGTAGTAACCAATAAAGTGTTAAACATATCAAAATATATTTCAGATTCTTCAAAGTAGCTACCCTTTGCCTTGATGACAGCTTTGCACACTCTTGGCATTCTCTCAACCAGCTTCATGAGGTAGTCACATGGAATGTAGTATTTCACTTAACAGGATTGTTTAGTTAAAAGTTAATTTGTGGTGTTTCTTTCCTTCTTAATGCATTTGAGCCAATCAGTTGTGTTGTGACAAGGGAGGGGTGGTATACAGAAGATAGACCTATTTGGTAAAAGACCAAGTCCATATTATGGCAAGAACAGTTTAAATAAGCGAAGAGAAACGACAGTCCATCATTACTTTAAGACATGAAGGTCAGTCAATCCAGAAAATGTCAAGAGCTTTGAAAGTTTCTTTAAGTGCATTCGCAAAAACCATCAAGCGCTATGGTGAAACTGGCTCTCATGAGGACCGCCACAGGAAAGGAAGACCCAGAGTTACCTCTGCTGCAGAGGATAAGTTCATTAGAGGTACCAAAACCCTGCCATGTTATATGTGCCAAACAGATCATATTCCAAGTGCATTGTCATACTGTGGGCAAACGTATTCTGTATTCTGGCTAATAAATACTTTATTGAAACAAAGTGTGCACAGAGAGTCAATCCATACAGTTTCAGAAGAGAAAGTTTCAGTTACAGGTATCTAATTTTAAACAGCTGACAGTATGACATGGAGTAGCTCTGGTCCAGATCCTTTAACCTTTAAGGCTAAAATCACACGTAAGGCCCTGGACCCGAGCTAGATATGGACCAGATGAAGTAAAGGCAGGCTTGTCCTGCAGAGAAATGTTAGGCCTCATTTGCCATCATTCAAAATGTTTTAGGAAGGGAAAATTCATTACAGTAGTAATTATTGGTCAGAGGCTGCATCCATAACTGCAATGATTCATTACTTATTAAATTCAGAGTGTTACAACAATCTTTCCTCTCTGTCAACATGTGACACATAAGCATAATTAAATATACAGCTAACATCTGTATGTACTTGGTCCATTACATCAAGCTTAAGTTAATTTAAGAGAACTACGTACGATTTAGGGGCAGGTAGTAGGCTAATGTTAGGGTATTGTAACTTCCAGTTTATGCTCTCTGATGCTGAAATTCAAATGTACAGCTATACGCTTCCACACTGAACATGCTTACACTAGTAAATTCTTACCCTTAGTAAATTCCTACCCTTGGGGAATATGAAGATCATCAACAGCAGCACTTTAAGCTCATTAACCATTCATTGCCTTCCCTTTGAGCAGAGGTACTTGCAAGCATTATTGCTACTGTAGTACGGTTAGTGGTAAAGAAAGAGCTCGCACTATTTTATAATGTGGAGATACAGTAAGATACAGTATGCTCGCTGCAATGAAGCTTGCGGTGTCAATATTTCTTTATTAAAAGGTGGTAGGTGTACAATGTTGCTGAAATAAGCGATGCATGCCGATGATAATGTATGCGTTTCAAATGGCACCCTATTCCCTTCATAGTGCACTACATTTTACAAGAACCATAAAGTAGTGCACTATATAGGGAATAGAGTTTCATTTGGGAAATAGCCAATGATGGTTGCCTGAAAGCAGAGGTGTCTTCCTACTTCCCGGCTACATCTTCCTCATCTGAGCCATCAGCTCCCCTCCTCTAGAATCTCAACCTCTCCCCTGCCCCTGTCTTCTGGGAACAGAGGAACAACATTGTGAGGAAAACTTTGTCATGGATCGTGTCTGAGTACCCGTACTAGCGTTTCATTTTCGGTAATTGAGTATCCTTTCCAGCCATTACTGTGAGCCGTCTTCCCGGGGAACTCACCAGCCTCCACTGATACATGGTGACTTTGCTTTTCTGTTCTCACCATACAGATACTACAGTATTCTTAAAAGGTTTGTTTGGTACTGACCTTCTCAGGGATGGTGTAGGCCACAGTGATGCCCTCCGGGAGGCTGGGGATGGGGCCTGTGGCTGCCTGGAGCTTCTCATCAGTCACCTCCTACACCAACTCAGAGAAACAACATAGGTCAGTAATGTTACTTAGCCATGATGACTTACTATGGACAGTACATTGAGACAATATCACTCTGGCTTACACCAGTCGTTCTCCTCGTGAACCACCTCCTCCTCCACCACTTCCTCTACAACCTTTTTTATGTGGTCCACAAAGCACACAACACCGTCAATATTAACTGTACTTGGTCATATACAGTACATCCCCTCACACATCCTAGGTCATGATGGGTGAGGTAGAGAGAGATGCAGCGACAAAGAGGATGAGAGAGAAAGAGAGAGAGAGAGATAAAGGGACAGCAACAAAGAGGACGAGAGAAAGAGAGCGAGGGAGAGAGAGTGAGAGAGAGAGAGAGAGTGAGAGAGATAGATAGAGAGAGAGAGAGAGAGACAGCAAAGCACCCACACACCATGAATGAGTAGGTGTGTCCAAACTTTTGACTGGTACTGTATATATATATATATATATATATATATATATACAGTTGAAGTCGGAAGTTTACATACACCTAATAGGCTGACCACACCGCTCGTGTCGTGTGCACGAATGTTGCAAAATAAATGTAGAAATCTATGTTATTCAATTATTGCACCCACACTACTCACGCGCGTCAACGAGCGTCTGCGTTGCCAAGGGCTTAAATAGAACTCCTTTCTATTTCTGACGCAGATGGCGCTGCAAGTCCTGCCTCTCCCATCTCCTCATTGGTTTATAGAAGCAGGTACCCACGTGCCATCTCCTCATTGGTTATACCCACGTGGGTGATTGAAAGACGAACTGTGTTGCCGGTCGGTGTAGTAGTACTATGAAAGCTTAGATGCCAATCGCCATTTAAGTTCAAAGATGAAAAAGCCTGGAAGGAGGAGAGATGACTAGAAACGATACGGTTGACCGTTTTATGTGTGGATTAATTGTCGGAGTAGAGGACCTTGTGCATTTCAGGTAAAATAACAACTGAATGTTTATATCCCAGGACAAATTAGCTAGCAACATTAAGCTAGCTAAATAGGACAAATTAGCTGGCAAGTGCAAGCTAACTAGCTAAATTGCCATAAATGTTTCATGCTTTTCGACCTGTTCCCAAATTAATGTAATTGGTTCAGAGTTTGTTTTGATATTTTAACCTGCGTGTCGTGATCGCGTTTGGTGTAGTGGGACAAAATAAATGTATGCACGATGGCGCATGATGGCGCACGATGGCGCATGATGGCGCACGCTCGCAGCCGGTTTGGGTTCCGTGTTAGCCAAATACATTTAAACTCAGTTTTTCACAATTCCTGACATTTAATCCTAGTAAAATAATCCCTGTTTTAGGTCAGTTAGGATCACCACTTTATTTTAAGAATGTGAAATGTCAGAATAATAGTAGAGAGAAGGATTAATTTCAGCTTTTATTTCTTTCATCACATCCCCAGTGGGTCAGATGTTTACATACACTCAATTAGTATTTGGTAGCATTGCCTTTAAATTGTTGAACTTGGGTCAAACATTTCGGGTAGCCTTCTACAAGCTTCTCACAATAAATTGGGTGAATTTTGGCCCGTTCCTCCTGGCAGAGCTGGTATAACTGAGTCAGGTTTGTAGGCCTCCTTGCTCGCACACGCAATTTCAGTTCTGCCCTCAAATTTTCTATAGAATTGAGGTCAGGGTTTTGTGATGGCCACTTCAATACCTTGACTTTGTTGTCCTTAAGCCATTTTGCCACAACTTTGGAAGTAAGCTTGGGGTCATTGTCCATTTGGAAGACCCAATTGTGACCAAGCTTTAACTTCCTGACTGATGTCTTGAGATGTTGCTTCAATATATCCACATAATGTTCCTTCCTCATGATGCCATCTATTTTGTGAAGTTCACCAGTCCCTCCTGCAGCAAAGCACCCCCCCCCACAACATGATGCTGCCACCCCTCTGCTTCATGGTTGGGATGGTGTTCTTCGGCTTGCAAGCCTCCCCCTTTTTCCTCCAAACATAACGATGGTCATTATGGCCAAACAGTTCTATTTTTGTTCCATCAGACCAGAAGACATTTCTCCCAAAAGTACGATATTTGTCCCCATGTGCAGTTGCAAACCGTAGTCTGGATTTTTTATGGCAGTTTTGGAGCAGTGGCTTCTCCCTTGCTGAGCGGACTTGCAGGTTATGTCGATATAGGACTCGTTTTACTGTGGATATAGATACTTTTGTACGTGTTTCCTCCAGCATCTTCACAAGGTCCTTTGCTGTTGTTCTGGGATTGATTTGCACTTTTCGCACCATAGTACGTTCATCTCTAGGAGACAGAACGCATCTCCTTCCTGAGCGGTATGACAGATGCGTGGTCCCATGGTGTTCATACTTGCATACTATTGTTTGTACAGATGAATGTGGTACCTTCAGGTGTTTGGAAATTGCTCCCAAGTATGAACCAGACCTGTGGAGGTCTAAAAAAAAATTCTGAGATCTTGGCTGATTTCTTTTGATTTTCCCATGATGTCAAGCAAAGAGGCACTGAGTTTGAAGGTTGGCCTTGAAATACATCCACAGGTACACCTCCAATTGACTCAAATGATGTCAATTAGCCTATCAGAAGCTTCTAAAGCCATGACATCATTTTCTGGAGTTTTCCAAGCTGTTTAAAGGCACAGTCAACTTAGTGTATGTAAACTTCTGACCCACTGGAATTGTGATACAGTGAATTATAAATGAAATAATCTGTCTGTAAACAATTGTTAGAAAGATTTCTTGTGTCATGCACAAAGTAGATGTCCTAACCGACTTGCCAAAACTATAGTTTGTTAACAATCATTTTAAAAGGCTAATTGATCATTAGAAAACCCTTTTACAATTATGTTATCACAGCTGAAAACTGTTGCTCTGATTAAAGAAGCAAAACTGTCCTTCTTTAGACTAGTTTCAGCATTTGTGGGTTCGATTACAGGCTCAAAATGGCTAGAAACAAAGACTGTCTTCTGAAACTCGTCAGTCTATTCTCTTTCTGAGAAAGGAAGGCTATTCCATGCGAGAAATTGTCAAGACACTGAAGATCTTGTACAACGCTGTGTACTATTCCCTTCACAGAACAGCGCAAACTGGCTCTAACCAGAATAGAAAGAGGAGTGGGAGGCCCCGGTGCACAAATGAGCAAGAGGACAAGTACATTAGAGTGTCTAGTTTGAGAAACAGACGCCTCACAAGTCCTCAACTGGCAGCTTCATTAAATAGTACCCTCAAAACACCAGTCTCAGTGTCAACAGTGAAGAGGTGTCTCCAGGATGCTGGCTCTTCGATTCTTCATATACAGTGCATTCGGAATGTATTCAGACCCCTTGACTTTTTCCACATTTTGTTACATTTCATCCTTATTCTAAAATTGATTAAATTATTTTTTTCCCTTTTCAATCTACACAACTTATATTTAATAGATTTGGAAAAATTTATAAAAACCGGTTTTCGCTTTGTCATTATGGGGTCAGTGAAGGGGACTGAATACTTTCCGAATGCACAGTACCTTGAAAAAAAATGGATCTGAAAACCAGTTAGTATCTGGTGACCAACATTTGCCTCATGCACGCATCTCCTGTATGAAGTTGCTGGATATTGGTGGGAACTGGAACACGCTGTCGTACACATTGACCCAGAGCATCCCAAACATGCTCAATAGGGGACATGTCTGGTGAGTATGCAGGCTATGGAAGAACTGGGACATTTTTAGCTTCCAGGAATAGTGTATAGATCCTTGTGACATGGGGCCGTGCATTATCATGCTGAAACATGAGGTCATGGTGGCTAATAAATGTCACGGTATCTCTGTGCATTCAAATTGCCATTGATAAAATGCAAGTTTGTTCACTGTCCATAGCTTATGCTTGCCCATACCATAACCCAACCGCCACCATGGGACACTCTGTTCACAATGTTGAGCAAACCCCTCGCCCACACAACGCCATACACATGGTCTGCGGTTGAGGCTGGTTGGACGTCCAGCCAAATTCTCTAAAAAAACATTGGAGGTGGCTTATGGTAGAGAAATTAACATTCAATTCTCTGGCAAGATCTCTGGTGGACATTCCTGCAGTCAGCATGCCAATTGCACCCTCCCACAAAACTTGACACATCTGAGGCATTGTGTTGTGCATATTTTAGAGTGGCCTTTTATTGTCCCCAGCACAAGGTGCACCTGTGTAATGATCATGATGTTTAATCAGCTTCTTGATATGCCACACCTGTCAGGTGGATGGATTATCTTGTCAAATGAGAAATGCTCACTAACAGGGATGTAAACAAATTTATGCACAAACTTTGAGAGAAATAAGCTTTTTGTGCATGTGGAAAATGTCTGGGATCTCTTATTTCAGTTCATGAAACATGGGACCAACACTTTACATGTTGTATTTATATTTTAGTTAAATGTAGTTAACACAGTTCTGTTCAAAGACCAACAGCGTTACCAGTATACTAATGCTGCTCCCAGAACAGCAACATAAAAGATGACACAGTACAATTATTCTCTTAGAGTAGCAGAAGACCCTATTGGCTCAAACTGGTCTCAGAGCAGCAATATCTACTGTGGTTGACACAGTTCTGCTCCAAGAGCAGCAGTGCTCCCTGTTCATTCATGCTTCTACTATAACAGCAACATATTTATCTGGCTAGATAGCCTGCATGCTTAAATTGGTAACCTAAGGCTAAAACTGTTGAGCTAGCTAGATTGCTAGCTTGGTAACTAAGGATAAACTATAACAGTTTAGCCTTAGTTACCAAGCTAGCTAGCTAGCCTAACAGTTGGCTACCTAACGACATTAGCTCGAAAAACACATTTTAACTAACTAACTCCAGCTTGCATCACATTTAATATTTAATCAATTATTTAGACTAGCTGGAAACAGGACATTGATGTGCAAAATGAACAACTTGCTAGCTATATTGAACACCCCCTCCCACCGCCACTCTGTTTGGTATTCCCGTCAACTCTCCATTTATTGGTTGCCTGACACAACCAATCATAATCCTTTCTTCTCTGAGAACATGTTTGAGTAAGTCAAATTCCCATGAGCAACCTGCTCATCCATGTGATTGAGGCAGCGAGTGGTGATCTGATTAGTCTTTATGCCTCTGAGGCCCCCTGGTCTCATCTTATAACACGCTACACGTGGATCTCTCTCCTCAGGCCTCTCTTCATCTTGATTTCTCTCCCACCTAAAGTGCAACGTCTTGAGGGAATTTGCCTGTGCTGAGCCCCACTCCTCCTCTCTGCATCACAGGCCTCCCACTCTTCCTCTCCTGTTGCTCGTGTGTGCTGCATGTGAACACAGCGGTTCAATTGGCCAGACTGATGGGATGTTGTGTCTCTGCGTGTTGTCTTTATGGGGAAACATCATTCTGAATGGCAGGATTTATTTTTAAACCTCAGACGATGATTGGTGTGTCCGGATGAATCATATACCCTTTGTGGTGGGGTGCGTGGGTGGGGGAAGAGAGGGAGAGAGGGAGCAGGACAGGAGATGGGTGAAATCTGATCGCTAGGCCCAGGCCAGGCTGTGTCACTGACTCATCTTTCTTTTTGCGATGGTGGTGAGGGGCGGGGAACGAGGGAGGGAGCCAGGGTCAATGAGGTCATCACGTCTCGTGGCTGGCTCATGACTCACACGCCTTGGCTCAGTGCATGCATGGCAGGGGCAGCAGGATGGCACACACACACACACACACACACGTGACATTACTATAACACCCCTACACTCTATGCATGTAGCCCACACACTGGCTTGAGGGAGGTTTTAGTCCTGAATCATAGCTGTCTGCCAAGCAAATAGTTGGAGAAAGTCCCTCCCCTTCTGCAAACAGAGGCAAACTTTTGCATCCTCTAATCAGATGCAACACTTTTCTGCTGGAGGCTAAACATGACATCAGCAGGAGGCAAGTGGCTACAGTCAGTGGACTGTAGACTTCCAATCCTAACAGTCTAACAATGTCTGTTATGACACTGAAGCTGGACTGTGCTCAAGGTGACATCCCACTGAGCACAGATGTCAGTTGTTAAGTTTTAATTTATATTTGGTTGCGTTTTCAACTTACATGAATTCAACATGAAATTAACAAAAGATCACCATGTCATTGGATTTAGGTTAAAAGTTGTGTGGGACAAAATACGAAATGCCGTGAAGTTGATGACTTTGCTAATCCAATCAGTTTCCCACGTCGATTCAGCAATATCACACAGATGAATGGTGTGTCCGGATGAATCATGTTTTGGGTTGAAATAATGTGGAAACAATGCTGATTCAACCAGTTTTTGCCCAGTGGATTTGTTACAGAAGTAAAAAGTCCGGGTCTGGTGTTGATTAAACAAACATGATATATGGCTTATAGCAGCTATATGAGATTCAGCACAAAATGATGGCATTCAGTACCACAAAATAGTGGACAGCGGCCGTCTGTTGCAACCCGTCCACACTCGGCGAATCTCAAGATTAGTACAGCTAGCCAGCCTGCTGCAGCTATCTTACATTTTTCAACCCAAACCTTGAGAATTGTAAATAATAGGAAATTATTCTGCAAGTGATTGAACCATACATTTCCGGTGCCCGTAATTGTTTGAAACGATACGCCTATAGAGCTCAAGGTGATCATGCTTTTCTGATGAACTGCTTGTGTTTTTATAACATATTTTTTTCTTTGGGATTTTCTCGGCAATTGGAATCATTTATGGGTAAATCTCATAGTCCATTGGATTGTCTATTCAATAAATAGGATTATAACATCTCAGAGTAATATAATTCAAATAATCAAATCCGTATAATATTAACGTAACCAGCACTGCCGGTGGGTAGACCGCCACCCACAGAGATCTGTAGCTCTTCATTTTATCCTCAACCAAATCCCAATTCTGGTCCGGACACCTACACAGCTTTTTCAGCACCGCTGTCATCACTACTAGAGGGTCCCCCGTGTTGCGTAGGGGTTCCATGACTCACCACGCTCCATTGTTGAGCACCCCCGTTCTCCGCCCGCGACTAGACGGCGCCGTTGTTAAAGTAATGAATGTGTAATCTATTTGCCCATTATTTCTCCATGTCAAGGTTTGGCCCGATTGATTGTGTTAAATTGAGATGAACTGCTGGAAATCAGATGCTTTGGATAATGTCACGTTGACCTGCTATTACGCACATATAGGTGTTTAGCCTGTGTCACGCTGCAAGGGAAACAAACATATCAAGCTACACGTGTGTGTATGGGCCATAGGCATATGTAGGCTTCACACGTCATTAAAATAATACATGTATCTGCATTGGATGCTTCAATCTTATGGATGTCCTTAACTGTGAGGCCATAATAATGATACGGATGTGTGGCTTACAGAAATGAATCAATTATCGTAATTGCAGTGATGACATGACATAGAAAATGATATAGGCCTATTATGTAACACGACAGGACATAGGCTATTACCCTACTTAGTACTATCTGGCCTCATATTGTAAACACTATAGCACACCTTTGCAATACTGCACATCAAATCAACAAAATTAGGTCCAAGACTTATTGAAATGAATAGCCTGATGCATATTCATTGAGATTTTGAGACAAGCTTATTATGCTTGGATGGTTAGTTAAAAAACATTGTTGGTAACACCTTTTCAGCCAACCACTTTCACTTGTCATCAATATGCCCCCATTTAAAAGTTGGGAGTCATTGTATTTTGTGCATGATAATAAGTTATTATCTGAGCGAGATATACAATCAGACATCATCATCTTGATTTATGTCCATTCTCCGGTGATAATGAAGGACTTTTGCTGAATGTAATTTCCATAAAAAGTACCATGTCTATCTCTGTGTTCAAGAGGCAACAGGTGCAATCTACCAAATGAATTTAGCAGTTTCAATAACAATTAATATAATATGTGAGCTATTGTCTAGATTAAATATGATTATAAACTAACTTACTGTCATTATCAAAATATTTTAAACATGCAATAGATTGGTATGGGGGAGTCAGTGTCTGACCAATACAAATGTAAGACTATTGTTATGTATCTATACTGTTTGGGAGGTCATTGAGGGATTGTAGTGTTTAAATAAGCAAATGAACACATATAGCATTGATTCAGGAATTGAGGAAGCTTAGAGGCTATATTCACATACACAAGCCAATGAACTGAACACATAGTAGTCTATAGACTCCAATTAGAACATGGACAGAAAATACCGGGTCAGGATTTCCTCAGGCCAACCTCAAAAGTCTCCACACATTGAATGGTGACTATTTCCCAAATCATCATTCTTCTGTCTTTCTCCTTCACTTTGCTATGATTAACTGCATGCCCCTGTGGCACCTTCCCCCAATTAAAAGCTCCTTCCAGCAGCCTCTTGTCTTGTGTGGAGAGAAGACCATTTCTGTGAGAAATATCTGTGTGCGCCTGCCAGAAAATACTGTCTGCTCGTTGGAAGCACACCCACATCTTCTCCACCCGCACCAGTTTTATAAGATTGTGTAGGGTAAGTCTATAGTATGTGTGTGTGAGAGTGTGTGAGGGAGTTTGTGTGTGTGTGTGAAAGAGAGAGAGAGAGAGAGAGAGTGTGTGTGTGTGTGTGTGTGTGTGTGTGTGTGTGTGTGTGTGTGTGTGTGTGTGTGTGTGAAAGAGAGAGAGAGAGTGTGTGAGAGAGCGAGGGGGGCATTTGGCTTACAGTCAGTTGGCAATTTATTGCTATTAGATTTAAATGGCTTCTATTAGGGTTATAACGTGATTATTTTTGAAGTAAGCCTGTATTGTTAGTAGTTTGGACTTGAATCGTGTGGAGCTTATGACCCTGTGCAATCAATACCAATAGGCTATCTGTTTCGTGCTGCAGTAAAGGAATTGAATGTCTGTAGCCTTTAAGCCACAGTTTGCTATTTTCTAATCTATTACACTTGCATCCTCGCTTCAAGAGCGTTGTTTAGTATACTATTACATTTTCGCACAACGACTTTGCTAGAACGGGTCCTCAACCTGAGGGAAATCAGTGGTTGTGCACTGACCCCTCGTGGATACAACCAGTAGGCTACTGTCACAGAAACGAGGAAAACATGAATGAAAGCAGTGCGCAGTTCAGGCCTACTTGATGAAGAAATCAGAGACGCGCGTTGTCATGGCATTCGGCATTTATGACGTAATGATAAAGTAGCAACGTTCTATATCAATTTAGCGCCATTCGCGACACCATCTTTGTCGCTTTCTCCCAAATTCCCATTTCTGATCGGGTTCTATCATCTGAGTCGTCTGCGGTCCAAAATTATTATTTTATGTGCGAGTGTTATATAAGATCAGTTCTTGTAAGTATTGACTGTATGAATTTAAATGATTTTATTTGAGTTGTTTTATCTACTGAAGAAGCTCTCAAATATGTTTATTATGACCACAGTCTGCCTGCATTTTGATTTATTCTCATAAATCAACGATATATCACCTTGATCAATGCTGTAGGCTACTGAATTACTTCTCATGACTTGGTTTGTTTCAAAAGTTGGCCTACATCAAATCTACCATCAAGGGAAAGTATGGAGACTCCGGAAAGTGACCAGTTCAGTTCTGCTCAGGAAATGCAGTGTCCATCAATTGTGGTGTGTATTTATTCCACATGCACGGGGATTGCGTACTGTAGGGCTGGCAATGGTTTCTATGCTTCCCTCGTTCATTCTGTAGGAAACCACTTGGAGTGATGTGTATGCCATTGCTCATGTTAAATCAGTGATCCCCCTAAATAAAGACTAAATAAAGTTCTGTAAGAAAGAATAGACCGACATCGTTCATTTCAGGAAATGAAGAGTTATTTCGATAGTCAAATCTATGACTTGAATTTGGTTGACAATAAAGGTATAATGTTAATGTTGTAAACCACAAGGTTCCATGGTTGAGATGTGTATAGGCTGTGGGGTCCTCCCTGGTCATCCCCTAGCCACACCAATAACCCTTGTTTAGAAACCGACTTGATTTTGCCATTTCGTTTGTGACTCATAGCCTGATCCTACAGCCTACATGTGAGTGCATTTTGGTTAGATTCTCTATGGCAACTGATTCATATGTGAATGCACATGATGCCTTACATGACATTTGTGCCCTCTTGTTGTTGTGTTAGTGCTGATTGACCATTAAAATGTTGTCTGTGCACTGGATGAAGGGCAGGCGAAGTGTGGAGATGAAAAGTGTCGCGGAGGAGTTCTTCTGTCTCACTGATGAGACGGACCAAGGGAGGGTGAGTGTGTCAACACGTGGAGCCAGTATGAGCAGCCACACTCCTGGACACGGCAAACGGAGTGAATCTGTGCTGCGCAGGTGAGTATTTCCCGTGTATTGGCATGCTAGTTAAGTATAGGTAGCAGCGTCCCGGACTGGTCTCGGAGTAGTAAGCGTGTCGAAAGAAATGGGGAAAAATACATTTTGATTGAACAGGGTTTTTGCCAGTGCCACGGTTTAGAGTACCCTATTTTGTTCAGTCGCTTTCCGGAAGTGCATGGAGGATGCTAAAGCATTTCTAATCACATACAACTCAAACTTTTATGAAAGCAAACTTGGCAAATTGTTACCGTTGTACTAAGTGCCATGAACAGTATTGTTCAGTCTCAATAATTTTCACATACACACCTAACTTGTATTAAAGCAATCGTGACGAAACATGAAGATCTGCCTTCAGGGTAACCTAATTGTCATCCCCTGATTTTGTAACGCGCTAGTATCAGACGGGTATCAGTGTAGGCAATTTTCCCGGGAAGCTCACTTCGTAAATTGGTCGTCAACGGCTTGTCAGCAAACTTGCAGCCAGGCACGCAACCCATGTCTGCCCCTGTGTTTAGAAATGGGGCATCGACAAGTTTAATAATGACATTGCGTACACTAGCCTATACAATTGCAATGAAATGGGATACATGTAAAATGTTCACAACATGACAGCATGTTAACATACGTGCATTTACATGCAATGCTTTTCCAGTGCCCGAGTTATTTAACGACACCACCATTCTGAGTGTCCCCAAACGTCCTCAAATTAATTTCGATGCGCATTCATACACAGTCATGTTTCCACAAATCTCAGCACTCGCTGACAGAAAGTCAGACCAATACATGTGCGCTTTCGACACACCCAGTCTCTGGCCGCCATATTGGGCTGCAGCTATCCCCTTTTCATGCTAGTACTTAGGGTGATTGGCCAACATAGGCCATGTACTGGTGCTTTCAAGACAACTGGGAACTCGGGAGAAACGATGTCATATCATGACGTCAGGGATCTTCAGGTCAGGAACTCAGAGCTCGAGAAAGCTCTGAGTTCCCTTGGATTGTTCAAAACTATTTTTGTCTTGAACGCTCGGGAAGTTAGAGAATTCCGAGTTCCCAGTTGTTTTGAACGCGGCATTACGAATCAAGAGACTTCTTTCAGGACTGTGACCTTGGATTATAATGATGGTGATGACTATGATGATACAGAGGGAATCGCTGAACATGCAACAAAACCAGAAGTCACAGAAGGTAATAATTATTTCACTCTGTACAATACAACTAGCATAACAGATAATAGGCAGTGGAAATAATGTATCAGTTATTGACACTTCTCTCAATTACAGTCTGTTTGCTTCTGTGTTTAGAATGGATGTCAGTCATGGGGGCAAAACTCCCAGAGTTACCAGTTCATAAAAAGGAGACCTCAAGAACGGTAAACAAGAACAAGGACCTCCCATGACGCAGACACAGAAATATAGAATTCATTGAACAATTGAAACGTATACATAAATAGAATTGATTTGAATTTCAGAAATGTGAGTCACCAAAAGAAAATATCGAGCTCCAAAGTGATAAAGGTACAGTGTACACTGTAGACATAATCAATGATGGTCTGTTACATCAACAACTACCTGTAATCTCTCATGCCAACTAAGAACTACCTAAGCAGACTGTTTTGTTTTCAGTCAAAGAAAGAACTAGCTTATGTCCTCAGAATGTTAGTCTGCAGTACTTGGCCTATAACTTTTACAATTTCAACTGCTCTCGTACAGTATACTGTAAATGTTGGCATTTGAAAAAGCATGACTTTTTATTTTATAAGGGATGAGTGTACCAGAAACGCAGACAAGGATGAAAGATCAGGCCAAGACACTGGTGAGTCACAACGTGCCAGAGGAGGCTGGTGGTAGGAGCTATAGGAGGACTGGCTTATTGTAATGACTGGAATGGAGTGAATGGAACAAACATGTGATTTACATATGTTTAATGTGTTTGATACGCTCCGTTTTTTCCCGTTGCAGCCATTTTAATGAGCCGTCCTCGTATAACTCCTCCCTCCAGCCTCCTCTGCAACGTACTGTCTGAATCAAGGACAAGTGCCCATAATTCCCACCCGTACGTCATTATACACTCTTTTCCCTTGTACTTTCTCTGAAATTTCAGCATGAATGTTGTATGAAATTTCAGCATGAATGTTGTATGTTATAATACGTTAAAAAACTTGCTCGTTACCTAAGGTTATGCCATACTTTCTGTTTCATGTTCTTGCTTGATGTAGATAGTACTTGGCTAGAGCCTGTAGTTGAGATTTCTCAAAGCCTACTGAAAGCCCTTGCTCTTAGGGCCGCTGTGGTTCACTGTGTTTACGCTATCTGCTTTCAGTTACCACTAAAGCCTTTCAGTGAGGGATATGAGGCTGCATTCCTCAGGGACAGAAGTGAGATCATTCAGTCATTATTATTTTTATTAGTCATTTAAACATTACTGTTACAAATGGAGGTATGCGTTATCATAAATCACATTGATGACATAACTTAGTTTCAAGAGATCTGAGTCACAAACAATATAATGATAAATGACACTAAGGGAGGTTGAAGATGGATCGTCCCCGCGCTGGTGTCGTTTAATCAGTATAATTACAAATAATCCTTGATCATAGATCATTTTTATGAAATATCTGCCTCCCATTGAGTCATCCCAGGATGTCTGTGCTTAGGTACGATCATGATGATGGAGTGTCTTAATGGAGGTTTCCTCTGTGAAGCCACCTGGTTTGTGTCATGGTCCTCTGTCACTTCCTGTGTTTTGCAGTGCGAAGGCTCTGCAGAAGATCAGGACCTCCTTTCTCGCTGTTCTCCCCTACGGAAAGCCTGGGGGACATACTGTACAGGAAAACCAAGCATGTGTTTGACTACACAGTCACGGACATGAAAGACAAAAAGCCTGGTGAGTCAGCCTGATAGTGGGATTTGGAAATAAAATGTATTGAACACTACAACAAAGAGACAGATAGGATAGCGTTTATTGGAAAGGCCTGGGGCCCTATTCAGTCATAATCGGTCACAGGCGTTCAGGATTAACACCAGAAAATATTTTTGTATATAAGTATAGTAGTATGATCTTTTTTTATTTCACATGCTTTGTACTATAGATTAAATTAGTCAAATGATGCCACATTTCAGATGTTTCAAGGTGTGGTTCCAATCTAAACCAATGTGTTAGACCAGCCCTTCTAGTACGGAAGGGCTTCGATGTATCCACATCTAGGTACAGCCAGGTGAGTAATATACTGTAACTGAGATGATGTTCACACACATACACACACACACAATGGTACAGTGGTAACCTGTATTTACCTTCTTTTTCAGAGAAGGGTACAATCAATTGATCAGATGACGGTGATCAGAAAAGATCATGGTAAGATCCTATACTAATTCCCTGTGTTTTAATGTACAAAGAAACACACTGGACATACCAATTGTAAACTGTAACTTTTGTGTTCTTGTTCCCACTTTAGTCGGTAGGCCTTTACTGATGCTGAAAGGCAATGCAAGTCTAACCAACAGTGATGGAAGCAACAACACGGATTCATTTGCTTATTCATCCAGACTCACAAAGGTATCAGAACCCTCTATTGATATTATGTTGGTATTGATATAGTAAGAATGTCATTAACGTTTTACAGTCCTGAATAAACTAAGCAACATTTATATAGTTGGCTTTTTGTTCACTGACATCATTGATAATGAGCCAGTAGTGGTACATGTACTAGCTTCAATTAAACACGGGAGGCCAGTGTTGCTCTACATTTGACTCAATCATCCAACATGCTAAGCTGATTCATATATGGAACACATAGGATAGACTCTGCCATAACACAATATATTGATATCTTTAATCTAGGGAAAACCATCAACCTCCTCTCAGCCAGGACCTGTCATCAGGATCCCACCAGTAGTAACCAGGAAGCATTCTGACATCATCAGAGAGGTAATCACTCTATAAACTGTTGTGCCCCCCAAAATAAGCTTTTGTCCATGTTAAAAGAGCAGATCATGCTAATTTAGCATTTTTTTTTTATGTTGAACCATACCCCATGACCAATATGCTGTAACTTATAGGAAAGAAAGAGGCACTACTACAAAGACCTGTGTCAGCAGGTGGAGGAGAAGAGACAACAAAAAGCGAGGGAGAGGAGAAGGATTACCACCGCCGAACAAACTGTGAGCCATCGCAAGCATAATTATTCTATTTTACCCATTCCTTCTATATAGAGATCGGACAGGAACTTGTCACCTTTTTTAGTCACATGATCCTCATTATACCCTGCCTCAAAGTAGTCCAATGGATCCTAAACCATTTTTTTCATGATTGTTTGGAATAATTATACACAAGAATGGTCACTGATAGTGATTGACTCAATTGGAAGGACGGACATTGACAGATTGCACTTCAATCGCCTTGTCATTGGCAGCACAATGAGACAATGCAGTTCTGCACCTGGGGGATGCCAGGGAGCGGAGCCCCAAACTACCACCTGGACTCTGTGAGAAGGAACAAGTTCAGTTCCACAGAAATTATACCCCAGGAACAGGTAACATATCAACATGACGTTTATGTTTAGTAGAGGAGACCAGGGAACAAAGTAAAAGTTTTAGGCTTTTGCTTAGTATGAAAATAATATGGGTTAGGATTAGAATTTTAGGTTAAGGATTTAATTGTAACAAATGTTACAATTAACCCCCATTACAACTCTAATCCGAGTCTTAATAATTATTGTCATCAACCTTACCAATCAAAATACCTATTTTTATTGATAAAAATGATACATGATTAGATACATGAGAAATGTTCTGCAGGTCAATAATCAAAAAAGAGAGCCAGCAAGAATATTTAGAATTCAACCAAATTTTTGGGGGGGTCAATAAAACAATTATTTATGGATTTAAGCAACATTTCCTAGGCAGGTACTGGAGATACACTAACCAAACATTAGCACATTGAATAACAGCTGTCTAAATTATTCCTAATGAGAGTTTTTTTAGTTACTTTGTGCCCGTGTTACTTTGTTCCCCGGTCTCCCCCACTACCATTCACTACATAGAAGCAGGTAACCTTTATTAACAGGTTTCAGGGCCCATATTCACAAGATGTCTGAGTTGGAGCACTGATCTAGAATCAGTTTTATTTTTTTTAATTTTTTTTCTTAGGGGAGAGTTTAGCCTTTTTACATAATTAATAAGATTATATGGACAAGGGGGATCTCATCCTAGACCAGCACTCTTACCTCAAGACCATTTGTGGATCCGAGATTCTATCCACTATACAGTGCATTCGGAAAGTATTCAGACTGCTTCACTTTTACAACATTTTCCTAGCCTTATTCTGAAATGAATTTAAAAAAAAAAATCCCCTCATCAATACGGTTTGACACAAAACCCATAATGACAAAGCAAAAACAGGTTTTGGGATTTTTTTGCAAATCTATTACATATACAAAACTGAATACCTTCTGAATGCACTGTATAACTGTGCCTTGTAAAGAATCCGTCAATTTAAGCAGCATCCGCCTGTCGGCCTTCCGCATATGTGGTGGAAGGTTGCCGAGCTACAGCGGTGTTTGTCAGACCATGAGACATCCCGAAAATCGGTCTTCTCGCGAAACGGTTTGGCCTACGGTTTGACCTTTCTATTCTATGGAAAAGGGAGACTCTCACGAACACGATGGTGACTCATCTGAAGTTGGTAACGCTGATGTGCCAACTTCTGTCTGTAGTGTCCGAACCATTTGAGCTACAAACTCATTTTAAATCACCACCTCAAAACAATTCCACAATTTCCCCCCTCCTCCTTAGACATTTAGAGGTTTAAAGAAGCCAGTGAAACGTGACACTTTGATTATAGATGATATAGCACCAGGAGTTACCCAGACTTAAAGCAAGTCTTGTTTGAGGTCATTTGAAAAAGAACAGGAGAACCGCAATAATTGAATAACCAACATTTCGACAGACAAGCTGTCGTCATCAGGGTATAATGACAAACACTGCGGGTCACTAGTTTATATAGTTTCAAGGGACACACAGGTGTCTGTAATCATGGCTGGGTGTGGCTTGATTTTATTGGTTAATTTACAGATATAAATAGAACATTTAAAAAGCATGAACGGATAACATACGATCATAGATACAATTTGGCTACATAAGCCTACAAACATTTACAATGAGTAGCAAAATCACAAGAATGGCTTCAGATCAAAGTCTACGTTGAGACCGACAGGAGCAAGGGTCTTTAAATGAAAGATCCAGGCAGCCTCTCGTTTTAACAATACATTTTCAAGGTCACCCCCCTCTCCTAGGGAAGGGGACTTGTTCGATGCCGATATAACGAAGGGATAAAATAGAGTGGTTTGCTTCCAAAAAAGTGGGCCGCAACTGGGTATGTAGAGTTTTTGTACCTAATGGTGCTTTTGAGATTCTTACTTATAATTCGCGCTTCATTTTACCCACATCATTTTTTACCACAAGGACCAGTTACAAGATAAATAAATGCCTTAGTGGAGTTCAGTACGTGATAACGCCTTTGATTGGGATCTGTTTCCCTGTTTGAGGGTGTTTTGAAGGATCTGCATTTGTAAGAGCCATTACACTTGTAGTTTCCATCGGGTTAAGGCGCAAATAGACGTTGTGCGGGGGTATTTTTGTATGTTAAATCAGTGTATCAAAACGATCTCTGAGATTTCTGCCTCGCGAGAATACAACCGAGGGAGGGTCCGAAAACACATTACAGATACAGTCATCAGATCTTAGAATGTGCCGATGTTTGTGAACGAGTCCCTTAATTTGTTCAGAGCGCTTTGAATAGCACGTTGTTTGAGGTCATAACATAGTCTGGATGCTGATTCATAGTGCCCATTAAACCCTGTTTTGGTGGATAGATTGACCTCTGAATGCTGTCTTTGTTCTCTCCTCAGCTCCGCTGTAAACGCTTCAGCGGGATCCCTTTTCATCTGCATGTCAAATGACGGCCATTTTATGGTCCCCCAGCCCGGACGATTGATGCTCAGCTCAGACAACTGATAAACCCATTAAACTAACGCAGTAGTAGACCAAACACTGCGCTCTGCTGACTTCTGTCCCATAGGTGGTAGATAAGTCATCGATTAGCTGGATTTCAGCACTCCTTGGCACTTGTATCTATTGGTTCATTTACTGTTTCAAACTCCCATGCGGGCATAACCACACTCAAAACAATTCTGGAACTTAGGTTTTACACATTCTGATGGTGTTCAAATCAGTTGTAATGGTAGCGATGCACATAAACAGTAAGATATATATATATATCATACACACACATAAATGCTACAGTGGTAATTGACAGATCGATAGCATGGTGAGATAATGAATAGAAACAGTGGCTCACTAAAGATAAGACTGTACACAAAAAAAGCTCCTAACTGGTCGCGAAAGCGATAAGATACTGACTGTCTGCCTACAGTCAAAGAATTCTTTTTTTTCATATTTTAACCATTTTATATGAGTCATTTTGTATGTATATTGAAGCCAGAGTTGTAGTGAAATAAAACTCTCCTGTCAGATTAAGAGACTGGGTGAAAAAAATTGATAAAGTCTCAATGTCATTGCTTTGTAGGTGAAGTGATGTGGAAATCTATCCTCTGATACTGACCTGATATTTGGGTTGAATGATTCACAAAGAAACAATGGGTAGTGTAACTATAGTATTTACAAAAAGCTTTTCAACATGAGGACCGATGCACAAACAAGCACTGATACAGTAAGCCGCTCTTCAGGTGGCCACTAACGTTTGTATATACAATGTACCACAATGATGACATAACATGCGACTATAGGTATTTTCTATCTGTATAAAATATAGCTGATTGGCCATTGTCTAATACATATTAAATGTATGTTCTAATGCCTTATTGTCACCTGCAAACTTCCTGTAAGGGTAATTAATTAAGGGAAAGTTGATAACATTGAATAGGCTGTTCCTGTTGGTGCTGTCGGGTTGGCTTGCACATTAACATCCAAAAGGTTGAGTCACTCTCTCTAATTGCACAGTTCTGTTGCTGTGGCATTGGGATATTTAATTGTCCCATTGTTTTTTTTTAGGCCAACTGGGTTTAACTTCAGTGGGGACAGCATTATTTTCCTCCAGTGGGTGGCTAATTAACATAGAGCCAATTCTAAAGTGCAGGGAAGAAGCTGGGATTAAACTGTAGGCTACCAGGTTTGTAATTTCAATGAACAGCAGCCTGCCTAATCAACATGAGAGGGGGCTGTGAAAAGGTGTCTAGTTGTCACTGTGATACTCTGGACATAAATCCTGATCTTACTGTTGTATTCGTTAGTGTGGGTGGACAGTGGGCACGCACAGACATCAATCATGTCAGCAGGTTGAATTTGATTCAAATCAGCATTTTCGTTGGAAAGTTTTAGTAGGTCTAGCTCTTAGACTACTTGATTTACTTGGGTATATTTTTAGTAATTATTGATAAATCCATATTTACTAGTATAGACAATTGGCGCACAAAGTTCATGTCTTTATTATTCTGAGTAGCATATGTATCAATGTAGTCTCTTGGAATCATCTTTGAGTATAACAGAGTTTAGAGAATAATAATGTTTTATAATATCCCCATAGTAATCGTAAATGTAGTTTTGTGTTCATAACATTTCAAATTTATGGATTAAGATCGTAGAGGCGCTTTTCGAGTCGCCATCTCCGATGTAAGTAAATGGTTAACTGAAGGAGGTGCTTTCAATTCCGTTACATTTCTGCGCGGTGACGTTGCACATTCGTTTCACTCGCCAGTCCTTCCACAACTACGGTAAAGAATCCGACTCTCGCCAGAAGCCCAAGACTCACAACAGCCGGACAAACATTTCGAAAATGGGCAACTGTCAAGTGAGTACCATGCTGGTTTTTTTTACGCACCAAACGTTGGCCTGTGCGCATGCTGAAATTGCGGCTAGAAATGCGAATGAAATGTTAACATTTAGGCCCCTACCCTATGGTCAGAAAAAAAAAATCTCGAAGATGTGGAAGAAAACGTAGTAAAATAAGGCATATCTATTGAAAAGTATAGGCATATAAAATACGTTGAATACATTTTTACAATTGCTGTGTAAATGTTTCATTGTAAGGGATATGGACATCTTCATCAAAACGATTATCCAAACGACATTCCACACTAATCTCAAATAAAATCTCGCGTAATTTGGTCAACTGCGTGCAGAATGTGGCCACGGAAGATTACACATTACCACAATTGAATGCGGGGTTATGGATCACTTTCTGAGATTGTTTTTTTTATTTTTATCCACATAGCCCTTGAAATGTCACACATGTGACGCATGTGACAGTGAGGCAGGGGAAACGCAGAGGAAGTGGCCACTCTGCGGAATTCGTCACAATCCCGTTAGATGAATGTAGGCCTAAACAGAGTGAATCCGAGAGGAAGGGTACGGGTGGGAGTAGGGGGATTAGTGTGTTTCCATTGTCCTCTCAATTTCGCCTATGGGGCGCTGCGCCCTTCTACTTTGTTTGGTTAATACATGGCAGCGGCCAAATTCCTGAGCCAGTGCATTTCTTGCCGTTGCATTCTCCCCCTCCCATGTCATGTTACATATAGGCTTACTGCAGTTTTATTACATATGTTAACAATTGATTCAACACTTTTTTATAAAGCTATTCAGATGTCCAATCATTTGTTGTTTTGAGGGGTGGCAGATATGATGACTCCTATGAAGAACTAGGCTAAGGGAAAGCAGAAATGACCGTTCTGTTGTAGTGTGTTACAATAGATTTGACCTACTAAGTGTGTATTTTTTTTAAATTCCCAACACAACATTGAGATACACTGTTGGTGGTTGTGTTGATATTAGCATTTTATTGTGTTGTTTATGTCATGAAAAAAAATATGCTGTTAATTTCAGCCCACTATCGTGCCATATGAGGAGTTTGATGTTATGGCTGATATAAAGGCCATACGCAAAGCCTGTAAAGGCTTGGGTAAGTTGCGATCTTTTTAGTTAATGTATAATTATGGCATTCCAGGGATGCTTCTGCTCAGTGAGTGAGAGATTGTTTGGAACGGTCTGTCAATGTGTGTTTACTTATAATTAACATATCTGTGCAAATGCTGTTTAAAGGTACAGTGTGGCACCAGTTTATTGATTGATTGTGTCCTTTTGTGCAGGCACTGATGAACAAGCCATCATTGACATACTGGCTAACCGCTGTGCAGCCCAGCGGATGGAAATTAAACAGGCCTATTTTGATAAATATGACGATGTGAGTACCACACGCATTTTATTAGAAGTAGAAGAATCTGACCATGGCACCGGTTCCAATCCAAGTGCCAATGCCGTTTAGCAAACTCCAGGCGGTGCTATGGTCAAATGACATGGAAAATAAAGGTCTTTGGTCACACATACCAGTTGTGGGTTTGGTGTCAAAAAACAGATGCATATGCAGAAAAGAGCCTCATACCTACTGTAAAATATGGGGGTGGGGCTATTTTGCTTCCACTTGTCCTGAGGCCTATATTAAGGTCAAAGACATTTTGAAGTACAAGGACATTTTAGTCCAAAACCAGGTCGCTACCAGGAGGCTGAAACTTTGCTGCAATTGGATCTTCCAGCAAGACAACCACCCCAAGCACACATCAAAATCCACAAAGAAATTGTTAATTGACCACAAAATCAACATTTTGCCTTAGTCTTGGACTTGAACCCCATTGAAAACCTGTGGTTTGAATTGAAGAGGGCAGTCCATAAGCGCAGATGAAGGATATCAAGGATCTGGAAAGATTCTGTATGAAAGAATGGTCAGAGATCCCCCTCCCCCCCAATGTGTTCTACAATCTCTCTTGCTTTCTCTCTTTCTCTGGAGAAGGAGTTGGTGGATGTGCTGAAGAGTGAGCTGGGGGGGAACTTTGAGAATGCCGTCCTGGCCATGCTGGACCCTCCAGTCGTCTATGCAGTGAAGGAGCTCAGGAGGGCCATGAAGGGAGCAGGCACTGATGAGGACACTCTGGTGGAGATTCTGTGCACCGCCACAAACGCTGTACGTTTCAGTCTCATTCTGAATAGAATCCTATAAGTCATGGGAAACAGAAAATGCTGTTCAAGATTTAAAAACATAACGGTCTGCTTAAGATGATTTATTTTTCTCTCTTTCTTTTCCAACAGGATATTCACATGTTCAAGGAATGCTACTTTCAGGGTAAGTATCAATTTCATCCTCACACTGCACCTTAAAGCTGGCATCCTTAATGGTGAAACAGCCAAATCGAGCCAGTATCAATGCTACCCCTCACTCAATCAAGTTGTCTTTTTACATCATTATTTCTAACAGAATTACTTACCAGGGTTGTGAACGCAGGAGGACATTCATTGGGCTCCAGTAAATAGTTGGCGTAACTTGAGACACCCATGAGGCTTTGCAGGCATACAGGTCACATTATCAAAATCTAGAACAGTGACTAAAGTTCTAAAGCAGACGGTACCAGCTGTACTAGGCGGTGATACAGGGTGCTCTCAATGATGCATCTGTAGACGTTTTGTGAGGCCAAGCTGTCTGTGTGAATGGACCCTTTTAGGTTGCCAGTGGCGTGCACAGAGGAACTTGAAGCTTTTGAACCTCTCTACTGTGGCCACGTCTAAGTGGATGGGGGCGTGCTCTCACTTTTGTCTCCAGTAGTCCACTATCAGCTCCTTCGTTTTTGTTGAGGGAGAGGTTATTTTCCTGGCACCACTCCGTCGGGGCTCTCCCCTCCTCCCTGTAGGCTGTCTCTTCATTGTCGGTAATCAGGCCTACCACTGTTGTTGTCAGCAAAATTTGATGATTGAGTTGGAGACGTGCGTAGCCACACAGTCATGGGAGTACAGGAGTGGGCTGAGCACGAACCCCTGCGGGGTCCCCGTGTTGAGGATCAGCGTGGCAGAGGTGTTGTTGCTTACCATAACCACTTGGGGTCGGCCCGTCAGGAAGTCCAGGACCTAGTTGCACAGGGAGGGTTTCAGTCCCAGGGTACCTAGCTTGGTGATGCGCTTTGAGGGCACTATGGTGTTGAAGGCAGAGCTGTAGTTCATGAACAGCATTCGCGAACGCTGCCATCTATCCAGGTTTTTGGGTTTGGATACGTTCTAATTGAATCGGGGACGTTCTGTTTCCATTCTGCCCATCCTGTTTTCTGTGCTGCTGATTCACTTTTGATTAGGGTTGAGATTTTTTTTTTTAAAGCCTTTTTTTTATGACACCCATAATAACAAGATGTTTTTTTAACCACAATCCTGAATCAGAAGTGAATCAGCAGTACAGAAAACCACAACGGGTTGGGAAGAATCTTAACAGAATGACACCCGCTTTCCACAATGGCTGAAATAGAATAATGACATCAGCAGTTATAAATAACAAGGGAACTCCCATTCCTCTGCCCTTAATCTCATATTATGTCTGTCTGTCTGTGTCTGTCTGTGACTTCTCTAGTGCATGAACGGGACCTGGAATCAGATGTCGAAGGGGACACTAGTGGAGATGTGAGAAACCTGCTCACTGCTCTTTTACAGGTAAGTGGCCCCATGATTTCACGCTTGGACTCTTGCCATGTAACACAATTCGATTTCTTTGGACTGAAATCGAGCTCCCTCTGCCTGGCCTCTCTCTTAACCCTAAGTCTCTCTCTCTCGGTCTCTCTTTCTGTCTCACTCTCTCACACACACACACACACACACACACACTGGCTCTTTGGCAGTCTGCCTGCTTTTCCGATTTCCTTTCATTAGTAAAATGGAGGCCAGATACAATATCCTGAGCCGGACAGAAAGGCTACATTTCATCTCACCACAGAAGTCAGTGAAAGCTTTCTGTTCTAGGGCACCAGAGATGAGAGTTACAATGTGGATGAGGGTCTGGCTGAAGCAGATGCCACCGCCCTGTTTGAGGTATGGCACGGAGAAGTACATTCAAGAAACAACAATATCAAGAAGTGGATTTACCTGTTTTATTTCAATCATATTTACTATTTAGGCTGGTGAGGGATGTTTTGGAACGGATGAATCCACTTTCAGCTTCGTCCTGGCCAACCGAAACTACCTTCAGCTACAGGCCACCTTCAAGGTGTATGAGCAGGTGGGTCCACTGTTAAGCAGCCTATGTCTGTTCACACAAGCTGAAATGAGTGCCTTGAATATTTATAGATCTAAATAATAATATATGGTTATACTTCAATGTGGTTTATTTAGAACCTGTTGGAAGTCTATTTAATTGGAAGCACATCAGATTCCTTTTGTTGTAGCTATCCTCTGTACTAGTGTTTGCTTATATTCATTCCCTCCCTGATTTCCCCAGCTCTCTGGAACAGAAATTCTGGATGCCATTGATAATGAGGTCTCTGGGACACTGAAGGACTGCTTCATCACACTTGGTATGTGCTTGTGTGTGTTTGTATGTGGGTGCAGAGATCATCTGAGGCCAGAGACACCGAAGGGATGCATGTGACTTGAGTAAAGTGGGTATTACTCAGTATTTAGTTGGTTGTGTGGATGGCTGTTCAGAATTTCCTCTAGCTAGCCTGCGTTTGTTCAAAATGTGAAATGGTGTTTTACAATACAGGCCTATAAACCAGTAACGAATTAGAAGTAACTGACACTATATTTGAATGCCTTTTGATTTTCTATTTTCAGTGAGGGTTGCTAAAAACCCTCAGCTGTATTTCGCCCGGCGACTGAATGAAGCCATGAAAGGAGCAGGCACTGATGAGGACACCCTCATCCGCATCCTTGTATGCCGCTCTGAGGTACAGTAACATATGGATCCAAACTCTCTGACAGAACCTTAGCATGGTTCTTGGTTCTATCAGACACCAAATAATTTGTGACCACTGATTACATTGTGATTACATGCATCTATGTGATTTTTGAATACTTTCTGTTATGGACACGTGATCATTTCTCCATAGCACATTTATAAAACTGGGGGAGGCTATGCTATCAAGCAAGGCTATGCTAACTTTGTGGACTACCATGGCAACACTTGAAGGCATTATAAACTCAGCAAAAAAAGAAACGTCCTCTCACTGTCAACTGCGTTTATTTTCAGCAAACTAACATGTGTAAGTATTTGTATGAACATAACAAAATGAGACATAAACTGAAGAAATTCCACAGACATGTGACTAACAGGAATGGAATAATGTATCCCTGAACAAAGGGGGGGTCAAAATCAAAAGTAACAGTCAGTATCTGGTGTGGCCACCAGCTGCATTAAGTACTGCAGTGCATCTCCTCCTCATGGACTGCACCAGATTTGCCAGTTCTTCCTGTGAGATGTTACCCCACTCTTCCACCAAGGCACCTGCAAGTTCCCGGACATTTCTGGGGGGAATGGCCCTAGCCCTTACCCTCCGATCCAACAGGTCCCAGACGTGCTCAATGGGATTGAGATCCGGGCTCTTCGCTGCCCATGGCAGAACACTGACATTCCTGTCTTGCAGGAAATCACGCACAGGACGAGCAGTACGGCTGGTGGCATTGTCATGCTGGAGGGTCATGTCAGGATGAGCCTGCAGGAAAGGTACCACATGAGGGAGGAGGATGTCTTCCCTGTAACGCACAGCATTGAGATTGCCTGCAATGACAACAAGCTCAGTCCGATGATGCTGTGACACACCACCCCAGACCATGATGGACCCTCCACCTCCAAATCGATCCCGCTCCAGAGTACAGCCCTCGGTGTAACGCTTATTCCTTTGTCAATAAATGTGACTCCGACCATCACACTTGGTGAGACAAAACCATGACTCGTTAGTAAAGAGCACTTTTTGCCAGTCCTGTCTGGTCCAGCGACGGTGGGTTTGTGCCCATAGGCGACGTTGTTGCCAATGATGTCTGGTGAGGACCTGCCTTACAACAGGCCTACAAGCCCTCAGTCCAGCCTCTCTCAGCCTATTGTGGACAGTCTGAGCACTGATGGAGGGATTGTGCATTCCTGGTGTAACTCGTGCAGTTGTTGTTGCCATCCTATACCTATCCTGCAGGTGTGATGTTCGGATGTACCGATCCTGTGCAGTTGTTGTTGCCATTCTATACCTATCCTGCAGGTGTGATGTTCGGATGTACCGATCCTGTGCAGGTGTTACACATGGTCTGCCACTGCGAGGATGATCAGCTGTCCGTCCTGTCTCCCTGTAGCGCTGTCTTAGGCGTCTCACAGTACGAACATTGCAATTTATTGCCCTGGCCACATCTGCAGTCCTCGTGCCTCCTTGCAGCACGCCTAAGGCGCTTTCACGCAGATGAGCAGGGACCCTGGGCATCTTTCTTTTGGTGTTTTTCAGAGTCAGTAGAAAGGCCTCTTTAGTGTCCTAAGTTTTCATAACTGTGACCTTAATTGCCCACCGTCTGTAAGCTGTTAGTGTCTTAACGACCGTTCCACAGATGCATGTTCATAAATTGTTTGTTTCATTGAACAAGCATGGGAAACGGTGTTTAAACCCTTTACAATGAAGATCTGTGAAGTTAATTAGTAAAAATCCAAATATCTTTGAAAGACAGGGTCCTGAAAAAGGGACGTTTCCTTTTTTGCTGAGTTTACATGGCTCAGGAAATTGTGTAATCATTAAGAAAATGCCACTTTTAGACTACTTTACTTGGACTCTAAAAGCAGACAAATGTCAGCTAAAGAGATATGTGTATTCTGTTCAACAGTATGATCTGGAGACCATTAAAGACATGTACCTGGAGAAGTATGACATGTCCCTGAAGGATGCCATCAAATCTGAGTGTGGTGGGGACTTCAAACGTCTCCTGCTGGCTATCTGCCATTGAGAGAGAGAGAGGGAGAGAGGGAGAGTGGCGAGAGAGCAGAGTGCCTGAAAGGGACCGAGGGTGCTCCTGCTCACTCCTGGACAAACTAACGCTACTTACAATTGGTCCTACTGTCCTCAAACATGCGACATTCTCGGATAGGGCAGGGGGTGGAACTGGAGATAGCTCAAATCCAGCTGGTTCTGTTCTACTGATTTGGCATTGAAGTCTACGGGTCTCTACAAAAGTCTTCTCAATATGTGGCTGCTATATTTGATCTACTTATCTAAAGGTAGTTGGATGCTCATAACATACCATGTGGTGTGATTGGTTTTGATCGAGAGGAGTGCTAGGACTAGAGACTTACCTTAGACCAGCGATCCACAGTACCAGTGAAACTTAGTAGCCCTAGTCCTTGAAATTCTGTTTACTGTGTACAGTTGTGACTAGATCTGAAATTCCTAAATTCTCTTTTCTGCAGTTAAATTGAAGTTCAGTAGGATCAGTGCTTGGCAGGAAGGTCAGTCTGCACACAAGGGCATTTGTAGGAACTGTAACAGGGTGTAGCTGGAAGATTACGGTTATAGCATTTTATTGGACGTATCTGTCTTACACAGATGAGACCTATTCCATGGCGCACTGATCATATTTTTGAGCTTAACATTTAAAATAAACAAGCATTTTGTCCATGCTTAGTGAGACACCAATTGGATTTGATCTCTCCAGGTCCAGTATCTTCCACCCCAAACTCCATCTTCAGTATTAACAAGTGTTTATAAACTGTTAGCTAGCTAGTTATATGCAATCTGTCCATCTACCTTGAAGTTGTAATTTAAATGAAGGAGAAATGAAAGTGTCCTTATGAAGCAATGGTATTTTATATGACATGAATCAATGCACATTTAATTTTGATGTTATTTTTAAATTATCAACACTACCACTCCAAAGATAAGTACAGTGTAATTCTACTGTCTGATTTAATCTTCACAGTGTCAGTCAAAAACAATTATTTAATCAAAAAAAGTAACTATGCATTGACTTCATGCTTCAATATTTTGCAGGCAAGGGAAACTGCTCTGACAAATCTTCACACACCTCGTAAAATGTTTGTATTGCAAGACTAACACTAAAACTATTAACTGCATTAAGACTGCAGTATTATATATCATTCAAATGTGTTTAAAGATTTACTGTATACACAAGAAGGTATTTGAAAATATCTCGGAAGGTATTTGAGAAAAAGATTTAGACTTGTACCTATGACGTATCTAAACTCTTTGAATAGCATGGTCTGTAATGTTATGACCACTGTCACTTCTGTGTCCCATAATGGCAGCAGTATTTTTAACATTCCTATATTAGGAATTAGGCCATATTAGAAAGTCCTGTAATCTCAGCTGAATAACTTGAGATATTTGTAACAATTTATAATGCTGGCTAGGCTACTATGAATTCCATGCAAGAGAGGATAATGTCAACAGGGTTCAGACTGTGCACACCTGCCCTTATGGAAAGATATGGAATAGGGACCAATATTTGCCTCTGTATCAGCAAAATAATTAGTTTGGTAACAAATAAATACATGCAAATTACAGAATAAAATTGATGTTCTAAATTTATTTTTCAGTTTTTTTTTTGTGAACATGGGTCTGTTTATGGAATCACATTTTACTGTACCTATTCAATACGTTTATTGGCCTATATAAAGGCATACATAAATATCATTAGTGTAAAAGGGGAACTCTTACACTCACTGCAAAGTGCTCATGTTTCAAAGTTGAAGCTCATTTACTGCATTTCTACACAATTGCTAAACTGTAAAATGCTATTTGGAGCTTCATTCACCTCAGTCGACAGGGGACTAAACATTCTATAAACACGTCATACAGCATTTAGCTGCAACGCGCTAGCTCGGCACCAGTATTATAAACTATAGTTTAGTGCCCTGTAATTTTTATGGACAGGTGGGACACTTTTCGGCTAGGAATGAACCCAGCATTAAACGGCAGGAATTCACCCATCGGTTGATGCAATTTATAGACTGCACAGGGAAGACAACCTTAATGTTCAACCTTTTGTCCTTATAATACAGTTTGTTTCATGCTCTCTGTGATGAGTCTTTGGACGTGTTCCCCTCCTTAGATGTTGCATGCATCAACCAATGGTTACATGCCACCTCATCGACTGTTCTGTCAGAGACCAGATTGCTATATTGTGGGTTGTGTTCCTCTGCTCAGAGAAAGGACTGTATATGAATGGACAAAGCCATTGATCACGTGAAACCATTCATTCCTATGTGAAGACTGAAAAGCGCATTGAAGTCAAATGAAGTAGGTTAAGATGGCATCTCATGGAGACATAAAATGCTTAGTTTAAGATATTCATTGGAAGTGACGTTGCTGGTAAGCTCAGTGCTGCCCCCTCTCATTGAGTAACTCAAATTGAAGGCTGAATTGGATACTGCAGACTGCAATTAGAAACTATATTATCCATATATATTCTTATGGGTGCATTTAAAATATAATCGGTTCAAGGACATACATCTTGTGTTTCAGAAGTAATTATTGTTACCATGATTTTCTTCAATTTTGTGTTTATTTATGCGAAGACTGACCACAAAGATCGCCATTATTCCATTCACAATAATGGGGATCCTGTTTTCTGCTGACAATGCCTGGAGTATCGCGGTCAGCCTTGAACTTCCGGGGCTTCAATGAGAGTGGGCAGTCGTTCTCCCCTGGGTGCAATTACCATGAAAGTCCTGGACCAGAGATAAAAGATATAATGACGAGATATCTATGTCTCCGCCCTAACAATGGGATTCGTTGTCCACAGAGCAGAACGGCGAGCTGTCAAGCTCCTGCCTACTCATCTATTTGAATACTTTTTTGAATTTTCGATGATGGGTGTTGACGTCAACCACCTGTACTCAATGAAGAGTGAGACGCTATGCTATACTTATGAATATGCATAAGCCGTCTCGAATTTCAACAGGGACAACTCCAATATAAAGTGTTTTTTTTTTCAAAGTCGCGGAGTCACGTGCATCACACTTAAATCAGTAAACGCGAAACAACATTAAGAAACTTCAATTAGATCAAATAAGCCTCACGTATCAAAATAGCAATTCATTTTATTCTTGACTAATTTTGACACTCGCTCGTCGTCGTCGCCCCCCCCCCCCCCACCACCATACAAAACGTCTCACTTGCTTAATAATGAATGATTTTGGGCGGAGTAAACCCTCATGCTTCGCCTCTTCCTCTCTGTCTAGGCTTAGAGCAGGGGTGTCAAACTAATTCCCTGGAGGGCCTAGTGTCTGCTGGGTTGTCGATTAAGATCTAGACAACCAGGTGAGGGGAGTTCCTTACTACTTAGTGACATTAATTCATCAATCAAGTACACGGGAGCATCGAAAACCAGGAGACATTCGGCCTTCTGTGGAATGAGTTTTGGCACATGTGGCTTAGAGTTTTATCAGACTGAAGAGGAAGCGAGACAGCCCACACGCTGTTTTTTTCTGATTCAATGAAAGTCAATTAACTAAATCATATTTCGCTTAGGGCCCCCAAAGGGCTAGGGCTAGCTCTGACTGCATATGTGGGTAGGTAGACCCGTGAGCCACTGCAACGCCCATCAAAGTTGCACATCCCTGAACTAAGTAAACCAGACCCAGCTGCTATTTCATTGGTGTCTATGGGAGACACACCCAGTTAAGTAGACCGGAACTGACACTTTTATTTCAATTGTAAACGGCCTGAGTGAACTGTCTTTATTTATCCACCATCTTTGATTTTAGCCTCGCTAAATCAAGGCTGATCTCGCGAGTTTACATGAATGTCCGCTACCACATCTGGTAAATACGAGGATATCACAACTATATACCTCAGTGATCTCAACACAGCCGGACAAATATCTGTAAAAATGGGAAACTGCCAAGTAAGTACCGAAACCTACCATTCTTTTATAATTTTACAAAGATGTGATAAAACGAAGTAAAACCGGGGCAGGTCGATTGGAAATGATAGGCATTTGTGAATATTATCTAGGCTACTATGTAGGCCAATACGTTTTTTATTTGTTGGTCAATTATCATTGTAAGGGCTGGATTATAATGTTATAACGCCATCAGAAAACGATTTTGATTTTGTATCTGACATTCCACACTGTACCACAACTGAGTGTAGAATTATAATAGATTATGCCATTTTTATTCAGATTGACACATTGTTTCATCTGTCACCGTGATTTATTAAATCCAAATGCCCTACAAATTACAAACCAGCGCATGTGACAGGCCTGGGGAAACGCAGAGGAAGCAGCCACTCCTCTGCGGAATTCATCACAATCCCGTTTAGATTAACCTAAATAATGAACGAGTGAATCAGAGAGAAACGGTACGGGTGGGAGGCTATGGTGGGAGCAGAGCAGGAGGGTGTTTCATAGAGATAGATAGAGGACTCATCTTTGTGCTAATATGGAGCCTGCGACATCATGGGCAACGCCATTGAGACTATCTCAATTTTTAAAGTAGTCAATATTCTTCTTCTTTTGTGTTTTGAAAGAAGCATAAAGCTAATATTAGGGATTGAACCAAGTCTTGCGTGTTAAGTTACTGTGGCCACTAGATGGCAGTGATATACCGGTAGCTTTAAGCCATTTACTAACCATAGGCAACTAAATTTGAAGAAGAATGCAATGTTGTGATCATTGGCTGATCACTCCCAACACATGGGAATCCTCACCCAGTTGACTATTATAAAATGGTGAAAGGCCTCAATTGCACTGTTCGTGCTAAAATGGTTATATCCATCTAGAGTCCTCTGTCTTTTTCTATGGGGTGTTTCCATGTCATGTCTCAATTTCGGCTATGGGGCGCTGCGCCCATCTACTTTGTTTGATTAACACACATCCGCCGCCAAATTCCTGAGCCAGTGTATGTATTTCTTGCCATTTCAGTTCAATAAATTCTCCCCTCCCCCATGTCATGTTACATTGTTTCTAATGCTACAGTGCTATTACATAATACATACCTGAAAAGGCCTACTGATTTCAATGTGTTTTAAACTATTGTGATGTTAAGTAGTTTATTTCTTACTAGGATTGGAAGGGAGGGTAGACTAGACCAGGCTACTATATAAGGGAAATCATGCATTTGTATTAACGTGTTTTTTTCTTTGTGTGGCTATTAGCTCTTATGTAGAGCATATCATAACAATTATCTTTATGTTCATTTAGCCCACAATCATGCCATGCGAGGACTTTGATGTTGCGGCTGACATAAAGGCCTTACGCAAAGCCTGCAAAGGCTTGGGTAAGTTGCGATATGTTTTGTTACTTTATAGCATTCCAGGGATGTTTCTGCTCAATGAATGAGAGTTTACTTACAATGAACAAATAGCTGTGCCCAAGTTATTTAATGCCACAACATTGTGCCATGGTCCAAATAGGGCTTACGGGTGGTATTTGTGTTTTTTTTTATGATTGTATTTTGTTGTCCAGGCACTGATGAACAGGTCATCATTGACGTACTTACTAACCGCTGTGCAGCCCAGCGCATGGAAATTAAACAGGCCTATTTTGACAAGTATGGGAATGTGAGTATCAAACTCATTCATTTAATAGTAAAGGAATTATGTACATCTTATACCGCACCAAGAAATATGTCATTTTGCATAACTGAAATGTGTGGCTAATTTGAGGAAACCAGCCAACCACACCCATACACCCATCTCTCTCTCTCTCGCTCTCTTTTTCTCTCTCTTTTCTCTCTCTTTCTCTGGAGAAGGAGTTGGTGGATGTGCTGAAGAGTGAGCTGGGGGGGAACTTTGAGAATGCCGTCGTGGCCATGCTGGACCCTCCAGTCGTCTATGCAGTGAAGGAGCTCAGGAGGGCCATGAAGGGAGCAGGCACTGATGAGGACACTCTGGTGGAGATTCTGTGCACCGCTACAAACGCTGTACGTTTCAACACATTCAAGATTAGAAGAAAAACAGTCTTCTTAATATGCATTTTTTTTTACTCTCATTCTCTTTTTTTCCCCCCCAACAGGATATTCACATGTTAAAAGAATGCTACTTTCAGGGTAAGTATCAATTTCACCCTCACACTGCACCTTAAAGCTGGCATCCTTAATGGTGAAACAGCCACATCCAATTGTGATATTACATCAACAAAGAAATGACTGCAAACAACAAACAAAGTTCTAACACACGTGTGATAGAAGAGCAAAATATGTACTGCACATTTTGTTTTACCAAGAGTCGTGCTCCTCAGCTCGGGAACAAAAACAATAACAACGGTAGTTGGGCGGCCGGTGGCACTGTTTCCCCCTACCGGGCATGACATCTTTAAAGGGACAACCTCATATTCATAATCTCCAGCACCACCCCAACGTCAACATATGTGAAAAGACAAGTGTTTCTGATGACATCATACGCAAACACTTCTGACATCATCTGGTGTACGTTGTGATTTTAACCAACTATGAGTAGGCAAAAGTTACTTCACCAGTTACTTTATTAACCTTCGCCCGCTCATACGTGGCTAAAATCACATGATGCACACCAGATGATGTGGAAAGTGTTTCCGGTGACATCATCCGGTGTGCATCTTTTTGACTGCAAAACAGAGAAACTCAGTGTTTTCACATGTGTTGATGTTGGGGTGGTGCTGGAGATGATGAATAAGAGCTGCCCAAGCTCCAGTGGATTATGCGCTGTCAAGCCATTATTAGAATGGTGAAGTTACTTAATGGCTAGTCGTTTTATTTCCATGTCAATTTCCAACCGTCTACTAGGGGCAACGCGAGTGTCTGTTAACATCTAGTTGGCTCGCGTCAAGCTAGGGTGTTGGGGTTGAGGATGGGCTAAAGCGTAAGCTACAGCTCCGAACATTGCGGGTTCAATCCCTGTGCTAGGCACTCGTTTTTGAATTGTAATTTTATTCTAACCCTGACCAACACCTTAACCCTAACCTTACCCATTTGGGATTAATGCCTAAATTTAACCCATGACCTTAACACTTACTCAGAATTAATGCCTAAATTTAACCCTCAAGGTTAGTTTCAGTTTCACTTTTCCGCAGTTTGACTGATAGGTGTAGGATCTTCACTTGAGCCAGTATGATACAGCAGATAAATAATCCTGCAGCAACAGGAAATGGGAATTATTATGTGGATTATAATTAATGGATTTTTTTTTTGTAGGGGTCTAACATTTTAAAGTGGAAATGAAATTTTTTAGAAGCCTTTTAAAACCTTGAATACACTACACGTTTGCATTTCCTGCTGAGCAGGAAAATTCTCAGCAACAAAAGAGTGACCAACTGAAGACCCTACATCTGTAACAGATGGCATCACACTCCATAATCAGCCACACACTCTGTAATCTCTGTTTCCTGCAGATACGGCAACTCTGTCTGTCTGCCTTAGAGGTTGTGTTGAATATAAGGTTGAAAAATATATATTTTTTCCCTTTAACTTAAAACCTGATATGGATAGGGGGCAGTGTTTTCACGGCCGGATGAAAAAACGTACCCGATTTAAACTGGTTACTACTCTTGCCCAGAAACAAGAATATGCATATTATTAGTAGATCTGGATAGAAAACACTCTGAAGTTTCTAAAACAGTTTGAATGGTGTCTGTGAGTATAACGGAACTCATATGGCAGGCAAAAACCTGAGAAGAAATCAACCAGGAATTGGAGGATCTGAGAATTGTAGTTCTTCTTTCTAGTCCCTTTCGAAACTACAGTATCTGTGGGCTTACGTTGCACTTTCTAAGGCTTCCATTGGCTGTCTAAAGCCTTCAGAAAGTGGTTTGAGCCTTCTCCTGTCACTGGGCAGAGTATAGGAGCTCAGTTACTGAGTGGTCTGCCTGGCAACAAAGGGATTGGATATGCGCTGTCCCGCGAGATCTCTGTTTTTTCTTTTTCTCCTTGAATGAATACGCTATTGTCCAGTTGGAATATTAGCGCAATTTTATGTTAAAAATACCATAAAAATTGATTTTAAACAGCGTTTGACATGCTTCTAAGTACGGTAATGGAACATTTTGACTTTTTGTATCTCAAATTGCGCTCGTGCGTTAGCCTTTGGATAGTGACCTGAACGCACGAACAAAACAGAGGTATTTGGACATAACTATGGATTATTTCGAACAAAAACAACATTTCTTGTGGAAGTAGCAGTCCTGGGAGTGCATTCTGATGAAGATCAGCAAAGGTAAGAGCATATTTCTAATACTAATTCTGAGTTTAGGTTGCCCCGAACTTGGCGGGTGTCTGAATAGCTCGCCGTGATGGCGAGCTATGTACTCAGAATATTGAAAAATGTAAAATGCTGTTTTTGGATATAAATATGAACTTGATTGAACAAAACATACATGTATTGTGTAACATAATGTCCTAGGAGTGTCATCTGATGAAGATCGTCAAAGGTTAGTGCTTCATTTAGCTTTGTTTTGGGTTTTATTGACACATGTCCTTGCTTGGAAAATGGCTGTGTGGTTATTTTGGTCTATGTACTCTCCTAACATATTCTAATGTTTTGCTTTCGCTGTAAAGCCTTCTTGAAATCGGACAATGTGGTTGGATTAAGGAGAAGTGTATCTTTAAAATGGTGTAAAATAGTCGTATGTTTGAGAAATTTAAATTATTGGATTTTTGAGGTTTTGTATTTTGCGGCACGCTGTTCCATTGGATATTGGCTAGCGGAACGTCTGTCCTCAACAGGTTTTAATCAAGTGTCTTTTTGCATAATTATTCATTATAGGATATTTACTAAAGTTGACAAGGGTTAACAGGAAGAAGCCCTGAAGTGAACCTAACTCATTTGGCTAGTTTAGGGCAAGAGCTCATAGTTTGCATGACCCGTAAAGTCCATAGGCTTGTCATCCCAACCACACTGGTCACCTTATTCTGCTCATCCTGTTGTTTTTTTGCACTGCTGATTCTGTTCTGATTTGTGATTAAAAGACATGTCTTGTTGTTATGGGTGGGGCTTCCACCATGCCTTTTCCCCATTGGCTTAGATAGAATAATGATATCAGTGGTCATAACAACAAGGGAACACCTATTCCTCTGTGCCTCTCAATGTTACATCTGCCTTTAATAATATATTCCCCATTTTTCTGTTGCGTTCTCTCTCTCTTTGTTTCTCTGTGACTTCTCTAGTGCATGAACGAGACCTGGAATCAGATATCGAAGGGGACACTAGTGGAGATGTGAGAAACCTGCTCACTGCTCTTTTACAGGTAAGTGGCCCCATGGTTTCACTCTTGCCATGTAACACAATTCCCTTCCCTTCCTTTGGACTGAAATCAAGCTCCCTCTGCCTGGCCTCTCTCTTAACCCTACAACTCTCTCTCTCTCTTTGTCTCTGACTCTCTTTCTAACTCACTCACTCACTCACTCACTCACTCACTCACTCACACACACACACACACACTGGCTGGTTGGCAGTCTGCCTGCTTTTCTAATGTCCTTTCATTAGTAAAATGGAGGCCAGATACAATATCCTGAGCCGGACAGAAAGGCTACATTTCATCTCACCACAGAAGTCAGTGAAAGCTTTCTGTTCTAGGGCACCAGAGATGAGAGTTACAATGTGGATGAGGGTCTGGCTGAAGCAGATGCCACCGCCCTGTTTGAGGTATGGCACGGAGAAGTCCATTCAAGAAACAATAATATCAAGAAGTGGATTTACCTGTTTCATTTCAATCATATTTACTATTTAGGCTGGTGAGGGATCTTTTGGAACGGATGAATCCACGTTCAACTTTATCCTGGCCAAAAGAAACTATCTGCAACTTCAGGCCACCTTCAAGGTGTATGAGCAGGTGGGTCCACTGTTAGCAGCCTATGTCTGTTATCAGTCTATTTATTTTGTACGCCCAGCAGGCTTCATGTGATCTACCCTCTGTACTGCTGTGTATGCTTAGTGTTATGCTAACCCTGTTTCCTTTGTCCCAGCTCTCTGGAACGGAAATCCTGGATGCCATTGATAATGAGGTCTCTGGGACACTGAAGGGCTGCTACATCACACTTGGTATGTATACAAGTTGGCTTGTGTGTGTTTTGTATGTGGGTGCAGAGATCATCTGAGGCCAGAGACACCAAAGGGACTTAAACTTAAAAGCAGTACATTCAACTAGATTAAAAAGTTACTCTCTTGAATGTGACGTGTCAGGTGCCTTACAAATAACTATCTTTTATTTTGGTTGAGAGAATCAGTGTATTTTAAGGCATTTTCTCTTTTCAGTGAGGGTTGCTAAGAACCCTCAGCTTTATTTTGCCCGGCGACTGAATGAAGCCATGAAAGGAGCAGGCACTGATGAGGACACCATCATCCGCATCGTCATATGCCGCTCTGAGGTAACGTATGGACATGCACTCTCTGACAGAGTCTTAGGATCGTGCTTTGCTCTATCAAAGACACCAAATAAGCTTGTGACTACTGACTATATGCATAAAATGTATATTAAATACTTTACTTTATGGTAACATTTGTAAACCATGCAAATGATGACATGAAAATAGGTTGGGGGTATGTCATCCAAAGAGGCTATGCTAATTTTGCGGACTACCTCAGCAACAATTGCAAATGCATTATACATGGCTCAGGGAAATCATTAAGAAAATGCCCCTTTTAGACTACTGGACTCGGTTGATTAATCTAAAAGCAGACATGGGTCAGCTGATAAGTGTTTTCTGTTCAACAGTATGATCTGGAGACCATTAAAGACATGTACCTGGAGAAGTACGACATGTCCCTGAAGGATGCCATCAAATCTGAGTGTGGTGGGGACTTCAAACGTCTCCTGCTGGCTGTCTGCCACTGAGAGAGAGAGAGAGGGAGGGAGAGGGGGAGAGAGAGAGATGGAGAGATCACAGTGCCTGAAAGGGACCGAGGGTACTACTGCTCACTCCTGGACAAACTAATGCTACTTACAATTGGTCCTACTGTCCTCAAACATGCAACATTCTCGGATAGGGCATGAGGTCAAATCCAGCTGCTTCTGTTCTCCTGATTTGGCATTGAAGTCTACAGGTCTCTACAAAAGTGGCATGAGTATACTAAAGACAGTTGTGTTCATGTGACATGATTCTTTTTGATCTAGAGGAGTGCTAGGACTAGTATAGACTTAACATACTGTACTTTAGACCAACAATCCATATTACCATTGGAACTTATAGTGGCTCTAGTCCTTGAAGTTATGTCTAGATATCAAAGTTCCCAACATTCTCTTTGCTGCAGTGAAATTGGCTGAGTGAAGTTCAGTAGGATCAGGTGGTTCAGTGCTTGGCAGGAAGGTCAGTCTGCACACAAAAAGGCATTTGTAGGAACTGGAACAGGGTGTAGCTGGTAGATTACAGTAGAGCATTGTATTGAACTTATCAGTATTATACAGATAAGACCTATGTTCAATGCAGCATGTACATTTGATAGGATCTGTAATGCACAGATATGTGGCAGTTTATAAATCATTTCTATTTCAACATGACATGCATTGCTGATAAAACTGCATTGCCTAGAGCAGAGATAACGAATATTTTGACCCACCTGGTAACTTGTGTACAAATATGTAATGGTTCAAATTTTTACCCTTGCATTTTAAACGAGCAGCAAAACATTTTGTCCAGGTTTAATGAGACGCTATATAAATTTGATCTCTCCAGGTCCAGTATCTTCCACCCCAAACGCCATCTTCAGTATTAACGAGTGTTTACAACTGTTAGCTAGGGTATTAAAATATTACCTTTATTTAGACTACAGTATTATATATATTCAATAAATGTGTTTACAGATATAGCCACAAAAAGGTGTTGGGGAAGGTATGTGTTCTTATGACACTAAGAATAGTAAATTGTGTGTTGCCTAACGGCAGCTGTATTTAACAAAAATTAGGCATTTGGACATATTAGAAAGTCCTGTAATCTCAGCTGAATAACTTGAGATACCTGTATTTATAGCAATTTATAACGCTGACTACTTATGTGAATTTAATTCAAGAGAGGAAATGTTAACAGGGTTTAGACCATGCACACCTGCCCTTATGGAAAGATATGGAATAGGGACCAATATTTGCCTTTGAATCAGCCAAAGAATGTGTTTGGTAACAAATAACTACATGACAATTACAGAATAAAATGTATGTTTATTAACATTTTTCTGAGTGTATGTGTGTTTATGTCTTGGTGAACATAAGCCAAATATAATCACATTTTCAATAATATTATAGGCCTATGTGTGTGTGTGTGTGTGTGTGTGTGTGTGTATATATATACAGTACCAGTCAAAAGTCTACTCATTAAAGGGTTTTTCTTAATTCTTTTGCTATTTTCTACATTGTAGAATAACAGTGAAGACATCAAAACTAGGAAATAACACATCTGGAATCATTTGTAACCAAAAAAAGTGTTAAACAAATCAAAATATATTTTAGATTTTAGCTTATTCAAAGTAGGCACCCTTTGCCTTGATGATAGCTTTGCACATTGTTGGCATTCTCTCAACCAGCTTCATGAAGAATGCTTTTCCAACAGTCTTGAAGGAGTTCCTACATATGCTGAGCACCTGTTGGCTGCTTTTCCTTCACTCTGCAGTCCAACTCATCCCAAACCATCTCAATTGGGTTGAGGTCGGGTGATTGTGGAGGCCAGGTCATCTGACGCAGCACTCCATCATTCTCCTTCATGGTCAAGTAGCCCTTACATAGCCTGGAGGTGTGTTTTTGGGTCATTGTCAAGCTGAAAAACAAATGATAGCCCCACTAAGTGCAAACCAGATGGGATGGCGTATTGCTGCAGAATGCTGTGGTAGCCATGCTGGTTAAGTATGCTGTGAATTCTAAATAAATCACAGACCAGCAAAGTGTCACCAGCAAAGTACCTCCACACCATCACACCACCACCTCCATGCTTCACGGTGGGAACCACACATGCGGAGATCATCCGTTCACCTACTCTGTGTCTCACAAAGACACGGCGGTTGGAACCAACATTCTCAAATATGGACTCATCAGACCAAAGGACAGATTTCCTCTGGTCTAATGTCCATTGCTTGTGTTTCTTGGCCCAAGCAAGTTTCTTCTTCTTATTGGTGTCCTGGTAGTGGTTTCTTTGCAGCAATTTCACCATGAAGGCCTGATTCACGCAGTCTCTTCTGAACAGTTGATGTTGAGATGTGTCTGTTACTTGAACTCTGTGAAGCATTTATTTGGGCTGCAATCTGAGGTGCAGTTAACTCTAATGAACTTATCCTCTTCAGCAGAGGTAACTCTGGGTCTTCCTTTCCTGTGCTTGATGGTTTTTGTGACTGCACTTGAAGAGACTTTCAAAGTTATTTTCATTTTCCGTATTGACTGACCTTAGGGTAGGCCGTCATTTTTAAATAAGAATTTGTTCTTAACTGACTTGCCTAGTTAAATAAAGGTTAAATAAAAAATAAATAAAAGACCATGTCTTAAAGTAACGATAGACTGTAGTTTCTCTTTGCTTATCTGAGCTGTTCTTGCCATAATATGGACTTGGTCTTTTACCAAATAGGGCTATCTTCTGTATACCACCCCTACCTTGTCACAACACAACTGATTGGCTCAAACACATTAAGAAGGAAAGGAATTCCACAAATTAACTTTTAACAAGGCACACCTGTTCATTGAAATGCAAAGATGTCATCAAGGCAAAGGGTGGCTACTTTGAAGAATCTCAAATATAAAATATATTTTGATTTGTTTAACACTTTTTTGGTTACTACATGATTCCGTATGTGTTATTTCATTCGTTTTGATGTATTCACTATTATTCTACAATGTAGAAAATAGTAAAAATAAAGAAAAACCCTGGAATGAGTAAATGTGTCCAAACTTTTGACTGGTACTGTGTATATCATTAGTGTAGACTTGGCAATTTTACACTCAAACTCCATAGGTGCTCATGTTTGTCATTGTCACAGGTCAAATAGCATTTGTCTGACATCACCCCATGGTTAAAGTAAGGGTTAAGTAAGGGTTAGGTAAGGGTTATGATTAAGGTTAGGTTAAGGGTAGGGGTTACGGTCAGGGTAGGGACGCTCCAAGGACCTTGGATAGCACTATACCATTTTCCTTGTCTTTGACACCAACTACAAAGAGACAGCAGCCCGCGTCACCTCCAATAGTGTATCCGTAAAAAAAAAACTGTTATATAGCGACCACAAGCGGCTATTCCAGCTAGTTTACTACGAAGGATGCTCTTATCTGCTGAGACGCATGCATTGGACACCTGCATGACAAAACTACTATTTTGGAAAGAAGTAACCTGCAAACTGCCAAACCTCGGTTTGTAGTGTTAAAATATCTGGAAGTAAAAGGTTTTTCAAGACGGTAAGGTCACAAAGCCTCACTAGTGGCTGTATTTTGCTGCCTAGTTTGCAGCCATTTGCATCCATCTTGAAAGGTTAATTATCGCTGATAAAGAAATGGTAGCATATTATAATGCATTGACACAATACAACCAACGGTTTAAAGTCATATTTTTGTGCTAAAACATAGTCATTTGACGGTTTGTTTATTTTAAAAACGCCTACGTAATGAATATACTGCTATAGTAAGTAAATTATTACTGAAAGATCAATGCATTGTCCTTTGTACGCAACTTTCATTTGTAATAATTAACAGTGTAACTAATGAATAGTTAATGATTAATAATGACTCACTGACTGTAATGTAAACGCCTATATTTTTACTGGTTCTACTACTTTTATGAATTTGAGCATCTGAGTGAATTTGACAAATCTCTAGGTATGTGTATGGGTAAACATCTCCATGGAAACCTCAAGCGTGTGTGTGTGTGTGTGTGTGTGTGTGTGCGCTTGCACCAGACACATGCCTGGGGTCAAGGTTAGTGGAGGTTTAAAGTTATTACTCAGAGGGCATTTTATGTGTTATTTTAGAAAGTTACACCAAACAGTGCATTGCAACACTGGCCATGCCTTCTTCTTCCCTATCTCCCTCCCAAGTAGAGACTAGAGATGTCCTCTGTGTGGCAACAGGAGCCGATAGTGTACTCCCCCAGTGTAGAGATCGATTCCAGCACCGTGAGGAGGAAGGCCAGGGTGGGTTCCTCACAGCACTGGCTAAAGCAGGAGCATGACCTGGAAGTTGTCAAGTGGGAGAGCATGACCTTTGGGGCAACTAGCGATGTGGAGCAGGACAACACACCCAGCAGTGCTGTATCCAGTAAGAACTGCATAGAGGTCTAGAAAAATGCATGCACCAAGATGCCTAAAGATGACTTTATTACCCATAATCCATGTATTGTCCTAGATCTTCCTGTGGCTTGTGTGTATTCACACACTGTTGGCTGATATGTCCAATAATACTACTGTATTACAACTGTATAATAATACTTAGGTTCATTAATAATACATGTATTGCGTCAGTGTGCAGCTAGCTTCTATTTCTCACTGCTAATGTATCGTGTTCCCAGGGGTGAAAGTAGACATAAAAAAATGTTTTATGGGCCTAATCATAGAATGACATATAGAATCCATATTAAATCAATAGTGGGCCTAATCGTAAACATATCTGTTACACAGAACACCAAAAGGCAAGCGTCATTAGGCCAGAATTTATGCGTCCACTGCTGTCGTTGCGTATCTTGGTGTCGGCCACTCATCTTTGCCTTGGCAAAATGTCAATTTTTTTGTCGAACCACGTCGCATTTTGGAGCGTAGGCTATACCACCCGCTTTAAAGTCCATTCGCTAATTGTTCATGCCTCTGACATGCTGTAAAGATAAAAAGTGATCTCATAGCCTACAGTTTTCTTGACATTTTGTTTGAATTATTATGATATGCTCATGTTTTACCGGTACGGCATACTCCCACTATATATTTTCCCGGGACGCCGTACCGGACCGTACCACCTTATTTTCACCCCCGGGTGTTCCTCCAGCGGCTTCCCAGCCTGAGGGCAGCCTGCCTCCCCGGGTCATGCTGACCATCACCAAGCTGCAGTGCATGCTGGAAAGTAAACAGGAGCGCATTGCTGCCCTGGAGAGACAGGTGGAGGACCTGCAGCAGGACAGGAAGTTCCTCAGGAGCCAGATTGAGAACCTGACCAGCCAGCGCTCTGTCCCAACCTTCACTACCACCGCCACTTCAGCCGCTGAAGGTCAGTGCCCCCAGTCCTGAATGGTGCTGTTGTTAAAGTGGACTGGACAGTGGAATCTATGTATTATTTAAATGGGGATTTGTATGTTATCATAAGGACATAATTCAGTGTTAAATACTTATTTACCTCTATTTTATACTGTATCTTCATATAATGTAAGAAATCAGTGAATAATGGGAATAAACCTGATCACTCCGTCTTGTCTCATCACAGCACCTAAAGCGGGGAAGTCACTGTATTCCGAACCCAAACCCCGGAAGAGAGAGAGGGTTGCATCATCCAGCTCTTCCTTCAGTAATGAAAGTGGCTCAGAAATGTCTGTCTCCACCGTTATGTCCGGAGCCTCGAGCGACCACAAGAAGCGGAGACACCACAAGGACAGGAGGAGAGGAAAGAAAGGGAAAGACTACAGCAGGAAGAGAGGTATGCTAAAAAAGGGTATTCTTATCATGCCTATGAGTACTGTACAAGTTCGCTTTCAGCATCTGATCGGTTTGTACTTTTCCCATTCCTTTTTTTTTATTGTTGTGCCCACAAATATAAAACAAATCCATCTGATCATTCTAATATTGACTCAGTTAGCCAGCAGCATACCATCCTGTATCCCACTGCTGGCTTGCCTCTGAAGCTAAGCAGGGTTGGTCCTAGTCGGTCGCTGGATAGGAGACCAGATGCTGCTGGAAGTGGTGTTGGAGGGCCAATAGGAGGCACTCTTTCCTCTGTTCTAAAAAAACAATATTCCAGGGCAGTAATTGGGGACATTGCCCTGTGTAAGGTGCCGTCTTTCTGATGGACGTTAAACGGGGGTCCTAAATGTCTGTGGTCACTCAAGATCCTATGGCACTTATCGTTGGGGTGTTAACCCCGGTGTCCTGAGTAAATTCCCAATCTGGCCCTCATACCATCATGGCCACTTAATCATCCCCAGCTTCCAATAAACTCATTCATCCCCCCTCCTCTTCCCTGTAACTATTGCCCAGGTCATTGCTGTAAATGTCAGTCAACTTATCTGGTAAAAAAAAGTTATTGTTTGAAAAATATCAAAAAGTCAGGAACTATATTCAACATTTCATCATATAATTGTTATAATAATGTTAGAATTAAATCATCAGAATACGTTTTTAAACTCAAATATTGATTTGAGAGATCAAGCCAACGCCTTTTGGTGAAATGTAGTTGCAAATTAAAGCAGCAACTAAAAAGAGCAATTGGAAATTATTTGACTGGATCCACGGAGACTGCATGCAATACCTATTTTCTTTAAGACAAAAGGGTAAGTTGTCTTCCTCCACATTGAACTATTTTTCAACTCTTCAATCTCCACATTCCAAGTCAGTTTTCAAACAGTTCAGCACTCCTAGCACGGACATACCATCTTCCCCTTCCTCACCGTCTCTCTCTCTTCTCCTCAGCCACTGGCGTCCAGTACGTGATCCACCGCTACAAACAAGTCCTCTCGGCCTTCATCAAGAAGAAGAGCATGAGTGGCGCTTTCCGTCACTACGGCATCGACAGGAACACCATTGCCAACACGGCGTCCATTGCTGAGCTCTACCTGGCAGCCAAGGAAACCCTGCCGCTGGTGGGGATGTTCCGCCCACGAGAGGAGACCCTGGTGAGCTACGCCCAGAAGTGTGCCCTGGTCATTGAGACTGACGTGGCGCTAGCCAGGAAGATTGAGCAGATGAAAGCCACAGGGGAGCTCCTTCCCATCACTGTGAAAAAGGCCAGGGTCATGCACTCTGCTCACCAACAGCTAGGGGGCACCGCTGAGAGCCTGTTAATGGGCTGATGATGTAGCTAGGGGGCTTTGAGGGGTGAGTTGGACTGGAAGTGGAGAACACTTGTGTTGACAGATTGGAGACATATTTAATTTAAAATCTGGGTCCTGGGTTGATATAATCACATGGGAAGGATTTCTCTGCCTCTCTTTATTTATTGCAATGTAACTATTAGTGTATCTAGAATGCCTTCTTTAAAAGTAATGATTGTTTTTCTATGTTTTTGTTGATATCGTATGAATACAATATTCAACAGGTTTAAGCGGGGACTTCACCCATGTTCCCCAGAAGACCATGTCTGTTTGCTTAGGAAGTTCCTCACTCAATAATTGCCATTCATTCGTAGTGGTCTGTGCTGAATAAACACAGTACTAAACAAACACGGTACTGAACAGACATGGTACTGAACAAGCACGGTAGCAGCTAGCCATAGCCACAGAATGGGTTTTCCCTGTAGCATACATGACATACACCACTAAAAGTAGTGACTTTTGTTTGACAGTGTTTTTCCCTGGAAGTATCCCTCTATATTGGACTTAATGTTGATAATAACTCATCTGAAGATTCCATATAGCTGCCCTTTCCCTTGCAGACCCAAGGACAAATATACAGTAAACTCATTGTGATGGTCAGAAACGACACATAGCTGAATGGTTATCTTAGACGGAGACTAGAAATATGTGATGAGGACATCCACAAGATGGCACTGCACTCACTTCAATGGATGTTTGCACTACTTCTGTAATCCTGAGTACATTTCCCAGGAGTATTTTATCCAAAATGGTGGACACTTTATGTCTGCTTCCAGAGAGCACTTTGATATTATTTTATTTCTTGCACCTAAGTATTTATTTGGTTTGATATTTTGAAACCACACAGTTGGTATGTGTATACCGATGCATTTAGAACAAGCTGCCGTTTTTAGAGCTGTGATTTATATGCTGTAATTTATACATTGACTAAGCTTAGTAAAATATAGCGTTTTTTAGGTGTTTTAACTCACAACTTTCAGAATTTAGGAGAATAAAATAGAATACCTGCTATTAACTGATGGTGTGAACAGGTGTTGAACTACTGTTAGTCCTACCTAGGGATATCCAATGTACTGTTGTGAATTATAATTGCTAATATGGACAATTCTTCTGTTGACACTGGGCTATTCACTTTTTGTATCAAGTTTGTTCACTTATCTCTCAAACTACGATTCTTCGAAACATATTTTACTTCTTTGAATGGTTTGAGAAATAAAGCATTTAGCAATACTCTCATGCAGTTATGAATGTTCTTGGCTGTACCTCCTTGTATTTGTGACGTCACATCAACATGATCTCATGACCAATCATTAGAGTTCTACAGTAGAGTGCTCAGCCCTGTGGGCTTTATTTGTATTTTTTTATGTCCACGTGTGCAGTATCAAGCCAATTCCACACCATCAAATGTGCTCACTTGGTGTACTAATTTGTTTTCCCACCTTGTGGATAAGTTATGCACTTCATGCTTGCTCAAGCTTTTCTGAGTCTTGAAGTGTTCCTTCAATGGGGGGGCCATTTTGTTTGTTTGTCCTGTGACCAGAATAATCTCTAGTGCTTGCATGGACAGATGGGACTGTTCGCTATGAGACATCCTTGGGCAATAGTAAGTGGCAGTGCATAGCGTTGCCATTGCCTTCCCTGCTGTTTGCTTTTCAATCGGAGTGACAAATGACCAGTGCAAAGCCATTACAGGGCTGCACCCGGGCTGTTTATCTTTGCATGCGACTCACTGTCACTCTGATTCACACACGGGCCCTCCCTATCTCTCACTCTCACGTCCCCCTCGGTCCGTCATTCTGTCTGCCCTAACCCACCCCGCCCTCTGTTTCACTCGCTGTCTCTCCTGCCAACACGGTTGTATCAGTCCCGGTTTCCTTCATTTCCGTCTCTTGGTTGGAGGTCGTTTTTTGTCTGTCCGTAGGCCTTGTGTTTCTTTCCCCTTCTTTTTATTTTGCCCGTTTATTCTTCTTGCCGTTTCAACCAACGCTCTTCCTTTTCACCTCTCTTTTTTTCTCTCTATCGCTCCCTCCTTCACTAACAATAGAGCTGATTGTGGACGAGGGGGCTGGAGGAGGCGGAGCGGTATTGCTGTGGTCAGCCAGGCGTCTCAGTCGCTCCGGGTAGAGCAAACATGAGAGAGCGCCCACACACTATAACCTGAGGTGGCAAGTGCATGCTGGTATTGTGGGAGGCACTGGGGAAGGGGCAGGCATACAGCTCGGCCAGCTCTCATCTCTCCTCACTTCCTCAGGGACAGAAATGTCACAAATGGCTTCCTCCTCCAGTCAAATATGGGATGTATCCTACATTTTAGATGGATATTTTTCTCAATTGTATTGGCATATGATTGTAATCACAACCAACAGACAAAAAGTAATTTAAGACAAGCTATTCATACCATGTTGTGGATGTCTACATGTTTATACCATGTTGTAGATGTCTACATATTCATACCATATTGTAGATGTGTTTGCAAGTGTTGGTCAATTGACCAGAAAAAAGCAAATAAACAACATGTCCACCTGCCGGTCTTTAAGAGTGGCAGCTGTGTATGTGGCAGTAATGACTGGGGGCAATGGAGGAGATCAGTGATGGGTGTCGGCCTAATCGAGCCTGATGCATCCCCTCTCTTCTCTCTGGCTCTCTGACTCACGTTGGTCTGAGTGCAGCTGGGACTTCACTTTGTGGCGGTGCGGTTGTTTGTTTGGTACTCGAATTTTATGGCAGGTGCAATGGCACGGTCTGGGGCCCATGTGCCTGATGAGTGCGACGTTTATATCCCTCCTGTTGTCCAGTTTTGTAACAGACAGACGCCCCACCCCCTTTCTGATCTAAGCTAATGGTTGAATGGAGAGCATTTACATGCACTTGCTAAGGGAAGCTGATAATGACCTCTAAATACCCTCTACCAGATCTGTAGCTGTGGGATCAATTGTTTGGATTTGTTACAATTTCAGCCACATGACATATAGTCTTGGTATTTACCAGTTACTTAGTATGCTTCTAATGGAGGATGGAAGGATTCTAAGACAAATGTGGGAAAATAATCTGTTTATACTTCAGCAATTGATTTGGAGCTTTCTAGTAAATGAAGAGTTGAGTAACATTGCTGCCTTCTACTGTCAGATAACTTGAGTAACAACGAAAGCCCCTGTTTCATTACAGTATGTTGTGCTGCAGTGGTTAACACACGGCTTGTAATTGGATACGTAAACATGTTCAGGGGTTTTCAGTATTTCATGGCACATTAAAAGCACACATAATGGGGATGTGTGTAAATGAACATAGATACATTTTCCTTTCATTTAAAGGTAGAATCCTTAGTTGAAACGATAACAAAGTGGAACACCCAGCCTCTGTTTTGGTCATTGTTAATAAGAATTTGTTCTTAACTGACTTGCCTAGTTAAATAAAGGTTACATTTAAAAACATTTGGTAAAAGCTGAGGGATGGGCCTGGAGAAATGTTGCCACTCTCACATTCATAGACAAAGCTATGGATGCAAGGACTGACCATCCATGATATCAAAATTATAGTTTTAACCATGTTTTGAGGCTATACATTTTTTGTTTACATTTATATTGTTTACAAACATTGGAGAAAAAAAGCTTATATTTGGGTTCTGATACTGGTACAGCAGTTGAACTAAGCTCATGAGGCATTGATAAGTTATATTCTTCAAGAATCAATAGGTATATATCATTAACTTAAGTCCAAATATGGATTTAGCAACTAAGGATTCTATCTTTAATGGTGTTATTGCGATGTTTACCATCAAAATAGGTTTGGAATTCAAGATTCTTCTAATTACATATGATTTTTAACAGTCTGTATTCAATACTGTGATGGGACACCAGTTCGCTACATTTTAATTTGAAGTACTGTCTTTTAAATGAGATATCAGAAGTACTTTTTGACACTTCAACGCAGCAATATAATACAGTATTTATAGTTTCAGTTATGTTCTTAAAGCCAAGCATTGATTTTTTTTTCATGCTCTTTAAGAAAAATAATGAAATGAAAAGTCCAAGCTTGTGGTATTTTGACATATACCTAATCAGCTACAGATACCTAGGACTTTCAACGGAGTTGGCCCTCATAATGGTATTGATTCCTGAAGGTTAAAACCATCACTGATCTATTATAACCTATGAAAGAGAAGTGAGAGGCTGATAAACCACGGACAGGATGTTGGTTCTAGTTATAAATGCATTTCCTACAGTGAAGGTAATTTAAAGAATTGCGATATGAAAGGGAATGTCACTGACTGTACAGCTATACTTGTTTCCCATATTTTTGTGTAAACTGTGAAAATGTGATAACTGTTCAGTCATGTAGAGTAAAATATCACTCTTGCAAGATAGCAAGTATGTTGACAGATCAAATGGCCCTCGGTATGATAAGTTGGTAAAGCAATGATGAAATAGAGCAATGCAAATGCTTCTAGTCCCACCCAGCCATTCTTTGATGGAGTAACTGTCACGGGTTTTCTATTTTCTCTGGGTGGGTTTCAAAGCTGATAATCTGTTATTTGTCGCCTCTCCATGTCTTTGTAGATTAATTGCCCATAGGATCAACCTTTGACCCCTATGATGTATCTCCCTGAGCTGAACTGACATGTCATTTCATCTCCATGTCAGCAGTGGGTTGGAAATTATCATTTAAATCCACCTGATAGAACAATGAAGCACCACATCTTTGGGGACTCGAGTTTGACATTTTGTGCCATTGTGTACAACAGATGTCCTCATGTCCATGTTTTGTCATAACTCAACGCTATTCTTAGAGATATGTAAATGCTGAATGTTTCACAAATTATGAGACATCTTGACTGAGTGCGCACAAGCGAATTTGTACATTCTTTGCATTAGTATTCATTAGGATCGTCCTTAAATGGACATCTGCTTTGCATGTCTGTAAGTCATTGGCCAGGCAATCCACCTTCTATTTGCCCTGTGGGCAGCTCTCCGTTGTGAAATCTTAAAATAACCTGCCCACTGCTGAAAGTGGGTCAGAGCACCATGGCGACGTCAATCCAAAACAAAAGGACCAAGTGCTGCATTATGGGTATTTACCCCCTTGGTGATTGATGTGGCGTTATAAAGAAAAGGGTAGCGTGGTATCTAGCAAACTAGTCACCATCCTTATCAGTCTTCTCCAGTCGGGGTCACAACATCCTCATTGACCTTTTTGATTCATGGCAAGCCTCTGAATCCGCTCTAGTGAGCACACCACCCTTGGGTAACTGCAGGGTTGCTGTAGTAACTGACTTGGCTTTGTGGCAACTATTTATCAATGTGGCACTAGAGGGCACTGTTGTATCCTGAAGAATATGCAGTGTTGATTTGATTTGGCCAGACACATTCAGACATACCTGGATGCACAGCCCTACCACAGCCTATTAGATTCTGTCTGAGGGTTTTATGTGGGATATTCAGTGTCTGTTTCCATTTGGAACATGTTGTGCCTATAGCTTTAATTATCTTAATGTCTCGAAGACAAACCTAGAAAGATGCAAAGACATTTTAACAAAGGAAGGCATTCACACACAGACAAACCTTACAAATGGAATTGTGCACAATTCAAAAAGAAGAAAAAGCCTCACTTTTAAGGCACTAGCATTTAAATTGCACACATACATTGGTGCTACCAAACCACTCCCCTTCCAGCATCTCGGTATAAAAATGAAAGTGATCAAATACATAGTCATTAATGCAATTTAGTTTGCTGATTGAGACAGATGCAAATCTGTAGCCACTGAATTTCGCCTTAAAGGCAGTTTTTTGCCCTCTCGATCATCAAGTCTGGAGGTATTGACATTGCTCATGTGCTTTCCATCTGGCTGTCACTGATAAGAACTTCCAAGGGGCTTCTGGGTAATAGTCTCACCAGCTTAAAAGCGGGGGGCATAATGTATTCTGTGGGAGTAGGGGGCCTTAGCAGGCTGGCTCTGCCTCTTACTCTCACTCTCACTCTCCATCTCGCTCCCTTTCTTTCTCTCTCTGAGAAGCGTCAGGCACAGACAGCAGTTTCAATATAGCTGCAGGGAGGGCCATCTCCCTGCCAGAGAGTCATGATGCGCTCTGAGAGCAATTTTGTCCTGGGAGAAACAAGATGGCTGCTTTCAGATACAACCTTCAGCAATAGAGTTTGGCTAAAGCCTCATACATAGTGACCACATCATAGCTCCCCTTGTGTATTATTGCTCATTGGATGAGTTGACAATCTGTGTTACAGATTGACCATCTTATGATGGGATCCATGTGATTTGTCTGTTGTTTTAGAGAGGCTTGGTGTAATGCCCCTTCACCCTTACCTCTTGCTCTGTCTCCATGGACAGAAAGAAAATATGTAAAGAAAGGGTCACTACCTCCTGTTTACATCCCCAGGTGTCCTCAAACCCGCACAGGTGCCTCATGGGAGATGGTTGCATAAAGATAAAAAGCATGCAAACTAGGTTTAAAAATTGTATATTTGTGGTATTTTGCCCCAATATACAGAATGCATGTGGCATCCTATGAACACTGTTTGACCATAGTATTCAGTGAGTCAGACAGCAAAAACAAAGAGCAGTTTCAGAGGCTAGAGAGTGATATGCTCAGCAGTAGGGGACAGAGAGAAGATGATTCTACGCAACATACTGTATTAGAGAAAAGTGGGGCGAAGAAAAGAAGGAGAACGCCTCCATTCCCCCATCCATCCTGTTGGCCAGCCATAGAGTGACGCAGAGGCACAAATGCATGTCTGAGGAGAGGGAAAAAGGAAACGCTCAGGGAGCACATAATGCAGAGTGACAGTTTTTGGGAGCCGCACACCACGTCTGTACGCTTGCCAGACACACACAATACAAATCCGATATGTCACTCGCTCATTTCCTTCTTTTTTTATGTCAGATATTGGACTGGACCCTGCCAGCTCTGTAGCATATTCTCTTTTGTGTTGCGTGACAACAGGGCGATTCAGATTGTCCCCACTAGACCATCTCTCTCTGAGGGAGTTAATGACGGACGAAAAAGGGGGATTTTTTCCCCTAAATTCTGGCTGCCATTAGTAGCCAATCAGAGCTGTCATATTACCAGGGAACACAGATAGATGGCAGGTTTGGCCGTAACCAAAGGCAACGGCGGGACTGTGATAATGTCGGTGTCCTGGCTGGCACACAATAAGCACACTGAGACAGCCACATGTTTTAGGGTACAGTGTAGCATATTGGAGGCTTTTGCACTATAATCAAATAAAATCAAATAAATAAATAGATATTTTTCACATGTGCCGAATACAACAGCTGTAGACCTTACTGTGAAATGCTTACTTAACCAACAATGCAGTTTTTAGAAAATAGAGTTAAGAAAATATTTACTAAATAAACTAAAGTAAAAAAATTATTAAAAAGTAACACAAGAAAATTACATAACAATAACGAGGCTATATACGGGGGTACCGGTACCCAGTCAATGTGCGGTGTACAGGTTAGTTGAGGTAATTTGTACATGTAGGTTGGGGTAAATTGACTATGCATAGATAATAAACAACGAGTAGCAGCAGTGTAAAAACAAAGGGGGGGTCAATGCCAATAGTCCGGGTGGCCATTTGATTAATTGTTCAGCAGTCTTATGACTTGGGGGTAGAAGCTGTTAAGGAGCCTTTTGGACTTCGCATCCTTGTAATCTTTGTAATCCATCTGGCCCCGCAGTCTTGCTCACATCGGCTACGGAGATCGTGATCACACAGTCGTCCGGAACAGCTTGTGCTCTCATGCATGCTTTGGTGTTGCTTGCCTCGAAGCGAGCATAAAAGGCATTTAGCCCATCTGGTAGGCTAGTGTCACTGGGCAGCTCGATGCTGGGTTTCCTTTTGTAGTCTGCAATAGTTTAAAAAGCCCTGCCACATCCGACGAGCGTCAGAGCCGGTGTTGTAGGATTCAAACTGAGTCCTGTGTCTTGACTTGACTTCAGAGTTCGAACCACTTTGGACGTGAGCTGCAGCTCAACGTCTCTCTGGTCTGATATGTTAATTCTTCACCCATCATTATATACAGTTCTTCAAAAGGGTGGTTCTGTGTGGTTGACACGCTCTCTGACCTCACTCAGGGTGCGGTGACTATTTAGTTGTACAAAGTTATAGAAACAATTCACTCTTATAGTTTCTAAAATCACATCCCTTTCTTAACAAAAACACTTTAATAATTGTTCATATTTCATTCACAACGCATCGGATGGACACTTCACACATATAGTATGTATACTTTCCAAGTTACAGCATTTCCTTTATACATTTTTTAATGACATCACAAAACAACAACCAAAATGACATTAGTGGTCTTTAGGTCGCCTCTGACCATTCCCCACATTCTATGTCACAAATATTATTCCAGAATTTGCTCTAGAACATGTCAGAGTTTCGGTGGGAAAATGTCTGTGAAACAAAGGCACATTCCTGTGGTGAACATTGGAGAGGGAGAGAGCTGAATGTTCTTGTCCTTGATTTACAACAGGGTGTGAGCTGTTAACCCCCCACCAGCTCCCTTCTCCCCCCTCTGCGGGCGAGAGAGACCGAAGTCATCCACTGCAAAGCTGGTCCAACCCATCTGGATCCTCACAGGACAGTCATGACACCTGTATTGACGCTTTGCCTCTTTAATGGTTCATCTGGGGGCATTCGCAGGATTTCTTATAAGCGTCCGGATTAGTGTTCCGCTCCTTGAAAGCGGCAGCTCCAGCCTTTAGCTCGGTGCGGATGTTGCCTGTAATCCATGGCTTCTGGTTGGGATATGTACGTACGGTCACTTTGCGGACGGCGTCGTCTATGCACTTATCGATAAAGCTGGTGACTGAGGTGGTATACTCCAAATCAAATAAAATCGAATTATATTTGTCACATGCGCCGAATACAACAGATGTAGACCTTACAGTGAAATCCTTACTTACAAGCACTTAAACAACAAGGCCGTTTTAGGAAAGATAAGTGTTAAGAAAGTATTTACTAAAATGAACTGAAGTAAAAAAAAAACAACATAATACTTAAAAAGCAACAATAAAAGGGGGCACAGGTTAGTTGAGGTAATTGAGGTAATATGTACATGTAGGTAACGTAACTATGCATAGATAATAAACAGAGAGTAGCAACAGTGTAAAAATGTGGTGGGGGGATGCAAATAGTCCAGGTAGCCATTTTATTAGCTGTTCAAGAGTCTTATGGCTTGGGGGTAGATGCTGTTAAGAAGCCTTTTGGACCTAGACTTGGTGTTCCGGTACTGCTTGTCGTGCGGTAGCAGAGTGAACAGTCTATGACTAGGATGGCTGGTGTTTTTGGCATTTTTTAAGGCCTTCCTTTGACACTGCCTGGTATAGAAGTCCTGGATGGCTGGAAGCTTGGCCCCAGTGATGTACTGGGCCGTAAGCACTACCCTCTGTAGTGCCTTGTGGTCGGAGGCCGAGCAGTTGCCATACCAGGCGGTGTGGGAGAGGTTGTTATCCTGGCACCACACTGCCAGGTGTCTGACCTCCTCCCTATAGGCTGTCTCATTGTTGTCGGTGATCAGGCCTACCACTGTTGTGTCGTTGGAAAACTTAATGATGGTGTTGGAGTTGTGCTTGGCCATGCAGTCATGAGTGAACAGGTAGTACAGGGGGGGGACTGAGCACGCACCCCTGAGGGGCCCCTGTGTTGAGGATCAGTGTGGCAGATGTGTTGTTACCTACCCTTACCACCTGGGGGTGGCCCGTCAGGAAGTCCACGATCCAGTTATAGAGGGAGGTGTTTAGTCCCAGGGTGCTTAGCTTAGTGATGAGCTTTAAGGGATGATGGTGTTGAACGCTGAGCTGTAGTCAATGAATAGCATTCTCATATAGGTGTTTCTTTTGTCCAGGTGGGAAAGGGCAGTGTGGAGTACAATAGAGATTGTGTCAGCTGTAGATCTGTTGGGGTGGTATGCAAATTGGAGTGAGTCTCGGGTTTCTGGGATAATGGTTTTGATGTGAGCCATATCCAGCCTTTTAAAGCACTTCATGGCTACAGACATGAGTGCTATGGGTTGGTAGTCATTTAGGCAGGTTACCTTGGTGTTCTTGGGCACAGGGACTATGGTGGTCTGCTTGAAACATGTTGGTATTACAGACTCGGTCAGGGAGAGATTGAAAATGTCAGTGAAGGCACTTGCCAGTTGGTCAGTGCATGCTTGGAGTACATGTCCTGGAAATCCGTCTGGCCCTGCTGCCTTGTGAATGTTGACCTGTTTAAAGGTCTTACTCACAACAGCTACGGAGAGCATGATCACACAGTCATCCGGAACAGCTGGTACTCTCATGCATGCTTCAGTGTTGCTTGCCTCGAAGCATGAAGTCATAGAAGTAATTTAGCTCGTCTGGTAGACTTGTGTCACTGGGCAGCTCTCGGCTGTGCTTCCCTTTGTAGTCCGTAATAGTTTGCAAGCACTGCCAAATCCGACGAGCGTTGGAGCCGGTGTAGTAGGATTCAATCTTAGTCCTGTATTGATGCTTTGCCTGTTTGATGGTTTGTCGGAGGGCATAGCAGGATTTCTTATAAGCGTCTGAGTTAGAGTCCCGCTGCTTGAAAGCGGCAGCTCTAACCTTTAGCTCAGTGCGGATGTTGCCTGTAATCCATGGCTTCTGGTTGGGGTATGTACGTGCAGTCCTGTGGGGACGACGTAATTGATGCACTTATTAATGAAGCCAGTGAATGACGTGGTGTACTCCTCAATGCCATAGGAAGAATCCCAGAACAAATCCCAGACTTTTAGCTTAGCATCTCCGTTATTGGACCACTTCCGTGTTGAGCGAGTAATTGGTACTTCCTGCTTTAGTTTTTGCTTGTAAGCAGGAATCAGGAGGATAGAGTCAGATTTGCCAAATGGTCAGATTTGCCAAATGGAGGGCAAGGGAGAGCTTTGTACGCATCTCTGTCTGGAGTAAAGGTGGTCTAGAGTTTTGTTTCTCTGGTTGCATGTGAAACATGTTGGTAGAAATGAGGTAAAACGGATTTAAGTTTGCCTGCATTAAAGTCCCCATCCTCTAGGAGCGCCGCTTCTGGATGAGCATTTTCTTGTTTCCTTATGGCATTATACAGCTCATTGCGTGCGGTCTTAGTGCCAGCGTCGGTTTGTGATGGTCAATAGACGGCCATGAAAAATGTTGATGAAAACTCGAAACTACCTTAATATTAGACATCAGCTGTTTTTGACAAATAGACACACACCCCCACCCCTCGTCATAGCAGACGTAGCTATTCTATCCTGCCGATGCACGAAAAACCCAGCCAACTGTATATTATCCGTGTCGTCGTTTAGCCACAACTCGGTAATTCATAAGATATTCGTTTTTAATGTCCCGTTGGTAGGATATTCTCGATCGGAGCTCATCCAGTTTATTCTCCAGTTATTGCATGTTGGCTAATAGAACGGATAGTAGAGGCGGGTTATCTACTCGCCGACAAATTCTCAAAAGTTATCCTAGTCTCTGCCCTCTGTATTTCCTTATTTTCTTCATGCGAGTGATGGGGATTTGGGCTTGTCTGGGAGCAATGTTATACCCTTTGCGTCCGACACGTTAAAGAACATATCTTTGTCCAGTTCGAGATGAGTAATTGCTGTTCTGATATCCAGAAGCTCTTTTTGGTCATAAGAGATGGTAGCGTCAACATTATGTACAAACGATGCGAAAAACACACAAAATAGCACAATTGGTTAGGAGCCCGTAAAACTGCAGCCATCCCCTCAGGCGCCATTCTTTGTGGTGATAATAATCCTGTTGTCTTGTAGTTGTTTTCCATCGGCAAAGATACAATCGCTACAAAATGATTCAAGGAACCAATCCAAGACCTGGGGTTGTCACAGCTTTTGTTTCCTGGCTTCTTGAAGAGGAGTGCCATGAATTAGTTAGGGCCGACCATCCAGTGCTCCCGCACATTGGCTAACCAGGCCATCTGCAGTGTGTCCCACCCACCACCCGCCAACTCCTCTATTACGCTACTGCTACTCTCTGTTCGTCATATATGCATAGTCACTTTAACTATATGTACATGTACATACTACCTCAATCAGCCTGACTAACCGGTGTCTGTATGTAGCCTCGCTACTTTTATAGCCTCGCTACTGTATATGAGCCTGTCCTTTTACTGTTGTTTTATTTCTTTACCTACCTATTGTTCACCTAATATCTTTTTTGCACTATTGGTTAGAGCCTATAAGTAAGCATTTCACTGTAAGGTCTACACCTGCTGTATTCGGCGCACGTGACAAATAAACTTTGATTTGATTTGACGGTTTGACCTCCATTACGATAACATATGTTAATTACACAGTGCTGTGTTTCCCAATGAGCCACAATGTGCCTGTCTGCTGCTTGGACAGACTCGGGCTTCTGAAGCATGTCCTTCTCCCAGACTCATCTGAGGTGCATGCAGAAATCAATGTCATTCAACCCCTTGTTCTAATATTAGAAAATTACAATCAGCAAAGTTATACAATCTGTGAGTTTCTGGCTTGCATTCTTACCATGTCATTATGGCACAGCACATGATATCGTAAGGAAAACTCACAGTATGGAAAACCCTCTACAGAAAACCCGCTATGGAAAACCCTGGCCTTAGTCAAATGCAACAGAGACAACTCTCTATTTGGGGCACTCAATACAGAAGCCTATATGTTTGTTCCACTGTTTACACTTACGGAAAAAACACATTCATGTGAAGTTAATGTGATAACATGTGACAACATTTAAAAACAACATGTGACAACATGTAAAAATAACATGTGACAACATGTAAAAATAACATGTGACAACATGTAAAAACAACATGTGACAACATGTAAAAACAACATGTGACAACATGTAAAAATAACATGTGACAACATGTAAAAATAACATGTGACAACATGTAAAAACAATAAACAACATGTGACAACATGTAACAACAACATGTGACAACGTGTGACAACAACATGTGACAACATGTAAAAACAACATGTGATAACATGTAAAAACAACATGTGACAACATGAAACTACACGTGACAATATTTGAATGTTTTTCACGTTGTAATTATTTTTCTTCCGCATGTGAGAGTTAGATTTTCACATGTGAAAGTGCATTTTTGATTTTGTCACATGAGTTTGGTTTTCACATGTGAACAACTCCCCTCACATGTCTCCTTTGTTTTCACGTGAACATTTCAGCTGCTATTTCACATATGTGTCTCATTGTAAGGGAAGTCATTAAATGGTATGGGGGTTTTAAGGTAAGTGGTATGCTGTTCAGCTAAAATAGTGTAAACATCTATAATCAATATGATAATATTTGACATGATCACTTTTCAATATGACCCTATCTGGGATTTAAACTCACAACCTCTGGATTTGGGGTTCGCTGATCTTTCTGCTGTGCCACAAAGTCTGTAGCCTTCTCAGAAGTCCCCATACAGATTCATTAACTACAATACATCTCTGCAAAAGAGTGACATCTGCACTGCAATTTTAGTTATCAGTTAATCTGACTATTCTCTCATCATTTTTAATGTTCTTATTTCAGCAATTTGAATATTTTCTGTATAGTTGTCTAATGTTGGTAGGGAATATTATTCTGTTTTTATGTTACTCCTGAATCACCATGATACATATAATAGTTTTTCTTGAGTGTGTTTTCAACAAAGCTGAGATTTACTAACTGTAAGAATACAGGTGAAATCAGATATCATGGTGGTGTATCAGGAAAATCGGAATGCCATAAATCAAGAGGTTGTGAGTTCAAATCCCAGGTGAGGACATGTTGAATAATAATTACTGTATAAACGTACACAATGTAGTCATGTTTGTCAAATATGTTAATTGAAAATGTTTAGTTTGCAGTGTTCCAAACCACATGTGAAAAGTTATGTCAAAATCCACTTCAAATATCATCACATGTAAAGAGTTCCAAAACCACATGGTTTCACATGTGAAATTTCACATGTGAAGGACAATTTTACATGTGCAAAAACGTTTTTCCACATGTGAAATCATGTGGTTTTTCCAAAAGGCTATATTCTATGCTATAACATGGAATTTCAAAGATATGCGGTGTTGTCCTAGGTCAAGTGTAATTTGTACCAAAATAGTTTAATTTATGGTGCAGACCCTTACACCAACAATTATTACTGCTGCATGCTGCATATGGTACTCTACAGGCCAAAGCACACACGTGCACACACACATACACACTCTCACACAAACACACACACGCAAGGGGAGGGCACTGCAAGTCTATAGAACCTTTATGCAACTGAGGAGGGCAAACTTTTCTCGATGAGTCATTGAATTACATTTTTGAGGGCCTCTAGCTATCACATCAAGTAGACCTCTAGTTGTGTTTATGTGGGATGGGAGAGGAGTGGGCAGAGGATATAAACGACTGTTCTTTATCTGTAGTCCTCATTATGTGATTCATGTACTGAATGATTCAGCAGCATTGGGTTTGTTTACACCCACAGAGCTTTTCAGTCTTAGGGACCAAAGATAGTGGCAGTGGATGTATCACATCAAATCAATTTGTCACATGCGCCAAATACAACAGGTGTATTACAGTGAAATGCTTACTTACAAGCCCTTCACCAACAATGCGGTTTTAAGGAAAATACCAACAACAAAAAATAAAATAAAAGTAACAAATAATTAAACAGCAGCAGTAAAATAACAATAGCCAGGCTGTATACAGGGGGTACGGGCACAGAGTCAATGTGCGGGGGGAACCGGTTAGTCGATATGTACATGTAGGTAGAGTTATTAAAGGGACTATGCATAGATAATAACAGAGAGTGGCAGCAGTGTAAAAGGGGGGCGGGGGCAATGCAAATAGTCTGGATAGCCATTTGATTAGATGTTCAGGAGTCTTATGTTTTAGAAGCTGTTTAGAAACCTTTTCGACCTAGACTTGGCGCTCCGGTACCGCTTGCCGTGCAGTACCAGAGAGAACAGTCTATGGCTAGGGTGGCTGGAGTCTTTGACATTTTTTAGGGCCTTCCTCTGACACCGCCTGGTATAAGGTCCTGGATGGCAGGAAGCTTGGCCCCAGTGATGTACACACTACCTTCTGTAGTGCCTTGCAGTTGGAGGCCGAGCAGTTGTCAAACCAGGTAGTGATGCAACCCGTCAGGATGCTCTCGATGGTGTAGCTGTAGAACCTTTTGAGGATCTGAGGACCCATGACAAACCTTTTCAGTCTCCTGAGGGGGAATAGGTTTTGTCGTGCCCTCTTCATTACTTTTTTGGTGTGCTTGGACCATGTTAGTTTGTTGGTGATGTGAACGCCAAGGAACTTGAAGCTCTCAACCTGCTCCACTACAGCCCCGTTGATTGGAATGGGGGCGTGCTCAGTCCTCCTTTTCCTGTAATCCACAAACATCTCCTTTGTCTTGATCACGTTGAGGGAGAAGTTGTTGTCCTTGCACCACATGGTCAGGTCTCTGATCTCCTCCCTATAGGCTGTCTTGTCGTTGATCAGGCCTACCACTGTTGTGTCTTCAGCAAACTTAATGATGGTGTTGGAGTCGTGCCTGGCCGTGCAGTCATGAGTGAACAGGGGTTACAGGAGGGGACTGAGCACGCGCCCCTGAGGGGCCGTAGTGTTGAGGATCAGCGTGGCGGATGTGTTGTTACCTACCCTTACCAACTGGGGGCGGCCCATCAGGAAGTCCACGATCCAGTTGCAGAGGGAGGTGTTTAGTCCCAGGGTGCTTAGCTTAGTGATTTGAGGGCACTATGGTGTTGAACGCTGAGCTGTAGTCAATGAATAGCATTCTCACATAGGTGTTCCTTTTGTCTGGGTGTGAAAGGGCAGTGTGGAGTGCAATAGAGATTGCATCATATGTGGATCTGTTGGTGCTGTATGCAAATTGGAGTGGGTCTTGGGTTTCTGGGATAATGGTGTTCATGTGAGCCATGACAAGCCTTTCAAAGCACTTCATGGCTACAGACGTGAGTGCTACGGGTCGATAGTCATTTAGGCAGGTTACCTTAGTGTTCTTGGGCACAGGGACTATGGTGGTCTGCTTGAAACATGTTGGTATTACAGACTCAGACAGGGAGAGGTTGAAAATGTCAGTGAAGACACTTGCCAGTTGGTCAGCGTATGCTCTGAGTTTATGTCCTGGTAATCCGTCTGGCCCTGCACCTTGTGAATGTTGACCTGTTTAAAGGTCTTACTCGCGTCGGCTGCGGAGAGCATGATCATTCAGTTGTCCGGAACAGCTGATGCTCTCATGCATGTTTCAGTGTTACTTGCCTCGAAGCGAGCATAGAAGTAATTTAGCTCGTCTGGTAGGCTCGTGTCACTGGGCAGCTCTCGGCTGTGCTTCCCTTTGTAGTCTATAATAGTTTGCAAGCCCTTCCACGTCCGACGAGCATCGGAGCCGGTGTAGTACAATTCGATCTTATTGACACTTTGCCTGTTTTATGGTTTGTCGGAGGGCATAGCGGGATTTCTTATCAGCTTCCGGGTTAGATTCCCGCTCCGTGAAAGTGGCAGCTCTAGCCTTTAGCTCAGTGCGGATGTTGCCTGTTATCCATGGCTTCTGGTTGGGGAATGTACGTACAGTCACTGAGGGGATGACGTCATCAATGCACTTATTGATGAAGCCAGTGACTAATGTGGTGTACTCCTCAATGCCATTGGAAGAATCCCAGAACATATTCCAGTCTGTGCTAGCAAAACAGTCCTGTAGCTTAGCAACTGCTTCATCTGACCACTTTTTTATTGACCAAGTCACTGGTGCTTCCTGCTTTAATTTTTGCTTGTAAGCAGAAATCAGGGGGATAGAGTTATGGTCAGATTTGCCAAATGGAGGGTGAGGGAGAGCTTTGTATGCGTCTCTGTGTATGGAGTAAAGGTGAAATTGTTGCATTTTCCATTTATATTTTTGTAGTGTATGTCTAACATGTGCATTCTCCATTGCACCATATTCAATTGTATTGTTACCTAAAGGCTTTTAAGTTCATTAACCATAACCAACAAACTGAATTAACTAGCTAAGTACTGTGCTTCCCTCTTATTACATTTTAGCCATTTAGCAGACGCTCTTATCCAGAGTGACTAGGGTTAGGTTCCTTGCTTAAGGGCACATCGACAAACTAGTCGTTCCAGGAACTCGAACTAGCAACCTTTTGGTCACTGGCCCAACGTTCTTAACCGTTAGGCTACCTTCCGCCCTATCTTAGCTTATACTACAGGCTCCAGCAGTGGTCGAAAACAAGCTTCCAATTACACAGAAAGGGAGCCGTTTCAAGGTTACCTGTCAGGGAATCAAGCTTATTTACATCTTATGTAAGATGTCACACTAGTAATTTGGTCTCAATGAAAGTGGGACGCTGTTAGTGTCAAGTAGTTTGTGGCTTCAGCTCACTCTTAGGTCCTTTGGCATAGCGGTATGTTCTTTTGATGCCTTGGTTAAGCGCGATACATTTTGTGACAATATTATCATAATTTGACAATATTTATATAACTAACAAACTGAAATATTTAGGTAAATACTGTGTTTCCCTGTCTTATCTCATAGTACACTGCAGTTTTGAAAGTTAATTTTCCCTATAATACAGGCTACCAATAACAGTTATAATAATTAGGACTAGACTCAATCATATCCGTGCTTCCCGACACCCTCATACTGAGAGAGCTGTCAAATCCACAAGTGGCACCCGGTGTTATACCAATCGCAGACATTGCTATTGGATGCACCGAGTCGCATTAGTAGAAATCCCATCCAGCCATGTTACAAGTTTGAACACTGGCATGTGTGATGTAATCTATACCTTGAGTAGGCTGATATAAATCCTAATTATTTTGTTAATGATAATTATCAATGATTTTCAGTTTAAGTATCATTATTTATACATAGCATACGTTTTCTCGTTCTGAACTTCAAACGCGGGTGCAACAGATGTGGCTTCGTGACAATGACCACAAGAGCAGCCATTGACAGCTCTAATGCAGTTACACTTCCAACACCACCAAAACACCAACTATGTGGGTGTCGGCTAGTGTGGGTTAACACTAGATCTAATTGAATCTAGGCCTTAATAGCAAAATAGGTTATGGAAATAAATATGATTTTATGATTCTGAGTTGTATTAGCATAAATATAGATACATGAGGTCTAAATTAGGTTAAACACTGCCCCCATCTCTACAGTATACATACATCACAGCATTATTGTATGGCTGGCCTTCATAAATTGAACTTCATATGACATGGCTATGATAGCCTTATGACGACGTTGTTGAGTATAGTGTGCACCAATAAACTCCACGTCTCTATTTATAAGTGGCTCATCTTTGCAATCTGCCACAGCTGGGTTGGTCATTACTCAATAGCTTTCCACAATAATGGCCAGGCAGGTGGTGATGTCAACGCTGGAGCAGTCAAATATTCAGACCACGTACCTATGACCACAACGACCTCATCAGTGGCTTAATTTCAATCAACCTTCCGATACAATGCAGACGAGCACTAGCTATTCAGCCGTCCACAATCCAGCATATCTCAGTGGCATCCATTACTGTGGCTTTGTTCTAATGTTGAAATACATACACCATAAACCCCAAGGCATTTTCTACTCAAATACTTCTAGTAAATTGAACTCAAAGTCAATGAAACATCATTATTACTTAAAATGTTTATGGCACTGACTCAAAACTAAATGAGAAGTCACATCAACTATTTTTTTTTAAGTTATGATAACAAATTAACTTTTTTCCCAGCATGTTCTACTGCAGGTAGATTTTTTGGAATTGTTTTCAATATCTGTCACGTTCATCGTAAAGATGGGACCAAGGCGCAGCGGGAATGTGTATGCTCATGTTCTTGTTTATTTATAAGAAAACGAAACAAAACACTTAATCAAAACAACAACGATGACGAAAAAACAGTCCTGTGAGGCACACAGCTACACACATGGAACAACTACCCACAAAAACCATGGAAAAAAACACCCCTATTAAATAGGACCTTCAATTAGAGACAACGAAGAACAGCTGCCTCCAATTGAAGGTCAACCCAATAAACTACACATAGAAATAGAAGACCTAGAAATAACATAGAAATATACTAACATAGAACATACCCAACAAACCCTGAAACACATTAAACAAACACCCCCTGTCACGTCCTGACCAAACTACAATAACAAATAACCTCTTTACTGGTCAGGACGTGACAATATCTGTGTTTTTGCATGTATATTGAGTGACTGATTGATCAATCTAAATGCTACACAAAGATAAATGACATAAATGTTTCTAAACTAATCCAATCATTTAGTTAGATTGTTCTTACAATGTAGTGTAATGCTTGTTCCAATTTAAATGGCTTAAGAAGTCTCCTCACATTGTTCTTAACCCTGGCAGTCATTATGAATGCAGGGTGCAGGTGAATACACATTTCAACTGTTGGATATGCTAACTTTGGCTGGATTCCAGTATTACACATCACTTTGCAAGCCATGATAATGTGACTTTCAGGTAGGGTTGCACATTTCTGGTTCATTTTCCCAGGTTTTCCAGAAACCCAGTTGGAAAATCTGGGAATTTTTGAGAAGTTATCAACATTTTGCAAACCTACATGCAGGCCTGATGTGGTCCATAAACCATGAGTTTCAGGCCACTGTATTAATGTAAAACTAGGCCTCAAAATAAGGCCTTATTATATGAGATATGTCATGTTTTGTCATAAATAATTTGACCATAATGATAACATTCACCTAGGAACTCACTGAACAAATTCAACAACCATGTCTCTTTCACTAACAAATACAGTCAAGGGTGGTAACACTACAATTTACTCGCAAAGGCCAAGCACACTGGGAAATCATATTTGCGGCATGGCTTACTCAAAATGTTCAAGCTGATAAAACTCAAATCTGGACCCCCTACAGGGTCATATTGACTCTATCGGTTTGAGTAATGACTACAAAATCACTTTAAGTAACTGTACCCAAATATATATTTCTATATTATATATTAAGTGCAACAGGTTTTCTCAGTGTAGGTGATCACTGATTAGACATGATTGGATAGGTTAATGCAGGTGTTCCACCAATCGGGTGGGATAACTTCAGTAGTGGCACAGACAGAGTGTGCTTTTATAGAGCGTTCTCTTCAAGTTGCAATAAGTGGGTTTGCTGCTTGGCTTTGAAGGTTGATTGGTAGGTCATCACATTAAAACTGGAATTGCCCCAAAGACGTCAGGGGGTATAGATAGATAGATAGATAGATAGATAGATAGATGATACATTTGATTGATAGTTTATAACACAATACAACCACACACGTGGATAATGCATTTACAATCATCGATGATGATACAAAAAGTTTTAAAGTATTTCCATTGTGGTCCTCTTAAGTAAATGGTTAAAAAATGAAGAAATATTAACATAGTAGTCCTAGGCTACACATTAGAGCTAGCCTACTAGCCATACTTTGTGTCACGGTGTGCGCTACTGGTTGAAGGTAAGTCAGGTGCAGGAGAGCAGAGATGGGTGATAATAGGCGCACTTTATTCATGTCCAATGAAAATAGCAATATACACCCAAAGTACACGAAATGGTACAAAATAACCAACACACACGGGCCAAACACAGACCCGGTGCTAACCAGCCTAATACGGCTACATGTAACAAACAATCAATTTCACACAAAGACATGAGGGGGAACAGAGGAATAAATACATGATGTGTGGTTGGGAATGAAAGGCAGGTGTGCAGGGAACAAGACAAAACAAATGGATAAATGAAAAATAGAGTCGTGATAATGGGTCTCTGTACGCCTATGTAGATATTCCATAAAAAATCTGCCGTTTCCAGCTACAATAGTCATTTACAACATTAACAATGTCTACACTGTATTTCTGATCAATTTGATGTGATTTTAATGGACTATTTTTTTTATTTTCTTTCAAAAGCAATGACATTTCTAAGTGACCGCAAACTTTTGAACGGTAGTGTATAACAAATAATTAAACAAAGGACAGGATGACATTGTCATAGCCTAGAGCATTACATACAGATACAAAGAAAAAAATCATATTGTCCGATTATTAGCCAGCTTTTGATCGGCATGGCTTTGAGTTGCTGTGGTAGTTTGTTCCACTCAACAGCACCGGTGTATAAAAAGGTGTTCTTACCAGATAGACTCTTAATTTTAAAACAGGCAATATCTCTAATATAAGTAAAATTATTCGATAGGTACCTGGGGGCTGAGTCAGTAGTAATTCTATGGACCAGACCAAGTTGAATTAAAATGATTGTTTTCTCTACAGATAGCCAGCCTAGCTGATTAAAATGCTCGACCTCCAGATGTCACGGATCCCTCCAGAACTTTCATTACGAACACCTGTCCCCTATTCCCACTGATTAGTTCTTGTATAAGTGTGCACTTTGGTTTCCATTGGGTTGTCGATTATAGTTACAATGTCCATTGGTGCATATGAGTATCTGTGCTGTGTGTTTTGGGCTTTCGTGCCCTTGTGGATTGCGCAGATGATTACAGGTCTTATCCCATGCGTTAATCATTGTGCACGGGTGTATTTATTCGAGGTACCCCTCCCTCTTTTGTTTGGGTTTCAACCCTGTGTTTTTGTTACGTGTTTGCTTGGTCTTCGTCCCCGTGCCCTTACATGGCATGCTGTAATTTGGGGTATAATATATAGTATAATATAATAATATAATATAATAACATAATAAACTGTAGTCTTCCCTGTGGCTCAGTTGGTAGAGCATGGTGTTTGCAACGCCAACATGGTGTGTGCAACGCCAGGGTTGTGGGTTCGATTCCGACGGGGGGCCAGTACAACAAAAAAAAATGCATGAAATGAAATGTATGCATTTGCTACTATAAGTCGCTCTGGATAAGAGCGTCTGCTAAATGACTAAAATGTAAATATAGTGTGTTTTGTATCCGTATGGATGTTGATTAAATGGGTGACACAAGGGGCAATAAGTTCAGCACCCTCTCTTAAAAACCTGGCAGCGATATCTTCCTCTTTGGTTCTGTTATATTCTCAAAATGCAGTATTTAATGGCTTTAAGGATTTCCTGATTCATCCAAGGTCCAGGTCTTTGTTTAATTATTTTGGGTTTCCATTTCCTCACTATACAGTGAGGGACAAAAGTATTTGATCCCCTGCTGATTTTGTACGTTTGCCCACTGACAAAGAAATGATCAGTCTATAATTTTAATGGTAGGTTTATTTGAAAAGTGAGAGACAGAATAACAACAAAAATATCCAGAAAGCGCATGTCAAAAATGTTATAAATTGATTAGCATTTTAATGAGGGAAATAAGTATTTGACCCCCTCTCAATCAGAAAGATTTCTGGCTCCCTGGTGTCTTTTATACAGGTAACGAGCTGAGATTAGGAGCACACTCTTAAAGGGAGTGCTCCTAATCTCAGTTTGTTACCTGTATACAAGACACCTGTCCACAGAAGCAATCAATCAGATTCCAAACTCTCCACCATGGCCAAGACCAAAGAGCTCTCCAAGGATGTCAGGGACAAGATTGTAGACCTACACAAGGCTGGAATGGGCTACAAGACCATCGCCAAGCAGCTTGGTGAGAAGGTGACAACAGTTGGTGCGATTATTCGCAAATGGAAGAAACACAAAATAACTGTCAATCTCCCTCGGCCTGGGGCTCCATGCAAGATCTCACCTTGTGGAGTTGCAATGATCATGAGAACGGTGAGGAATCAGCCCAGAACTACACGGGAGGATCTTGTCAATGATCTCAAGGCAGCTGGGACCATAGTCACCAAGAAAACAATTGGTAACACACTACGCCGTGAAGGACTGAAATCCTGCAGCGCCAGCAATGTCCCCCTGCTCAAAAAAGCACATATACATGCCCATCTGAAGTTTGCCAGTGAACATCTGTATGATTCAGAGGACAACTTGGTGAAAGTGTTGTGGTCAGATGAGACCAAAAAGGAGCTCTTTGGCATCAACTCAACTCGCCATGTTTGGAGGAGGAGGAATGCTGCCTATGACCCCAAGAACACCATCCCCACTGTCAAACATGGAGGTGGAAACATTATGCTTTGGAGGTATTTTTCTGCTAAGGGGACAGGACAACTTCACCGCATCAAAGGGACGATGGACCGGGCCATGTACCGTCAAATCTTGGGTGAGAACCTCCTTCCCTCAGCCAGGGCATTGAAAATGGGTCGTGGATGGGTATTCCAGCATGACAATGACCCAAAACACACAGCCAAGGCAACAAAGGAGTGGCTCAAGAAGAAGCACATTAAGGTCCTGGAGTGGCCTAGCCATCTTCAGACCTTAATCCCATAGAAAATCTGTGGAGGGAGCTGAAGGTTAAAGTTGCCAAACGTCAGCCTCAAAACCTTAATGACTTGGAGAAGATCTGCAAAGAGGAGTGGGACAAAATCCCTCCTGAGATGTGTGCAAACCTGGTGGCCAACTACAAGAAACATCTGACCTCTGTGATTGCCAACAAGGGTTTTGCCACCAAGTCATGTTTTGCAGAGGGGTCAAATACTTTTTTCCCTCATTAAAATGCTAATCATTTTAGAACATTTTTGAGATGCACTTTTCTGTTGTTTCTTTTGTTATTCTGTCTCTCACTGTTCAAATAAACGTACCATTAAAATTATAGACTGATCATTTCTTTGCCAGTGGGCAAACGTACAAAATCAGCAGGGGATCAAATACTTTTTTCCCTCACTGTATCCACAATGCTTAAAAAACAGTTGTTAAAACAGTCCCATGCTTTATCTATATCTAGACATGTAGGTACCGGGTTCCAATTATCTTTCCTCAAGTGATCAATAAATGCATCTTTGCTATAATGTTTCAGAGCTCGAACAGTTATTGTGTTGTGACAGTTAAACAACTTTTTCTGAACCTTTCTTGTGTAGTAAATCATTGAATGGTAACTAATCCCAGAGGGAACAACGCCACGTAGATCAACAAAAATCTTAGATCAAATCTGTGAGTTACGTAATCTAGTGGGCTCTTTTATCAGTTGATGCAAATCAAACACCCTGCAAAATTTTATGAGGATAGGTTGATTGATTCAAAGTCAAACCACACACACACACACACACGCACAGATGTGTGTCAATCAATGTCTCTACAAATCTATCAACCTTTACATTGTTATTTGTCCTTCAGAACAACGTGTCACAAACCCCAGCTGAACTTACACTTTATTGCCCCAAAGAGGCCAATTCAAATAGATTGGAGATCAATTAACACTTTTTCGGGGTGTGGATAGATTATTTTCAACAAAAAAAAATTCTGTTGCAAAAAACTAAAATGTCTGCTGTTTAATTACAGAACAATGTAATCTGCTATGCCTTCTCTGCTGCAATGTAAAGCAAGGTCACGATAGATTTGTTTTGGCTGACATTGCTTGCTTATATTTCTATGCATAAAGCTGTTGTTTTTCCCTTACCATTAAAGCCACGAGCAGCTATTTCACGCCATATGGCACATGAAAATATCAATTATTACAATGAAAGCTGAGTTTAGTGTGTGGGCAAGAGACTGGGCTGAACGAAAGCACAGATATCTCCCATCAAAGGCACTTCATTCTCATTGGGATAAAACCAGCCATACAGTTCTGAATCACAACATGCTGCTACTTTCTAATATTTAACATACATGTCAGATGACAGCCGCGTCAACTTCTGGTAAGATTCTCACTCTTGTTCATCACATGCATGCAATCAGTCTTTATAATTGTCAGAAATATCACTGTATGTTTCTTACTGGAGTAGCTATGTTATAGTATTTGTTTTGTCTGTTGCTTAACTTGTGTATTGACATAAGGCATTGTATTCTGTACCCTAATTTAGAAGTTGTAATCTTCAATCTACCTGAGCAACTTCATTAGCTTTTCATTACCCCCCCACCAACGTGTGATCAAATATTTGTTTTGTAATTCAGTCTGGTACCTTTGACCAAACCCTTGACCCAACTCTTACGGAGTTGTTTATGATTCGATGTCACAGAGAGGGAAATGGCTTGGATCAAACACCTGCTTCAGCATCAATTCTATTTGCAAGTTTATGTAGCAACGATAATGGCTTCTATGTAAATCGAAGAGACTCCAGCTGATTGCAGAGAGAAACAAAAAGATAGAGAGATGGGGTGTAATCATGTGGCTGTGTATTATCTGCTGGGTGAGTGTACTGAAACACGCTACTGGAGCAAGGACGATGTTTCTTTCAATGATTGGAATCATTGATGTACTTAGCAACACTCAGAGAAAACTGAAAATCAAAATGCCATCTGAATGAATCCCTTTAAAAATGTACACTACCGTTCAAAATACATTTCCTTGTTTTTGAAAGAAAAGCAAACTGTTTGTCCATTAAAATAACATAAAATTGATCAGAAATACGGTGTAGACATTGTTAATGTTGTAAACGACTATTGTAGCTGGAAATGGCTGATTTTTAACAGATTATCTACATAGCCGTACAGGCCCATTATCAGCAACCATCACTCCTGTGTTCCAATGGCACGTTGTGTTAGCTAATCCATGTTTAGCATTTTAAAAAGCTAATTGATCATTAGAAAACCCTTTTGCAATTATGTTAGCACAGCTGAAAACTCCTCTTTCTATTCTGGTTAGAGACAGTTTGCGCTGTTCTGTGAAGGGAGTAGTACACAGCGTTGTACGAGATCTTCAGTTTCTTGACAATTTCTCGCATGGAAAAGCCTTCATTTCTCAGAACAAGAATAGACTGACGAGTTTCAGAAGAAAGTTCTTTGTTTCTGGCCATTTTGAGCCTGTAATCGAACCCACAAATGCTGATGCTCCAGATACTCGACAAGTCTAAAGAAGGCCAGTTTTCAGCTGTGCTAACATAATTGCAAAAGGGTTTTCTAATGATCAATTAGCCTTTTAAAATGATAAACTTGGATTAGCTAACACAACGTGCCATTGGAACACAGGAGTGATGGTTTCTGATCATAGTCATTTACAACATTAACAATGTCTACACTGTATTTCTGATCAATTTGATGTTATTTTAATGGACAAAAAATTAGCTTTTCTTTCAAAAACAAGGACATTTCTAAGTGACCACAAACTTTTGAATGGTCGTGTATATGATAATTTAACACAATGGGTTTCATACTTTCTCATGGAAACGGCTAGAATCACATGTAATGTTTACCTGGTGTTCCGTCAAGTCTCGATTATGCATAACATTCTATCATACATTTCCCTTTCTGAATATGGTCTTTGATCAAAAGAGAAGCATGATATGTCACTCTCCATTTCAATTTAGATCAAAGTAAAGATGGAAAAACTAGGTGACTGAAAACCACAATAATCCAAAGATTCAACACACCAGAGTGAATTATGCAAGGGACATTGTTCAGTTACTGGCCATCATTCATGTTCCATATTATCATCTTAATATTCTTTGACAGTTTCCTGGTGAATCATTGACAAGTCATTATTCATTGCATTGTGTCTGATGACTCCATCAGTGTGGAAGCTGCCAATTACACAGAGAGGGATACGTTTCTAGGTTACCTGTCAGGGAATAAAGCTTACTTGCATCTTAGGTAAGATGGTCTCAATGGAAGTGGGCCGCCATTAGTGTCAAGTAGTTTGTGGCTTCAGCTCACTCTTAGGGCCTTTGGTATAGCGGTATGTTATTTTTGATGCCTTGGTTATGCATAATACATCTTGTGACAACGATGCTAATGTTATGGTCCGTGCTATCGGGGATCCGTGGGATGTCCCTACCCCAATGAAGTTTACATTTAAATGGTTAAGGTAAGGGTTAGGGTTAGGGTTAGGGTTAGGTAAGGGTAAGGGTAAGGGTTATGGTTAGGGTTAGGGTTTGGGTAAGGGTAGGGGTTAAGGTTAGGGTTTAGGGTAGGGTAGGGTAGGGTAGGGTAGGGACGTCCCAAGGATCCCTGATAGCACTGACCCTAATATTATCATAATTTGCCAATATGGATGGCGTTGTTCAGTCAAAACTCTCCATCCCAAAATGATGTCATGTTGTTGTTGTCCAAATGGATTTGATGAAAAAGGGGGCTAATTATACTGAGTCAGGGCCAGAAGGGGCAATTTTCTCGCATATTTCCTTAATGTTGTGAGGGGTTAATCAGTCTGACCTTAAATCAGTCCGACAATAAGACTTAGAGGTTTATCCACCCGGCGTGCTGGACCTGTGCCGACACTAATCACAAGGTCATTATGGCCACGAGTGTCTCTCTCCATTCTGCATCCAAGAGCCATTTGTTAACCAACGGAGCAGGAAATGACCCAGGTTTTGCGGCCAGTAACCCAAGCCTGGAGGATCTGGTTGAGGGAGCGCCACTTAAGACGAGACATTGATCAAACTAGGTCCCTTCTAGACCGAGAGTCCGGGATTAGTGGGCGGAAGTGACATTGTGATTCACGGCCCTACTGCTCGTTGACGACGGCATCAACGGCTTCAAATTCACTATTGCTGACAGACTATGGTACTCCCAGTCCACTGATGGATGAGGTTCGATGTCTAATTCCTCCTCGGTGCTCTGTGAGGAATGAGATCCTTGCCTCATCCAGTTGATCTATAGTGTTTGTATGACATACATGCCGAGCGGTTAAGTGGACAAACACACTACTTCCTTTCCTCCACTTTGTAACCCTAATCCAGAGGCAAGAGAGGGGAAGCGAGGGGAGGAGCACCACAGTATCCTCGTAATAATGGCTGTGAAAACGGAGAAGCTGTCATTAATATTGCAACTTTCTGGGTGCCTTTAGCTATTGTACTGTCCCATCAGGTGGAACCTGTCATGACCACGCACCCATAAAACACGAGACTCCATTACACAATGTTACATAGAGCAGCGTTGGGTGTGGAAGATGAGTAGGACTGATTGGCATATGACAAGGCATAACTCAGAGATTGAGTCAACTGGACACTCAGTACAAGCCTATTAAAGTGATTGGATTACATAGATAATACTGGTTTGACTCTAGAAGTCCAGTACAGTACAATTCTATGTTGGGCTGACAGTAGGTGGACACGTTAGTGTAAAAGGCCATTGGTGGTTATTGATTGGATAGAGTAACCTTAACCCCAGTAGCTCAGTGATGCACATACACTGTACAGTAAAGCAATATAGACAGTGGGTGGTTCGTTCAGGCATATATTTTATTGATTTCATATTAAGATGACCAAATCACAGCCCCAGAGGTATAAGTGTGTAGTTAAACCCAGTTGGAATAAAATCCCAATTCTCTGTAACTTTCCTTTAAAGGGCCAGTGTAGTCAAAAATGTGAATTTCCTGCTTAAAAAAACTGTATTTCCACATTATGAGTTCAAAATAACGCTGAAATGTTTGTGAAAATTATGATAATGCATTTTTCTGTGTGAGAGCTGTTTGAAAAAAATTATCACAATCTGGTCTGATTATTCTGACCAATAACCAGTAATATTTTATTTGCATATGTATCCTCCTACTCTGAAGGGGTAGCTCTAGAGTCTAGAATCCTATCTGCCAATCAGGGCTGTGTATGTAAATATATAAACATTTGTATCAACACGCCCATACGATCAGCCTGAGCATTTCAATTACAAAAGGAGGCTCAGGGAAATAAATTATTAATAATATATTTGGAGTTATTTTCATGAAATTAACACATATTTATTAAACATACAGTGATGATTTAATACAATTAAAAAGACTGCATAGGGGCTTTAAAAATCTATTAACTCCTGCAGTCTCACTGTGATACATGCACATTGTGGACTTCTAAACCCTTTTAAACATTGTGTTTTTGAGCTAAAGACCTCTGTACCATTGGATTCATCTATTTATTCTGCACCGGTTGGTACCAATCAGTAGTCTGTGTGATTAATGGGGGCTGAGCTAGAGTGGTGTTTGTGAGACAAGGGTGGATCCCGAAGGGGCCCGGGGCCGTGTCTTTTACAAAAACGTCAGTAAGAGTCAAATGATATTCTACTTGTAGCGCTGGTTGTCCTGAAAAGAAAATAGAAAACCACTTCATTGTGAGGCTAAATATAAGGGCTGGACATGCAGATAAGTGAAAGTCAGATGAATGAAAAGACGATTTTTGCTGGGGTCTCGGGACTGAAACGGTTAACAGTTGTACACCTTGTTGTGATCAAATCAGAAAGTCTAAGGGATAACTTCACAATCAATATCTCATTTTAGGCTTCGTTACCTTTTACTACGACCAAGTTGACAATGGAAGTTTGTTCCCCAAAATCGTGGCTCAAGGATCGAAATAGAGTAGAGCAGTTGTAGAAGAAAAACACATATGGAGTGGGCATCAAAGCAATATCATATTGTGTTTTTATGATGGATAAATGCCAGTGAGTCTGTCGGTCACAAGCTCTGTGGAGAAAACAATCAGGGGCCCATCTGTTCCCCTGCATCAGCCATTACCAGTTCCCTTTCTACAGCAAGCTGTTCTTGCCAGTATGAGCACAATCAATAAATTACAAGCACAGTGTCATAACCAGTCATAACAACTGATGTTAGTTTATGACAACCAACATGGTTGCAGAAAATGACATTGACTGCAGGGCTCCAGACTAACATTTTCCCCTGGTGGCGCTAACTTTTTCAGTTGGTGACACCAGCCCATGATTGTTTGGCACCTCAAAACATTTTTATGGGCGCAGCGTCAAACACATCAATGTCAGTCATCATCTTAGAAAGTATTTAGAAAGTTTATTAAGAAGTGTAATAGACTAATGATATGGTATTCAGTAAATAAGTTGTTTGCATCTAACATGTCCATGCAGGAAAGCATGATATTTTGATATGCGTTTTGGGTTGACAATTTTTAGGCTATTTTTAGGTAACACTTTACTTGGATAATCTCAAGTAGATGCTTTGTAGATGTTCAGTAGATGTTCAATAACTGTCAACAACATTTCAACTAACTATCCTCGAACCATAACCCTGACCCTAACCTTAACCCTTATTCTAACCCTAAACTGAACACTTACCCTATCCCTAATCTTTACCCTTAGCCTAACCCTTATTCTGAACCTAACCATAGCAAGCATATCAACAATGACTTTGTTGATAATGCCATATCGATGAGCTACAGATTGTCATACTATCTAAATAAATGTGACCTATTTTGTTAAAATTTTACTGTCAAAATAGGGCTCCAGAATGTTCAGATTTTTTTGTTCAAAAGAGATGAATTTGCCTTCTTCTTTACGTACACTAATATTATATACAGGCCTAATTCAATTGGTTCTAATTCACCACCTGAGGAAGTGTAAACTCAAAACACATTACCTAGATTGCTAACTCTAAATATAACACCTACTGCTAGTAGCCATGTTTTCATCTAAGAGTAAAGGTCAGAAAAAAAGTGCACTCGCGATGGCCAATGTGCAATTTCGCGAGCTACGTATTTCAAGGCCATATAACATATCTTGATTGTTAAACAGTGTGCTTTGACCTCAATAATGATCAGTGAGAAATACAAAGTATACTTACCGAAAGCTTAGACCCTACTTTCTTTAATATGGACAACTAGTTTTTACAGCAGCCCGCCCCAACGAAACAGGCAGGCACAGTGGCAGGACAGACACTTTTATTACAGGAATCATGAGCATAATGTACTTTATTGTTTAACAAATCCATGGTTTTATCTGCCCCAAAATTTGGACGTTTTGATTGAGGTGACCAGGTAGAGTGTGCAGCTCGCACCGCATTAAGCAACCCTTTGACTTGGCTTTGCAAGTAAAAAAATGTATTGGTCGCACGACCAATACATTTTTTTACTTGCAAAGCCAAGTCAAAGGGTTGCTTAATGCGTGGTTGTAGTCTGGAGCCTTATGTTACTGCTTACAATGTGATAAGAATAGATCATGACATATTGACATGATTTGTTATGTCTGAATATGCTTTTTTTAACTTATGACTGTGGTAACCAAATGTTATTTTTCAACTGGTCAAAATAAGTCCCAAAAATAGTCTTACATCCAAGTTCTCAAGCTACAGTTTAACTTACATCCTTGCTATATCTTAACTCCTCTCCTGCAAGGGCTAAACAAAACACCAGTGCATTGTAAGCCGATACCACCATCAAGTGATTCTGAGGAGAATTTGATGAAGTCATGCCCCGTCTCACCTGACATGGACCTCTGGGTGCCCATGCTGAAGCCTGTTTTGAACCTGCCGTCTCTAGTCTTATTTATTGATTCATCTATTGGACTTCCCAACACCTCCATAGCAAGGACCATTATACTGATTGTCAGAGCGTGATAACTTTAACATACTCTGCAATATAGTGTTACTTATTCTGGATGAATAATAGATTACTGAAGAAGTTGAACCCAGCCGTGAGTGACTACAGACCGCTCTTGCTGATTAACATTGATATCAAGGATTGATACTCAAACATGTAGACGCATCTCAGAGCAGTAAGTATATTGAAATGATCATTTGATTTCAGGTCTGGTCGTTAAACTTATGCCTTTGATGGTAATGAGAATTATCTGAAATGGACTGCACAGTAGGTCTCAGTCTTTGGCCTTTTGAGATGTGCACACTGAAGTTTATTGCCAATGCATGCAAAACAGAGTGTTCGTGTACTTGGAGCATGTCTTATTTGCAAGTCATTGGGAGTGACTACATGGGAGCATGGTGTGTCTCTGGGTAGAACCAGGCTTCTTCCCTCTCAAAGGTCAGTGAATCTTTATTTTGTATTAACTTTTTACATAAGTGATGGTAGTTGTCAGCAGGCTTGTTTCTGTAAGTCTCTCTGGAGCTGCAGGTTACTGATACATTAATAGATCTATAAGTATATTGTGAAGTGGGTCAATCTTAAGAGCAGTTTACTTTTCTCCTTTATCTGTGTGAAAACATAATGACAGTAGCAATGGCTGAAAATGTAATGTATTTATGGAAATACATATTTGAGGTGTATTATTAACAACCACATTTTAGATCTGAACATGCTAGCAGGCAATAGTTCATGTGGATTTAACACTATACTTACTGTGAATGTTGTGATAGACTCAGTGAAGGCTTATCAACAGGAGAGCAATGAATTATACTCTTACATTTGGTTTACACTTTAAATATTAAAGCACATGCTTTCCTATGAATGACCAATAATGTAAATACAGACAGTCAGGGAGACTGTAATGGCCAAGACCAGTTGACTTGGATATACCCAAATGAGAAAGTGTATCCTGGCATGCCTTCCAATGCCAAGGTTAACCCGAAACTTTAACCAACTCATCAGAAACAGATTAACCAGGTCTCATTACCCCTTGTGGTGATCAGATAGGATCTCCTGTTTCTCTTAAGGGCCTCAACCGGCCAAACTTGTGTCTTATTGAAGCACAAATCAGGTTGACCCGTGCATTACGTTTGTAGCCGTTTGTTTGCATTATGGGTCTTGTCAAATTCTAATTGGTGCAGAAAGTTAGATGCAATCTCAGAAGAGGTAGCACTCTCTCTTTTCTTCTTTATTATTTAGTTTCTCTGCTCCTTGCAGCTAATCCTTCTCCCTGAACACTTCATCACTTTCTGTCTGAGTTAGCAGGCACACACACACACGAACACGAACACACACACAGTCACACACACACACACACACACACACACACACACACACACACACACACACACACACACACACACACACACACACACACACACACACACACACACACACACACACACACACACACACACACACACACACACACAGTCAGAATCTCCCCCTAGGCTTAAGTCCCCACAGCATGTGTTACTATTGAGGTGAGCCAGCCAATTGTTAGATCTCGCCCATGTCTTCTGTGTTACAATATGTCATCACGTATAGAGTTGTAATATATTATTCACCATTTCTGTGGGTTACTTAGGTCCTGTACATTACACCAACAAGCAGCTCTATTATAGCAGAGTTGAACTCCTGTATAGAAGCCTAATTGCTCTGCATAGGTAATTGCTGATAAATGTCTCTGTAGAATGATGTATGTAATCAGTTTAGTCACAAACCTCAAACTTTGTTTAACTGATTTATTCATGTTCATTTTTAACACAAACATATAAACAACCAACATTTTCAGACTGCAAAACCATTGTGCCAAGTGCAAAAAATACCTTAAATCTCAGAGTCGGGCATTGTGATTTATATTGAAACTTTTCTTCAATAACGTGCATGATAAAGCTGTGACTATTTATGCATTGCTGTTTCCTAAACTTTTATTTAAAAACTCGCTTCCTTTATAATGCATATTGTTGAAGAAAAGTTACAAATTAACTCACACTGCGAGATTTCAATGAGGTTTAGAGTATTTTTCGCACTTTGCACAATTATTTTGCGCTAAGAAAATGTTGCCCTTAATGTATGAAATACAGAGTTTATGTGTATTGGTTCAATTGTTGTATCTATTTATACTGAACAAAAATATAAACACAACAGGTCATGAAACATGGGACCAACACTTTAAATGTTGCGTTTATGTTTTTGTTCAGTACTGATCAAAAATATATACACAACATGTAAAGTGTTGCTCTCGTGTTTCATGAGCTGAAATTAAAGGTCCCAGAAATGTTCCATATGCACAAAAAGCTTATTTCTCTCAAATTTTGGCCACATGTTTGTTTACATCCCTGTTAGTGAGAATTTCTTATTTGCCAAGATAATCCATCCACCTGACAGGTGTGGCATATAAAGAAGGTGATTAAACAACATGATCATTACACAGGTGCACCTTGTGCTGGGGAGACTAAAAGGCCACTCTAAAATGTGCAGTTTTGTCACGCAGCACAATGCCACAGATGTCTCAAGATTTGAGGGAGCATGCAATTGGCATGCTGACTGCAGAAATGTGCACCAGAGCTGTTGCCAGAGAATTGAATATTCATTTCTCTATTATAAACCGCCTCCAACGTTGTTTTAGATAATTTAGCAGTACGTGCAACCGACCTCACAACTGCAGACCAAGTGTAACCACGCCAGCCCAGGACCTCCACATCCAGCTTCTTCATCTGCGGCATCGTCTGAGACCAGCCTCCTGGGCAGCCGATGAAACTGAGGAGTATTTCTGTCTGTAGAAAAGTCCTTTGGGGGAAAAAAACTCATTCTGATTGGCTGGTCCTGGCTCCCCAGTGGGTGGGCCTATGCCCTCCCAGGCCCACCCATAGCTGTGCCCCTGCCCAGTCATGGGAAATGCAGAGATAAGGTCCTAATTAATTTATTTCAATTGACTGATTTCCTTATATGAATTGTAACTCAGTAAAATCGTTGAAGTTGTTGCATGCTGAGTTTATATATTTTTTCAGTATATATATAAACTCAGCAAAAAAAGAAAGGTCCCTTTTTCAGGACCCTGTCTTTTAAAGATAATTAGTCAAAATCAAAATAACTTCACAGATCTTCATTGTAAAGGGTCTAAACACTGTTTCCCATGCTTGTTCAATGAACCATAAACAATTAATGAACATGCACCTGTGGAACGGTCGTTAAGACACTAACAGCTTACAGACAGTAGGCAATTAAGGTCACAGTTATGAAAACTTAGGATACTAAATAAGCCTTTCTACTGACTCTGAAAAACACCAAAAGAAAGATGCCCAGGGTCCCTGCTCACCTGTGTGAATGTGCCTTAGGCATGCTGCAAGGAGGCATGAGGACTGCAGATGTGGCCATGGCAATAAATTGCAATGTCCGTACTGTGAGACGCCTAAGACAGCGCTACAGGGAGACAGGACGGACCGTTGATCGTACTCGCAGTAGCAGACCACGTGTAACAACACCTGCACAGGATCGGTACATCTGAACATCACACCTGTGGGACAGGTACAGGATGGCAACAACAACTGCCTGAGTTGCACCAGGAACGCACAATCCCTCCATCAGTGCTCAGACTGTCCGCAATAGGCTGAGAGAGGCTGGACTCAGGGCTTGTAGGCCTGTTGTAAGGCAGGTCCTCACCAGACATCACCGTCAACAACGTCGCCTATGGCCACAAACCCACCGATGCTGGACCAGACAGGACTGGCAAAAAGTGCTCTTCACTGATGAGTCGCGGTTTTGTCTCACCAAGGGTGATGGTCGGATTTGCGTTTATTGACGAAGGAATGAGCGTTACACCGAGGCCTGTACTCTGGAGCGGGATCAATTTGGAGGTGGAGGGTCCGTCATGGTCTGGGGCGGTGTGTCACAGCATCATCGGACTGAGCTTGTTGTCATTGCAGGCAATCTCAATGCTGTGCGTTACAGGGACGACATCCTCCTCCCTCATGTGGTACCCTTCTTGCAGGCTCATCCTGACATGACAATGCCACCAGCCATACTGCTCGTTCTGTGCATGATTTCCTGCAAGACAGGAATGTCAGTGTTCTGCCATGGCCAGCGAAGAGCCCGGATCTCAATCCCATTGAGCACGTCTGGGACCTGCTGGATCGGAGGGTGAGGGCTAGGGCCATTCCCCCAGAAATGTCCGGGAACTTGCAGGTGCCTTGGTGGAAGAGTGGGGTAACATCTCACAGCAAGAACTGGCAAATCTGGTGCAGTCCATGAGGAGGAGATGCACTGCAGTACTTAATGCAGCTGGTGGCCACATCAGATACTGACTGTTACTATTTTGATCCCCCCTTTGTTCAGGGACACATTATTCCATTTCTGTTAGTCACATGTCTGTGGAATTTGTTCAGTTTATGTCTCAGTTGTTGAATTTTGTTATGTTGATACAAATACTTACACATGTTAGTTTGCTGAAAATAAACGCAGTTGACAGTGAGAGGATGTTTCTATTTTTGCTGGTTTACATATACACCTACTCATTCCAGTTTTTCTTTATTTTTACTATTTTTTACATTGTATAATAATAGTGAAGACATCAAATGTATGATGAATCTATGAAATAACACATATGGAATCACGTAGTAACCAAAAAGTGTTAAACATATCCAAATATATTTTAAATGTGAGATTCTTCAAAGTAGCCACGCTTTGACTTGATGACAGCTTTGCACACTCTTGGTATTCTCTCAACCAGCTTCACCTGGAATGCTTTTCCAACAGTTTTGAAGGAGTTCTCACATATGCTGATTACAGTACTTGTTGGCTGCTTTTCCTTCACTCTGCGATCAAACTCATCCCAAATACCCTCAATTGGGTTAAGGTCAGGTGATTGTGGAGGCCAGGTCATCTGATGCAGCACTCCATCACTCTCCTTCTTTGTCAAATAGCCTTTACACAGCCTGGAGGGGTGTTGGGTCATTGTCCAGTTGAAAAACAAATGATAGTCCCATTAAGCGCTAACGAGATGGGATGGCGTACCGCTGCAGAATGCTGTGGTAGCCACGCTGGTTAAGTGTGCCTTGAATTCTAAATGAATCACCGGCAGTGTCACCAGCAAAGCACCTCCACACCATCACACTTCCTCCTCCATGCTTCACGGTGGGAACCACACATGCGAAGATCATCCATTCACCTACTCTGTGTCTCACAAAGACAAGGCGGTTGGAACCAAAAATCTCAAATTTGGACTCATCAGACCAAAGGACAGATTTCGACCATTCTAATGTCCATTGCTCATGTTCCTTGGCCCAAGCAAGTCTCTTCTTCTTATTGGTGTCATTTAGTAGTGGTTTCTTTGCAGCAATTGTACCACGAAGGCTTGATTCACACAGTCTCCTCTGAACAGTTGATGTTGAGATGTGTCTGTTATTTGAACTCTGTGAAGCATTTATTTGGGCTGCAATTTCTGATGCTGGTAACTTCTTGAACTTACTGGTAAGTTCTTGAAATTTTCCGCATTGACTGACCATCATGTCTTAAAGTAATGATGGACTGCCATTTCTCTCTGCTCATTTGAGCTGTTCTTGCCATAATATGGACTTGGTCTTTTACCAAATAGGGATATCTTCTTAATACCACCCCTACCTTGTCACAACACAACTGATTGGCTCAAACACATTAAGAAGGAAAGGCAAACTGTGGCTACTTTCAAGTATTTCAAATATAAAATGTATTTTGATTTGTTTAACACTTTCTTGGTTACTACATGATTCCTTATGTGTTACTTCATAGTTTTTATGTCTTCACTATTATTCTATAATGTAGAACATTTTAAAAATAAGTAAGTTAAAAAAAACCTGGAATGAGTAGGTGTGTACAACCTTTTGACTGGTACTGTATATGTTATCCTAACAAAACACTGTACATGGATAACAGGGATTAAATACAATAGAGTTAATATAATGCTCAGTAGTAAATTCTGTACAAGACCACCAAGAAGAGAAAGGGATGGCACTGTGTCTTTAGCAAGCACCATATTGTAAGGTTGCACTAATCAGCTTTGCTTTGTGTATGAATGAGCATCTATATGGGGAAAGGCTCATGTTGCAACTGGCTAATTCCTCTTAATCCTGACATATCTCCTCCTACTTAGAGATTGTTTCCAATGGAAGGAGTGAGGGGATTGCTAGCGAGATTAGCGCTGGTTAGCTCCTCCTCTGTTGTTTACACTCATAGTTGCTTTCCCTCTCTCACTCCCTCGAAGCTAACCGAATTCACAGAAAATGGATTAATCCTCCTCCAAAATATGTCCCCAGGCACAATGACAAAACGATGTAAGTTTTTTCTGTTGTTGGTTTTGGTGTTGTTGTGGATTAGATAGACAAAGTTGTGTGAGTTTGACCAGGGGATAACCTTGGCCTGACTGAAATTTGGCCCCATGGAAGTGTACTGTGTGTGGTTGTCAGGTATTAGTGTAGCTGTAATTTATTGGAAGATAATAGGGCAAGATTGCTTTTCCCCATCCCAGAAAACAAATGATAGTAACCAAATAAAAAGATCCAAACAACACTCAAAGAGCCATGTCTGCATATAAGTGCATATAAAATGTATATTTTTTTCTAAACCACAGCTCTTTGAATGTTGGTTGGATCTTTTTCTTTGGTTACTACAGTATCATTGGTTTTCTGGGATGGTGGAGGGTTATCTTGCTCCCATTATCTTCCTCTGATTGTAGGTCATGCAGTGTAAAGCCCCCATTCAGGAGATGGAAGACCAACTGGGGCTGCAGGTAAAATGATGAGTCCTCTGCTCTAGAGATTGGGACTGATATCACTGCTTTGACGCTTGTTCTGGATGCTGTTGGAAATGAGAACATACACCCCTGCTGTGTGAATTTATAGAATGTGTGTCAGAATACAAACCTTGCTTTATTTTTCAAACATCCAAGTTAAGGAAACTCACAGTGGGATGCAATCTCCACATAGGTAGTGACTGGAGGAGTTGACAGCATGCACGGACACCTATAGGCCTTTAAATTGAGCTGTATCTTTATAGCCTAATTAGGCTGAGATACAGTGCATTCGGAAAGTATTCAGACTCCTTCCTTTTTCCTAATTTTGTTACATTATAGCCTTATTATACAATTGGGTGTGATTACTTATGTAAATGTGATATTTCCGTTTTTGTTTTATTATACATTTGTAAATATTTGGAAAAACCTGGCTTTGCATTGTCATTGTGGGGTATTGTGAGTAGATTGATGAGGAAAAAAACAATTTAATCATTTTTGGAATAAGGTGTAACGTAACAAAATGTGGAAAAAGTCAAGCGGTCTGAATACTTTCCAAATGCACTGTACTAGTAAGCACTTTGTATTGATCATTATTTCCCCAAAATGTTTGTTGTTGTTAGTCTTTTAGAGCTTTCCTAGTATGTCTAGTTGCCTTTTCAGATACCCAAACTATAGTACATCCATCCATTCACTAATACAGTATTATACAATTTGTTGAACATTGCTGGCAAGCGGCTATCATCAAAGTACACCGTCAAAGAACTGAGAGTTCTTCCAGGTGGAATGATACAATCACCTTTTGGTCTTTCACCTTACACCAAGACAGTAGGCTTATTTAGGCCTTCCTGTTCTATCTCATTGTTGTCTCTGATGTTAGAGGGATCATCCATTAGGTTTTGTTCTGGAAGCCTTTGATCGTGTAATGGACCCAGAGAAACTTCCCTCTGAGTTCTTGGCCCACGCTAACAGGGCAGTCATTTGTTCAGTACTGGTGTGTCTAGTGTTCTCAATGTCTAAAGTGTTAGGACTCGTTCCCACTCACACACGCACAGTGATGTAAAGTACTTAAGTAAAAATACTTTAAAGTACTACTTAAGTAATTTTTGGGGTATCTGTACTTTACTATTTACCTTTTACTTTTACTTCACTACATTCCTAAATAAAATAATGTATTTTTTACTCCATAAATTTTCCCTGACACCCAAAGGTACTCGTTACATTTTGACAGGAAAATGGTCCAATCGATACAGGGACGTAATCCCCCATCCCTCTTTCCAATAAAGAAAACCCCCGCTCCTGCAAGTGAAGTGGACGGCCGAATAAAATCAGCCACCAGCGCCTCCTTAATATAACTGTTCATGGCTGAGTCTCTGGACCTGAGAGAGAATACAGCCCTCCTCTCGGAGGAGTGGTGCCAGGCAGGAGGTCAATGGCACAATTGTAGGACCTGTGAGGAGGCAGTCCGCTGGCCCTTCGTTTGCTGAAGACCTGATTCAGATCCCAGTAATCCTGAAGGTACGCGGTAAAGATCAGGCTTGTCATCCCCAGCTGGGGGAACAGGAGAATCGGAAGCCTCCAGATGAGCAGGGCCAGAAAGATGTGGAGAGCGTTGCTGGCAGGTGGACTGGCATGAAGGATTCCATCCCAGAACTCTTCTTGAGGGACTGTCAATTTGATTATGGATATGGATTATGGATAGAAAGCCACGGATGTCCAAGAACCAGGGGTAGCTCAGGAGAGTCCACCAAATTTCACTGGATAAACTCCACATGACAATCCAGAACTCGTAGCTGAATAGGCATGGTGAGTTGCTTCACCTTCCTAGACCCTAGGGGCACCCCATCCAGCACAGTGACCGACAATGGAATGTCCAGCTTAGTGAGGGGCAGCCCCTGTTGGGGAGCTAATGTGTGATCCAGAAAACACCCGGTAGCCCCAGTTTCTATGAAAGCAGGAATGTCCAACTGCCCATTGTCCCAAAGCAGCTTGGCCGGAAGCAAGGTGCGTACCATTTCGGCAGCTGGAGACTGTATCTGATGCGGCAGTATTCTCCCGTCTACTGACGAGTCCTCCCGTTTTCCGTCAGCTCGGGACAGGAGGCACGGAAATGTCCAGACTGTCCACAGTAAAGACAACGTTGCTTGTTAATCCTGCGCCTTCTCTCCAGAGCAGAAAGTCTGGTGAGTCCCAATTGTATTGGCTCCTCTGAAGGAGAACCAGAGCCGAATTGAGAACTCTGATGGTGTATAGGACAAGCAGACGCAGCATAAGGCAGTGGAACAAGTGAAGAATTGACTCCCTCAGCGGAACCCGAAACACTTGAATCCACTCAGAACCCCTCCGTCCTCTCACAACAATGTTCCCGAAGCCGGTTGTCAATCCGGGTGGCCAGAACGATAAGCTCATCCAGAGTGTGAGGGTTGTCCCGGGAAGCCAGTTCATCCTTGAGAACCTCGCTGAGTCTGTTCAAAAAGGCTGAGTGAAGTGCCTCTGTATTCCAACCGCTCTCAGCGGTGAGTCTTTGAGCAGCGTTCATGCCACTGATGGGGTGTTCAAAAACCCACTTAATCTCCTGGGTGAAGCTTTGCCAATTAAAACAAACGTCCGATTGCTGCTCCCATATGGCCGTGGCCCAGGCCAGAGCCCGTCCTGAGAGCAAGGGGATGACGTATGCCACTCTGGAACGCTCGGTGGGAAACGTTGATGCCTGCAGCTCGAAGGCCAGCGAGCATTGGAGCAGGAGCCCACGACACCTCCCAGGATGCCCCTCATAGCGCTCCGGTGCCGGGAGATGAGGCTCCCAAAGGGAGGAAGACGCTGAGCTGGTAGGGAGTGGAGGATTAGGAACAGCCACAGGTGCAGCAGCCATCGCTCCCGTCTGTCCTGTCTGCAGAGCGGACACAAGAGTTCTTAAATCATCCGGCAATGTCTGCAGCCGCGCCTCATGGCGGCCAATCACAGTTCCATGGTGGGTGAGAGCCGACCGTAAATGGTGAAGTTCGGAATGTTCCTCGTACGACTGAGAAGTCTCTGCTGGGTCCATTGTTGGCTAAGGTCTACTGTCACAACAATGCTTGTACGAACTCGAACCCAGGCGCAGAGAAACACAGCAAGCAGAGGTAAGGGTAAATCCAGATATTTTACTTCGAGTCTTAACAGAAACAAGTCAACCACACAAGAGTACACTAATACAACATGAGACCTAAGCAAAGATCCAGACCAACTGAGGAACCTAAATAAACAAGGCAACCAGGTGAACAGAGAAGGTAATTAAACACAGGTGAATCCAATAAGTAATAATGAGGGTAACCTGGAAACTAGAAAACAAGGTAAGGCTGCCCTCCAGCTGTAACCTTAGGAAACAACAATCAAATAAAACAGAAACTGTGACACCTCTCCCCTGAATTCTGCAAATTACAAAAAGTATAAGAACACATTTACTCATCTACTTTGGATATCCCAAGAAAATATATTTTACAAACAAATTTCAAGAATCCTTAAATAATATAAAGTCAACTTGGAATATCATCAACTATTGAATAAGGAAAAGGCATCTACAACTATTCCATCTCAATTTATTGTTGGAAATATAACATATAGTGATCCTGATGTTATTTCAGGTGAATTTAATACACTTTTTTTGTGAATGTGGGTTCCTCTCTGTCAAAGAAAATGTAGAAAACTGATGGAAATCCCTTGGATTACATTAAGGGACATTTCCCTTCTGTAGTTCCGTTTGATCTCTCTCAACCAGCTTCTTGAGGTAGTCACCTGGAATGTATTTCAATTAACAGGTGTGCCTTGTTTAAAGTTAATTTGTGGAATTTCTTTCCTTCTTAATGTGTTTGAGCCAATCAGTTGTGTTGTAACAAGGTAGGGTTGGTATACAGAAGATAGCCTTATTTGGTAAATACATTTGTTATTTTTAAAACATTTTATTTAATATTTAACTAGGTAAGTCAGTTAAGAACAAATTCTTACTTAGAATGGGGGCCTAACCTGGACACTGGGCCAATTGTGCGCCGCCCTGTGGGACTCCCAATCAGGGCCAGTTGTGATACAGCCTAGATGTAAAAAGACCAAGTCCATATTATGGCAAGAACAGTTCAAATAAGCAAAAAGAAACCACAGTCCATCATTACTTTAGGATATGAATGTCAGTCAATGCGGAAAATTTCAAGAACTTTGAACATTTTTTCAAGTGCAGTCACAAAAACTATCAAGCGCTATGATGAAACTGGCTCTCATGAGGATCGCCACAGGAAAGGAAGACCCAGAGTTACCTCTGCTGCAGAGGATAAGTTCATTTGAATTACCAGCCTCAGAAATCGGCAATTAACTGCACCTCAGATTGCAGCCCAAATAAATGCTTCACAGAGTTCAAATAACAGACACATCTCAACATCAACTGTTCAGAAGAGACTGTGAATCAGGCCTTCATGGTCCAATTGCTGCAAAGAAACCACAACTAAAGGACACCAATAATAAGAAAAGACTTGCTTGGGTCAAGAAACACGAGCAATGGACATTAGACCGGTTGAAATCTGTCTTTTGCTCTGATGAGTCCAAATTTGAGATTTTTGGTTCCAACCACTGTGTCTTTGTGAGACACAGAGTAGCTGAACGGATGATCTCCGCATGTGTGGTTCCCACCGTGAAGCATGGAGGAGGAGGTGTGATGGTGTGAGGGTGCATAGCTGGTGACACTGTATGCGATTAATTTAGAATTCAAGGCACACTTAACCAGCGTGGCTACCACAGCATTCTGCAGTGATAAGCCATCCCATCTCGTTTGCGCTTAGTGGGACCATCATTTGTTTTTCAACTGGACAATGACCTAAAACACACCTTCAGGTGTATGAAATATAAAATATATTTGGATTTGTTTAACACTTTTTTGGTTACTACATATTTCCATATGTGTTATTTCATAGTTTTGATGTCTTCAGTGTTATTCTACAATGTAGAAAATAGTACAATTAAAGAAAAACCCATAAATAAGTCATGTGTTTCCAAACTTTTGACTGGCACTGTATATCTTCATCAAATCTATGCAAACTGGTCTTGTTCCTAAAGATTTGAAAATTGACAAAGTTATCCCCCTCTATTAATCTGGGGATCCAATATATTTTACAAATGATCGCCCAATATCTGTACTGCCATGTTTTTCTAAAATCCTAGAAAAATTGGTGTATAAGAGAATATTGAAACATGTAAATCATTATATTCTATTCTATTCTATACTCGCACCAATATGGTTTTCGTGGATAAAATCTTTACAGCCTTTAACAACAATGAATACGCTCTTGGCATCTTTTTAGATTTATCCAAAGCTTTTCACACAGTTGATCATGAAATATTATTTTCTAAATTGCATTATTACGGTTTTCATGATTATACATTTATTTTTTTATTTCACCTTTATTTGACCAGGTCGGCTAGTTGAGAACAAGTTCCATTTACAACTGCAACCTGGCCAAGATAAAGCAAAGCAGTGCGACACAAACAACACAGAGTTACACATGGAATAAACAAGCGTACAGTCAATAACACAATAGAAAAAAAAGTCTATATACAGTGTGTGCAAATGGCGTGAGGAGGTAGGCAATAAATAGGCCATAGTATCGAAGTAATTACAATTTAGCAGATTAACACTGGAGTGATAAATGAGCAGAGGATGATATGCAAGTAGAGATACTGGTGTGCAGAAAAGTAAATCCAAAAAATATGGGGATGAGGTAGGTAGATTGGGTGGGCTATTTACAGATGGACTATGTACAGCTGCAGCGATCGGTTAGCTGCTCAGATAGCTGGTGATATAATGTAGCAATATGTCTGATAGAGAACAATTTGTTTATGCAAACGGCTGTGCATCTACCAGGACCAAGATATCCGGTGGTTTGCCACAGGGTTCAATAATTGGACCTTCTTTATTCCTAATCTATGTCAATGACTTTGCTGGTGTGTCTTCTACCGTACTTCCTCTTCTCTTTGCTGATGATACACACAAGAATTTTGATTCACTTATTAATGAAGCCAACTCAGGTATGTCCACATTTTCTGAATGGTTCCAGATAAACAAATTATCTTTAAATGTGAAAAAAAATCCATTTTTATTGTATTCACTAGTAAGCATAAGAAATATAGTAAAAAAAAATGTAAATAAAAAAGAACCAGAATCTCAGTTGGTAGGAATTAAAATGGAACAAGTCACATCCACTAGATTCCTCAGAGTTCTAATTGATGAAAAGTTATCCTGGAATGATCATATTCCATTTGTTTGCAGCAAAGTGATGAAATCTGTTGATGTCATCAGAAAGATGAGCGGTTTGGTTCATCAGGCCTGCTTCCTAACTCTATCGCTTAATTAACTGTAATGTTGTCTGGGCCAGTACATATGCCTCCTACCTACACGAATTACTCATCATTCAAAATACATTTAATTACCTGGCTCCATCTGCACCTTTGTTTAAGAAACTCAATATCTTGTTAATTTACAACATTAATGTACGCCAGTTATGCACTTTCATCTACAAATACTCATACCTCCCAGATAGTTTACCTAAACCCTTCAATGGATTCTTCCGTGTTAATTCTGAAATCCATCTATATAACACAAGACACTGCGATAACCTTCATCCTCCCCTCTGCCGCACCTCACATAGTCAATTCTCTATCAGATACAGAGGTACCATACTGTGGAATTCTTATCTTCACATTGCCAAAACCTCATCATCCCTCAATAACTTAAAGCGAAGACTGGGGGTCATCCTGAAACTACATAATAATCCACTCCATATAGCCTAACACACACACAGACACATGTTTTTTCTTGTATACTGAGTATATCATGTACAATTATAATTAATATGCTTTGATTAACTGATTGAAAAAACACCTCACTTGCACAATGTTTTTACCAGTTTTTTTTCATCTATTCTGTCTTTCACTTCTTTTCTTTGGTGTAAATAAATAAAACCTAAAACATTGGCTCTGTTTCAACCCAATTAGATCCACTCCAATGTTCAAAGTGCAAGGCCTATGCACACTGTATCTGAGGTAATCAAGTATCCTTGAGTAATGTTCTCAGGACATTGTGAACAACCCTTACAATTACAATCATCTCAGTGGAATTCCAACAAGGATACACACTGCAGTAACAAATCTAATGAGAGATAAAGCTACAGATCCTTTACAATCGCTTTGCTTTACATGAACCAATATTTGAGAAGGCCCAGGACTACACTATTGTTTTGACTACCAGAAATAGACCATGGACTTATAAAGACACAAATAACATGCCTGGCTAACAAGCTTGCCCGCCCGCCATCCACCCACCCACCCACCCATCCATCCATCCATCCATCCAGTACCTTCTTCATCATTTGAACTGGCATGTGGGGAGGGGTTAAGGAAGATACAAGACACACGAATGGAAGAATGCAACCATGGTAACCACAATTGGAAGGAAATATGTAAAACGAACTGCCAAGACTGGAGACATATTGCTTATATGCAAAGATGTGAATCATTTGATTTGATGTGCCAAGATTGGTAGCCCTTTTGTTTATTTCATTCACAGAATGAAAAGTTGGGGCTTTAACAAGAAATGTTCATTCACAATGGCCATGTTATTCCTTTACCCCTCTCTTTCCCAGGAGATCTCTCATGAAGATGTTTCCACAATCAGGGAAATCGATTATCTTCGACACATTTCCTGATCCGACAGATACCTGGGAGATCATCGAGACCATCGGGAAAGGGACTTATGGCAAAGTCTATAAAGTACTCAACAAGATCGATGGCAGCAAAGCAGCTGTCAAGATACTGGACCCCATCCATGTGAGTAATGTTTCCTTACTTAGGTTCTGAAGTATGTGTGTCTGCATGTCGAGGTGCATGTTTTTGAAATGAGCATGTTGGGGTTTGGTTTTTAAGTAGGCCAGTAATAGGAATGTCCTTTCATGCCATGCAGGTGTTGTCCTTACTATGCATTAGTGTGACTGGCCGGTAGTAGCCTTCGGTATGTTTATGGTCATGGGGAGCCATAGTGAGGACACTTCACATTACCTGTAGCCCCAGACCTGTCATGTGGGGAGTTTCAGGGAGCTACAGGCCCTGGGCCGTCATCCACGATGAATAGAAATTACACATTAGTCACGCACGTGGATTCCAGACAAGTTTCACATGGATTTTCCCATTTATTTTTCACACATTAGAAAAATGTCACGTGAGGAAAATAAATTGCACATTTTCAGACATGTGTAAAGTCTCACAAAGATTTTTCACATACATTTTTCACATGACTCAGACACATGGTTTTCCAACATTTCACATGTGCTATTCTAAGTTTCACGTGTGCTTTTGGAACCCGTGTCTCCCACAGGAGAAGCCAATGTCTTGACTATTTGATCTAGAGGGCCAATATTGGATTTCTCTTCCAATGTAAATGTAATGAACACAATGGGAGACAGAGAGCTGGTTTAAAGTGTAGGGTGCAGCAGGTGTTTATTTGTAACGGACCACAGGAGGAGGCAGGTAGCTGGGTCCAGGGCCAGGTAGAAGGTCATACACAGGGGGTCCAAAAAGGCAACAGTAAGGCAGGGAAAAGGCTAGTAACGTCATCCAGGAGTTCAGGTAATAGGTTGATAACAGGAAATCCAATAGGCTAAAGTACAGGCAGGGAAAAGGCGTCGTTAGTGAGGCAGGCCAAAACTATCATACACGGGAGGATTAAATTTTAGGAAACCTAGCGCTCCAAATAGACGTGTCTCACAAAACAAACAATATCTTACAATGATGGGGTGCAAAGAAGTGAACTAAATAGTGTGTGATAATGACATATAGGTGATCAGAATTCAGGTGATTGGGATCTGGAGAGTGAGCTGCGTTCAGGAGATCTACGTGTTTGAGAGTGTGAGCTGGAAACAGACGTTACAGTATATTTATTATCAATTTCTCTCAATCTCAGAATATTGACTGTTCAATAAAACATTTTTTTTAAATGAGTTAATTGCAGGATTTGCTGTGATTAATCATGATTAATACAAATTCAGAATTTTCTCGAATTGAGCTGTCATTTAAGCTTTTTTTACAAAAAGAGTATTGACGTCTTGATTTTGTCCAAAGTAACAGTTAGCAAAATCAGGTATATTTAAGATTTAGCAAAGCTATCATTAAGGCAAAGGGTGGCTACTTTGAAGAATCTCAAATGTTAAATAAATTTTGATTTCTTTAACACTTTTTTGGTTACTTCATGATTTCATATGTGTTATTTCATAGTTTTGATGTCTTCACTATTATTGTACAATGTAGAAAAAAGTTAAAATAAAGAAAAACCCTTGAATGAGTAGGTGTGCCCAAACTTTTGATTGGTACTGTATATTTAAGAGCCAAAAACATTTATAATGGAAATAAAAAATCCTCAGAATCTTGTTCTCATTGACTTGCATACTACATTTAACTAGCTAGCTAGCTTGTTTTCACTCGGTCAAAACAATAAGAGGATACAACAAAAATACCAGAAAACTCATCCCAATTTTGTTAAACATGTAATCTCTAGATTTAGAAAATGTAACCATATGTACAAACTGGAAAACAGGATAAAGAAATAAGAAGATTTGGAGAGATCGCTTTGCTGTTTTTTTCACTGGACTTCTTCCAATGATCACGGACCAACATAGGAAGAAGAAACACTCCAAATGCCTTTCCCTTGTGGTATCGCATAGTATACATGTATATCAGTGCAACACCATGGAGGACTACAATAAAAATGGAGTGGATGGCTCAGGAAAAATAAATCTTTTTTTTTATGCACTTGAATTATTATACACAGGTAGAAAACATTGCTCCTGCAACATGTTAACATCACCTTTTCACATGTGAGGAGAATAACATTATTTCACCCCCACATGTGAACTTGCAATTCCACATGTGAAACTTTGATTTTCATAAGTGAATGTTTTTCAGATGTGAACTTGCAATTCCACATGTGAAAGTGATATTTTCACATTAAGAGTTTTCTTACATGTGGAACTGCAAATGTGATTTTCACGTGATTGTTTTTCACATGTGAAATTGCAATTCACATGCGGTGAAAACATGTTATTTTCCTCACATGAGAAAAGGTGGTGTTAACACGCGAACTGTACATTTAATACATGTGAAAATATGGTGTCATGAAAACAGCAATTTCCAATGTGAAAATCCGATTTTCACATGTTAAACTGCAAATTTAAAGTCTATCTTATTGGCTTCTGTTTTCCTCTGAGGTTCTGTCTTCTGTTTGGTCACAGTTTGTCACTTTATCAATATTTTCTCTCTTTCTTTATTTCATATTCTCTATGTCTCTCTCTCTCAGTCAGTCTTCTGTCTCCACAACAGACTTCCCCAACCTCTTCATTAGAATTGTTCTTTCTCTTTCTCAATTTATATATTTTATCTATCTCCATCTCTCTCTCTCTGTATGGCTTAATATCAGCCTCCCCTTCTTTTGTTAACAACACAAAGCATCAACTGTAGATTTACCTAGATTGTGCTTTCAAGGTCCTACAATTACATGAAAGAGAGAAATGTTTGATTGTTCATTCATAAACATATATTTCATTACTGATCTAAAGAAAGTACACGTTTGAAGTGAACGTGGTTGCTATGGCTATAAAATCGAGCCAACATTTTCTTCCTCTCGTTTTGAGAAATGAATCCGGTGAGATGCTGGAAAAATATGACACAAACGGCACATTGCTACGTTGAAAGAAAATGTGAAAAGATCAACTACAGTAGCTACTTGACTGTACCATGTTTTTTATTATTGGCCATGTAGTTCAGTAAGCACTAGAAGTGTTTACAATTCCTAACAATGGTTTCTTTCAAAAGCAGATACTCGACGCTATACGTGGACAAGGTTAAAGTAGATTACGCAACTCTTGTTGTGTTCATATGCTTTTCCGGGTACAATGAATGGCACTATTAAGTGAAAGCGTAATGAACAGTTGTTTTTATCCATTAAATTCTAGCATCAGCTTAATAACTGTCTCATTAGTCTGTAGAGAGTTTGTTACTGTTTTTCATTAATGAAGAATAATTATCTATAGACCGTTCTCTGAGAGGAGCATCCTTTTAATCAATCGGTTGATAGGTTCCTGCAGAGAACACAAGCATGCAGTACATGCACAGTATCACTCATTAAAGATGATCAGATTCGTAAGCATTGAGATTACATTTTAGTAACCACAGCTCTTGGTTCCGTTACGACTGTTTAATTCCTCTTTGTGATGCGAGCATGTATTGTGATTTGGCATATGATTGAATACATAACATGACAAAAACAATTTATCATAAGATTTGGCTGCAGAACACCAAATTGTTACAGATAGGTAATTAAGGATTCATGGTAAGTCTTCTGTCATTTTACATTGTTGACCCATGTTGGTTATTGTTTTCCAGGATATCGATGAGGAGATTGAAGCGGAATACAACATCCTCAAGGCTCTCTCTGACCACGCCAATGTGGTTAAATTCTTTGGGATGTACTACCAGAAGGATGTCAAAAACGGGGACCAGTTGTGGCTAGTTCTTGAGGTAAAGTCCACAATGTTTTTTTGCTGTACATTAATGTGACTAACTGTTTACATTTGAGTCAATCATAAGATGCTCTTATCCAGAGTGACTTACAGAAGCAATTAGGGTTAAGTGCCTTGGTCAATGATAGATTTGTTCAACTAGTCGGCTCTATACTTGGTAGACAGCACAGTGGTGAAGGGATAAGTCGGGGGGAAGGTATTATGTAACAGTATAAGATCCAGCAGGAGGTCTGAACATGCAGTTTTCCCATAGAAGGCCATATGGGCTCTGGTGTCATTGGCTCAACCTGTGTCGTGCTGAGAGAAGCAGAGGAGGGATTTGCATTTCCTGTGCCGTCTCCACGAATCAGTGTGGACAGCTGATTTTGCTCTTGTCTGGCTGAGTGCAGTATATTCTGGGTGTCCAGGGGCTGTTTTCACGACTGCAAATATAAGTTCATTACACTTTTTATACTACCCTGCAATCGCCAACATACAGTTAAAGTCGGAAGTTTACATACACTTAGGTTGGAGTCATTAAAACTCATTTTTCAACCACTCCACAAATATCTTGTTAACAAACTATAGTTTTGGCAAGTCAGTTAGGACATTACTTTGTGCATGACACAAGTAATTTTTCCAACAATTGTTACAGACAGATTATTTCACTTTTAATTCACTGTATCACAATTCCAGTGGGTCAGAAGTTTACATACACTAAGTTGATTGTGCCTTTAAACAGCTTGGAAAATTCCAGAAAACTATGTCATGGCTTTAGAAGCTTCTGATAGGCTTATTGACATCATTTGAGCCAATTGGAGGTGTACCTGTGGATGTATTTCAAGTCCTACCTTCAAACGCAGTGCCTCTGTGCTTGACATTATGGGAAAATTAAAATAAATCAGCCTAGAACTCAGAAAAACTATTGTAGACCTCCACAAGTCTGGTTCATCCTTGGGAGCAATTTCCAAACACCTGAAGGTACCGCGTTCTTCTGTACAAACAATTGTATGCAAGTATAAACACCATGGGACCACACAGCCGTCATACCTGTCACGGTCGTGATAATGGACGGACCAAGGCGCAGCGTGTGCTTAGTTCCACATCTTTATTTGCAGTGAAAACTTAAATAAAAAACAATAAACACACAACGAACGTGAACTACGTGGTGCTGAATGCACTCACACAAAACAATATCCCACAAACACAGGTGGGAAAAAGGACTACCTAAATATGATCCCCAATCAGAGGCAACGATTACCAGCTGCCTCTAATTGGGAACCATACAAACCACCAACATAGAAATACAAACGCTAGAAACCCCCCTAGTCACGCTCTGACCTATACACCATAGAGAACCCAGAGGGCTCTCTATGGTTAGGGCATGACAATACCGCTCAGGAAGGAGACGCGTTCTGTTTCCTAGAGATGAACGTACTTTGGTGCGAAAAGTGCAAATCAATCCCAGAACAACAACAAAGGACCTTGTGAAGATGCTGGAGGAAACAGGTACTAAAGTATCTACAGTTGAAGTCGGACGTTTACATACACCTAAGCCAAATACATTTAAACTCAGTTTTTCACAACTCCTGACATTTAATCCTAGCAAAAATTCCCTGTCTTAGGTCAGTTAGGATCACCACTTTATCTTAAGAATGTGGAATGTCAGAATAATAGTAGAGAGAATGATTTATTTCATCTTTTATTTCTTTCATCACATTCCCAGTGGGTCAGAAGTTTACATACACTCAATTAATATTTGGTAGCATTGCCTTTAAATTGTTTAACTTTGGTAAAATGTTTTGGGTAGCCTTCCACAAGCTTCCCACAATAAGTTGGGTGAATTTTGGCCCCTTCCTCCTGACAGAGTGTCACGACAGTGACGGATGGTGGCGCCCCTCCTCGGCCGGGCGGGGCTCGGCGGTCGTCGTCGCCGAACTACTAGCTGCCATCGATCCCTTTTTGTTTCACTTTCGTTTGGTTAGGTCTAGGTAGGCACGCACCTGTTTTGGGTTAGTCATTAGAAAGGGGGGGTTATTTAGGTTAGCGTAGGATGTATGGTTTTTGTACGTGATTGTGTTGCTCTGTATTTTGGCTTGTGTTCACGCTGATTGTGTTTATGCTCTAGTGCGTGGTTTTGCGCCGACTGTTTTCTGTCCCCTATGTTTGGGGCACATTGTTTTGTGTGCGCTCTGGATCGTTGTTGGGGTGGCTTGTGTTTCGCCGTTGTGCTCATTAAAAGCCACTACCCTGTATCGCTGCTTCCTGCGCTTGATTCCTCACCCACTACGCCCAAGCTTGACAGAAATCACGTACCCTAACGTAATGGAGTCAGCAGGAGCTTCAGCGCCAGCCATGTCCATGGAGGAAACCGTGGACAAACACTCTACCCTGCTCCACCGGCTGGGGAACGCCATGGATCAGGTGTTGACGCGCCTGGAGAGCTGGGACCGACGCGCTCTCGGCCCCCCGAACGCGGCAGTCCAACAGCCTGCGCCCCCCCCAGCACCCACAGCCCCCAGTGCCAGTGGGGTGAAACTCGCTCCCCCCAGGGAGTACGATGGAACGGCCGCTGGGTGTAAGGGCTTCTTACTCCAGTTGGAGTTATACCTGGCGACCGTTCGTCCCCCTCCCTCGGGGGAGGAGAGCGTCAGCGTCCTCGTCTCCTGTCTCACGGGTAAGGCCCTGGAATGGGCAAACGCCGTGTGGGACAGTCCAGACTCAGCCAGGGACAACTACCCAGAGTTCACCCGCCGCTTTCGGGCAGTATTCGATCATCCCCCGGAGGGGAGAGCGGCGGGTGAGCGGCTGTTTCACCTGAGGCAGGAGACGAGGAGCGCGCAGGATTTCGCTGTCGGGACACGACTCACACACTGGACCAACTGGTGGATCTGTCCATCCGACTGGACAATCTGCTGGCCGCCCGCGGACGTCCGACCCGGGCCCTGCTCATTCCACCCTCCAGCCCTCCTGCTCCCACGCCTATGGAGATAGGGGGGGCAGCAGCCAGGAAGACTGGAGGGGGAGGTCGCTCCTGCACCTCATGTGGTCGCAGAGGGCACACTGTGGATCGGTGCTGGGGAGACTCCCCTAGGAGTCCAGACGGCAGGCAGAGCGCTCCTTTGACACCTCAGGTGAGTCAGCACCAGCCTCACCCAGAGCCCCCTGTACGTCACATGTATGTGTCAGTGTCTTTTCCTTGTTTCTCCCCTCACTCCCGGTTTAAGGCGCTAGTCGATTCAGGCGCAGCAGGGAGTTTTATGGACCGTGGGGTCGCGGCTAAGTTAGGGATTCCCCTGGTCCAGTTGGACCAACCCTTCCCCGTGCACGCCCTAGACAGTCGACCACTAGGGTCGGGGCTGGTCAGGGAGGTCACTGTACCTCTGGTCATGGTAATGCGGGGGGGTTATGAGGAGCGGATTAGTCTTTTCCTCATCGATTCCCCAGTGTTTCCAGTGGTTCTAGGGATTCCCTGGCTAGCCACTCACAACCCTAAGATTTCGTGGGGACAGAGGGCTCTTAAGGGGTGGTCAAATGAGTGCTCGGGCAGGTGCATAGGAGTTTCCATCGGTGCGACTACGGTGGAGAGTCCAGACCAAGTCTCCACCGTGCGCATTCCCTCAGAGTATGCCGATTTGGCTATCGCCTTCAGTAAAACGAAGGCGACCCAATTACCACCTCATCGACGAGGAGACTGTGCGATAAACCTCCAGGTGGGCGCTGCCCTTCCTCGTAGTCACGTTTATCCCCTGTCTCAGGAGGAGACAGCGGCTATGGAGACATACGTCACTGAATCCTTGAGGCAGGGATACATTCGGCCATCTCACTCACCCGTCTCCTCGAGCTTCTTTTTCGTGAAGAAGAAGGAGGGAGGTCTGCGCCCGCGCATTGACTATAGAGGTCTAAATGCCATCACAGTGGGTTTCAGTTACCCACTACCTCTCATCGCCTCGGCGATGGAGTCATTTCACGGGGCGCGCTTCTTCACGAAATTGGATCTCAGGAGCGCATATAATCTGGTGCGTATCCGAGGAGGGGACGAGTGGAAAACTGCATTTAGTACCACATCTGGCCATTATGAGTACCTCGTCATGCCGTATGGGTTAAAGAATGCTCCCGCAGTCTTTCAATCCTTTGTGGACGAGATTCTCCGGGACCTGCTCGGTCAGGGTGTAGTGGTGTACATCGATGACATTCTGGTCTACTCCGCTACACGCGCCGAGCATGTGTCTCTGGTGCGTAAAGTGCTTGGGCGACTGGTGGAGCATGACCTATACGTCAAGGCTGAGAAATGTGAGTTTTCCAAACCAGCCGTCTCTTTCTTGGGGTATCGCATTTCCTCATCAGGGGTAGTGATGGAATGTGACCGCGTCTCAGCCGTGCGTAATTGGCCGACTCCCACCACGGTGAAGGAAGTGCAGCGGTTTTTGGGATTTGCCAATTACTACCGGAGGTTTATCCGGGGCTTTGGGCAGGTGGCGGCTCCCATTACCTCACTGTTGAAGGGGGGCCCGGGCGGTTGCAGTGGTCCGCGGAGGCGGACAGGGCCTTTAGTCGTCTGAAGGTTTTGTTCACCGACGCCCCGGTGCTGGCGCACCCGGACCCCTCTTTGCCCTTCATAGTGGAGGTGGACGCGTCCGAGGCTGGGGTAGGAGCCGTGCTGTCCCAGCGCTCGGGCGCCCCCCCCCAAGCTCCGCCCCTGCGCCTTCTTCTCTAGGAAGTTGAGTCCGGCGGAGCGTAACTATGATGTGGGGGACAGGGAGCTGTTGGCTGTGGTCAGAGCCCTGAAGGTGTGGAGACATTGGCTTGAGGCGGCGCGTCACCCTTTTCTCATCTGGACTGACCACCGCAATCTGGAGTACATCCGGGCGGCGAGGAGACTGAACCCGCGTCAAGCCAGGTGGGCGATGTTCTTTACGAGATTTCGGTTTAACATCTCGTATATCCCAGGTTCCCGGAACACTAAGGCCGACGCACTGTCTCGTCTCCATGACGCCGAGGAACGGTCCACCGAGCCCACGCCCATCCTTCCAGCCTCCTGCCTGGTGGCACCGGTGGTCTGGGAGGTGGACGCGGACATCGAGCGGGCGTTACGGACGGAGCCTACTCCTCCGCAGTGTCCAGTGGGTCGTAAGTACGTTCCGCTCGGTGTTCGCGATCGGCTGATTCGGTGGGCTCACACGCTTCCCTCCTCGGGTCACCCAGGGGTTGAGCGGACAGTGCGTGGTCTTAGTGGGAGATACTGGTGGCCCACCTTGGTGAGGGACGTGAGGCACTATGTCTCCTCCTGTTCGGTGTGCGCTCAGAGTAAGGCTCCCAGGCACCTGCCTAGAGGGAAATTACAACCCCTCCCGGTTCCACAACGACCATGGTCCCACCTGGCGGTGGATTTCTTGACCGATCTCCCGCCGTCTCAGGGCAACACTACGATCCTGGTCGTTGTGGACCGGTTTTCTAAGTCCTGCCGTCTGATTCCGTTACCCGGTCTTCCTACGGCCCTGCAGACCGCGGAAGCCTTATTCACCCACGTCTTCCGGCACTACGGGGTGCCCGAGGATATCGTCTCAGATCGAGGCCCCCAGTTCACGTCCCGAGTGTGGCGGGCGTTTATGGAGCGGCTGGGGGTTTCGGTCAGTCTGACCTCGGGGTTTCACCCCGAAAGTAATGGGCAGGTGGAAAGGGTAAACCAGGAGGTGGGCAGGTTCCTGCGGTCCTACTGCCAGGACCGGCCAGGGGAGTGGGCAAGGTTCGTGCCATGGGCCGAAATGGCTCAGAACTCTTTGCGCCACTCCTCCACCAACATGTCACCATTCCAATGTGTGTTGGGTTATCAGCCGGTCCTGGGGCCATGGCATCAGAGCCAGACGGAGGCCCCTGCGGTGGAGGAATGGGTGCAGCGCTCAAGGGAGACCTGGAACGCTGTGCAGGAATCCCTGGAACGAACCAGGGAGCGACAAAAAGCGAGCGCTGACCGGCACCGCAGCGAGGCCCCCGTGTTCACCCCAGGGGAGAGAGTCTGGCTCTCGACCCAGAACCTGCCCCTCCGCCTGCCCTGCCGGAAGCTGGGTCCGCGGTTTGTGGGGCCATTTAAAGTCCTGAGGAGAATAAACGAGGTGTGTTACAGATTACAACTTCCTTCTTATTATCGTATTAACCCCTCATTTCATGTGTCTCTCCTCAGGCCGGTGGTAGCTGGTCCGCTGCAGGAAAATGAGGTACGGGAGGTCCCTCCACCCCCCCTGGACATCGGGGGGCCCCCGGCGTACACAGTCCGATCCATCTTGGACTCCAGACGCCGGGCGAGGGGCCTGCAGTACCTCGTGGACTGGGAGGGGTACGGCCCGGAGGAGAGGTGCTGGGTACCGGTGGAGGACATACTGGACCCAGCGCTCATCCGGGAGTTCCACAGCCTCCATCCGGATCACCCTGCGCCTCGCCCTCCGGGGCGTCCTCGAGGCCGGCGACGGCGCGCTGCGGGAGCCGCGCGTCAGGGGGGGAGTACTGTCACGACAGTGACGGATGGTGGCGCCCCTCCTCGGCCGGGCGGGGCTCGGCGGTCGTCGTCGCCGAACTACTAGCTGCCATCGATCCCTTTTTGTTTCACTTTCGTTTGGTTAGGTCTAGGTAGGCACGCACCTGTTTTGGGTTAGTCATTAGAAAGGGGGGGTTATTTAGGTTAGCGTAGGATGTATGGTTTTTGTACGTGATTGTGTTGCTCTGTATTTTGGCTTGTGTTCACGCTGATTGTGTTTATGCTCTAGTGCGTGGTTTTGCGCCGACTGTTTTCTGTCCCCTGTGTTTGGGGCACATTGTTTTGTGTGCGCTCTGGATCGCTGTTGGGGTGGCTTGTGTTTCGCCGTTGTGCTCATTAAAAGCCACTATCCTGTATCGCTGCTTCCTGCGCTTGATTCCTCACCCACTACGCCCAAGCTTGACACAGAGCTGGTGTAACTGAGTCAGGTTTGTAGGCCTCCTTGCTCGCACACGCTTTTTCAGTTCTGCCCACACATTTTCTATAGGATTGAAGTAAAACGAGTTCTATATCGACATAACCTGAATGGCCGCTCAGCAAGGAAGAAGCCACTGCTCCAAAACCACCATAAAAAAAGCCAGACTATAGTTTGCAACTGCACACACGGACAAAGATCATACTTTTTGGAGAAATGTCCTCTGGTCTGATGAAACAAAAATAGAACTGTTTGGCCATAATGACCATTGTTATTTTTGGAGGAAAAAGGGGGAGGCTTGCAAGCCAAAGAACACCATCCCAACCGTGAAGCACAGGGGTGGCAGCATCATGTTGTGGGGGTGCTTTGCTGCAGGAGGGACTGGTGCACTTCACAAAATAGATGGCATCATGAGACAGGAAAATGATGTGGATATATTGAAGCAACAGCTCAAGACATCAGTCAGGAAGTTTAAGCTTGCTCGCTAATGGGTCTTCCAAATGGACAATGACCCCAAGCATACTTCCAAAGTTGTGGCAAAATGGCTTAAGGACAACAAAGTCAAGGTATTGGAGTAGCCATCACAAAGCCCTGACCTCAATCCTATAGAAAATTTGAGGGCAGAACTGAAAAAGCGTGTGCGAGCAAGGAGGCCTAGAAACCTGTCTCAGTTACACCAGCTCTGTCAGGAGGAATGGTTCAAAATTCACCCAACTTATTGTGTGAAACTTGTGGAAGGCTACCCAAAACGTTTGACCCAAGTTAAACAATTTAAAGGCAAAGCCAATCAAATACTAATTGAGTGTATGTAAACTTCTGACCCACTGGGAATGTGATGAAAGAAATAAAAGCTGGAATAAATCATGCTCTCTACTATTATTCTGACAATTCACATTCTTAAAATAAGGTGGTGATCCTAACTGACCTAAGAGAGGCAAGTTTTACTAGGATGAATAAATATCAGGAATTGTGAAGAACTGAGTTTAAATGTATTTGCCTAAGGTGTATGTAAACTTCCGACTTCAACTGTATCGTCTGGCTCAGGCATTTTGTTTTCACATTGTCCTTTCCAGCACAGTTCGAGCAACTTATTGTGCATTCATAACCAGTTTAGCTCAGCTTGGCTCAGCTCAGCTCAGTAGTGTTTAGGGTATAGGTGTCCTGAATGCTGGCCGTCAAGGGCCACTTTATTTGCTGTTCTTCTCCAGTCAATGGTTTTAAATGATCAATTAATACAGTTTATTGACCAGAGTCGTTGATTGAAAGGTATGGATGGAAAACCAGAAAACATAACTGCTCTGGAGGACCTGAGTTGGGGATACCTTCTCTGGAGGCCCCATCATGGGAAGCTTATGTTCAGTATTGGTGTGAGTAAGACTCAACATCAGGTAAAGGATTTAGCTGAGCAATGTGCCTCAAGATTATAGCAGGTATCCCCAGGTGACCCTTTTATACAACGCACATAAACATGAACATTAAAAGATCAACATGTATAAATGTTGTTCTAACTTAACCATGTGTTGTTACAGTTTAGTAGTGAGTTTTTATGACAATACAAAGGCACAATGTCAGCAGTCCAGTAAGCTTGTCAGTGTTACTAACTATTCTATTGCAAGTACAGTGTAATGCCTCGATTAAAAAGGATTTCCTCATTTCAACATGTCAAGTCAAGCACAGTATTTGGCTGGCTCAAGAGGAAGAATAACTACAGTGAAGTCTGAGACTTTTGCCTTGCTGCTTTTTATTCAAAAAATAAAAAACAACCTTATCCTTCTGAACGTACCTCGTGTGAATTTCATGACTCAATTATGAAAACGGTGTTATTTGAGAGAAAAATTCAAGGGGGACCTTGTTGATGTTATGATTGTGAGAGGCAATGTGGCCCGTAGCTCTGCATCCTTTATATTGTATTTCCCCCAGAATGCCAAGCTCCAGACAAACGTGTTATGGAGGTCAACCTGGGTCTGAGGAAAGTGTTAGCGAGATCTGATGTGCCACTAGCTGAGCTTTTTGCTGTCTGAAATTTGACCCTCAAATTTGAGTTACTGCCGTGAAGATCGAGAGAGACTGTTTCAAATATAATATGAATGGCTGGTAATAATGGTCAGCTGACCCAAGAGGCCTGGTGGGAAAGCTCACAGCGCCAGAAGTCACACATGCTGTCTGTGTTAGATGTTCAGATTCCAGTTGTGTGTTCATCTGTGTCTAATCACATAATATCTTTGTATGTAGGGCTAGATGTAGGATATTTTCTGTATGTTACCGAACAGTGTTTGCCAGTGTAAGTGTGTGCGTTTTTGAGTTGTGTGAGTGTGATTGTGAATGTAAATGTGCACTTGCGTGTGCACGTGATTGTGTGTGCATGTGTGTCCCCGGCATTTGTTTGTGAGCCCCTGTCGAAGCATGCAGGACAAGCGGCCTCTCTGCTATGCCTCAGGGAAGGTTATTTGTTGGCCTGCTTCTTAACTGATGTTGTTCTCCGTGCCGCTGTGTTCTGTGTGATGCTTCAGCCCTAGCCTCTTTTACAAGTCTGTAATCTAAGGTAAAGTAGCCAAGCTTGAACAAAGCTCACACATTTCTGTTATCCAAGCTCAGAGGGCTTGAACATTATCATCTATCCCCTCTCTGTGTAATGCTAGCCCAGTAGATAGTTTTCACATCGCCAGCTTATGTTTCTGCCTGGCTCTCCTCAGTTTCCTTCTCGGTGGAAGGGTCGTTTAATCACCTGTCTGACTTTAGATGTCAGGCTCTTCTCTGAATGAAAGTCGGACTTCAAACCAATAATGTTACCAGCAGGAGGACAGAGGTTTTCTGTTAGCATAATCAGCATAAGCATACTCTGAATACAATGTTACCACACCATTCAGACTTCCAAAGGATACCAATCAAGGTCTGCAGTCTTAGTTAGAGTAAAGCCTATTCTGTCACAAGGCAGGTGTTGATATGTACCAATTGTGCCTTTGTTTTAAGTCCTCGCTAGGGCTCCCTGAGGTATTTCAGTGGAGCACAATTACCGCGGGTTAGAAAGCAAAGCCAGTGTTTGGGCAAGTTCAGTCAGCTTTGCTACTTTGTTTGCTCTCTATCCCCACTGTGTTTTGCATATCTGTATGCAAACTCTTTCCTCATGCAAAAACCACAAGCCAGCGGCCCAAATCCGAGAGACTAATCCACGGGGCTGAAATCACTGCCTGCCAGTCGCGTTTCTGGACGCAGTGTGTGTGTGTGTGTGTGTGTGTGTGTGTGTGTGTGTGTGTGTGTGTGTGTGTGTGTGTGTGTGTGCGTGTGCGTGTGCGTGTGCGTGTGTGTGTGTGTGTGTGTGTGTGCGTGCGTGCGTGCATGCGTGCGTGCATCTGTGTGTGTGTGAGTGTGTGTATGAGAGTGTGTGCATGTGTGTGTATTTATACAAAGGGAGAGGGGAAAATACAAAGGGACGAGGATGGGTGATAGAGGATGCAATCACCATGGTTACAGTCCTTCCTTCTGAACTGTAATTTTCCATGGTTCATTGTGACCCAGAGGATCCCCTCTCCTCATGCCACGCCGTTCATTATGACGACGATCTGCACAAATTGCATCCTTCACTTTGTTGCTTCCTCATTGGGCCTCATTGGGCTCTGCTCTTGTGCTATAACTCAGTCTCTCTAGTGGACTCCTTTATGATAGATAGCGGATGTGGGGAGATGAGGGAGCTTTCATCTTTTGCTCCCAATCTGGGTCCATTGAAGGTTTGAGACATCAACCCTATCAAAACTTCAAAGATACCAATAAAGGGACCAATTTGATTCTCTAATTGGGAATATTGTCGACCTAAATTGTATACCTTGATATTTTTGGCCCTCATAGTTGAATGGTAAACCCAAGGAGCTGTGCTATTTATGGGGCGGCAAGTAGCCTAGTGGTTAGAGCGTTGGGCCAGTAACCGAAAGGTTGCTAGATTGAATCCTCAAGGTAGAAATCTGTCGTTCTGCCCCTAACAAGGCAGTTAACCCACTGTTCCTGGACCGTCATTGTAAATAATAATTTGTTCTTACCTTACTTGCCTAGTTAAAAAAAAAAAATGTAATTCTTAAGATCTTATTTCACATGGCTTTTTAAATTTACTTGGTACTTTGTGATGAAAAAGCCATGAACTAACATAATTAGGAGTTTAGTTAGGAGTAACTTGAATTCAACTTTAATGTCCTCCTGTCTTTGAAATCAAATCAAATCAAATCAAATTGTATTTGAAATGAAATGCTTACTTACAGGCTCTAACCAACAGTGCATTTTTTTTTTAAGTATTAGGTGAACAATAGGTAAGTAAAGAAATAAAAACAACAGTAAAAAATAACAGTAGCAAGGCTATATACAGTAGCAAGGCTATAACAGCAGCGAGGCTATATACAGGCACCGGCTTGGGGGTAAAAGCTGTTGAGAAGCCTTTTGGTCCTAGACTTGGCACTCCGGTACCGCTTGCCATGCAGTAGCAGAGAGAACAGTCTATTACTGGGGTGGCTGGGGTCTTTGACAATTTGTAGGGCCTTCCTCTGACACCGCCTGTATGGCAGGCAGCTTAGCCCCAGTGATGTACTGGGTCATACGCACTACCCTCTGTAGTGCCTTGCGGTCGGAGGCCGAGCAGTTGCCGTACCAGGCAGTGATGCGACCAGTCAGGATGCTCTCGATGTTGCAGCTGTAGAACCTTTTGAGGATCTGACCCATGCCAAATCTTTTTAGTTTCCTGAGGGGGAATAGGCTTTGTTGTGCCCTCGTGCCCAACTGTCTTGGTGTGTTTGGACCATTCTAGTTTGTTGGTGATGTGGACACCAAGGTACTTGAAGCTCTCAACCTGCTCCACTACAGCCCTGTCAATGAGAACGGGGGCGTGCTCGGTCCTCCTTTTCCTGTAGTCCACAATCATCTCCTTAGTCTTGGTTACGTTGAGGGATAGGTTGTTATTCTGGCACCACCCGGCCAGGTCTCTGACCTCCTCCCTATAGGCTGTCTCGTAGTTGTCGGTGCTCAGGCCTACCACTGTAGCGTCGTCTGCAAACTTAATGATGGTGTTGGAGATGGGCCTGGCCATGCAGCCATGGGTGAACAGGGAGTACAGGAGGGGACTGAGCACACATCCCTGAGGGGCTCCAGTGTTGAGGATCAGCGTGGCAGATGTGTTGCTACCTACCCTCACCACCTGGGGGCGGCCCGTCAGGAAGTGCAAGATCCAGTTGCAGAGGGAGATGTTTAGTCCCAGGATCCTTAGCTTAGTGATGAGCTTTGAGGGTACAATGGTGTTGAACTCTGAGCTGTAGTCAATGAATAGCATTCTCACATAGGTGTTCCTTTTGTCCAGGTGGGAAAGGGCAGTGTGGAGTGCAATAGAGATTGCATCATCTGTGGATCTGTTTGAGCGGTATGCAAATTGGAGTGGGTCTAAGGTTTCTGGGATAATGGTGTTGATGTGAGCCATTGTCCGCCTTTCAACGCACTTCATGGCTATGGATGTGAGTGCTACGGGTCTGTAGTCATTTAGGCAGGTTGCCTTCATGTTCTTGGGCACAGGGACTGTGGTGGTCTGCTTGAAACATGTTCGTATTACAGACTCAATCAGGCACATGTTGAAAATGTCAGTGAAGACACCTGCCAGTTGGTCAGCACATGCTTGGAGCACACATCCTTGTAATCCGTCTGGCCCCGCAGCCTTGTGAATGTTGACCTGTTTAAAGGTCTTACTCACGTCGGCTTCGGAGAGCATGCTCACACAGTCGTCCGGAACAGCTAATGCTCTCATGTATGCCTCAGTGTTGCTTGCCTCGAAGCGAGCATAGAAGTGATTTAGGTCTGGTAGGGTCGTGTCACTGGGTAGCTTGCGGCTGTGCTTCCCTTTGTAGTCTGCAATAGTTTGCAAGCCCGGAGCCGGTGTAGTACAATTCAATCTTAGCCCTGTATTGACGCTTTGCCTGTTTGACAGTTCGTCGGAGGGCATAGCAGGATTTCTTATAAGCTTCCGGCTTAGAGTCCCACACCTTGAAAGCGGCAGCTCTACCCTTTAGCTCAATGCGAATGTTGCCTGTAATCCATGGCTTCTGGTTGGGGTATGTATGTACAGTCACTGTGGGGACGACGTCCTCGATGCACTTATTGATAAAGCCAGTGACTGATGATAAAGCCAGTGACTGATGTGGTGTACTCCTCAATGACATCGGAAGAATCCCAGAACATGTTCCAGTCTGTGATAGCAAAACACACAAAGCAGTGTTTCAGTCCCTTATTATCAATTATGCAAACAACCTCTATAACGTCAGCCCAATGTTACATTTTGTATTATTATCTTTGTGATACTAATAGCTCTTCCAGCATCGTATTAGTCATAAATTGATATTGCTGTCTATTCTGTGCCCATGTTGTATTTATGATTTTCATTTTAATCAGTGGACATTAGTCTTCTCCTCGCTAACAGCACATAACACATTGCTAATTAAGTGATAATGCCTGAGAAGCTGGTGTTCGGAGGATATATTGGCACAGGTGTTGTGTACCATCATATTCAAATAATGATTGACATATTTTCATTAAAGACGTTAATTTGATTAATATATTCATACTATTTAATCCTTCCATGAGATATAGTCCTGACACAAATCTAGGGTTGCTACCCAAGCCGGCTGGTTGTTCATTCTATCGGTTAAGTTGCCAGAGACGAGACCCAGTCGTGAAGTCTTTTCGTTCTCAATCTATGGACCTTCATTCTAAATGTTTCGTTGCCATGATGGCTAGCAACATTCTTATCCCTTGCTTGCTGGCTAGACAACTTCGGCTAACACAGTCATGTCAAACAGTGCAGCCAGAATAACAGCAAAGTGCAGCATTTGTGTTTGATTAAGCTGTTTTCTAGTGACATTTATTTCGATACATCCATAACAATGAGCTAATGATGTGCGATTTTGCCTGGCATAGAATATTTGCTCTCTCGCCAGGACACTGTTCAGAGGAGCTAGCCAACTACACAGCTAACACAATCACATAAAACTGAAGCTGGAATGACAGCAAACCAGCTGCATTTAGTTTCTTTTGACCTCTTTTTCCACTGACATTTCTTTGTATATATCCATAAAAAGGATGCTGGTTCATGATTTCGACTGTCTGAGTAAAGCTGCCTGCTTGTCTGTCTCGTCTAGATTCCCAACATCTTCATTATGGTGGAACAGCTGCAAATTGAGTTTTGATATTGAAACAATGTTGCAAACGTCGGAGAGATAGACGGCAACGTTTATACAAATCTCAGCTATTTTTTGTGGTGGAGATCAAGTTTATAAATTGCCTGGTTGGGCTGATCAGACAGTGGATTGGGCAGTGAGATAGAACAGTAAATAGGCATTTTAACGTCATAGCCTTAGCCAGTGGTAACTTTAAGTTTTAACCAATCAGCATCCAGGATTACACCCACCTGTTGTATAAAAGAAAATAAGGCCTCGAGTGCCAGGGAGTGAAGTGGTTGGCAGGATAATGCTAGCATCTTGGGTAGTTCTGGCTTCACATATGTTTTTAATCTCTGCACCCAGAATCAAATAATGCGTGTGTGCTGGTCAGCTACTTAACAAATGTATAGTGGTTTGTCTGATACGAGTGACTTCCTATGTGCAGGGCTAGCTATACCTATGCCTGACTACTACTGTTTCCCCTCACTGAGTTTCTACACAATGTCGAGGTTCCAGTTCCTCACAGAGATACGGTGCCTAATGACACCCTGTCTTACACTTACAGCGTGTGCTTTTGGAAGTCATCGAATCAAATCAAATTTTATTTGTCACATACACGTGTTTAGCAGATGTTATTGCGGGTGCGGCGAAATGAGTAAAGGTAAGCCGATGTAAAAATACTTGTAGCCATGTCATTCAGTATCACAGCTCAAAGGATAACCTCTGAGCTGATAACACCAGACTTAAACTTTAATGCAAACTCTTATGTAGGTAAGCTAGTTGAACAGCAATACGCCCAAACAATGGTTAGTGTCATCAGTAGTGCCATTATCACAGTGTTATGGCAGTTGCCGTCAGCTTTTACATATTGTTACATACATGGCTAAATATCGTCCAGACTTATTTTCAAACCAATGAAAAGGATCCAAAACAACCAAACAATTACCGTGAAGCACGTTGGCATGATAAGTATTGGAGCACACTGCAACCATCAATTCTATGACCACCATCCCACCATAATAATGAAGGATCATCGCAGCGATGGCATGTTTAATGCAGATAAACTAACAGGGGGGAGATTGCGTTCATTATACACCAGGAGACATAAATATTGAGACAGCGATCCCTATGATAGGGGTAGATAATTGTTCCGTCTGTGAAATGAGCTGAGAAGATGGATCCGTGGTCTGACGTTTAAATAGCCCGGCACTCTGCTTTTTTACTCACATATATCAATCATTGTGTGCCGCTGCTTCAAACCCTCGGCCGCTCTGCCCTTGTGTACCCAATACCTTCATTTGAACAGCAATCCAGTGCTCTGTTCTACACTTTAAGCTGTGAAATCATTTCATATAAGGTGCTAATAACATGCGTCTAATCATGTTTCATTTTATTTTTTTGAAACACACTGTTTGTCTTTCAGCTCTGTTGTCTTCAAGCCTGCATTTTACTCCCTTAAAAACACTGTCCTTATTCTCCCTGACTCCAAGTCGTCTCCAACTCTGGCCGTTATTGATTGACAATGAGGTCTATAATGGCTTTGTTTGTTAGGGCTTTAAACTAAACACAGTCAGAAATCAGAGACCTTGGCCTGAGGACCAAACACGCACACCGTGCACTCACACACACACGTATACACACACAGACACACACGCACACGCACACACACAATGATAAAACATCCTTTTTGTTACAAGTTGAAAAGTAACAAAGGAAAACGTGAGATATGTACATGTTGAAAAAAAAATTGCGTGTCTGTTCTTACAAGAAATCTTTGTGTCCTTTTATGGAGACATCGCTTTGTGCTGCAGTAAACATAGATCTGCACAATTATACTGCTCAATATAACTAGCTGCACCTGTAGAGAAAACGTCTCCAAGCTTAAAATGGAATGCCCAATCAAAAGAGGTGGGTATGGAGAGGGGGGGGGGGGGGCATACATATTTGTGACATCCTCATCATCTTTTCTTCTTCTTTTTTTCATGGTCTTTGATCCATTAAAAACATTTACATGACAAAAGCAGCACCTGATCTGTATTGGATCATCTCCTGTTCTGTTTCGAGGCATACTGGCCAAACCTTTGAGCTGACAAAGAAGAACTATGGTGATTCACAATATGCATTTCTTTTGAAGCTGTCTTGTTGCATTGTGGTGATTGGTTAAGGTCCACATATCCTATAGGCGGGATCATCATGTGATGACTCATAGTACCCACTGACAGCTCTTAGCTAATGATTGACAGGACCCAGTATAGCAATGATGATGACCCAGTATGGAGCTCAGAAAGCTTCATATCCCTACTACTAGTTAGCTATCATCATCGGCGTTTCCACTAGTTACCACAACCACAAAGTCAAAATGTCTATATCGTAAAAAATTCAGCAAAACCAAAATGTGCTTTTGTCTTTATTTAAGGTTAGAGTTAGGCATAAGGTTGGCAGTGTGGTTAGGGTTAAGGTTAGGTTTAACATCTGATTTGAAGAAAATAGATTGAAATAGGTGGGGTTTATGACTTTACGGTTGTGGTAACTAGTTTGTGTATTTCATACCATCCCTCCATTTTTATTGTGGGTATAAATAGCAGGCTAAGACTTTTAAATCCAACAGCTAGTCTAGCAGAAGGTAGGGGGATGGAGCCGGTGATGGCAGCTAACAGTATTAGCCCCTAAGTCTCAAGTCATTTCCATACAACATGTGAAGAAATATGCTGATGTCTTGTCCAAAGCTGACTGTAATAATGTTGTGCTCACAGTCTCTCGCGGGGAGATAACCATGAGGTTTCAAAACGAAGCCAATATCTGACAAAGTATATTTTCTTCGTGTAGACTTGTCTGAACTCTGGGGATATTTGACCAATGTTGACAGAAGAGCCAGTTCCTTCTGATTTGATGGGTTCTGGTTTAGGGCCAAATGCGGGTATTGATGGAATTAGCTATTTCTGGATGTGTACCTGTAACAGTAGTTGGCAACATGACTTGAAGTGACTCAAATGCAAGAACTTAATAAGCTAATATGCTACATCTAGGTAATCCCAAATAGAAAACAATGTAGCTAAGTGTGAAATTTCACACGTCGTCTTTAGTCAGCCAGCGGGGGCGACTGCCTCTTTCAACATGTCCAAAATAATTAATGTTGGCGTTAAATGGGGCACTCTAGAAGACCAAACAGTGTGGCTGGGAGAGAGAGCGCTAACGTTTAGCTTGGCTAATGCCATGGCCCTGGATCCTAGCTAGCTCATTAAAATGGATCGGTCTGCCTTGCCCTGTGTAATTTAATGATGACAGGTGATCTCGTCAGTGATGTGGACTCTGACGTCAGGCTCAGCCGGCTCTCTGAGACGCTCCTGTCTGCAGAGGCTTCTGATACGCTCTGCTTGACTGCAGTCTGTCTACAAAGGCTGATAGGAAATAGCCGGGGCTTGCAGGAAGTAAGGTGAAGTATTACTGTTACAGTTTCTGGAATACTGGGGTTTTGACTGAGCTTCTATTTAACAATGTTTTTCCATATCATCAGGACAGAAACAGACAGACAGACAGACAGACAGACAGACAGACAGACAGACAGACAGACAGACAGACAGACAGACAGACAGACAGACAGACAGACAGACAGACAGACAGACAGACAGACATGCAGAGACAACACACCATGGTTTAGTCTTTGCGTGGGCAAATCAGTTCGCCCATGTTCAGCCCTCTAGGGGTCTGTGTGAAGCTCTCACATGTGAAGGGTGCTTGACATCATCTGACTTCCCTAACAATACACCACCTGGCTGCCACACATCTTGTCTGTCGTCATCACGTCTTGTCGTCCGTATCTAAGTGTTGAAGGAAACATAAGAAAACAGGAGAATTTAAGCATATCAAAGCATCACGTCTACAGTCATGACCAAAATTACTGGCACCCTTGATAAAGATGAGCAAAAAAGACAAATACTGAGCTATATTGTGTGTTCCCAAAAAATTCAGAAATGCTATTATTTTCTGCCAACACAACTGCTCAGATTTTATTTAACAAGGTATCTTTTTATTTTTGTAGATTTTTACGTGCCAAAATGATTGGCACCACTGTTTTTATTACTACGGCAGGATAACAACACTGAGCCGTTAGACCAATCCATCTTTCCAGCTCCTTCATGTCCTTCATCTGTGTTTACGGACTGCCCTCTTCAATTGAAACCACAGGTTTTCAATGGGTTTCAAGTCTGGAGACTGAAATGGCCATTGCAAATGTTGATTTTACACATTTACATTACATTTTAGTCATTTAGCAGACGCTCTTATCCAGAGCGACTTACAGTAGTGAATACATTTCATACATTTTTATTTTTTTTCCCGTACCGTATTTTGCGGTCAATTAACCATTTCTTTGTGGATTTTGATTAGTTCTTGGGGTTATTGTCTTGCTGGAAGATCCACTTGCAGCCAAGTTTCAGCCTCCTGGTAGAGGCAACCAGTTTTTTTGGCTAAAATGTCCTGGTACTGGGTAAAGTTCATTGTGTCGTTGACCTCATCAAGGCCAGTGGACGAGTGGAAGCAAAATAGCCCCATAACTTCAAAGCTCGGATGCCATATTTTACTGTTAGTATGGGGTTCTTTTCTGTATTATGCATCCTTCTTTCGATGACAAATTGTTTTGGGGCTCTTTGGCCACACACACCAGTGGTTGAAACCGGGCAGCAATAATTTTGACCCCTATCTTTTTTATAGTAATTTCATTTTTTTGTGAGTCATTTTATTAGTTTCAAATAATATAGCTTTCAAATGTTTTGGAGCATACAATATAGCTCAGTATTTGTCTTTTTTGCTCATCTTTATCAAGGGTGCCAATAATTACGGCCATGACTGTATATTCCAACCGTTTCCTTTCCCCTTCTCCCATTTAAAAAGTGCACACTGTGTACTGTAAACTGTAGGCTAAGTGGAACAGGCAAATTACAACTCCCTGTGGTTAGCTCAATGAATGCATGTAACTGGCAGAGAAACATGAGGGCAGAACCACAGTGCACAATGGCTTTGGGCCATGTGGACAGAATGTTAATGAGATCAGAAAATGGCTCTTGGTCTTTTTGGGAACTCCTTACAAAGTCACAAACAGAGAAGCTATCTATAAAAGCCTGGTCGTGTTACTGCATTTTTCCTCGATCCATTTCCCATCCTCATATATTTGGGGAATTTAGTATTAAAACATTGTTTTTGTTTGCATTTCCATGACCTGTGAATGATCATGGAAACAAATATCACAAAAACGGTATAAACTCTATGTAACTTGTTACCGTTACATCATAGTAGACATGATTGCATTGATGATTACACTTTGTGTTTTGTGACTCACTCTGAGAATTATGGTGAAACATTTTTAGGTTGTCCTCCACAAGAGGGTGCTTCTAATTTTCTGTAACCACTGCGTTTTCTTCCCTCATTATCCTTTCAATTCCCAAGCGAGACAGAGATGTCTCTGATTATAGGAGTATAAGTGTTCTATGCATAATTAGACAAATAGAAATTTCCCTTTTAGAATGCTAAATGCTTTTATGCATGCAATTCCTCATGAAAACGCAGGCAAAACAAGTACCACTTCTGAGAGTGCATAGACAAAATATTTATTGCTTGATTCAAGCTTCCCACTGATGCAGATGAGATGTCATTGCATCAGTCTATAAAGTACTTAGACACAGCTACTTAGATTGTACTATTATGTGGCACTCTGTTTCCTCCACATCTCAGTCGGCACTCAAGGGCGTTTTCTCTTTATCTGGAGGTCAGGTGATGACAGCCCAAAATAATGGGGTATTATTGTTGCCTTGGCAACACGTAGGGCAATTTTCTGTGGTTTTCTGTGATTTTTCAGGCAGGCATTGACATTGATAATCGAGCCACAGCTCACTTTAAGGAGATAGATTCTACTACTCACACTGTAACATAGCAACCTTACGTAGTATGCAGAAAGTTACATTTCTTCATACGAGAGATTTGTTGTGTAATCAAGCTTAGGTTTTATTTAAAAAAATTGTAGTGTAAAATGAGCACTGATTACTTGGTATTGAAAACAAATCCAATGACTCAAGTCTGTGTTCCCTTGAAATGCTGCTCAGTAAAGCTCTCTGCCAAATGTATACTTTAAAACACTTTTCATGGGTTTTCATCAAGGCATATGCATATGCATGGATTTTAATCTTCCTGACAGAAATAGTCTCCAAAGTAGGCGGAGGTGCTTGATTCGAGGACCTCGATTCGCACATCTTTAATAATTACAGTTTAGTCATCACAAAGCCGATTATACCCCTCTTAGGAGAATCTGCATTTTCTCTATACGCACGATTCCTTCCTCCCCCTAAGCTGTTTCAAATAGATAAGTGTAGAGAGATTGAACAAAATAATCAACTATCACCACCATGGTCTTCAGAGCTTTGAAGATTCCTTCTGAAATCTTAATTTTGTACCCAGCGCTTTTATCAGAGGGGTGTTACACAATGCGAAGCTACAGTATGCACATCTAGATGTGGCATATCTAGGTTTAAGCTTATTGTCTCGGCTTTGGCCAGAATATGCTGACTCACGCTTACGGTTTAGTAAAGGAAAGCCATTGTCTTCTCTCTTTCTTATGTGCCTGTAGCTCTGCAATGGAGGTTCGGTGACAGACCTGGCCAAAGGCATGCTGAAGAGAGGGGACAGAATGGATGAGGCGATCATTGCCTATATCATACACGAGGCCCTCACGGTAAGCACGCTCTTTGAACGGTGGATGGACTTGTGACAGAGAGAGAGAGATAGGGAGATAGAGAGCGAGAAACAAAGACTGAAAATTACTTTTCCCTACTATGAGTTGAATGGCCCTCTTTCCGAAGACTTACTATATTACTACTATCTCTACTGTTACAGGGTCTCCATCACCTGCACATCAACAAGACCATCCACCGGGATGTCAAAGGCAACAACATCCTACTGACCACACAAGGAGGGGTGAAGCTGGTGGACTTTGGTACGCTCTGTGGTGTGTGTGTGTGTGTGTGTGTGTGTGTGTGTGTGTGTGTGTGTGTGTGTGTGTGTGTGTGTGTGTGTGTGTGTGTGTGTGTGTGTGTGTGTGTGTGTGTGTGTGTGTGTGTGTGTGTGTGTGTGTGTCTGTGCGGCTCAGTATATTGTGTTCATTTGTCAGCGGTCGATATGTGCCTACGTGTCTGTGATATTGCCGATGGATCAAATCCATTACCCCAAATTGTTTGCCACCTTAATTGGCTTACATTTATTTTCTTATCCAGGGTGGAATACGTTTACCCGGTGGTGGGAAGGTGGTAGGTGGGTAGCCGCAAATACATTTCCATTAGACGCAGTGTCTCCTACATTTGGCCTCACCGCAGAGGACATTGTTGTTATTCGCTCTGTGTTAGCAATGCAGCGCCGATTTGTTTCGTGTTATTCTTAACCAAATGAAGCTCTCTGTGCACTAGCCAGAGTCTGAATAAGGAGAAGTGATTCAGGCCATTTCCAGCAGTGACTCAGCGAAGCTCCATTGGGGCCTGAAAAGCAGCATGCCTCTTTCCATTACAGCTGAATCTCCTCTTTATTCAGGCTGTTAAGCGAAGCTTCTCTTAAAAGCATCAACCTGCGCATGTCACTGCCTCCCTCTCTTCCCTCACTTCAACCAATGAGTAATGGGTCTTATGAATTTTTGTCGGCTCCATAGAAATTCCACGAATGACACACTTTGCCCATTTGCGCACTTTGTTGCCGCTCCTCTGTTTAACACTTCCATTAACGAGGTATTCACTTCTGAGGAGGCTCCACTTTAGCTATAAGCTACTCTCAAGTGATACTCTCATGACTCGCCGTGCTCGCCCAATCCCTCAGTAAGATGGTTGCCACCCCGGCTTCAGTCCGTATCAGCCCCAGTGCAGAGGCAATGTAAAGACGCTAATTACTTTGGGGGAATTCTGGGTAGTGGAGAGATAACGGGGAAGCTTGGCGTTCACGCAATGAGGGTAGGAAGGGGGGTAGGAGGAGGAGGGTGAACCCGGACATATGAAATGAGCAGATAGGAGGAGCAGACACCACAGAGGGAAAGAGAGAGGGAGATAGTGATGACTCACAACCCCACAGAGAGAAAGAGAGAGGGAGACAGTGATGACTCATGACCCCACAGAGCGAAAGAGAGAGGAAGATAGTGATGACTCACAACCCCACAGAGAGAAAGAGAGAGGAAGGTAGTGATGACTCACAACCCCACAGAGCGAAAGAGAGAGGGAGACAGTGATGACTCATGACCCCACAGAGCGAAAGAGAGAGGAAGATAGTGATGACTCATGACCCCACAGAGAGAAAGAGAGAGGGAGACAGTGATGACTCATGACCCCACAGAGAGAAAGAGAGAGGCAGATAGTGATGACTCATGACCCCACAGAGAGAAAGCGAGCGGGAGATAGTGATGACTCATGACCCCACAGAGAGAAAGCGAGCGGGAGATAGTGATGACTCATGCTTCAAAGATCCCCTGGCTCCGTCAAAGTCAGTCAACAGAAAAACATTGTTTGGTCAGGATAGTAAAGTCATGGTAGACTATAGAAAAGCTATGGTGTTGTTACAGAGAAGCTGTCGTTTAGACACACAATGTGCTCCTTCCACTCTGTTGTTTAATATTTCACTCACCACATTCCCAATGAATACTGTGTCTGAATTCAATCAAACCTGCACTCCAGGAAACACACTGTACCCCTCCCTTTCAAATGACCCTTCTGCATGATCTGATTTAGCGAAGTCCACCACACAAATACTAGTGCTACACTCTACAATATGAATACAGAGTTAGGAGGGGACCTATTAACAACTAGGAGTGTTTGAGGCTGTCTGAGTATCCCATGGTCAGATTCATGTGATCAAGCATGCCTTTATTTTGATAAGCACCCCATCAGAAATAAATAACGCCCCATACGTTTGTACAGAGATACAGAGATCTGTGTTTAACAGTGTAGTGTTATGCTGGTTTCATCAGTGTTTACCAAAATGTCATGCATTTAAAACAATTCTAATTTGCAAGTTCTCTTACAGGAAGTGCACATCGACAGATTTTTCACCTAGTCAGCTCAGGGATTCGAACCAGCGACCTTTTGGTTACTGACCAAACGCTCTTAACCGCTAGGCTACTTGCCGCGTAAATATGTGTTGCTATGACAAAAACAAAGATTGTCATGGGAACAGAGAAGAGTTTGTTATGTTTCCGCATTTAGCTTCAAATGTGCTGTCATTATGGTGAGAATCACCCAAATCCTCTTCCACTGAGTTAATGTAGTCTACTCTTGTTGGGGTTGGCGACCCATGTTATCTCACCCACTGTGGAAACGAAAAGACACTCAACTGCACATTTATTCAAATAGGATTTCATGCTGTGCAGGAAAAATTGTATTTTGCTTCTCTCCTGAATCCTGGTAACTGATTTTGATAAGAGAAAGGCTGGGGAATATATAAACGGGCACATTTATACGTGGAGCTACAGACAGACAGACAGACAGACAGACGGCCTAGAGCGACGAAATAGACGGACAATGGTGATATAGGGGGCTGGGCATAGGTGGCTAGGAGAGGGACACAGAGAGAGAGAGAGAGAGAGAGAGACAGGAGGGACACGTGCTCCACGCGTGTCCTGCGTCACACCGAGGCTAATAGTTTTCCATGTGGGGGACTGGCACGTCCCACGCTACACTAAGCAGCTGAAAAGATAAAACCCCTGCAGTGACTCATCACCACCCTGAGAAGAAAGAAGCCCTGAAAAAGAGAAGAAGAATATGGATGGAGGCCATCTTTTCAGTTTCTTAATGAATATGCTAATTGACAGTGTTTTCTCTCTGATGATTATTAAGGGTGTTCCGCCGGGCCCTGCCTCTGGGTAATGTTGTAGAAAAAGGACGGCCACGGGGGCTTTTTATAGGGCCGTCTTTGTGCATACGTGTCAGGGCCTCGTAACCATTTAATCACACATAATGAAATGGTTAAATACTGGTTAATATGTGTGAACGTATGTGTGTGTGTGTGTGTGTGTGTGTGTGTGTGTGTGTGTGTGTGTGTGTGTGTGTGTGTGTGTGTGTGTGTGTGTGTGTGTGTGTGTGTGTGTGTGTGTTTGTGTGTGTGTGTGTGTGTATGTAAGCAGGTAGCCTAGTGATTAAGAGCATTGGGCCGGTACCCGAATGGTTGCTGGTTTGAATCCCAGTTCTGACTAGGTGAAAAGTCTGTCGATGTGCCCTTGAGCAAGGCACTTAACCCAAGTCGCTCTGATAAATGACTCACATGTGTCTGTGTACCGACTATCTGTGCAAATGTTTCTGCTAGTGACGTGTATGCGTTCGTGCATGCATCGTTTGTGTGTGTGCATGCATGAACGTGTGTGCATGTGCACGTGCAGCACAGTGTGTCAGCCCTGTGTATATCCCCTCCTGCATATAATCCTAATCCCTTTTGATGTTTGCTACAGCACCGTTGAGAATCTGCTGCTTACTGCATTCCTTCTCCTGGCTATTCATTCCATCCAGAATTCAGTTTAACCCATTCAACAAGGTAGTCCTCGGAGAGATATCCACCATACACTCTTTACAAATAACATCATTTTACACTCTAGTTCATTCATATTTACTATACAGTTACATACAGCATAGATAAAACAAATATGAACATTGTTTGACAAATTTGTGATTTGTTGACTCAGATGTAGTGTACTGTATGCTGTATATTAATCTATGCTAGCAACACGTCATATACTGTATTGTAAGTACTTTGTAATTCTCCAGTTGTCTGTTTAAACATGTAAGCACCTAGTAACCACATAGCTATTTGTTGATGCACAGCTTCTCTCTCAGTCCACAGTAGTCTTGCTGCATTCTGTTGATAACCTCGTGCTCATCGGTGGATTCAGTTCAAGCTGCTCCTCTACCACCTACTGCAGCTTCACACTGATTTGTCTGGACTGGAGTCTGGAGTCACGACTGTGGCTCGGCCTGTCGTTGATTGTCCAGACATTTTGATATTAACACATGAGCAGTGGTGGAAAAAGTACCCAATTTTCATACTTGAGTATGAAAAGTAAAGATACCTTAATCGAAAATGACTAAAGTGAAAATGAAAATCACCCAGTAAAGTACTACTTGAGTAAAAGTCTAAAGTATTTGGTTTTAAATATATTTAAGTATCAAAAGTAAAAGTATAAATCATTTCAAATTCCTTATTTTAAGCAAACCAGACGGCATCATTTTCTTGTTTTTTAAATTGACAGATAGCCAGTAGCACACTCCAACACTCAGACATCATTTACAAATGAAACGTGTGTTTAGTGAGTCTGCCAGATCAGGCAGCAGGGATGACAAGGGATGGTCTCTTGATAAGTGCGTAAATTTGACAATTTTTCTGTCATGCTAAGCATACAAAATGTAACGAGTACTATATGGAAATGTATGGAGTAAAAACTATATTATTTTCTTTAGGAATGTAGTGAAGTAAAAGTTAAACGGTAAAGTAAAGTACAGATACCCCAAAAAACGACTTAAGTAGTACATTGAAGTATTTTTACTAAAGTACTTTACACCACTGCACATGAGTGTTACACACACATCATGTGTGTAACATCCTCCTACCCTCACAACTGTGAAGGTAGGAAGAGAAAGCAGCCTTCTGCTCATGGCTATGGCCACAGTGAAGAGCCGACACATAGTCCTATTCAGATTGACTGGACATTTAGAATAACTCTTTGTTAAATATCCACCATAGACATAGCTGTTTGAAATGTATACAGTCTCCTTTCAAAATGACCAGAAGATAATGTGAACACTTACCAAATAATCCCAATTAAATCATGTCATGGTTTGAATGGGTTAGTCAGTATTGTGTAGATTAGAAAGCAAATGCTAATATAGTCATTCTGAGGTTTGTTCATGATGGATCTCTAGTCAAATGCACTGCTAAATTCACCTGGGGGTATTTGTAATGCAAAGCAATCCATCATTTGCTTGAGAGCTATCACAAGTTGGCGTGTGTATAGGCTATGTGTGTGTGTGTGTGTGTGTGTGTGTGTGTGTGTGTGTGTGTGTGTGTGTGTGTGTGTGTGTGTGTGTGTGTGTGTGTGTGCGCGTGCGTGCGTGCGTGTGTGTGCGTGCGTGCACACGTCTGTTTTTGTTCAATGTCACCATGGCTAACAGAGTGGGTTTGGAATTTCGTTTACTTCATCCATCCCAGCTGGAATATGAATATCACTTCACTCTTTGACCCAATGACAGCTCATCATCGGAACCAGCT